>NC_134714.1:46837500-48037500 GCF_049634645.1 Pelodiscus sinensis | reverse complement strand
ACATTCTCCCCCCCCCCCCCCCCCCGAGATATGTACCAGGACACTACTTGCTCTTCCCCTTCCTGTCACTGTTAGGGAGAGAGAGGAAAGTGCACAGCTCATTTGCCCTCTCCTCTCCCCAGTCAGAGTGAGAGGAATGCAGCAAAATGTGAACTTTCCCCTTGCCCCCAGACAATAACAGTAAGGGGAATAGCAAGCAGCATCTTGATACAAATCTCAGGTGGACAGAGGAGCCAGGCTGGAAGTACAGCCCATCCGGCTGGCTCCTCCTTGCGCAAGTGGTACACTGGGGTACACCAGCTTACTTTCACCTCTGGCTTTAGGTGTCCAATGCTTAGACCTTATATTGCACTCCTAATGCTTACTAATTTATATTTTTAGTTTATTTTGAGTGTGTAGATGAAATATATCTAATACAGTCAACAGGCCATCCAATATGCCATCAAAACATCAGGAAATAACACCTAAGAATTATGGGCACATTTCTCTGACAATTTTAATAGGAGCATATAGATGCTTATAAGGGCAAAATTTAGTCCTTCCTTATAAAAGGGTGAAAATAATTACTTACTTCATCCTCCATGAATTCTGATTCTGATTCACAGCTCTCCTCATCCTCACTTTCTGGTAGCATTTGTAGGTCAGCCATGGTTAAGTGCTTTAGCTGTTCCTGTATCCTGCAGCTCTCTCTTCCCCATGTCAGCTGGTATGGAGAATAGCCCTGGTAGGTCACTTTGTTCACATCAGCCCCATGTTTTACTAGAAGTGACACCAGTTCTGAATTCTGCAGATCTACAGCTAAGTGCAGGGCAGTTCTGCCATTACAAGGCTCCTGGTAAGTAAAAATAAAACAGGATAGTTAGGCTTGGCACTACAAAAACTGGATATTCCTATTCCAGCATTATCATGTTTGGATAAACAAAGAGCTTCAAATACACACCTGAGCATTGACATCTGCTCCCAAGGACAGCAAATATTCTACTATAGCCAGATACCCTTGAATAGATGCCAAATGGAGACACGTGTGTCCTGTAAAACAAGAACATAGGTACAAATTAAGTACTTCTACTTTAATGCATTATTAGTCACTTTCTAACACCCCTAACACACTATCATATTTTGAGTTTGAAATACAATCACCATTATCTAAACTGAATGTAAAATGTTCTACATGAACTTTTAAATTTCTCTAATCATCGTTGTACTGTGTCTAAGGCACCGTTATTTTTTAAACGCAGTGCCTTTTTTCCACCCAGTGGTACACCGGAACTTGTTTTAACAAAGTAGAAACAGAAACATGTAAAATGTCTACAATTTTAAAAAAATATCTAAACAGTGTTATCTAAAAATCAAAGTGTAAAGTTGAAGAGTGTGAAAACCAGAGTTAAGCACTTGCAGTCAAGGGAGCTGAGACTTATTCCGAGCTCCAGCACTGACTGCAGTGTGATTTCAGGGAAATCATTTTACAGCTAGGCCTCAGCCTCCCATCTTCATAAAACTCTGAAATTCATGTCACAAAAACACTAGCTGCTAAGAATTTCATGCATACCATTGTAGTTAGCTGACTGCAGGACTGAACATAGGTGGTGCTGCTGGCAGTATTGAGTAAGGACGCTGACAGCTCTGAGAGACCCCTGGTCACAGGCAATATGAAGTGGTGTGTTTCCTCGGAAATCTCTGATTTCTGGATCACAACCGGCCTTGAGAAGAGACTCAGCAATTTCAGCCTGCTCTGTGATTACTGCCAGGTGAAGTGGTGTCTATAATAAAAAAAGAAAACAAACTAGTATAAGGTACATGACAAACAGGAAATGTTAGAGACAGCAACTGAGTATATAACCCTTCAACCACTTGGTGATTCTAGCAGCTCTAGCTCGACTTCTTCAGTTCTCTTTTAATTTGGAAGTGACTGATTTAAAGCTCCCTTGACCGCAGAGGGCCAGTACAAATTAAGGGTGTATTTTTCATGGAAATAATGGATGAGTAGAACCCACTACAGCTTATCTAAAAGCAATCCATCGTTTCAAATGCCAGTGTCGTTTCAAATGTTGATTGTACACAAACAGAAGTTTATCTGTGGACAATGGCAATCTTGTGTCTTGGAGGGAGAGGGGCTCAGCTGATTAAATATCAACCGAATGTACAATTTTGCATGACACAGTTACTGAAATCACCAAGGGCGTCAGGCAACCTGGCTCGTTTAAGCAAGAAGGCAGATGGCTTAAAATACCTGGTTCAGGTTATTCTGAAAGTTCAGGAAGGCAGGATCACCAGCTGCCTGCCGAATGACTTCCACGCTCAAGGCCTTTTCTTCGTGAATAATTGCCAAGTGGAGAAATCTGCAAGAGGGGGGAAAAAAGAAACAACCCCTCAAAGTCGGTCCGGGAACGATGAGCCAGGGGAGGACGTGAGCTCACGGGATCAGCAGGCCAGCCCCGGGCAATGCCCCGGCAGTCACGTGCACAGGCTGCAGGCGGCTTTCGCAAGCCTGGGGTTTTCAGAGGCCGCGGCCTGGTGTTTTCCGCGGGGTTGTTATGAGCTGTGTTCCTGGCGGCGCGCCAGGGACTTTCCACCGCACCTTCCCCCTCCGCCCAGCCGGGCGCCGCGCCGGCCCCGCCCCGCCCCGCCAGCACACTCTGTACATCCCCTCCCGGCACGGCTGGCGGGCGGCCAGCGCTGGACTCCGCAGCCCTACGGCGCCTGGCGCTGCCCGCAGCGCCCCCCCGCCCCCCAGCAGGGCTCAGCTAGGTTCTGAGTAGAACCCACTATCGCTTATCTAAAAGCAATCGTCGTTTCAAATGCGCCCGCCCGCGGCCCCCGGGTCTCGCAGCGCCCCGCGCGGGGGTCTCCGTGCAGCCGGCGCAGGACACACACTTACGTGTCTCCCTCTTCGGTCACTTGCTGTTGCCAAGGCTGGGCCGGCGCGTGCGGCGCCCCCCGCTCCTCCTGGGGCTGGAGCCGGATGTCCCGCAGCTCCTTCACCAGCAGCGCGTACTCCTCCTCCTTCATGGAGTCCAGCCCGCTGTCGTGCCGGTCGTCCTGCAGCAAGCCGAGCTGCCGCTCCTTCTTCAGTGGCTCGCGGCTCTCCATCGCCAGCTCCCGCTGGCCATCCGCAATGCAGCTGGGGTGCAACATGGCTGGGCCGCCGCTAGCACAGGACGGGCAGGCGCAGCAATAGGTCCCCCCCTGTGGATCTTTCACCAAGCGGCTCCGGGCGTCAGAGTGAGAGCGGCGGCGCGCGGTGGCGCTGGATATACGCCCTCTGCTGAGGGGATTTCTGCGAGGGGGAGGAGCCGCTGGCTGGGAATTTCCAGGCCAGTCAAACAGCAAGAACTAGCCTGCGCCTGGCTGCGGGAGGCGTTACATAAAAGCCCAGGCGAGACTCGCAGCGAAGGAATCCCCATGACTGACCCGCCCCTCTTCGCTTTCCCCCACCCCCTTTTTCACAAGAGGGAAAGTACTTGGTACAGCTCTGTGACTAACCCCCTTCCCCAGGTACTTCCCTGCCGTGCCCCTGGAGTTGGCTTTTTCCCATCCTGGGGTTTCCCTTCCCCTGGTCTCCCTGGGACTCTGTACTCACAGGTTCTCCAAGGCTAAAACGGCACCACAGGGGAGATGCCAATGCCGTCACTCCTGCCACTGCCTGCCTGAGAGGCACACAAGCAGTGTCCCCCCTACTACCACTTGGAGTCATGAAGATGCCACTTTTTTGTGCAAAGACCAGGGTTGTCTTGGCCACATCACAGCTCCTGTGCTGCTTCTCTAAAAGCCCCTGGGGTTGCAGCTGGATGCTGTATTCCCACAGTGTCCCGCTGTGCTGTATTTCACACCAGCCCCCCATCTGTCAGTTTGCTAATTTTGTAATACCCTGTGGTGCAAGGCACTATTTAAATGTAAGAACTAGCATTGGTAGTCAATAGCAGCCACACTAAATACATCTTAAACCTCAGATGAGTTTGGAACTAACAACCTTTTAACTATTCAGAAGCCCCAATTTCCATAAATGTAGCCTCATAAAACGACTACTTTTAAGAGTAAAGCTTGCTCTGCATAGGGCTTTCTCCTGCTTCCATTGAAGTCAATGGTAAATCTCCCATTAACTTCTCCTGTGTAGGATCAAGCACATACAGCAGGTTTCCCTTCCCACTCCAACTGAGACAGTACCTATCAAAGATTAATTCACTTTTTTCCCCCTTCCCAAAATTTACATATTTAAGTTAACATTTTTTCTTCTCACCAGAAAAAGTTTCTCTTTTTGCCAATGGCATGCTGTTTATTGTTACCCATTATCTAGATATCCCTCTCTGATAATTCCTATTGGGTATGATGACATTCACTGATAAAGATCAAGTGAAATATTGAAAGCACCTAGATTGATTAAAAATACATCTAGGCCATCCTGTGGATTCTGCACGCTAACCTGGGGACTGGGATTCCTGCTGAATTTTACTTTTTCTTCTCAGACATTGGGGGATTTCCCATGAAGAATTTTTTTCCTGCAACCACACTGAGTAATAATGTCTGAGAAATTTTCTTGTCTTCCTCTTCTGGCAATGTAGCCATTGAGAGAAAAAAAGTTATGAGAAAATCCAAAGACAGAGGCAAAGGAGAAAGAGGGCAGATGGTCCAATTTTTTTCAGGCCAGCTGCAATATTTCTGGACTTTCTTATAAAAAGAAATAGGAATCATTGCTTGGAAAAACACAGTTGTGCCCTTTGAAAGAATTCATAAAAGCTCCACAATTATTTTTTTGAAAATTTCAGGGTCATGAAATTTTCATGCATTTTCCCCTTTTTGGTTAAAACATTTTCTTTCTAAGTGAAGTGTAATTTAACTAATCCATACCTTTCTCATTAACTGGAAGCCTATGCTGTACGAACAGTAAAGATTTTATTTATTGTTTGATTGATTGGTGGATACAGTTCTTGCCCTTGATACTGTGGCAATCAGAGGAATAAAATATCATAAGAATTCTGCAACAAATGCTTTATTGGGGCCAAATTGAAATTAAACTTTAAATCGGTGGGCTCTCCAATGCCTTCCATGCATTCAATGCTTGCAGTTGTCAGCAGTAAACACTGAGGATACGTCTACACAGCAGAGCTAAAGTCAAATCAAGCTATTCAACTTCAGCTACATCAATTGCATAGCTTAAGTCGAAATAGCATAACTTGACTCGAGGTGCTGTCTACACCTCAGGAAATCAAAGGAGGAACATTCTTCCTTTGACTTCCCTTACTTCTCATGAAATGAGGGTTACCATGAGTCAGAGTAAGAAGTCCTCCAGCTCGACATTATTTTGAAATAAAGGCTAGTAGTGTAGACGTGCACTGTGTTATTTCAGAAAAACATCAGTTATTCCAAAATAATGCTGCTGTGTGGACATAACCTGAGTTACTTTTAAAAATTACTCTCCCAACAGAAAGACTTTTTACAATGCACCAGCGTTTAGATTTACTCGCTATACGTTTCTGTTAGTGTAGTCAAAGTTAAAAAAATGTGGGTAGCACTGCAGCAAAAGGATGGAAGGTCACACCAGGGCCAACCCACTTCTTAACCAATGGGAATGCAAGTGCCAAGCTTTCACGGCCATTTCATTCCCTGAAAAACATACTCTTCAGCAAGCAGCAGTTTAGGTTTTGTAGACTATAGTACCTTAGGAGCACAGCATCACATTACTTAATCATAAAGACAAATCATATGAAGTCAGATGCTTTGATCTCCCCAAAACAGAGTAGCTTCTCTGATAACTTGATTCATTTGTCTCAGTGGTTTGACTGCTGTTACCCAAACTGCCTCTAGTTTTGATAGTAATCCTCAAGACTAGTGTCTGCCAAGTGAAGGTGGGTATGTTTACAGTGACCTCTACTGGGCCTTTATGGCATATTATTGCTCAGACCTAGATAAGGTTTGTTATGGCAGAGGAGAGAGGAATATGCAGTACATTATATAGTGATAGGGATCCACCATGGTCTTGCAGTTATATGGGAAGCTACCCAGGTAGTTGAAATATGGGAAACTTATTTCTTGAGGAGCAGGAAGTGCTCTAACTTGTACATCTACAGGATATATGGACCAGACAAGATGGTTGAAACATCAGTTACATTTTGCTACTAGTTTATGATTAAAAATTAAATGTATATGTAAACATTTATATCCTACACACTTTTTATATTATATCCTGACACAGATGCCAGGTCAGTCTTGATAAAACTCCCAGACAAAAGTCATTAGGAGCTAAGGTTATAAAAAAAGCATTTTTAAGGAGAAAATCAACCCTCAAGAATAGCAAAATTTTAAAACAACTAGACACTGGAAAATTATTTTATAGCCTGTTCATATAGGTCCATTCCAGCCCTCAGCACAGTCAGTGAAAAGATTCCCCCTTGACTTCAGTGGGAATTGTATGACTGAGTCCACACAATATTGTACATTTATTGAAGTTAGATTTGTTTATACTGAAAGAAATTGCAATGATTATTATTTATTCATTTATTATTGTAGCATTTCATCACAGACTCAGATCTCATTGTGCTAGGTGTGTACAAACATAGAACATAAAGATAGTCCCAGCCCCAAAGAATTTACAGTGAAAGTAAATGAAAAAAGACACAGGCAGATAGCGACATACAGTTGGACCTATATTTATAACTAGCCAATTAGCCCGTCATAAGACGGGATTTTCAGGTCTCTCCTCCACGTCGATCTTCTCTCCTGAGCCTCCAGTCTCCCTCTCTCTCTGTCTCTCTCCCCTCCTCCTGCCTCTCTCTCTGTCTCTCTCTTTCACTTCTTCTCCCCCTCCCGCCTCTCACTCGGTGGACCGCAAAGCCCAAATGGCCGTTTGGGCTACTTGCTCCCCATGCTGCATGGGGTGTGCGGAGCCCAAACAGTCGCTTGCGCTGCTTGCTCCCATGCGGTGGCCTGGCTGAGCAGTGCAGAAGTCAGCTGAGCACCACAGCGGGAGGCGAAAGGGGGTGGGGTGGTGACGTTCACGGCCAGAGGGCAGGGCCTGGAACCGCTGTCACACTGCACGTCCCTGCCCCGCTCCCCCTTCACCTCCCACCATGGCACTTGGTTGACTTCTGCGCCGCTTAGCTGGGCTGCTGCGGGGGAGCAAGTGGCGCAAGCGGCCATTTGGGCCCCACACTTCCCATGCAGCACGGGCTGCCCAGAGGGAACAGCCAGCATTTCAGGCAACAGCACCGTCCAGAGGGAACAGCTAGCATTTCAGGCAACAGCACTGTCCAGAGGGAACAGCCAGCATTTCGGTGTTACAGACACAGACACTGGGCTACTATATATATGATGAAGCAGGTTTCGTCTCTGTAACTCATGACTTCACCCATCATAGCCAGTGGCGCTGGAATAATTTCCAGAGTGGGGGTGCTTAGTAGTGCTCCCCCACTCCATTGCCTTACCCCATCTGTGTCCCTCACTGCCCTAGGTTTGGGCCACAGCTGGAGATGACTGCAGAGCCATGGGGCTGACAGTTGGGGCCTTGCGGCCTGCAGCTGAGCCACCATGGGTGGCAGCAGAGCCCCCGGTGACCTATACTTCAGGGCCGACAGCAGAGCCTGCGGATCTGGTAGACAGGACCCCCTGGAGCTTGGTGCCTGGGACCCCAGGTGGCAGTGGGATCCCAGGTTCAGGTTGGTGGCTAGAACTTTGGTGCCGGCCACAAAATCTGTTGCAGCACCCCCTCACCTATTTTCCACACCTATGATCATAGCATGTTCAATGGATAATATAATATCAGTACTGAGGCAGTTGCAGTCAAAGCATGGACTGCTGTAGCGGAATAGAGGGGCTAAAATGAGATCCAGCTAGTCAAAACGGTGCTGGAGGACACTTCCTCCTATTCTGGGTGGTGCCTTGTCTCCCCACTTCAGGCCAGGCTGTGTGATTTAGAGAGAAAACTGTGGTGGAACTTGGAGCTTCCAAGCAGTATGAGAAAAAGCTGTCAAAGCTATGACCTATGGTCATTCAGGCTGTCATCTACACTGCTGGCTTTTGCAGGCAGAGAGTATACTAATGAAGCGCTCATTAGAAACTTCTTGCACTTCATTTGCATAATCTCTGCCGACAAAAGCCAGCAGTGTAGACATAGCCTCAGAGAACTTTCTCCAGATTTGATTGGACTTTCTCTTCCCTGTGCTGATTGGCTGCTTGCTCCAACCTTCCCCCTTCATCACAATGTCTTCAGTTCAGTTTCACTCCATACCTTCTTCTGCCCTGGTGTGTCCCCCTTGCTCCCTTTCTGTCCCTTTTCATTTAGCTGATCACCTTTTAGTAAACTCACCAAACCCCTCCCCAAAACCCAAAACAAAACAAAAAAACTTCAGAAACCAAAATCATAAAACTGACAAGTATTTGCTTCCATCACAGTGTTCATTCTGTTTTTATGAACTTAAAAAACAACAAAAAGTCTGGTAGTACTTTATAGACTAACAAAACATGTAGACGGTATCATGAGCTTTTGTGGGCACAGCCCACTTCTTTAGATGACCGGAGTTATAAGTTTAGGATGTGCAGACCCCTGATACCAACTACTACATGTTTTGTTAGTCTATAAAGTGCTACCAGACCTTCTGTTGTTTTTAAGATTATCCTGTACAGACTAACTCGGCTAACCCCTGACGCTTCTGTTTTTATGTTCTGTCCTCTTCTCCTACTCTGTGTTTGTCTGGTCTATTTGGAATGTAAGATCTTTGGGGAAGAAATCAGCACCTTTTGTTTGTTTGTACAACACCTAGCATAGTTGGTCCTTACGCACTACCATAATAAACATGATGAATAATAACAACAGTACAAAATGATAGAAAAGAAAGGACTTTAAGTATTAATGCAAGTTATTGGCACTGCTTTTATATTATTGTAAACATTAGTTTTAGAAAATATTGGAACATTCTAAACATCTTATTCATGAGTTTTTATGCAAGTAGCAAGATTAATTCAAATGGAGACAAACTAACTTGATCCGGCTTTCGATTATATGATTTTTGCTCTTTTAGCTATATACAATATATCACATTCATTCTCACAGGTGATCCACTAATGCAAGGTTAAATCTGTGACAGAGGCTTGGATACACTTTCAGAGCATTCAAATGAAATTGAGCTACGTGGGCCTACATTTCATAAATTAACACTGATAATTAAATTTAGCTCTGGTATAAGTAAGTATAATACTCGTTAAAATCAATGAGAATTGTAACTATTTACAGCAAACTAAATGTATTCTAAGGCCTGATTCTCCTCTCACTTAATCCAGTTTAATGTGAAACCTTATGGCTGTGTCTAAACTGCATCCCTTTTTCGTTAAAGGGATGCAAATTAGACATATCACAATTGCAAATGAAGTGGGGATTTAAATCCCCCCGTTTCATTAGCATAAAAATGGCTGCCACTTTTTTCTAGCTTGGAGCTTTGCCGGAAAAAAGCACCAGTCTAGACGTGGATCTTTCGGAAAATAAAGCCTTTTCCAAAATATCCCTTATCCCTCTTAAAATGAGTAAGTATATGAGTAACTTAAAATGAGGGATAAGGGATCTTTCGGAAAAGGCTTTATTTTCTGAAAGATCAGCGTCTAGACTGGCACTTTTTTCCGGCAAAGCTCCGAGCCGGAAAAAAGTGGCAGCCATTTTTATGCTAATGAAGTGGGTGGGATTTAAATCCCCGCTTCATTTGTAATTGCGATATGTCTAATTTGCATCCCTTTTACGGAAAAGGGATGCAGTCTAGACACAGCCTATTTGTCATGCGTTGTTAAAAAAATTAAATAAGTATTCAAAGTCCCTTCCATTAAAACTTTAGAAAAGTAAAAGTGTGGAAGGGGTAAGGAGAAGTGATGGAAAACAATGAATTAACCATGTGATGTCAGTTTAAAGTAAAGGCTAACAGCAATAAAATAAGTAAACTAATAAGAAGAGGCAGAAGAAAAGGATATGGTTGGTTCTGCACCAAGAGTAAGGCTCCCTGAGTTGAACAGTTGGGAACCCTCACCCCCATGTTTTTATCCTGGCTCTGGGAAAAGAATGGAGGTTATTACCTTCTCCTGCAAACCCTGCCATTTGTCACGTTGAAACTTTTTTTCTCCACTTCTTTAGGACCAAATCCCAGCTTCTGTCTTTTCAGGTGATCTGTTAACTCTGCTTTTGAGTCCAAATACTGTTGTGCCAAAATATCTTTAACCACCCCAAATTCCAAACCACAATCCATCAGCAGCCCTCAGTGTAGCAGCATCCAACTTGAAAGATTACTAGCAGCTCCCCATGCTGCCTTTACTTCAAATCTGTTACCAGCAGACTGGAGTGTCATCTTTTCCCGGAAGGCATCCTGTTCCCCCAGGCATGGATCTTCTTCCGCTACTCATATACAAAGGAGGGTGGGCTCCCCAGCCCACCTCCATCCCTCTGGGTCCCCTAACTCTGACTCCATTTCCTTTTTAATCTCATCCCAGGTTGGTCTCCATGCCTGGAATGAGCCCTGAATCTTCCATATTCCTTTATCCAAAAGCTCCTTTATCTTGGCTTGAGAGTCTGCCATAACCCTCTCAAAGCAACTGTGCGGAGTGCAGGGGAAGGATGCCTTGCAGGCTGCCACTCTCCTGTCCCATGCAATGCATCTGAGTCATGGCACCAAGATGTTATAGATCTTATATCTTCACCCTCTCACTTCCCTGGTCCTTCTCATGTGAACAAAGAAAAACAAAACCTGAAGTTCAGAGATGCAAACAATTCAGTGTTTATTGAGATGAGCTTCCAGCAAGCATGAATCCAGTTTCCTTTGTTCTTCTTGAAGTATAGGCCCTACAAGGCATTCCTAAATATCTAGACCCTAACAACTTACTTCACTGGAATTACTCCTGATTTCCACTAGTGTGAGAGGAGAATCAGATTCTATATCTTTTTATCTCAGACCACTGCAGTTCCCCTACAATGAAGTGTGTAAAGGCTGGTATGTCATTGAGTTGAGAAAAGGATTTCAGTGATACCCATGAATTGCCTGGGTTTTCCTTGATACATGGGAATAATAATACAGGGGGGCTCTGTCTAGGCTGCATCCCTTTTCCGTAAAAGGGATGCAAATTAGACACATTGCAATTGCAAATGAAGCTGGGATTTAAATCCCCCCACTTCATTTGCATAAACATGGCTGCCGCTTTTTTCCGGCTCGGAGCTTTGCTGGAAAAAAGCGCCAGTCTAGACGGGGATCTTTCGGAAAACAAAGCCTTTTCCGAAAGATCCCTTATCCCTCTTAAAAAAAGAAATAAAGGATCTTTCGGAAAAGGCTTTATTTTCCGAAAGATCCCCGTCTAGACTGGCGCTTTTTTCCGGCAAACTCCGAGCTGGAAAAAAGTGGCAGCCATGTTTATGCAAATGAAGCGAGGGGGATTTAAATCCTTGCTTCATTTGCAATTGCGATGTATCTAATTTGCATCCCTTTTACGGAAAAGGGATGCAGTCTAGACACAGCCGGGCTGTATTGCTTGTGCAGACCTTAGAACGTATAAAGGGCTATATCCAGGAGAAATAATATTATGCATAAGGTCAGAAACATTTTTGACACCTGTGGGCTAGAGTCAGTAAAAGTCAGTTCAGCACTGGGTGGCCTGAGAACTCAATTTTCAGCACTGCTGTGCCTCAAAAGCCACATATTTGTAACAATTCTAATCCCTTAAAGCAGCTGAGAGAGATTTAAAAAGCAATCCTAGAAACTGGAGCACTGAAAAGAGGCAGCATGATTTTCATCAGTTTTAAGGAAGATGAAATGTCCTCGTGCTACTTCCATAAGCAAAAGCATTAGACTGTGTTCCATCTTAATAGACAGAACTGTCTAGTGCTGCAACTGTGGTGCCTCTGATTTACCAGAATTGGTCCCCCAGCAGCATCCCTGGTGAGACCTTTGTGATTAACACTGCAGAGATCTGTTAAGTTTCCTTCCACTTCATCTCAAGGACCATAAGCAATTTGTACTACTCATCCTGACCCTGAATATTGTAGTCAGCAAACAGCTCCTAACAGTACAGACTCAGGATGTGCTGTATGCTCCTGTGGCATAACTTCCTCAGTTACTGGCCTCAGCACCACCAGGGTCACCTCTTTGCCATTCATCTAGTGACTGGCTGGCTCTCCTGGGGCAGTAATTGTGATGGGCTCATTATACAGGTGCCATCCTTACTCAACAGATTGTCACACCTCACTGTGGGCTCAGTGCTTGCTTCAGTTCCCAGTGTAGTAGAAAGAAAGTGCCCAAAGCCTGGGCCTAGTGTAAGGATTGAGGCCTGAACCAAAGTCAGCAAAACTTATATTATAAACAGGTACTGCCACGGGAGAGCTTCCATGGGCCGCTGGCAAGGTGTGAGTGGGGATGACTCTACACCCCCAGAAGGGGCATGGTCTTGGGCAGAAGGGGCAGGGCCATGACAGCTAGCCCTCCACCCTGCCTGGACCATGGCACTGGCCTCTTTCCAGCCCTCTCAGCTGCATGGAGTGGCACTCTGGAGCTCCAGCGGCAATTTTAAGGGTCTGGGGTAATTGCTCCCTGTGCTTCCCATCAGTGGGCCTGCCTATGAGTAATGGTCAGGCCCTATCAAAAGCAGATGTTTGCCTTCAAGTCAATGTCCAGGAAAGAAACTCAGCGTCAGCATTGCTAGCACTGCTAAAACACATGGTAATGCATTCCAACATGACTGCTCCAGGACACCCTGTCAGCCAATGGTCAGGGCAGTGCGTGGTGTGTGTGTGTTATACACCCGAGTCTTCAACTGCTAGGACTGGGGTCCCTTCGCAGCATGCAGCCTATGGAAGGCTGACGGGTTCCCCAAAGTTTGCAGGGAGAGCTTATTACACCTGAAACTTTAAATGCTAGGACACATGGTCCCTTCGCAGCGGGCAGCCTAGGGAATGCTGACAGATGCTCCACAGATCTGTCCCCTGGAGGCGACATGATCCAAACACCCAGCTCTCACTGCGTCTGCCCCTATGACCGGCTGGAGTTCTTTTAATTGTGTCTGGTTCTGTTACAGCAACAGGAGGAGTCGGGTTAAAGCTTACACAGTTACAGGTTTATTAAAGAGGTTTCTAAAGCATGTGGTTACAATGGCTATTGTTCTACTTCTTAATTGCTAGCAAATACAGATCTTAAAATGGTTACAAAGGAAAAAGAAAGATAGAAAATAATGGTACCAAGTGACAGCTTAATCTTTAAAGAGCTCTATTCTATGCATGCACTAAAACAAAAGGACACATACAGGTACAATTTTTACCCCCTTCTGTGTCCCTCGATTCCAGCGTGTCAGGCCAGGATTGATCCCTCAATTCCCGGGAAAGACGAATAGGAGGCTGGGAGTCCTCGTGGACCTCGGGAGGCAATCACCTAACCCAACCAGCAGGTAGATGGTAGATTGACGCTCAGAGTGAGTGTGTTGCTGGACCCATCTTTATACCCATAGGGGCCCATATCCTCTTTCTTATCTAAGATGCCAAATTGTGCTGGTTCGTCTTTGTGACGCCAGTTCTTACAAGTTGTGAACTTAATTTACACTTGTAAGAGAGATAATTAAATTGGGAGTACTGGACATTCTTTTCTCGGGGAGATTCCCCTTTCAGGGATGGCTGTGTGATCGTATCAATATAGGTGCCAGCCAAGGCAGTTTTTGCAGCCTCTAGGTCAGCTTATTGGCTTGATCACCCTCTTGTATCTGTGTTTACAGTTATCCAGGGTCACAGCAGCCAGCATATACAGGCCTCTGTCAAGGCATCAAAGACTATGCTGATCTTGTTGCTCTTTATGCCCTGTGTGCTCCAGGCACCTAAGAGAGGCAAGCAAAATGCATGTTGCAGGGGGGGTTCCTGTCTGGCTACACACTCCCACCAAGTGCATGATAAAATGGTTTGACAAAAGTGATGAATAGTGACATTTTGTCTGAAACATCAGGGTTACATCTACATTGTGCATTCTTGCACAAGAAGATAAGCAAATGAGACACGGTGATGAATATCACGGTGCCTCATTTGGATACATAATGAGCTGCCATTTTTGCACAAGCGGCTTTTGCGCAAGAGCCATTCTGCCTGAAAATAAGCAGCAGAATGGCTCTTGCGCAAGAGGGTTCTTTTGCACAAGAAGGAGCAGTATATACTGCTCCTTCTTGCACAAAAGCCTTTTGCACAGAAATGGTGGCTCATTCGGTATGCAAATGAAGCGCCGCAATATTCATCACTATGCCTCATTTGCATATCTTATTGCGCAAGAATGCGCAATGCAGACATAGCCCAAGAGTGCAAGTACAATGACAGGTAGTGAATAGGAATGTTTTGTCTGAAATATCTGGAGGAAAGTACAAGGGGAGTAGTAAACATATCATGAAACGTGTAAGATTATATATAAAGTTGCACATCCCAAATTGTTTCTCTCAGTCTATAAATGTTGGGATACCTTTCCTTAACCCTCTGTCCAGCCAAGGGAACAGTGGAAAGTCCTGCCACTGACTGAGCTGACTCCACTGCCAGGGGGAATATGTGTGTACTAGTCTGGTAGAGTCTGCTGGCAACCATTACTGTGCTTTGTTTGGCAATAAACCTGGCCCAGGTGCCTTCATCCCTTATCTGATTTTGTGGCCGGTCACTCAATGTCTGCTTTGCTGGCTATCTGCACAGAGCTGAGGAGGCACACAGAGGGAACACACACACACACATAGTTGAACATCTGTTAACACTGAGACTCCAACTGTCAACATGCAATACCCAGATGTATTTTTCATATTCAAGGCAGGAAGACAGCAAGTTTTCAGAGATGCCACTAGAACTTTTGACTTTGTGGTAGTCTGTCTGCAGTCACATGATTCACTCTCTGTAATGTTCTGCTGCCCGGTCAATCCCCAGTGCCAGAAACTCAGATATAGTTTTGTAGACACAACCATTTCTTGTGCTCTTACTGAAGTTGAACATCTTGCTTACTTTACACCAGAGATTAGCCAGAACCTCACTGGGTTTCTTTGACCTAGCTAGTAGCATGATTGATAGAGCACTGCACAGATACAAAATTTGTATCCGCATCCATATCCACAAAAATGAGCCATGGATATCCACATCCAGATGCAGATACCTGTGGATATAAAGTGGATATCCACAAACTTAAAGGGTTCTGTAGTGGAAATGCGGAAGACGATTGTGAGGTCCAGGAAATTAGGCGGTGTACCACAATCATTCCTTTTATGCCTGCATCTCCTGTCAGGCCTGGATGATCTAGGCAGCCATTTGTGCTTTTTGCTTCTTATTATTCTTTTGTTATTCTCAAAGAATTAGCTGTTTGCTCAAGATGGTACAGTGTAGGAATGCACTATTGACTTTCAACAAGTTCTGGGATAGGTCCCAAGGCCATCCACCTGGTATGGGAGTATAGGAGTGCTTGAGAAGATCACACAGCTATCTGTGCTGAATGTTTCCCACCTGATAATGCTAATTATTTGGCCTGGGAAAATATGCAAAGTATCAACAAGCTAATTATTGGATCTGGGAAAATATGCAATGTATCAACGATCTCGTTAGGTTCTCAAAACAACAGGTGTGATTGCTGTAGATCCAACAGTATATAAAGGCCGGGAATATTCCTAACACTGGAACCTTGGTGTAGACTGAAGCCACAGGAGGTGCTACACACTGGCCACTGGGGTCCATCTACTTCCATTTTCAGGGGGTTCCCAGCAGCAGAAGGGACATAGGCATTGCATTTTACTCTGAGGTTTGCTTAGGCTTAATGAATATTGTATTTTCTAAGATTTGCTTTATTGTACTTTACTCTGATATTAAGCATTGTATTTTACCTTAATATTTGCTTAGTAAAATCTTTAAGCCCTCACTCAATTTGTGTGCTTATTGCTTCCGAATCCCTTAAGGGAAGAACCATTGCCTCTTGGCAATACAGGTTCTAAATATAAAATTTGTATCTACATCTGGATCCATACCTGTGACAGACCAGGTTGGATCTGGGCACAGCGGAGGGCATCCACTCAGGGCGAATTGCTCAAATGCGGGGCTCCTTACAGCCTCCAGACTGGAGACCTTCCCAAACAGGCCACAAACCAGTCCCACAGAGAGCTTCAGCTGGCTGCCTGAAGCCTCACGAGCAAAACCTCTCCGACACCCGAGCAATATCCATATCCCAGATGGCCCCGAGCCTCATACACAGGTGAGGGGGCTTAGAACCCAATCTCACCTACCCTGAACAAGTTCTGTCCAGTTCCAAGAAACCAGCCACAGATCCCTGGTCAATTTACCCTCTGGACCTTACCCACAAATCATTCTGAGCCAATCCTTTAGAATCTACCATCTAAAGGTTTATTACTATGAGAAAGAAAAGCATGAAAGTAAGGTTGCTAAAGTATCATACATTACATGCATCGAATCTCTCAGCTCTCGATGCAGGCTCTAGCAGAGATGTTATAGCTGCTGGCTTAAAAGTCCTTGTTGCACATCCTAGGTCAGGATGGGTCCACAGTTCTTTCTGGCTCTTCGATCGCTGCACTGCTGTCTCTGGGCTGAAGTGCTGAGCTGAGTACCAAGATGGAGTCAGCCACCTTTATATATCCATCCTGGTCTCTTCTTGGCTGCAGCAGGTCACCTGGCCAGAGGCCTATCCCTGTGTTTCCTGCTGGTAGCCCTTGGGTGTCAGGCCTCATTCTTGAGGTGTGTCCTTGGACCATTGAGTGCTATTGTCCCACATAGCCTCGCTAATTAGCATGTCCATAGGCTGGGCTCTGCCCAATGATCAACCACATGCAGAGAAATATTCAGTATCCATACAAAGTACATGCTTATAATTTCACATACAGACATTATACAATCACATGAATAGCATACATAGGATTAGCAGACAGTAAGCTTCTATTCAACACCTCACATGGCCCCCTTTTATACCATTTTTGGGGCCAACACCGCCACCTATAGGTGCAGCAGTGATCTGGCTGCTTCCTTCAAATTCGGTAACATGACAATACCTGCAAAAATGAACCATGGATATCCACATCCATGGATGCGGATACCCACAGATATAAAGCAGGTATTTGTGGATTTGCAGGGGTCTTATGACTGATCCATTTCTTAGTTCTGTTCCTATCTAATACACGTGAGGGCTAATGGTATTTTCACTTGAGCAGACTGAATGGAAATGAAGGGTTAAATGCCAAGCAGCTGCATTTAAATTGGGAGTTTCCAGTCATTGGGAAGTTTTCAGGGAGCTGTAGCATAGTATTGGTCCGTTGTCCATACCCAAGTCTGGCCAAGTGGATTTGAGCTGTGTCCATGCGGCAAAATGTGCTCTCTTTGACCCATGTCACAGAATGACTCAGACTTTGATCCACCTACCAGTATCCACGGGCCCAAGTCCAGAAGGATTCTTGGCCCAAATCAGTATGATTTCTGTATGGATGGTGATGGGGGCGTAGGTTTAAACTGAATCAGAGCTCAGGCTGCATGTGCTCTATAGACATACCTCCTACCGATGTGCTTCAGAAAGTGGTATGAATGATTCAGTAGTTGGCATTTATCCTCATGAGTTGGAATTGAAGTAACATTTGATCATGATGATGCAAAGTACTGTTTTGCTAGAAGTACCATCTTTTGGTCCTAACCTTTTGTCACTAAAAACCCATAGCAATTGCCACAGAAGTACAGAGGTTGCTAATGTAAATGTCTTGGCCAAATTCCGACTAGACTGATCACATTTCCCATACCCAAATTCATCTCTCTGGTTTCAATTAACTATCCTGTTCTTCACTTTCAGTCCCTGTCGCGGGGTCCTCACTCAGGCCCCTTCATCTGGGACACCTTCCAGTCCAAAAATCAGCCAGAGAGCCTTCTGGTGCAGTCACCCCCACTTTTATTGTCAGTTCCCACCACCTTCTATGTACAAAGTTTACAATCAATTCAGCCAGCTCCTCCATCTGCCTGGGGGCACACCCTGGTTTCTTGCTCCTCCTCACCCTCTCCTGGCTTCTTTCCTCTGCCTTATATAGCCCAGGCCCAGTGAGGCCCACACCTGGTTCTAATAGCCCTTCAGGCCTGGGCTTGCTCAGCTGTTTCCCCTCAGCCTCTTCAGCCAGGCTACAGTGGCAGAGCTCTGGCTTAGCCAGCACTCTGACAGAGTCCCATACAGTTGCATACTGTTTATAGAATTGCCATGTGCCATCCTACGAAGATTTGCATGTCAGTGTATGATGAGATCCTTATAGATTGTTTGCATTTTTAGAGTCTTTGGAATCCCCCAAGACTAAATGCATCTTAGAAATGTAACAGAGCTTTTAAGGATAAAACTATGTATCATTTCATTTTGGACAATATAATTGAAATCTCCTGGTTCATAGCTGAACATTTCTTGATGGGACATACTTTCCCCATGTAATTCATTGCGGGGTGGGGAACCTAGAATCTGGGGGCCAAATCCAGCCCCCATCTTGCCTGGATCTGGCCCCTGAGGCTTGGGTGTTCCCTCAGCATTGGGGAACCTGTTGTGGTGCTCCAGCTCCCTGCCCTTCCTGCTGCTTTCCCCCCTGAGGAGCACCCACATCAACTCCCCACTGCGGGGGAGGAGCCCCAATACTTGCAGGCCGGAGTCAGGCAAGCCAGAGCCAGATCCCACCCATTGGCTGTGCCTGGTGGGGGTAGGAAGAAGTTCCACACGCTGCCACTACCCCTTCTCCGCAGCTGGTGCAGTAAAGTGCTTTCCCCCCCTCAAAATCTACTAGCTCATGGCCCACTAGGCTCTTGTGTGAGAGGGGAATGTGGGGGAGTGTCTCTCTTCTTCTCAGTTCAGGGCCATGTCAGTGAGGTGGTTTGTTGGGGTTTCTCTGTTTCTTATTTGCAGCCCTTGACTGATTTTAATGTGGTTCAGTGGTCCCTGACTCAAAAGAGGTTCCTCACCCCTTGTCTATAAGGTTATTTTGAATGTATGATGGGCACTAATTTGTCAGACTATATTGATGATGCCCCATGCCCATTAACATGTGGAAGGAGTATTACTCCTGTATCATGTAGTAAAGCAAAGTTTAAGGGGTGGGGAAAGAATCAGCTGTAAAGAGAATCAGATGCAACCTGAGCCCCCAGCACAGCTCTCACTTTGTGTTAAATATAGTGCCTTTGGTTGGCAAAACAGGCCATCTTTTTTGCAGTAAGCAGAGTGGAAGCACCTGGCAGGGAATATGAACTGGAAAGATACCAACAATTAAAAATTAAAAAGGGGCTTCTCTCCTAGACTTTCTCCAATTTTGTGTGGCATTGCTAACTTCTTTTCTCCAAGCCTGTGTCTCATGGAGCTACTACAATCACTTTATACACATTGTGGCATCACTGCAGGAAAGTGACTTCATTAGAATCTAAAATGAACAGCTCTTGTTATGTCTAGACTACACTGGTCCATCGGAAAAAGGTACACAAATTGTGCTTTGCAATTTGCGTACCTTTTTCCGATAGTTTTTTTTGGAAGAGGCTTTTCCAAAATTTGGCCGAATTTTGGAAAATCCTCCTTTTTCGGAAGAGGCCTTTTTTCCTTGTGGAAGGAGGAAAACAGGCCTTCAGAAAAAGCGCTCTTCTGCAAAAAAAAAAAAAAGCATCAGAAGAGCAGATGTGTTCCCTGGACACAGTGGAGTTTTTCCAGGATACCTCTATCCCAGAAAAACTCCACAGTGTAGACATAGACCCTGTCACATGGATGGTTAATATGGAGCAGCAAGTAGAAGATATTGAGGAAAAGCGCGAAGCAAGAGGTGAGACTGACTTGCACTATTTATATTTTGGCTCTAGATTCAAACTTCCCTGAAGTTCCAGAGTACATATCTTAGCTTGCTTACACCATATAAACTCCCTGTGGCTGACAGCGTATGTCAACAACAGCTGCAGCCTCACTGGTGCTAAACAGGGTTTAGTGTCAAGAGTAGAAAACTAGGACAAACCATTTTCAGCAATGTTCAGAAACTGCAATTAGGACTTTCTCTGAGCAGATTTTAACCACAGTCTCTTGAAGCTAAAGCCTGTTCATACCAGTTAAACTGCACCACCTGCTGCCAGCGATGTTGACAGCTGCAAATGGTTTATGCAGTACAAAGTGCTCACTGGTAGGTGTGTTTCAGATCCAGTGTCATGGTCAGGCCCATCCTTTCTCTACACCTATGAAAAGGAGATTAGTGAAAGTAAAGCTGCAGCTCATTTGGTAGCTAAAAATTACTTTTTGATGGGAACTAAGTTTGAAAATACTGTAATATATAATAACTGTTACATCTGAATAATTCTGGAACAAATCAACTAAATCCAAATGAATTATTCCAGATTATACCAATATAAACAAGAATAGCTTCTGACCCACTACTTAAAATAGAGATTGCAGCACTGGTTATAGGCTGAAACAATAGGAATTTTAGAAATGTTCTTAATATCTCATGTATAAGTTACTACAAAGAATGTAACCATGTGCTTTGGGTGTCCCTAACTCTCCATCTGCCAGAAGCTGGGACTGGCCGACAAGGGATGGATCATTTGATAATTGCTCTGTTCTGTATATTCCTTCTGAAGCATCTGGCACTGGCCTCTGTTTGAGATAAGATACTAGGTTACATGCACCATTGGTCTGACCCAGTATGGCTGTCCTTATATTCTCATCTATATTCATTTTCAAAATTTCCCTGCACATCTGTGTATCATGGCCCTCTTTTAAAACCCTGACATGTAATTAACCCACATATGAGGCTTCTCTGTTTAAAAAACACAAATATTTAGAGATGCCAAGACATCTGTTCTTAATTACACTAGTGTAAATCTGAAGTAATTCCAGTGGTTTCAACAGAGACACTCTGGACTTACATAAGTGTTAGGCCTTGTCTACACTACCGTGGCCCGTCGACCTAAGTTATGGAACTTCAGCTGTGTAAATAACATAGGTGAATTCGACATACAGGCAGTCCCCGGGTTACATGGATCTGACTTACATCGGATCCCTACTTACAAACAGGGTGAGGCAACCCCGCACTAGCTGCTTCCCCCTAGCAGACCAGGGAGACGCGAAGCTAGTGCCCTCCTCCCAGCAGACCAGAGAGACGCGGAGCGGCTTTTCTCAGCAGACACCTCAGCTTGAGAATAAAGGACTGAGGGAAGTGAGGTGTGGGAGAATAAAACTGAGCTCTGGAGAAATGGTTGGCTAGAGTTTCCCCTACAAAATGTACCAGTTCCGACTTACATACAAATTCAACTTAAGAACAAACCTACAGTCCCTATCTTGTACGTAACCCGGGGACTGCCTGTACTTAGGTCTGATTACTGAGGTATCTTCACTCTCCTGTTGACTCTGCTTACTCTTTTCATTTTGGTGGAGTACTGGGGTCAATGGAAGAGTTCTCTGCAGTTGATTTATTAGATGTGATAAATTGACCCCCGGTGTATGGATTGCTGCCCCTGATCCAGCTTGTAGTGATGACATGTCCTCAGTGAGAGAGAATCTGGCCTACCAAAAGTTGTATGCAGACTTACTGTCCAGGAGCCTCAAACTACGCACAGCAGCCATGTTCAAGAGAAAATCACTTGCTTTTCTTTAGGATGCAGACACTGACTGCTCTGGGATTGAAAGACACTATAAAGAAATGGACTTGCAAGGCTGGATTTTGATAAAACTCTAATTATCACATACTCTTCTGACTGCATTCCTAGCTTAATTTACCCTGAAGCTGCTGAATATTTAGTCTGTATGTAATGTGACACTGCTGGCCCATGGACAGATTAAAAATTGGAATGTTATTAAACTTAGTACCCCAAACCCAAACAAACAGCTTGAACAAACACCACTGCTGCTGCTGCACCATGCCCTGCTCACCAGAACTGTTCCCTTTGACATCTTCAGCAGAGCTCCAATCCTCAAAGGGGGTGCACTGGTGCAGGTCAACACAACTAACAATCCCTTAGAAGTGTGTCTATAATCTCACAAAGTGGAGTTGTGCCCATGTCAGCAGGCCATTGTATTTCACCCCCTGCACAGTGCACGTGGAACAAAGTGAAATCAAATAGCGCCACCTTGTGCTGATGCTGTGTATTTCTTGTTTGTTGAAAGCAGTTCCTACGTTATAAAGGTTTACGGAGGGAGAGCTTTTTTGGGTCGGGGGCTGCTGACCCACAGGAAAATCAGTTTGGGGACACACACAAGTGAGAAGCAAAAAACAAAAACAAGCCTCAAACCCTCACTGATGTGCCCCCCCCACTGAAAAGCAGAAAGGTACTCCCAACATTCCCCTCTCACACCAGAGCCTAAGGGTGCCCAGTCCCGCGATGGGGCTGTGGAGGAAGGATGGAGTGCCAGTCTGGGCTCCCCAGTGCTGCGGGGAGGGGAGCAGAAGAACCCTGAGCTTCAGAGGTGAGATCCAGGCAAGGCAGAGGCTGCATCCAGCCCCTGGGCCTTAGGTTCCCCACCCCTGGTTTAGACAGCTGTGCTAAGAGATCAGCTATGGGAGATATAGTAAAGAGAAATTGAAAGCAACACTCCTGCCCTCTCAGATTGGTACTGAGATATAATTGTCTGAGGGGGCTAGGTCTACACAATAGCCTTTTTTCTGAAAAAGCTCTGCAAATTGTGCTCCACAATTGGTGTAGCTTTTTCCGATTGCTTTTCTGGAAGAGGCTTTTTCAGGACGAGGCCAAATGGCAGAAAAGCCTCCTCTTTTGAGGGAGCCCTTATTCCTTGTAGAACGAGGTGTACAGGGCTCCCTGAAAGAGCGCATTTGGACGCACCCCAGAAAACCCCCTCAGTCTAGATGTACCTGGAGGGTATGTCTAGACTGCATCCCTCTGTTGGCAGAGGGATGCAGATTTAGGCAGGTCGACATTGCAAATGAGGCTGGGATTTAAATATCCCGTGCCTAATTTGCATAAAAACGGCCACCACATTTTGCCAACTCAGCACTTTGTCGGCAAAAAGAGGCAGTCTAGAGGGGGATCTGTTGAGAAAGAAAGCTTTTTCTGATAGATCCCTTATGCCTCCTGCAAGGAGGTTTACAGGATTTGCCGAAAAAGGCTTTCTTTCTCCACAGATCCCCCTCTAGAGCCTCTTTTTGCCGACAAAGTGCTGAGTCGGCAAAACGCAGTGGCTATTTTAATGCAAATTAGGCGCAGGATATTTAAATCCCTGCCTCATTTACAATGTTGACCTGCCTAATCTGCATCACTCTGCCAACAGAGGGATGCAGTCTAGACATACCCTTAGAGAGAAGAACGAAGAGAGAAAGAGAGCAGAGGAAAGGCACATCAGGTTTTCACAATATAGACTTGGTCTGTGTAGTAGGTGGGTGCCAGGGCTGGACTACCCAATAGGCAGACTACGCATGTGCTTAGGGCACCAGCAAATCAGGGGCACCAAAAAATATGAGATTTTACGGTATAGTATTGTTTTTATTTTGAATTATATATGGAGGGCACCATAATCTTTTCAGTGCTTAGGGATTCTAAAGGTCTTAATCCGGCTCTGGTGGGTGGTGAGGCCCTCCAGACAATGATGCACATGTCTCCTGGATGCTTTTCTAACTCAGCTCTTTCCCTTCCAGTTTTAACTGCTTCAGACTGAATGATCGCTGTCTAGCTACTGCCAGGTGGCCTAGGCCTAAAGATCAGGTTTTATACTGTGCGCAGGGGAGATTCATGAAGCTTTCAAGTGTGTGCATGTGACAGAGAGACAGAAGGAGATAAACCATTCTCTCCAGGTCATGGAAAAGCATCTATATTATCCTTTTTCTTCCAAGGTGTACTCATATTTAGCAATTACATTATTTTATTCTTACTTAATATGCATATAACCCTAGAGAAATCAGAACCTGCTTTTAGCTGCAGCCTGTGCCTCACTGAGGCTTGCATTACAACTAGGAACTGTCTGGCTTTTACAAATCCTCACAACTGTGCAAGATGCTAGGCATCTTTATGAGTTAAGTACCCCTGAACTCTCATAGCAGTTGGTGGGAATTGAGGGCATTTGATACCAAACAGGATTCATCCTCTTGCCTCACCCTTCACATGCAAAGCAAAAATCTGCCCTTATCCATTTTTCAGTGGCCACGGGCCATGTTATTTTCATGTCTTACCCTTAACATACAATTCTGTCTCCCACCACTAGCTACTATTCACCTACAAGTTAAAATGCCGCATATATCCCTCCTACAGCCATCTTTGTGCTTCCCACAGCACTTGCTCCACATCAGGTACTATCCTTCCACTGCCACAGACTTTTTCACATTAGGAGCCCTCCTTAAAACCTAGGTTTACTGTGATGCCTACGAGGAATTAGCAAGCTGATAATGGTTAAGTAGAGGATCATGGGGATAGTATATATACACACAGCTCCAAACTCTGGTGTAATCAGGAAGGCCAAAGCACAATTGGAGTTACAGCTAGCAAGGGATGTGAAGGATAACAAGAAAGGTTTCTGTAGGTATGTTAGTAACAAGAAGAAGGTCAGGGAAGCTGTGGAACTGTCATTGAATGGAGAAGGCAACCTGGTGACAAATGATGTGGAAAAAGCTGAAGTACACAATGCTTTTTTTGACTTGGTCTTCACAGACAAGGGTCAACTCTCAAACTGCTGCATTGGGCCACACAGTATGGAGAGGAGGTAAGCAGCCCTCATTAGTGAAAGAACAGGTTAAGGACTGTTTAGAAAAACTGGAAGTGCACAAATCAATGACACCAGATCTAATGCATTTGAGGGTGCTGACAGCGTTGGCTGATATGATTACAGAGCTACTTTGAAAAAACATGCATCTGACGAAGTGGGTCTTTGCCCACGAAAGCTTATGCTCCTACACTTCGGTTAGTCTATAAGGTGCCACAGGATTCTTCGCCGCTTTTGAAGACTCATGGGCTACATCTACACTGAGAGTTTTCTCGGCAAAAAATATGTTAATGTGGGACTCATTTGCATGAATCACAACCTCATTTGCATATTTTCTGCCAATCCATTTTTGCGCTGGGGTTTTTGCGCAAAAACAAGCAGTGTGGACATTTTCTTTTTGTGCAAAACCCCTTTTTTTTGGCAAGATCCTTATGCCCCCAAAAAGGAGGTTTACTGATCTTGTGGGAAAAGGGGGTTTTGCACAAAAAGAAAATGTCCACACTGCTTGTTTTTGCGCAAAAACCCCTTGTGCAAAAATGGATTGGCAGAAAATACGCAAATGAGATCATGACTCATGAAAATGAATCCCTCATCAGCATACTTTTTGCCGAGAAAACTCGTAGCGTAGATGTACCCATGCTGATCAGGGAAGGTCTGGATGACTGGAAAAATGAAAATGTAGTACCCATTAAAAAAAAGAAAAAAGAAGGAGAATCTGGAGAACTATACACAGTCAGCCTCACCTCAGTCCCAGGAAAAACCATGGGGCAGGTCCTCAAGAAATCTGGTTGACTGAAACACTTGAAGGAAAAGAAAGTGATCAGGATCAGTCAACAAGGGCAAGTCTGGCCTGACCAACCTCATTACTTTGTATGATGAGATATCTGGCTCTGTGGATGTGGGGAAAGCAACTGATGTGATTGATATACCTTGACTTTAACAAAGCTTTTGATATGGTCTCCCACAATATTCTTGCCAGTAGGTTAAAGAAGTATGGCTTGGATGAATGGACTATAAAGTGGATCGAAAACTAGCTAGACAGTTTGACTCCACAGGTAATGATCAACAGCTCGATGTCTAGCTGGCAGCCAGTATCAAGTGGAGTGACCCAGGGGTTGGTTCTGGGGCTAGTTGTGCTCAAAATCTTCATTAATGATGGGAAGGACTGCACCCTTAGCAAGTCTGCAAATGATGGTAATCTGGAGGGAGCGGTAGATATGCTGGAGTGTAGGTATATATACGCTGGAGTAGGGGCGGGCAAAATATGACCCATGGGCTAGGTCTGCCATGCCAAACCGCCAGATCCATCCCATGGCCAAGTAAGAGTCTCAAGCAGGCACCCTGTCTGCTGCACGCCCCTGGGGAGGTTTTGTGTTCTGCCTCCATCCTCTGCACAATCTCACAGTTGCCATTGGCCAAAAACCAGCCAATGGGAGCTCCCTGGGTCATGCTTGTGGCACCGGCAGTGCACACAGTGCCCCACCCAAGAACAAACAGCAAGCAGAGAGGCACATGGCCCCACAGCCGGCCACTCGGGAATTGCCTGGGGGTCCCACTGGGCTGCTGGCTAGGAGCCACCTATGGTAAGCACCTCCTGTCCAGAACCTGAACCTGGCACCCCACCTTCCACTCTCCCCCCAACACTCTGCACACCCTCCTCCACCCCTGCTTCAGGTTACAACCAAACCCTCTGCACCCCTGCTCCTGCACCCATGCCCCTCCCAGATGATGTGTCCCAATCCCTTGCCACAGGTCATAATCCCCTCCTTTAGTCATACTCTTTCCTGGACTCCATGCCCCCTGCACTCCAATCTCCTACCCCAAGCTCTCTTCTGCACCCAACCTCCATCCCAGACCCAGCACCTCCTCCATTAATATCATGGAAGAGTGAGCCCCTGACCACTTACCAAATTGCCCACCCCTGAACTGGAGGGCAGGGATAGGGTCCAGAGTGAGCTAGACAAAATGGATGATTGAGCCAAAAGAGATCATGAGGTTCAACAAGGACAAGTGCAGAGTCTTACACTTAGAATGGAAGAATCCCAAATACTGCTACAGGCTGGGACCAGCAGTGAAAGTAACTTAAAATTTCTTACAAGTATTGTCCTATTGCAACCTGGGTCCCTGCTAGGTCTTTAAAGAGGCCTGTATGCAGTGTGTGTGTCTGTGTACGCGTTTGTGTGTGTGTGTGTACGCATGGCACAATGGTCCCTCAAGTCTGTGTGAAAGGGCTCCAGGGCCACCTTCCTGGTGGTCCACGATTTGAGCTCAGCTCCTCTCCTTCCCACCAGATCTGGGACTCTGCCCCTTCCTCCTCATTCTACAAGGAGTAATGCCAAATTCGAAATAGCTATTTCGAATTAAGTGCTGTGTAGACACTTAATTCGAAATAGGGGGCCTCCAGCCCTTCCCAGGGAGCCCTGGTGTCCACTCTGGGCACAACCAGGAAAACTTACTCTCCTCTCCCCCAGCCCCAGAGCCATTAAAGGGGTAGACCCTGGCCACAGTGCCTGTGCCAGCTCCAAGCCTGCCAGCCCAGAGCCAGCAGTGGCCACCGGGCCCCTGACCCAGTGGCCCCAAAACATGAGCCAGAAAGCCACTGGCAGCCAGCCCTCCACCACTCCCAAGGAGCAGTCTGCCAGCTCCCAGGAGCCTGACATGGGCTGGAGAAGGCAGGCGCCTTCCTGGTACAGGGTGGAGATCATGGACCGTATTCAGGTTTGGGGGGGGGATGCCCCCAACATCCATGATCTCTGCACTAGACGGAGGAACACAGCCGTCTATGGCAGGATATCTGCCAGTCTGGCCACCAAAGACCACATGAGAACCTAGAAGCAGGTTTGCATGAAAATCAAGTTGGTCCGGCGAGACCCCTAACCCTGAGCCCTGAGCTTCCCCTCCCCCTTTTTCCCCTTGCTTCTCCCTTTCAGCTCCCTCCTCCCAGGTTTCCCCCTCCCCCTCCCACCCTCTCTCTTCCCCTCTCCCACCTCCTTTTCCCAGTCTACCCCAGGTTCATCCCCCCCAGTTTTGTTCAATAAACCCAGTTTCTATTTTTGAACATACATGTCTTTTGTTTGACATCAGGAAGTGGGGCTAGGGAGGGGTAACTGGAAGGACATGAGGGAGGAATGGGGCACGAGCCCCTGGTGGGGAGGACCAGGGTGGCTCTGAGGGCTCCTCGGGGTGGACGTTCTCCTGCAGGGCCTCCTGGATCCTGACAGCCCCCTGATAGGCCCCCCTGGATGGCAGCCTACAGCAAGTGCAGCCGGGCTGATGGCAACGACCCCACGAGATGCACCGGTGTGCCCAGGGGCAGCTCTGTCTCCATGTGGCCCAGTGCTGTGGTGTCCCGAGTGTGGGCATTCAGGGCACTCCAAGACAGGACCGCTTTTCTGTCCCTCATCAAGGTAGACAAGCAAGTGGGGAACCTTGAGAACTGTCTGTCAGGGGTGGGGGTAGGGTCCCTTTAAGCCCAGAGCTCAGTTAGCCTCAGATAGCAGTCCCACACACTAAGTCCTAACCTGATGCCCTGCCGGCACTGGTTCCATCCAGCCTTAACTTCGATTCAGGGTCACTCAGTGTGGATGTGCTATTTCGAAATAGCAAAACTCTATTTTGAAATAGGTTTTGTGTATAGATGCGTTATTTTGAATTAGCTTAATTTGAATTAACTATTTCAAATTAAGTTAACTCGAATTAAAGCTGTAGTGTAGACATACCCTTTCTCTCCATCTACTAGGAAGCCTAGTCCAAACTACCTAGTTTGTGCCGCAGGGATTTTAAAATGGCGGCGCCCAGTTTATGCAAATGAAGCCCAGGAAATTCAAATCCCGGGTTTCATTTGCAAGTGCGGTATGCCTACATTACCCCGCTAGTTCGAACTAGCGGGGTAGTGTAGACATACCCTAAGAGGTGCCTACACTACAGAAAAGAACACTGCAGAGAAGACCGATGTGGACAAGGGGAAATCCAATGGATATAGAATACTTAGATTTCCAGAAAGCTTTTGACAAGGTCCCTCACCAAAGGCTCTTAAGTAGAGTAAGTTGTCGTGTGATAAGAGGGAAGGTCCTTTCATGGATTGATAACTGGTTAAAATACAGGAAACAAAGGTTAGGAATAAATGGTAAGTAATCAGAGCGGAGACAGGTAATTAGTGGGGTCCCTCAAGACTCTGTCCTGGGACCCATCCTATTCAACTTATTTATAAATGATCTAGAGAAAGGAGTAAACAGTGAGGTGGCAAAATTTGCAAATGATACCAAACTGCTCAAGATAGTTAAGACCAAAGCAGACTGTGAAGAGCTTCAAAAAGATCTCACCAAACTAAGTGATTGGGCAACAAAATGGCAAATGAAATTTAATGTTGATGAATGTAAAGTAATGTACATTGGAAAAAGTAATCTCAACTATACATACAACATGATGGGGACTAATTTGGCTACAACTACTCAAGAGAGAGATCTTGGAGTCATCGTGGATAGTTTTCTGAAAACATCCACTCGGTGTGCAGTGGCCGTCAAAAAAGCAAACAGAATGTTATGAGTCATTATAAAAGGGATAGAGAATAAGACAGAAAATATCTTATTGCCTCTATATAAAACCATGGTACGCCCACATCTTGAATACTGCATACAAATGTGGTTGCCTCATCTCAAAAAAGATATGCTGGCATTGGAAAAGAAAATGGCAACAAAAATGATGAGGGGTTTGGAATGGGGCCCATATGAAGACAGATTAAAAAGACTTGGATTTTTCACCTTAGAAAAGAGGAGACTAAGGAGGGATATGATAGAGGTCTATAAAATCATGACTGGTGTGGAGAAAGTGAATAAGGAAAAATGATTTACTTATTCCCACAATATAAAAACTAGGGGTCACCAAATGAAATTAATAGACAGCAGGTTTAAAACAAACAAGGAAGTTTTTCTTCACTCAGTGCACAGTCAATCTGTGGAACTCCTTGCCAGAGGATGCGGTGAAGGCTAAAACTTTAATAGGGTTCAAAAAAGAGCTAGATAGATTCATGGAGGCTAGGTCCATCAATGGCTATTAACCAGAATGGGTAGGAATGGTGTCCCTAGCCTCTGTTTCTCTGGCTGTGGGTGACAGGGGAGGGATTGTGTAAGGATTGCTTTTGTGATCCCTCCCTCTGGGGCATCTGGTATTGGCCACTGTTGACAGACAGGATACTGGGCTAGAAGGATCTTTGTTCTGACCCAGTATGGCCGTTCTTATGTTTTTATGATCTTCTGGAGGTTGCTTTTCTAGTGTTCATTTTAGTAGGTCTAATGTAGACCCATAAATCAAATGCTGAGGCAGCCCCTGCCAGTGGCCAGTACTCCTTGTTCTGTGAGGAGTAAGGGAAGCTAGTGGGAGTGTGTGCTTCCTGCAGTGTGGACCCTGTGGCAGCTCGGCTTAAGATAACCAAATACAGCTATGCATTTTGTATAGCTTCATGGTGTACATTAAGCCATCTTGCCTGGTCTAGTATAGACCATGCCTAAGAGTTGGATAAGGCCCATAAACATGTCCATAGAACCTGCAGCTGCAAACAAGTTTCACTTGCATTCTCTGAATGAATTTATTTAATAAAAATAATTAGCTAAAGAAAGATCACTAGACAGCAACACTTATCCAACTGTCCTAGTATTATCCATTTAACTTACTAAATCCACACAATCAATTGTGCTAATGAATGCTAATTAAAATCTAATAGCCTTTAGGCTCATCTGATTACATATAAAGGATTCATCTGCAGTACTATTATAGTGCATGGAATAAGGTGTTCAAGTAGCAGAACATCAACTACAGTGCATCTTACCTAACTTTTATGACTTAGTTCTGGATTCCGTAGGTCATCTGGGTCTGAAAACACTACAGCAGCTAATTCTGGCATGGGAGAGAGAGCTTTGTGTTGTCTGTCTCTAGTGACCCCTTCTTCCCATTCAAAAAGCAGCATAGTTGCTGAAAGGATCTGCATCCAATCAGAAAGGTCAGCAATAAGCTTTTAGAAGGGAAAGGAAGGGCACCACTAGAATTTTTCCTTCTGCCTGCTCCATAAAAAAGGTTTCATCTAGGGCTAAATCACCAAAAACAGAATTCCATGAAATCAATTTGAATATAACCATCAGAGAAATCTCTTTTATTTAAAAGTCAATATTATTTTAAACAAGAGCAATGCACATCAAATACAGGCAGTCCCCGACTTACGCGGGTCCGACTTATGTCGGATCCGCACTTACGAACGGGGCTTTTCTCGCCCCGGAGCTCGCGGGCGGCGGGACCGCCCAGAGCGCAGCAGTCCCGCCACCGCATCCTCCGGGGCGAGAAAAGCTGCTCCAGGTCTCCCTGGTGTGCTGGGGGGGACTCCCCAGCACAGCAGGGAGACCTGAGCAAAGCCGCACAGGCGGCGGGACCCCGCTGCCCATGCAGCTTTGCTCCTTTGCTCCGGGGTCCCGCCGCCTGTGTGGCTTTGTTCGGGTCTCCCTGCTGTGCACAGCAGGGAGACAGGAGCAAAGCCGCAGAGGCGGCGGGACCTCTGCGCCTCCACGGCTTTGCTCAGGTCTCCCTGGTCTGCTGAGGGGGGAGGGGGCGCAGCTAATGCGCCTCCCCCCCCAGCAGACCAGGCTTTTGTTGCGGGACGCCTGGGGTAGAGCAGCTGGGGTGCTGCCGGGTTGGTCCTGCGGGGACCTACCCGGCAGTGCCCCAGCTGTACTGTCCCAGGCTTCAGATTCAGCAGCTGTTGAAACTGATCAGCGGCTGATTCCAGGAAGCCGGGGGAGAGCAACTCTGCCTAGGGCTTCCTGTAGTCAGCCCCTGGTCAGTTTCAGTAGCGGCTGAATCTGGAGCCAGTTCCGACTTACATACAAATTCAACTTAAGAACAAACCTATAGTCCCTATCTTGTATGTAACCCGCGGACTGCCTGTACATTTATGTGAAATAGACCACAGATGAAACTATTTAGGCCTGTCACTATGGCATCTGGATATTGGACACACATATCATGCCATTTCTTGGTTATGTTCTAGCTGGATATATTTGACTGTGTCATCAACACAATCTATCATGTAAATTGTAGATTCACCAGGATTCAAATTGTTCCACCCAGTCTTATTCCAAAGGTGCTATACACGCACTCATTCCAGTCCATTGTGCTTCAGTGCATGTGTACTTTGATATACAGCATCAGTATTTTAACCCTGGCTATGATTTTGCAGTACATTTTTCAACAATGCCGAAGCCCGAACTCATATAGTACAGCTGTAGTACCACAGTTAGCAAAATCTTGTATTTAAAAACTTCTTTCCTTGCAAATGGTTGGTAAAATATGGTCCTATATAAGGTGATGGGATTATGGTGCCTTCACTTGGCATATTTATGAGAAGCATGTGACATCTAAGTGTAGCTAGTTACTATTTGCACAGGTCTTTGAAGGTGTGAGGTGCTAGGAAAGCCTGAATATTAATGTATTTTTACACTATAAATGTGGAGCTCAGGGAAGGTACCAAATCATATTACCTGAAAATTGCACTTCTACAACAGTTCTTTTGTGTAGCTCTTGTAGTACGTTTACAAAGGAAAGTAAGAATTAGCATCCTTAGCTGAGGAAACTATGACACAGATTAATTTTACTAGCCCAAGTTCACACACACAAACTCACACACACACAAGGTAAAATCTTAGTCTTACTGAACTATATGGCAGAAAAGGGAATAAAACTCAAGTCTTCCATCTGCCAAAGCAGTGCTCTATCCACTGAATGCTGTTACCTCTTTTAGAAGTGGTACAGCACAGGAATCAGCAGTGAAAACTTTGCCACACTCCCCACTGTCGAATCCCACTGTGATGTTCCTGGATCTGCGAGAGGAAGATGGCTAGAACATGACATGAATCATTGTGTCCTGTATTTAAGAATTGCAGCAAATGTTATTTCATGCACCTTTCATAGCTTCTTATTGCTATGAAAGTTCATCCTCATAGCTACATTTGTGGAACACACTCATTAAAATTCAACATCACTAGCAGAGTTTCCTCACAGCTTAGCAAAACAGCAGGTCACCTTGCTCAGTTAGGGTGCATCTACACTGCACCATACCTCAAAATAAGATATGCAATTTGAGCTACACAAACTACGTATCTTATTTCAATCTTATTTTGAAATAGCTTATTTCGCAATTTGGTGCTGTCTACACAGCACCAAATTTCGAAATTACCCACTATTTCAAAACATCCCTTACTCCTTGTGGAATAAGGTTTACATGGATGTCAGAATAGCGAGCTTGTTATATTTCAAAATAACAGGCTTGCTGTGAAGATGCGGGATAGCTATTTCGAGATACTCTGGTATCCTGAAATAGCGTTGCAGTGTAGACGTAGCCTTAGAAGCAAGAAAAAATATACCAAGGTAGATCTTTCACATGCCACTAGATGTCACCAGTACACATGTACACAAGCAACTTCATCGCAACTTTTATAGACTGGAATAACAATAACAAGAAAAAGGACAGGTCTCTTCAGCTTGTCTGTCAATGTTAGAATTAATTTTCTGTGGCTTAGGCTAGGGTTTTTAAAAAGTCATTCTGTGTAATATAATCATATTGGAGTGGAATTCTTATACCTAATCAAATGAAACTAAATGTTGTTAGTTTGTGATTAGCATTCACTAACAAATTTGATTGTGAGGATTTAGCCTCTCACATGGTTAATAGGAAGGCATTTAGATAATTGCAACTGTCTAATGTCATTCCATAGCTAATCACTTTTTCTGAGTGATTCATTTCGAGGCTGCAAATGAAACTTCGTTTTACAGTTCTGAGGGGAGGATGGTCTCATGGGTAAGACATTTGTTTGACACACCCAGCAGCTACAAGTTCAGTTCCTGGCTCAGACACTTCCTTTGTGACCTTGAAGTCACAATCTGGTAGTAATTCAGTTGTCTAGCTGTAAAAATGGGGACAGTAAAAATATTCACCTAGCTCCTGGTGAAGTGAGGCTAAATCCATAAATACTCAGGATGTGCTTGCAATGAGAGAAAGGTGGAATTCCCTAGGAAGAGTTTTGTTAGGAGACCTGTCAGGCTTGTATCCCATGGTTTGTTTTTGAGGAAATGAAATAAATGTACCTCATGAATCTGTCACTTGTCAACAGCACTGTCCTCACACAAATAACATCCATACTGTAAAACAATAATGGTGATGATCAGTGGTGGATTAGCCACTGGGCCAAAGGGGCCCATTCACAAGGGCCTGGTCAATTGGAGGACTTGAGAAAAATGGGCGTCCTTGTGCTCCAATTGAGCTCTCTGTCAGGAGCACCAAGCAGGAGGAGCAGGGCATACCCCTACACCCTCACCCTGATCCCTGGCAGGAGTGCGGAGAGGGTGGGGTGCGGAGACAAGCTCCTGTGCCGTGACCCCATTTCCCTGTCAGGAGTGTGGGGAAGGAGATAGGAGGAGACTACAGGTGAGGCCCTCCATTTGCTGTGTGGCCCAGGGCCCTACAAAAGCTTAATATGCCTCTGATGATCATCATAATGAAACTTTCATATCCCAAACTACTTTTTAGGAGTTATACTGACAGGGCTATGTCTAGACTGGCGTGATTTTCTGCAAATGCTTTTAACAGAAAAGTTTTTCTGTTAAAAGCATTTGCGGAAAAGAGCGTCTAGATTTTTGCGGAAAAGCGTCCGTGCCAATCTAGATGCGGTTTTGCGCAAGAAAGCCCCAATCGCCATTTTCGCCATCGGGCCTTTTTTGCGCAAAACAGTTTTTAGCTGTCTACACTGGCCCTCTTGCGCAAAAACATTTCCAGAAAAGGGCTTTTGCCCGAACGAAACATCAAAGCATTTGCGCAAGAAGCACTGATTTCGGACAGTAGAACGTCAGTGCTTTTGCGCAAAATGAAGCGGCCAGTGTAGACAGCTGGCAAGTTTTTGCGCAAAAGCGACTGATTTTGCGGAAAAACTTGCCAGTCTAGACGCAGCCACAGTAGTAAAAACAAACCCTTACCTCTGGGGGCAAAAGTTTCATGGGTAGCTGAGTTAGTCTGTACAGGATAAACTTAAAAAACAACAAATGGTCTGGTAGCACTTTATAGACTAACAAAACATGTAGATGGTATCATGAGCTTTCGTGGGTACAGACCACAGTTCTATTTGTTATGAACTAAATCCACTCACCTCTCCCCATGACAGTCAAAATAAGGCTTGCTGCAGGAAATTCTCCCAGGAAGGCAACAATCTTCACTTTCATTGTCTGATCTGTCATTGGTCTGTGTCAAGGATTGTTACTCTGATTCTCAAAGTTTGGTCCAGGGATCTCCAATATTCTGCTTAACAGAAATTCAAATGGCGAAACAATCCTCTTCTCACTAATCTGATCAGCACTGAACACCCCCTCCTCTATCTTATGGTCTCCTACTTCGCAGACCATACTAGCACCCATATGAAGCCGGTTGCCAACAGTTCTCCAGAATTCCTTGCTACTCTAATGGGGGATGTTATGTGAATGCATGCTCCTTCTTTATCACTTTCCCCCCAACAATCCTAGCCACAGAGGCTATGTCTACACTACAAGGTTTTGCACACAAACCGGTGGAGCGTCCACACGTAAAGCACATTTTTGCGCAAAAAAATATAGTGAATTGACCAGACAGGGGGCTTTTGCCAGTAGAGTTATTCCTCTCCCCATGAGGAATAACTCCTTTTTGTGCTACAGCTCTTGCGCAAAAAGTCACGTGTGGATACTCTGCAGGGGTTTCTTGGGCAAAAAGAGCCTATCAGAAAAAGCACGGGTGCTCTGATGGCCATTCTGTTAATGGCAATCAGAGCTTTTTTGCACAAGAGTATCCATGCAGTGTGGATGCTCTCTTGTGCAAAAGCACATTGCTTTTGAGATGTGCTTTTGAGGTGTGGACACACTTTTGCGCAAGAAGTTTTTGCAGAAGATCTCTTCTGCAAAAAGCTTCTTGCACAAAAACCCTGCAGTGTAGACAAAGCCAGAGTGTTTCCAGGAGTAAGAACAGTCAAGGAGGTGACACCACACATTAATATTTCATCATCATCATCATCATCACCAGACGGAGGCCTCCTCCTTTTGGTAATGACTTTAAGCAGTTTCAGGAGCTGATTAATAGACCTAGAGATTCCAAGGCCAGAAGGGACTGTTGTGACCATCTGTCTGACCTCCTGTAGAATACAGGTCAGACTGTGCTGGAATAATATGTCCAGTTCTGGTGCCTGCGATTGAAGAAGGATATTGAAAAAAGATTCAGAGAAGAGCCATGAGAATGATTAAAGAATTAGAACATATACCTTAGAGACTCAAAGAGCTCAATCTATTTAGTTCAACAAAGAGAAGGTTAAGGAATTATTTGTTTACAGTCTATCAGTATCTACATGGGGAACAAATATTTAATAGCAGTCTCTTCAATCTGGCAGACAAAAGTATAATGTGATCCAAAGGCTAGAAGTTGAAGCTAAGCAAAATTCAGATGGGAAATAAGGTGAAAATGATGCAAGTAATTAACCATTGGAACAATTTACCAAGGGCATGGTAGATTTACCATCACTGACACTTAAATCAAGTTTGGATGTTTTTCTCCAAGATATGCTCTAGCAATTATTTTGTGGGAAGGTCTATAATGTATGTTTTATAAGAAGTCAGACTAGATTATCATAACAGTTTCTGCTGGCCTTGGAATATAAGAATCTAAGAAATCCTTGCTTCCAAATTGGGGAGGAGCTGTGGAGCCCCTCTATAGATCTCATATCAGTTATATGCAGAAGGACAGGGCAATTGTTTTAACTCTAGTTGACCACTACTAACCACAATCCCCATCTCTAGGGACTCCCCACAAAGCTGGGTTCTTTGGCACAGAGGCAGCTGAGCCCTGAATAAGCTCCCAAATCCTGCCCTAACTCCCTGCACAGCAGGACATCCTTCCACTGTGTCCAAGCCCCTTCACAGCTGTGAAGGACTTCTTATATGTGAAAGTATATTTATCAACCGTGGCGTGTACTATTGGGAATCCTAAGGGAATCAGGGACCTCGAGAGGTCGTCTAGTCCAGTCCCCTGCCCTCATGGCTGGACCCAGTACAGTCAGACCATCCCTAAGGGAGTGAAACTACAAGCAACAGTAGGCTGCAATAAGTGTATCTTGTAATGTCTTTGATGACTAATAAGGATATTTTCCTCTTTTAGTTTAGATTAACCACTGTTGGGGCTATTGCCAATAATCCTTATTTTGTTTGGATACAGTGCTCATGTCTAAGGATTATCCTTGATCCCTGTAGGAGGTTACAGTAATGTCTTTGGAGGATGTTCAAATTAGACTGCTTCTATCTTTCATTAATTTGCTGTTCCTTAGAGTTATAAGCAATAGACATAAGTGGAGCAAAAATGACAAAAATAAATGTGTTCTTAACTGTACACATTACAGTCTAACAGTAGACTAAGTTTTTCTTTCAAAAGAAGATATGCAAATTTGGCAGTAATTCACATATCTTCTTCCGATCGCTTTTTTGAAAGTTTTTTTTGAAAAAGCAAGCAGTTTAGACATGGTTCTTTTGAAAAACAAACAAACCTTTTTTCGAAAGAAACTTCCACCTCAAAAATTGAGGTTTACAGGTTCTTTCAGAAAATGTTTTTTTTTTTAAGAACTTCATCTAAACTGCTTGCTTTTTCGGGAAAAAAACCCCTCTTTCAAAAAAGCAATCGGCAGAAGATATGCAAATTACCACAGAATTTGCATATCTTCCTTTGAAAGAAAAATGTAGTGTAGACTGGAAACACTCTGGCTTTGTACAACCCCACTGTTAGGGTTTATTAAAAAAAGAGGCTACCTATAAACATACTACAATAGAGGTAAAATGCTTTCTTTAAACAATAAAAACACTTCACAAATAATATAACCAAAATACTATATATTTCTGTTAGTTTCTAAGGTGCCACAGGACTACTCGTTCATAACCAAAAATGTTCACTAGATCTTATCAAGAGCTCATCCAATAAATACCTTACTCTCAACTTGTCAGAGGGTTTTAGGTGACCCTGTAGATATCTTCTTTGTTTTTTCAAATTTCTGAGGAATGCTCCCTTTATCTTTCAAGGTGTCTCAGGAAGGAGAGGGTTGACTAAATACTTCAGCCTCCTCACACGCTGTTCAACATGTCCTAACTTTTCCTATTAACATTATTTCATTTGGATACATGTTTTGTCTGAATAGAATTAGACATACTTGATCTTAAATATTATACGTTAGGATATAAATATTCTTTTGGATTCTGTATTGTGAAGCATTAGGCAGACTGAAGCTTAAATTCGGACACTGTAAGACTCAAGTTCCATGCATCTGCTGGGCCTAAACCTCCTGCAGCTTTGCTTGCCTTGTGGTGTACTCCTAGCCTTTTATCCTCTGTATGTCACCCTGTTTCACAGTCATCCTTGCAAGTCTCTCCCCATGCTCATGCTAACTGTGAGGCTTCTTCTGAGATGGTACACTTTTTTTTTTGGCAGCCTGTTGCTCATCCACATGTCACAGTTAGCTTAGCCATTGAACGATCCTCACATTGGCAACCTCACTTAGATTCTTCTGCCTAACCCTTGCCCACACTTCTTCATTATACACTTTCTCCTGCTAATACATATCAAGAATCCTTCTTCAGCATCTGCTGGAAGCCATTCAATCTTCTAATCAGCATCTTGGTATGGATCCAGCTTCCTACACCACACAGCACTAACTGTTATGTTGTAAACCCTCCCTTGGATTTTATTATGCACATGATGTTTTGTAGAGTCGGACAAAAGTGTTCCTAAAACATCTAACACGTGCCTTCCTTCTTAATGTCTCTTTTCCCAAAAAGACCACTTTGTGGGGAGGGAACATGGCACAGATCCTTCATTTTGACAGATGAGTATGTGAAAATATTGACTTTCTTTAATAGGGAGGTCTGATTATTGTTTTGGTTCCTGACAAATAGTAAAGATAATCTTCTGATTAAAAAAAATCAGGGTTACTGTTACTGTTTAAATTTTAAACTTAGAGCCTGTATTCTAACTCCATCTTTACTTAAGGCAAATAGCCAATTGTCTTCAATGAAAATGTTACCAGAGTAGGGATTTTAGGGTTTGGTCCCTATAGAAGTGTAGAAAAGTGTTTTGAGCACTAGGCACGACAGTCCTCCTGAGTTCTAATTCTAATACTGATTCACTCAGAGAAATCACTTAACCTCTTTGTCCCAGTTTTATTTTTCTCCTTTAACAAATAAACAAAACATCCACGAGGAGTAACGGTAGTTCGAATTAGGATCTTTAATTTGAACTACCTACTCCGTGCCGCGTGTACCACAGGCATGGAGTTCAGACTAAGGGGGATTTAAAAATGGCGGTGCCCGGGAACATGCAAATAAAGCCTGGGATATTGAAATCCCGGGCTTCATTTGCAACTCCGCTTGCCCTAATTACCCTACCTAGCTCGAACTAACGAGCTAGTATAGACGTATCCTAAGGGATATAAGTCGTCTTGTGCTTCCACATTATTGCTCTAGAACAGCGTTTCCCAAAGTGTGGTCTGCAGCCCAGTACCGGTCTTTAGAAAAAAAAATACTGGTCATTAGAAAAATTATCGCACACGATCCTATTAATTTGCGTGAAGGGGTGGCAGCATCCTGCACTGCCAAGTGCGGCAGTGCGGCCTTCTTGGGAGAGAGCCCACTGCCGCGGCATCTCTGCTGGGCATACTCCCAGGCAGCGGAGATAGATCTGGCGGGCACTAGGACCTAGTGAGAAGGCCGTGTGCTGTGCGCATTGATGCAGAACGCCTGGCGCCGGACGCAGCCAGAGGGATTGGGGCTAGGAGTGGGGCGGAACAACCCGCCAGACAGGTAGGGGCCAGCGACACAATTTATTTGCATATTCATCATTTGCTTAATGAATATGCAAATATGCGAATAAATGTTACCAGTCCTCCAAAAGCTCATGAATGGGTTTACTGGTCCCCAGTATCAAAAAGATTGGGAACCAGTGCTCTAAAAGAAAACACATGCATTGTATTCTTATTCCTTGAGTATAATAAATGTGTACTATATGACAGTACAATGCATAATGTAATTACATAAAAAGATAACAAATCCTGTCCCCAAACCTGCTCAACCCTACAATAAAAGAACATTATTAGGATTGCAAAGCTAAGTCTTGAACAATTAAGAAATGCCAAAATTAAGGATGTGAATGCAACCTTAATTCAGCCCCCCTATTCATATACCTTATGATATTGTCTTCAATCATATGACCAAATGCTATTTTTCCAATAGGACCCGTAGCTACTTTCTGTACATAGAATAGACCTGCCCTGGGGATGAATCTGGGTTGTGTAGTAAAAGAGACTGTCGTTGGTAGGATCCCTGCCTTATTTTCTGGTGCCCAGTTTGAGACACTTTGGGCCTAGTTTGAAGAAATGCTGAGTGCTCACAACTGCAACTGAAATCAGTGAGAGTTGTGCACTGCTGACAACTCCAGTGGGGCCAACAGACTGGCCGGGCTTGTGGGCAAGGCAGGAGAGATGGGGCCTCAGGCAGAAGGGGTGAGGCTGGTGCTAGTTTCCCCAAGGCAGCCCTCAGAGCTGCCCAGAGCGTGCTGTGCAGGGCTCCAACGGTGATTTAAAGGGCCCAGGGCGCCAGTCACCACCATTACTGCAATAGTGGCAGTGGAAGTTGGGAGCCCCAGGCCCTTTTGAATTGCCGGGCCCCAGGGGCAGTTGCTCCCTTTACTTCTCCATCCCCCTCTCCCTCCATTGGTGGGCCTGGACAGCTCCATATATTCTCTTTAATTTCTCCTGTAGGGAATGTTTACATAGCAAAGAGACACCTACATTCCCTGTGAGCTGTGCACCCACACGGCCATGCAGTTGCCTATTTAGCGCTGTGCAGGAAGTCCAGAAAGCTGTGCAGGGTGGGGTCCTGTGGCAGCTGGGGGAAGGCTGCCCCATTCTCACTTCCAGCTTAGCCCACCCTCCAGTCTGCCATTTCTGGGGCCACCCAGCCCATCCTCTGCCATGGGCTCTGCTGTGGCCTAGGCGGCCCAGCCCCGATTGTGATACAAGGGTTGCACAGTCACTATGGTGCATGTAACAAAATTTATTTTGCTCAGGGGTAGGAAAAATTTGAGGGAGCATTGTTAGACACTCTTAGCTGGCAAGTGCTGGCTGACTCGGGCTCAGAGGGTGTGGGCTCAGGGTGTGGGCTGCAGGGCGCTTCCATTGTTGTACAGACTTCCGGGTTCAGTTTCTAGGTCCCAGAGCATGGGCTCCAGCCTGAGCCTGGAAGTCTACATAAGAATGAAACAGTCTTCAGCACAAACCCGAGTCGGCTGGTAGAGGACAGCTTTGCTGTGTAGACATACCCTAAGGGCCCAATTCTACAGCCTCTGTTCATGTTGAATAGCACTGGCTCAGATAAATGCTATCAGAATGAGTGAAGAGTTGCAGAACAGGGTCCTCCAGCACCAGATAGTAAGTTGTTCCATGCAGCCAGAACCCTGTGGCAATGCAGAGCAAGATCTGAACCTAAATCCAGAAATGAACCCTCTCTTCTCGTATGTCAATGCTATGCAAAATACAAAGCACCACAATATTCCTAAACCAGAGGGAAACCATTTTTATGCTAGTTTTAATTTTAAAAATGCTTTTACTGGTTTATCTTCATTTCCTGCCATTCTTGTGACAAGCCTAGCACACTTATGGATAGCATAAAATAAGTATTAATACTGTAAAATAATAAATAGTAATAGTAATGAGTATGTAGGGAAGGAGCCAGGGGACTTGGTGGATTTTGAAGTGTTGTTCTACAGAGAGGGGATAATTCTGAATATAAGCAAGTAAGTATTTTCAAGGCTATATATTTTATATAGGCTAATTTTGGACTTGCTTTTTACAGCTAATGGTGAAGAGTTTCTGCACAAATTGGTACATTCCTCTGCAACATTTTTGTTGTGTGCATGCATTTTTATGCAGGTAACTTTTGATAATCTAACTTCCTGTGGAAATTCTGTCATGACATAGGACATACACATTTGCTCTGATATATAATCTGTGTCCCCTGAATCTTGTACTGGCATTCAGTTACTGTGACAATAAAGGTAAAAAGAAAATGCCAGTATTGCAATCAATTAAAGGATGCTTCAGGACCAAGAAACACCCCCACCCTCCACTTTTGCAGCACTTTACTTTCAGGCAACATTGTATGGGAAAAAAAAGATTGGTTGTCACCTTTAGAGGAGCCCTGCAGATGGTCTCGCTGAAATAAATTGCTGACCCATGAAGTTGCCACCATCTTGTTGCAATTAAGTTAAAGCATAGATATATGAGCTGCTAAATTGGATATGCACAAAATGTTACAATCTCAAGGCATTCATTGTAAAGTCTTGGTTAATATGACTTGCAGTACCACAGTCAAGTGATCTGAAAATAGATGGCAAACAAGCAGATTGGAGAGATAGTTAACTACATAGCAGTCATGTTATATGACTTATTTACAAGTTAGGAAGTAATTAAATCTAAGTAGATTATTTTTTGAGTGGGGGAAGTTGGCAGTTAGTGCATGACAAGATGTTCTATGAGATGTAAAGCAGGGATCAGGAAAGATAGTTGTATTTATTTTTTCTTGGTTTCCAGTCTCAGTTATTGTAATTAAAATTTCTGGAAGCTAAGTCTTTTAGCACCTTTAAAAATAAAACAAAACAACCCTATATAGGTGTTGACACGTCTTATCATCAGGTTTAGAAGATAAGGTCCAGAAAAACGATTGTTTTCAGGTGTGAATTAACATATACTGGATTTGCTTGTAGCTGAGGAAGGTGACAAAAATAACACATTCATTAATAAAACTCCAAATGAAATGTAGGGCTGTCATTAGGGATGGTAGTTGGACAACTGCTATTGATTTCAGAAATTTAATTTGATTTGTTGTATATTTAGTGTAATTAACATAAGGATTTGTACCTATATAAAACTCTTAACGTTATTAACTAAGGAGATAAATTATGAAATTAAATGTGGATTTAAAATGGAATTTAAATTTTGTAGAGTTTCTAGAGTAAATGGGTCTTAGTTAATTTCCTTAGAGCTAAGAGACCTGAATTTCTTCTCATAGTGGTTTTACACCATTGACTTCAGTAGCATTAATTTTGATTTAAACCAGTGCAAGAATTAGTGTAATGTATATTATACAAAGGAAGCAGAAATAGATTTTGAGGAACATTTGACTAGCTGCTAGCAGGTATATTCTGCAAGCTTGAAATATATTTTCTCTGTAGAATTACATTTTAAAGACATTGAATACAACTTGAAAATATAAAAATGATGGTCAATTATACAGTGCTTTTCATATGTTCACACATTTTAGCCTGTCAAATATCTGCTAGATCCAGCACTGCATTCTCTTCTGACTTGTTCCTGTTTTAAACCAGAGCCTGTGTAGTTATTCAAAGGAGTTATCCATGATTTACACCAGTGCAAATGAGGAGACAATTAGTTCCACAAAGTTTAAAACATTATTGTTAACCAATACTGCTTTTCTTAGGACATACCATCAATATTGACACCGAGGTAGGCTCTTATTTTTTTTTAAACAGTGAACATACAGGCATGAGTAGATAGTAGCTGAAGTGTTTCTACTGTCATGTTCAGGATGTAAATTTGCTAGTTTGTTATGAAAGGTCATGGTAGGTGACGTATCTAGTTATTTATCTGCTCCCCATTACCGTAGCTTTTGAACATATCAAAACATGATTTTTTTAATTCCCACAGTATGCTGGGTGGCAGGGAAAAACTATTATCCTTATTTCCAAAAGATTTAGTGTAAAAAAAAAATGTAGATAGTTACCTAGTGGGATTTGCAAAAGGAAACCTGACTCCAATTAACTTCAGTTGTTTTTGGATCAAGCCTGTCATTCATATCATAACAAAAACAAAGACATGCTATCCCAGGAAAAGTTATTCTCAGAGGTGGACATTCTACATGCCCCAGATCTGGCCCACCTTCAGGCCCCAGCAATTCAAACACTTGGTGCTGCCCAAGGCTGGCTTTGGCCTTTCAAAAATCTCCTCAGGAAACTAATTAACAAAGCAGTAAAAAAGACAGGATCATCCCTTGCTTCCCTTGTTGGGATGTTTAAAAATCCAGAATAGTTCTAATTAGCAATAATTAAAATTTAATTAAGATGCTCTCTATAATGCCCCCCTCTCCGCATGCTTGGTAGCTCAGGGTTGCTGGAGCTGTTCTTGTCCCTGTGGTGCTGAATCATGGCTTAATCACAAAGCCTTAGATCACGGCTAATCCACACACCAGCCTTGAGGTCTAATCACTGCCGTTCTCCAACAGAGACAAGTAAGTACTCAGGACATTAAGAACAAGGGCCAATTAATTTTTAAAGTACATGATCACACGTATAGATTGCAATCTCTCCTTATTTATCGGCTGATGATAGATGTAATTGCTTTGCTATTTATCCTTGCAATAGCTTCCCCCTGTAATGGGGGATAACCGCATTAGCAGGCCTCAAGAAGAATACTAATTACTTAAACCCAAAATTTCAAGTTTCAGGTCTTAAAGGCAAACAGGGGAATTAATGCAAAAAGAAGATTCAAGCCAGGATAAATGTCAAATGTACTCATTCAGTGTACACACAAAGCTGCCTCCTTTAAGAACAGTCTATAAAAATGACAACAACAACAATATAATATAATATAATATAATATAATATAATATAATATAATATAATATAATATAATATAATATAATATAATATAATATAATATAATATAATTAATAAATTAATAAATTAATTAATTGAGAGAGTTTGTGAGTAAGTGAGTGAGTCTCTCTGGGTATGTCTAGACTACATGGCTCCATCAACGGAGCCATGTAAAGTAGTTTACCTGACATAGTCAATGAAGCGGAGATTTAAATAATCCCTGCATCATTAAAATAAAAATGGCCACCGCACTGTGCTGACAATCAGCTGATCTGGCACAGTGCGGCAGTCTAAACGCGGATCGGTTGACAAGGGAAGCCTTTGTCAACTGATCTGCGTCTAGACTGCCACGCTATGCCGGATCAGCTGATTGTCGGCACAGAACAGCGGCCATTTTTATTTTAATGAAGTGGGGATTGTTTAAATCCCCACTTCATTGACTATGTCGGGTAAACTACTTTACATGGCTCCGTCGACGGAGCCATGTAGTCTAGATGTACCCTCAGTGTGTCTGTCCATCCATTTATTCAAGAACTCCTCCTTAACAGTAAAGTTGGGACCACCAACTTTTGTATGCATCTTCCTCTTATTGTAACTTAAAGCAAGGTAAGAGTTTGGTTGTCCAGGGGATGGGGGAAAAAAGGAGGGAAACTTCCATCCATACAAGGATGGATAAAACCATACAGAAAAGAAACAGAATCACCAGACAGGTGAAAGGGACTGGCTGGGGGCACGCTCTGACCCGCCTTGTCTGGGGGGTGGGAGGCTCGGGGCTAGGGTAGTCCCAGGCACCCTTTAGGGAGGGCAAGGCTACAGCTCTTCCCCCCATATGGGAACATTGCTGGCTGTTCCCCTTTGTCTGGAAGTGAGGGGAAAGTGCACAGTTTGCTGCATTCCTCACTTTGGCTGGTGAGCACATGGGGCAGACGAACCTGGAGCTGCCTTAACTGGGGGACATGCACCCCTTCCTCAGCTGTGCATGCTGGAGCTGCAGTGGCCATGGACAGGCACTTCTCTGTTGGCCCCAAGCTGCTGTGATGAGAGAGGGCTGGGGTTGTCCTCACCCCCCAGAGAAGTCTGAACACTGAACCCCTCATCCCCGGACCCACTCCAGAGCAATGGTTTAAACGAAGAGAAACAAAAATTGAGTTAAGGACCTGAGCAACACCAGGTGACTCTTGTAGAGTGTGTACGTTTGTGTTTACTTCAAGATTTTTTTAAAAAGTACACAAGTGCAAATCTTGCGCAATAATTATCACACTTTGGGATGATAATTGTAATGTGAATTAGTGAAGAATAAGAGCTACTCTGGAAACTGGAACATGTGTTAAAGTTATACAAACTAAAAGCTAAACTTTAGCCTCTGTATTGGGCATTAAGGTTTAACCATTTAATTTTCAGGGGGGCCTGAAAGGAATATATAAAACAAATAATAAATTCTATTATAGTAGTATTCAAAACTATGTTTCCATAAATAAAATAGTAATAACGAGAGAAAACAAAACATTCAGAAAAGGGTTGTGGAATATTTTTTTAAACCACATGGATAAGAAATCTAATCCTACTGTATCTCAGTAATTATTAAAGGAAGGGTACCCATTATCTTAATTATGTTTCTGGAGCAAACATTATTTCAATGTGATAAAAGATGACATGGCACTAAAGGTAAAGCTAGAGCAGATGTTCCATGTGTAACAAGCCAATATGCCCACATTCTGGTAATTTCTCCCCCACTAGACATGTTCTCATTAATCCGTGATTAATAGGATTTGAGTATAGTAAATGATGATGATCTATTGTCTGTCTTTGTCCAACACCATGGAGAGAGCAATTTGTCAGCTCAGCTTTTGTGTGACTATTTAATAGCAAAGAGGGAGAGAGAAAAGACGCTAATCTTCTAATTGGCATCTATAGAGAAAGGTCTAAGAACAGTGCCTGCTTGGAAATAGCTAGTGTGCAATTCCTATGCCTGTGAGGCACAGACAGACAGACAGATAGGAGGAATTGAATGGATCTTTTACATAATCACATCCTATCCAAAAACAAAAAACAAACCCAGAATGAAAAGAAAGAAGCACCATAAACCAAGGTACAATTGCATAACTCTTCAAAGTCTGTTATGTTTCAGCTCGTTACATGTAAAGAAAGCACTTCTTGACTATGTGATTTTAATAATGATAGGAAGGGTTCTTCATGTATAGAGCAGAGAACAGAAAAAGGGTGGGAAGACCAGTTACCTTTGGAGAAAAATAAAAATCACCTACGTGACCAAAAGGAAAGAGTACAGAATGCCCAAAAGCCTAGCCACAGAAAGTCAAGCACAACACCAGATTCAGACAAAAACACAGCATAATGTATTATATAATTGTGATTTGGGCACTACATTTTATTAATAATATGATTCTCCTCTGCCCATAATAAAATGCAAACATTAAAGTGATTATGATTTCAAATGAGCAAAGAATTTAAGCATATTGCTAAAATTAAAAATCTGAGTAAGTGTTTTTCTGAATCAGTGCCTGTATGATATTTTGGATCAAGGTCCTCCACTAGTCTCTTTAGGATATTCTCCATAGTGTGTACAATCCATACTTAATTTTGGAGTGGAACCAGTGAATTGACCTGTTTCCCAGCCTGTTCCTGAGCCATACACAGTTGTTTATGCACATACTTCTCATATAACGAATGCATAGTGAAACTTCTGAGCCACTGTTTTAGTACTAGATAATTTTTGGCTAAATCTAGTGGAATTTGGTAAGTGGTATAGATTGACTGTGGAAACAGGTCACTGTGGGAACAGCAAGACTATAGACAGATTGAAACAACATGGAATCTGTCTGGCTTAGATTACCAATGCTATACATAAACTGAATATCCAACCAGGCCAACTTCAGGACCTTAACAGCCATCCAAACAACCTTAAGGAGATTGTTTCCCTTGATGCTTGATCTGCAGGGAGGCTACATCACTTAGGGTATGTCTACACTGCAGCATTAATTCGAACTAACTTAGTTCAAATTAGTTAATTCGAACTAAGGTAATTCGAACTAAGCTAATTCTAACTAGTGCATCTAGACCTAAAAACCAGTTCGAATTAGTGTTTTGCTAATTCGAACTAGCAGGTCCACACTGAGTGGACCCTGAACTGAAGTTAAGGCTGGCCGGCAGGGCATCAGGATAGGATTTAAGAGTATGGAAGTGCTGCCTCAGGCTAGCCGAGGGCTGTGCTTAAAGGGACCCGATCCCCACCCCGGACAGACAGTTCTCAGGGTTCCCCGCTTGCTTGTCTACCTCGATGAGGGTACGTCTACACTACAGCGCTAATTCGAACTAACTTAGTTCGAATTAGTTAATTCGAACTAAGCTAATTCGAACTAACGCATCTAGAACTAAAAACTATTTCGAATTAGCGTTTTGCTAATTCGAACTAGCGCGTCCACACTGATTGGACGCAGGGGCGCATTTAAGGGCGGCTGAAACCGGTTCTGGCAGGGCATCAGGTCAGTAGTTGCTTTGTGTGGCTGCTGTCTGAGGCTATCTGAGGCTCGTGCTTAAAGGGACCCCCCCTGGACAGCCGGTTCTCAGCTTTTCCTGCTTGCTTGCCAACCTCGCCGAGGGACAGCAAAGTGTTGGTCTCTGTGCCCGTCTGTGTCGGTGCTTCCCTTCGGGGACGCCACCGCAGGTGGCAACATGGAGCCAGAGCTCACCCTGCACCTTCTGGTGCACTTTCTGGACTTGCTGCTGCAAGCCTGCCAGCAATGGCTCGAGGCTGCCTGGCACCACCTGATGCACGTCAGCCCCCTGCCTCTCTGCCTGGCCGCCCTGGGGGCCGTGGAGGAGCCGCGGCGGCGCCCCGGCACTGGCGTGCCCCGCCGCATCTGGCGTCTGGACACCAGCAGCGACTGGTGGGACCGCATCGTCCTGGAGCGCTGGGAAGACCGACAGTGGACCCAGAACTTCAGGATGAGGGGGGACACCTTCCTGGAGCTCTGCGAGTGGCTCGCCCCTGCTCTGTGCAGAAGGGAGACTCGCATGAGGCCCGCCATCCCCCTCCAGAAGTGGAAGGCCATCGCCCTCTGGAAGCTCTCCACACCAGACAGCTACCGATCCGTCGGGAACCAGTTCGGCGTGGGGAGATCCACCGTCAGAGCGGAGCTCATGCAGGCATGGCACTCGTCGGCCACTGCGCCGGGGGGGGAGGGAGGCTGCAAGGAGGGGATGGGCCGCCCCAGGGACAAAGGGGGGGGCGGGAGGAGGCGAAAGCGCCCCGCACTGGAGGGGTCGGTCTGTCCCGGCCGTACTACACGCCGCCAGGGGGGTTGCTTCCGGGAGTGGGGCGCGGGGCACTGCCAGGGCACGAATGCTCCCAGCCACCCGGGCGCCCCACTGATTGGCACTTTGCTGTCTCTCTCCGCAGGTGGTCAAGGCCATCAACCGGGTGCTGCTCCACAGGGTGGTCTGCCTCGCCGACCCGGACGCCGTCATCCAGGGATTCGGCGCCCTCGGCTTTCCCAACTGCGGGGGGGCCATCGACGGGATGCACATCCCCATCCGTGCCCTGGAACACCAGGCGTCCCGATACGTCAACCGCAAGGGGTACTTCTCCATCCTCCTGCAGGCCGTGTGTGACCACTGGGAACAGTTCACGGACATTAATGTGGGCTGGTCCGGCAAAGCACACGACGCCCGGGTGTACCGCAACTCCTCCGTGTGCCAGCGGCTGCAGGACGGGACCTTCTTCCCCGACCGCCACATCAGGGTCGGGGATGTGGATATGCCCGTCTGCCTGGTGGGGGATGCCGCCTACCCACTGCAGCCGTGGCTAATGAAGCCCTACACGGGGCACCTCAATCCCTCCCGCCAGGCCTTCAATACCAGGCTGACCAGGGCCCGCATCATGGTGGAGGGGGCCTTCGGGCGACTGAAAGCCCACTTTCGATGCCTCCTCACCCGTCTGGACCTGGCCGAGCACAACATCCCTCCCGTGGTGGCAGCATGTTGTGTGCTCCATAATTTATGTGAGAGAAAGGGGGAGGCTTTCCTGCCAGCCTGGATGGCTGAGGCTGACCGCATGGCTGGCCACTACGGTCAGCCCCGCACCGCTGCCGTCCGGGAAGCCCAGCAGGGGGCCGTCCGGATCCGGGAAGCCCTGCGGGAGAGCTTCCTGGTGGAGGAGGAGGAGGAGGAGGAGGAGGACTGAACTCTCCCTGCATGCCCCACCGGGGCATTCTTCCACCCTCCCCCCCCTTCCCCTTTCCCCTCCCTACCTACTGTCAAATAAAGACACCTGTTTTTCAAACAAAAAGTCTTTTTATTTCACATAACTGGGGTGGGGGGAGGGAGGGAGGAAGCAGAGTGGGAGAGGGGAGGGGGAAACCTGGGAGGAGGGAGCTGGAAGGGGAGGGAAGGGAGGAAGGGAAAGGAAAGCTCAGGGGTGGGGGTCCGGCTGCCTCTCCTGTCTCGCAACACTGCGGGTCTGGGGGCGTCGGTGGGGAATGGTTGTGGAGGGTTGGGCAGGAGGGACCAGGGGTGTGGAGGAAGCAGGAGAGGGAGCAGGAGGGGGAGCTGGGGGAGCAGGGGGAGCAGAGGGAGGAGGAGGAGCAGGAGCAGGAGCAGGAGCAGGAGCAGGAGCAGGAGGAACTGGGAAGCGGTCGAGCAGGCTCTGGAGGTGGCCTCGCAGGGCACGGCCCTGCTCCTCCAGGGCCTCCAAACTCCTCCGGCGCAGCCTCAGGTCCTCCTGGACCCAGTGGTCCTGGAGACGGAGCTGTTGCTCCAGGAACCGGAGGTGCCACCTCTGGTAGTCCTCTTGGTTCCTGGCTCTCCTGCTGGCCCGGGCGCGGGCGGCTGCTGCAGGCGGGGTGGTGCGCCCTGCAGTCCCAGGTGCTGTGGCTGTGGTGCAACAAGAACAGCAGTCAATTACCCCAGGGGCCCAGGTGTGTGAAACCCAGCTCCCCTCTGCAAGGCCAGGGCCCCTGCAGGATCCCCAGCTGCTGCTCCATGGTGGGCAAGGCCCGGGCGCACGGTCCCGGGGCTCCCTCTCACCCCAGGCCCCTGTACACATAAGGAGAGCACGATGGTACTCACATGTGGACGCCTCTCCGGCCTCGGATGATACAGGAGAGCGGCTCTGTGGGGTGCCTTGGGGGTCCCGGGTCCTGGGCAGGCTGCCGGCAGGCTCCTGGCTCTTGGAGCCCTCCTCCTCCTCCTCTGTCTCTTGCAGCGGTCCCTCTGCCCCGGGGTCTATCACGTCCCGGGGGGCAGGGACGACATGAGCCCCCAGGAGGCGGTCCAGAGCCTGGAAGTGGGGGCAGGCCTCCGGGTCGGCCCCTGGCAGGCAGGCCCGGGAGTAGGACTGCCGCAGGTCCTTTATTTTCCAGCGCACCTGCTCCCGGCTGCGCTGGTGGCCCCTGGTGGCCAGGCTGTCAGCCATGCGGCCATAGACAGCCGCGTTCCTGTGGCTAGTGCGGAGATCGTGGACATTAGAGGCTTCCCCCCAAACCTCAATGAGGTCCACGATCTCCGCACTAGACCACGCGGGCGCCCGCCTCTTGCGGCCCCGGGCAGGCTCCTGGGAGCCGCCAGGCTGGTCCCGGGAAGAGGGGGAGGGCTGGGTGGCATCGGGTGGCTGGCTCACGGGTGTCAGGTGCAGGGTCTGCTGGCACGGGTGCTGGCAGCCTTGCAAGTGGCACAAACTGTGTAGCCAGCCTGTGGCCCTTTAAGGGCTCCGGGGCCGGGAGGGGGGCAGTAGAATTTGCCTGGTGTTGGCCAGAGTGGCCACCAGGGCAAGCTGGGAAGGGCTAGCCTCCCACTAGTTCGAATTAAGGGTCTACACAGCCCTTAATTTGAACTAGTAAGTTCGAACTAGGCTTAATCCTCGTGGAATGAGGATTACCTAGTTCGAACTAACTTTGTAGTGTAGACATACCCTGAGGGACAGCAAAGCAGTCCTGTCTTGGAGTGCCCTGAGTGCCCACACTTGGCACATCACAGCACTCGGCCATCAGCCCGGTTGCACTTGCCGCAGGCTGCCATCCGGAGGGGTCAATCGGGGGGCTGCAGGAGAGCCGAGGAGCCCATAGAGCCACCCCAGTCCTCCTCATTGGTGGCTCATACCCCATTCCTCCCTCACCTCCTTCCACTTACCCCTCCCTAGCCCCCCTTCCTGATGTACAAAATAAAGGACATGTGTGTTCAAAAATAGAAACTCTCTTTATTTAACAAAACTGGGGGGGGGGGAGGGATTAACATCTGGGGAGACTGGGAAAAGGAGGTGGAAGAGGGGAAGAGAGGGGGTGGGAGAGGGGAGAAGGAAACCTGTGAGGAGGGAGCTGGAAGGGGGAAGCCAGGGGAAGAAGGAGGAAGGGAAGTATCAAACTATGGTACGCCATATCTTCAGTAGTGTACAGATGTGGTCTCCTCACCGCAGAAAAGAGATTTTGGCCTTGGAAAGGGTTCCAAAAAGGGCAACTAAAATGATCAGGGGTTTGGAACAGGTCCCATATGAAGAGAGGCTAAAGAGACTGGGACTTTTCAGCTTAGAAAAGAGGAGACTGAGGGGGGATATGATAGAGGTCTATAAAATCATGAGTGGTGTGGAGAGGGTGCATAAAGAAAAGTTCTTCATTAGTTCCCATAATAGAAGGACTAGAGGACACCGAATGAAATGAATGGGTAGCAGGCTTCAAACTAATAAAAGAAAGCAAAGCAAAGCAAACAGTCAACCTGTGGAACTCCTTGCCACAGGAGGCTGTGAAGGCTAGAACTAGAACAGAGTTTAAAGAGAAGTTAGATAAAATCATGGAGGTTGGGTCTATGGAGTGCTATTAGCCAGGGGGTAGGAACGGTGTCCCTGGCCTCTGTTTGTGAAAGGCTGGAGATGGATGGCACGAGACAAATGGCATGGTCATTGTCTTCGGTCCATTCCCTCCGGGGTAGCTGGTGTTGGCTGCTGTCTGGCAGACAGCCTACTGGGCTAGATGGACCTTTGGTCTGACCCAGTACGGCCGTTCTTATGTTCTTATGTTCTAAGCTCAGGGCTCAGGTTCGTGGGTCTCACTGGACCACCTTGATTTTCACGCAAACCTGCTCTTGGGTTTGCATGTGGCCTTTGGTGGCCAGACTGGCAGCTATCCTGCCCTAGACGGCCACTTTCCTGTGCCTAGTGTGGAGGTCATGGATGTTGGAGGCCTCCCCCCAAACTCCGATGAGGTCTACGATCTCCGCACTAGACCAGGCGGGCGCCCACCTCTTGCGGCCCCAGGCAGGCTCCTGGGAGCCGCCAGCCTGGTCCCGGGAAGAGGCGGAGGGCTGGGTGGCAGCGTGTGGCTGGCTCATCCTGTGCCAGGTGCAGGGTCTGCTGGCTGGGTGCTGGCAGGCTTGCACCTGGCACGGGCACCGTAGCCAGACCATGCCCCTTTAAGGGCTCCGGGGCTGGGGGGGGGGGGGCAGAAGAGTTTCCCTGGTTGTGCCCAGAGTGGCCACCAGGGAAAGCTGGGAAGGGCTAGCCTCCCACTAGTTCGAATGAAGTGGTTACACAGCCCTTAATTCGAACTACTTAATTCGAACTAGGTGTTAGTCCTTGTAGAATGAGGTTTACCTAGTTCGAATTAAGCGCTCCGCTAGTTTGAATTAAGTTCGAACTAGCGGTTTGCATGTGTAGCGCCTATGAAAGTTAATTCGAACTAAAGGCTGTTAGTTTGAATTAACTTTGTAGTGTAGACATACCCTTAGAGATCTGCAATAATGAAATGATAGTAGAGAAATGGGGGAATGACTTAATGGGCCAAATGCTGAAAAAAATGCCTCCCCCATTTGTGTGTATGCAACTTTATATGCAAAAGGCTACAACTGCACTTCTTAAACAATAATACCCATGCATCAATCACTAGAACCCACTAGATGAGTATTTCTGCTACAGATTCTGAACGTGGGAAAGCCATTCTGATGAATGGATTTCATTGCAAAAATGCTGTCAGAACTCTGAGTGCAGAGTGTTGTGCACACATAAATGAAGGTTGTGTTGGCCCACTTTGAAACTGTGGCTCCATTAGCTCTTTTCCATCTCTAGTTTCTGCTTCTCTGAGTAGGTCTATATTTGGATTGTTTCCTAATAAGAATAACAAAAAAAGACCTGCACATCTTTTATGCAACAAGCTTTAAAATTCACTGAGGAGGAGGACAGGATGGAGGTGTCTTCTCAACTCAAAGTTCAAACAGAGCTCAACCAACTGCACATACTGAATTGTAAAATAGTTCCTCTTGGTGACTTTTGGTCATCAAGTAATTGTATAAAATGTGTTCCAGCCTGGATGTAGTAATAAATTTCCGAATACAACATGAGGGGGCCAAAAGACAAGGATGTGGTTATTTCAGATAGTAATAATAACAGGCTCCATTCATCAGTAACAATTGTCTTTGTGTGGTAAGAAGCTGGCAAGAATCATGAACCCTCGCTCTGCAGCATGTAGAGCGATTTACAGGCAGGATGGCTGGCCAACTGAGAGCCTGATCTACAGCTCATGGAAGTGAAAAGAAAGATTGCTACTGACTTCAAAGAGCTTTGGATAAAACTCAGAGTTATTATAATCAGTAATATGATGAAGAAATCAAAAGCTGCCATTACATTTGTATTTATTCTTACATGTAAGCTGAACACTGCTCCTCTGTGGCATAATAGCCCAGCACCTCAGACACCCTTTAACATTCACTAATTTCCTCCAAATGGTTGTTCCCATCAAGCACCCTGAAGATCCCCTGTTTTCCCCATTCTGCACCATGACCATCACCATCACTCCAATAGAAGCAGCCTGGATAGGACTCACTTTGGAGCCAAGCAGTATTGATCCTTAATTGGACGGAGGAGCCTGTATGAAGTGTTGCAAGGTCTCTTCTGCAGGCAGATGATTCAAGCTCTGTGACCACAGAACCTCTTCTAAGAGAGCAGAACACTAGTCTCAGGAAGGAAGCTAGGTCATTACACTAATGCCTCCCCTTTTGGGTGCCAAGGAGCTCTGGAATGACTTTATTTCCATTCAAAATAAAAAAGTATCAAACCTACATTAGGATCTTTTCTTATAGTGTCTAGGCACCAAGTACCTGAATATTTAACCAAAGTGGAAATGCACCTTGGCTTGAATGAATTATGGATCCTGTAGGCTATATTCACAACCATATGTTATCCACCTGCCCCTGTGTTCTCTATACATGGTTGGACAACACATTTGCTTGCAATGTAGACTCCCAACTTAAATGCTTGTTTTTCTTCCTTTAGTCTCTGTTATTTCCTGGTGTGAGCATTTTCTCATTTTGTAAACACATGGTGTAAAATAAATTAACACCTGTATCTAACCGCTAGCTGTAAAACCACTAGAGGTGGGCACTTGATATGAGAAGAGAAATTTCTCTCTCCATGGATGGCTAACGTTAAAAACAAAAGCATGCATATATTTATATACAAGCCAGACTGCCTCCTTCCACATGGACCCAAAGGCTCCCACATAATTTTAAATTTACATGTATTTACAAAAGGAAACATTTCTGTGCTGTTTAATGACTTTTGTTCTGGATATGCATGCATGCCAGATTACAGCTCTCGAGGAACAAGACATTTTTTCTTTATGGGGTTGCAGTGTCATGCAAGAACACCACATTTAGCTTCTCATTTTGCTACAACAAATTCAAAACCCAGCTATTGTAGTCAGTCTTCCTCAGATGCGGGCAGTTATTCCGGGCTTGTAAATTTCAAAAAATGGCGCCTGGCCGGGAAGATGCAAATCAAGCATGGGATATTTAAATCCCGAGCTTGATTTGCAATTCCGAATGCCTACATTTGCAGCCTTATTCCGAAATAGGCTGCAAGTGTAGACATACCCTTAAAGACAAAGTGTTATATGAATGTAAGTACTGCAAGGCTGAATACATCAGAAATGTGACAAGGATGAGAAAGCATATTTCCAATTGTTTGAAGACTCCTGCTTACATCAAGGAAAAGGCAACAAAATTCTCAGAGTCCAGAAGCAGATCACCTCAACCATCAACATCTATAGAACACTGTGATAATGCTAGTGACTTTACATCACCACCTTCCATATCTAGTTCAGCCAAAGTATCTCACTCTATAAGTCGCTACTTTGATTCTGGGGCTGTGTCCAGACTCAGGTTTTTTTTTGGGAAAAGTAGCCTTTTTCCGAAAAAACTTCACCTGCGTCTAGACTGCAGCCGCGTTCTTTCGAAATTAAATCGAAAGAACGCGGCTTTTCTTTCGACGGCGGTAAACCTCATTTCACGAGGAAGAACGCCTTCTTTCGAAAGTGCTTCTTTCGAAAGAAGGCGTTCTTGAATGTAAATAGGGCTTCTTCGAAAGAGAGCATCCAGACTCACTGGGTGCTTTCTTTCGAAAAAGCGGCTTGCTCTTTCGAAAGTTCCGCGTGCAGTCTAGACGCTCTCTTTCGAAAGAGGCTCTTTCGAAAGTATCTTTCAAAAGAGCCTCTTTAGAAAGAGGCTTGCAGTCTAGACATAGCCTATGAATTCAACTGAAAACAAAGTTTTGGATGAATTTTTTGCATGAGCTATATTCTTATCAGGATCGCTTCTTTCACTGGTTGAAAAAGAAGATTGGATTACTTTAATGCGAAAATTAAGACCATCTTACAAGATGCCATCCAGGTACACACTTTCTAACAAACTTTTGGAGGCTGAATATCAACGTGTTGATGCTCTTACAAAAAAAAATGCTGAAGCCTCTTCTCTTGTACTGCAGTGTGATGCTTGGAGCAACTGAAGAAATAAATCTGTTATACATTTTATTATATCAACACCCCAACCAGTGTTTTACAAGACAGTGGCAACTGATGTTGAATGCCAGACTGCTGAGTATATGGCATTCCATATGGAAGACATAATGACAGAAATAGGCATTGAAATTTGGGTACCATTGTCACTGATAATGCTGCAGCAATGGTGAAATCCTTATCAATGCTTAATGAAAAATACAGTCACATTGTTATGTACACTTGTGCTGCTCATACACTAAATTTGTTAATTGGTTACATCAGTAACTTAAAATCTGTTCAAGAAACTGAAGCTACCTGTAAAACTATTGTGAAGGAAATTAACAAATCACAAGTTTTACAAGCTCATTTTACTGCTTTCCAAAAAGAGAAAAATCAAACCTGTGCACTTAAATTGCCAGTTAAAACTATGTGGGCTCTATTTTATATTGTTTGAAAAGCTTATTGAAATAAGAAAACGTTTTAAAATGCCTTGCTGTCTATGAAGATTTACAGACTAAACATAGCAAACGTACCAGGAATTCAATCCTGGATGAAGATGTATTTTGGGTACGGATCCAAAAACTGCATGCACTGATAAGTCCTGTTGTTAAATGGATTACGCTGCTTGAATCTGATCAGCCAAAAATGAGCAAAGTTCCTGAATGTTTCAGGGAATTAAGCGATCATTTTGATAGTCTACTTCCTGAAAGTCCACTTACCATACAAGAAAAAGAGGATGTGATGAAAAGTTTTGAAAAAAGAAAAGATATGGCTCTAAAAGACATTCACTATGCTGCAAATATTCTAGATCCAAAATTCAATGGTGAGCTTCTTACTAGAAATGAACAAATACAAGGAACTGAATTAATCGATAAATTAGTCACAAGAATGTATGGAATTGATCACTCAGCAAAAGTCATTGCAGAGCTTGCAGAGTATCGTTCTAAAGAAGGTTTTTTTGGAAAATCATATGTAACAAAATCAGCTGGCTCAGTAGATGCAGTAACATGGTGGAAAGGTATTTGCTATGGATCAAAATGAGGGAAAACAGCAATCAACATATTGAATATGCCACCAACAACGGCAGCAACTGAAAGAAGTTTCAATACTTACAGTGTCATTCATAACGCAAAAAGAAACAAGTTAACACTTGAAAGGGCAGGCAAACTGAAATTCATAGCCCATAATACAAAGCTTCTTAAAACCCCAAATAATGCTCCATTGAAATCCCCAAGTGAAAAAAGGAAACAAAACCAGAGAAATGAGGAAGAAGAAATTGATGATGCTGAAGAGAAAGAAGAAGTCGTAGAAGAGGATATGTATGAGGAAGAAGAAGAGATAGAAATATATGGGTAAGATTCGGAAACTGCAGATTCTGATTAGACTTGTATTCAATCCAGAAAGTTAAACATTTTTGTATCCTGCAACAGAAGATTTGTAATAAAAGTTCTAATAATTTAAACCTCAGTCTTTTTTTCTTTACTTTCCTGAATTTTCATTTTAACAATTGGAAATTTTCGTATTTCTTGAAGTTTTATTAAAGAAAGACATTATTATAAATAGTACAATTATTTAAAAACTATTTAACAAGTATTTAAGAGAAAATTCTCAAAAATTCTCGCATTGGAGAATATTCTCAAGAACATTCTCGAGAATATTCTCTGAAAGTTTATTCCTGAGAATTTAACATCACTAGCCCAGAGTCATCTCTGGAGCAGCCATGTGTCTCCACACCAGCTCCAGGATTAGCTGACCACCTCCAGTCCCTTGAATGGCATCCGTCCTAAAGAAGGGGTTCCTTGGCATGGAGGAGCGTTGCTTAAAAATACAACCCCAGTTTGAATTAACTTTTACACAGATTGCCCATGAAGTTGGCTGTGGGGCGGGAAGAGAAGAGTAATCCCTAACCCACTCACATCCATCCTGAGCCCATAGAGTTCTTTCTGGAAGCTAGAAACAGTACCACAGAGGTGATGTCACTCCTAAGCTACACACACACACACACACAAGTTCCATATGTGATCTGTATGAGTCACAGGAAGACAGAATTTCAGCCCCAAGGTGCTTACCGTCTAAATACATGGTCATTTATATAAACAGTGAAGTCTAAGGCATGTAGACTATGAATTTGCAAACATATGTGCTTTGGTCAGTTCCAAACAACCCAGATTGTTTTTTAACAGATCAGAATTTTATTTAAAAAAAAATTCAGAATCATGAAAAGATTGGTAAACTCTCAGATTCACAAACTGCCCTAAGATGCACATTTATAGCTCCCACTGTCTTTAATGGGAGCAATTGGGCAGCCAAGAGGGAGATTTAGTTTTCCTGTAGTCTGGAATTAACTGAGGCTATGTCTAGACTACGGAGTTTTTCCAGGATACCGGAGGTATCCCAGAATAACTCCGCTACATCCAGGGAACGTGTCTTCCAGGGAATGTATCTTCGGACATTTTTTGCGGAAGAGCAGACGTGCTCTTTCAGGGAGCCCTGTATACTTCATTCTATGAGGAAGAAGGGCTCTTCTGAAAGAGGAGGTTTTTCCAAAATTTGGGCCAGTGTAGATGGGTCAAATTTTGGAAAAGCCTCGTCCGACAAAACTATCGGAAAAAGGTACACAAGTTGCGGAGTGCAATCTGCATACCTTTTGCCAAATAAAAGTGGCAGTCTAGACAGTTCTCTTTGTCTCAGAATATGACTACATTGCAGCCATCCATCAAAGCCATTTATTATCTGGAACTTGAAGTTGTCACATATTTTCCAATTGATTACGCTCTATCTAGTATGTGAAGTTGTTGTCAGCACTATCTATTATTTGATATTTCATGTTCTCATAATGTTCAAAAGCTGCTGAGTTAAGGAAGATCAAAGCTTGGAGTGACACTTCGCTATAAAGAAGCTATTATTGTAGAAAGACTACATGACTGTTGCAATGAGAGAATATAGCAATACTAGAAAGTGTTAGACAAATGTTATTTAGCAACATGACTTGCTTTATGCCAGCCCTCTGAAAATCATCCAGTTTAGAGAGTGAAATAGGCTGCAGTCAAAGCAGTTATCTCTTATATAGGCAATAGCATCTGGTGGATATTAAAATGTCATCAGATGAGAATATATGCAACAGTGTCAGCCTCATTTGAATATGAAATACAGCAACAATTCAGGGTCAGACAATTGCTTGTCTAATATCTGAATCCAAAAGCTGGCTCATCAATAATAGAGTAAGGTTTAGCTTGTAAATTAGAGGTCGGTCTTGTGTGTGGTGTTGTTTTGTTTTTTAAATTATTTATACCATTAGCAAGACAACGTTACAAACATTATATATAGTAAACATGTAAAAATATGGATTGGGGAGAATTAATTTTAAAATCTGGCACTTGAATAAAACTACAAAGCTTTGTATGAACTACACTGAAAATTAGACAGTAACATTCTAGTAGTTCTATCAAAGTCAAATACAAAAGCAATTGTTAAGTGTTGATAGGCAGTGGATAGAAGGTGTAATCTACTGGGAAGGTTTTGATCCAAAATGAAACAGTTTTCTACCCCTGCTAGTCAGGCAGAAATCTAATTACTCTCTTTTGATTTCTATGGAGAGGTAAACCAAAGAGTTACATGTTATGGACAGTTGTATTGATTTTTACCTCAGAAATCAACAAGTGCAGGCTTTACACTTTACACATACTTGCTTAACTGGTGTTAGGAATGAACTATTTCAAACTGGCTTTCTCTGCTACCAAGTCAATAGGCATTTTGATTGTTTTGTTCATTGAATTGCTGATGCTAATATTACAGAACTTTCTTTGTGCTTAGAAGCTTTGGAAAAAACAGGTTGATTTATATTTGGACATTTTAAAGTAAACTATCTAGGCTTTTATTTTTCATGCCTTCTCTTCTGAACTAGAGCAAACATACATTTATACACACACACACACACACACACACACACACACACACACACACACACACACAATTTAAGATCTATATTTCAGTGGGATTATTTGCAGCATATAGTACTCATTGTGAATAAGGGCAGCAGACTTGCAGCGGGAGGCGGAAGCAAAGATTCATTCTTGGCATCCCATCTTCTCTCCCTTGTGGTGATTAAGAGCTGCAGCTCAAGTTACTCCTGCATTTGCCATCATTATACAGGCTCTTCAAGATCTTGCTAAGGTTCTGTATAACAAGGAGGGAAGGGAAGGCTCACGATCCCAGTGTTAGCAGTTAGCTCTAGTACATCACTGACTAAAGTGGCTTGTGTTCAGACATCTGAAATACACTATACAATTCCCCCTTTGCCCCATTTCTACTTGGTGCAGGTACCCACACAAACCCCTGTTCTCATCAGCCCCAGTTTATTTAAATATTTAATCTTAAAACTATTTAACCTCTTTCTTCCAAACTGACTATCCAAAATCCAGTGCAATATTGGTGGGCAAGTCCAACACGAGTGTAATGGGCAAAATGGGAAGGTAAGTTTGTTTCTCATGTGAGCCTCCTCCTATGCATGTTCAGCATGTTTAAAACTTTGGGAAACTGCTCAGTGTTGCCCATATAAAATCCTGGAGAAACCCCATGGTTTTATTGAAGTCAATAGGAGTTTTGTCATTAAATTCAGTGGGGTCAGGATGAGGGATGTGTTACTGAACACGTTTAATTGGTTAACCGATGAGCCTAGGCTCATCAGTTTAACCCTCCTAGTTACACGCAAGGGCACTCCCTTCCATGGAGTTTCCTTCCCCACTGCACTGCTGCCTCTGATTCAGAGGCAGCAGTGTGGGGTGGCAGGTGGGAGCTGGTGTACACAGGGAGCTGGCTTTTAAGCCAGCTCCCTATGTGTATCAGCTCCTGCAGACACACCTGCCCTCCTCCCCATGCTGCTGCCTCTGTATCACAGAGGCAACAGCACAGGAAGGGGGGGGGGGGCTAAGGAAGCTCCATAGGAGCCAGTGATCATGGGGAGCCAGCTTTATACCAGCTCCCGTGGAGCTGCTTTCTCCCGTGTGTGAACATGTAACAACTGAAAATGTCAGTGTTTACAGAAAACCCCAAAACAACAACAAAAAAGCTTTTTAATATCCCTAGTCAGGATTGTACCCCAGATATTGAGAACCAGAAATACTGGAACGATTTGTGTGATAGGAGTGTGGCGAGCCATTGAACTAAACCTTGTATATGATGGAAACCACTTCAAGCCAGGGGATTCTGCTGCACTTCTAGCACCCCTAGCTCTAGCAGCTAAGTTGAGTACTCTAATTTGGTTCAGGTTTTGGCAAATATGCATTTTTATGCAATGTAATCAGCCTTCAAGAATTAAAAGAGTCACATCTGTTTGTTCATTCATACAAGCAAGCCAGCAGCTCGTATATAACTCAGCCGTCAGTTCCATAGACACATAGACTGGAAAGAGTCTTGGGATTATTTTGATAGCTGCTCTTCCTTGTGTCCTGGGAGATAAAGCCATTTCTCCCATAGCTACATTTTTCCCGAGTGACTGACAACCCCTTCAGAGGAGATCAACCCCTCTGTGTGCCCTTTCACTCACTTAGAGGTTATCAGCTAAAAGTGCACTCAGCATTCAATCACATTTTTCCCTTGTGGCCATAACTCCTGTTAATACAATTAACCTTCTGATGTGAACATAAAATGAATCTAGGGAGGGACAAAGAGCAGAAATGCATTCCCATATCATGGATTGAATGGCTACATTTCTTGTATCTGTTCTCCCCCCCCCCCCACCACCACCACTTCTTTCTCTTGCATCATACTGTACAAAAATGGTGCCAAGAGAAAGATACTGGTCACATAATTCTTTCTAGTGGCACCAGCAGCTCTTATTTCCTTGGCAATTTCAAAATTTTAACATTGAAACTTCTTTGGAATAGAAAATTCAGTTTCCAAGTAAGTGAATTTTTGTGTGGAAACCATCTGTTTTCCTTGAAAATTTTCAATTTTTTGTTGGAAAACCAAAAATCCAAATCCTGAAAAATGTTTGGTTGACTACTGAAAATCTTGCAGCTTGAGAACAAAAACCACTGTTTTTAGTTGGTGTCTGTTTGATTTTTGATAAAAAAGTCAATATTTTCCTGGGTAAGGGAAACCTTTTCCTGACCAATGTCTGCTTTGAAAGGACATGATATTTCTTTACATCTGTGTTCCCACGCTGACTGCATCTTATTACACTGCATGAGTTGTTTTTGTTATCATATAATGTGAAACAGTCAGCTGTTAGCAGAATTATGTTTTTTTTTTTAAACTGAGATCTCCGAGCACATGTTCTTACTAAAACCAAAATACAGTAAGAGGCATGGACAAGAGGAATCCCACCATTTCTCCTTTTTAAAGTTTATCCCCTGTAAAGTCCTAACCAGCTGCCACACCTCATAGGGCTTGGAAATCAGGATACGATTCCATATGCAATTGTGCAACAGTGCTTCTTGTTTGGCAGTCAGAGATGGGAGCAGTGTGCCCAGGAGGCAGAGCACAAGATTAACACTAAGAAAACCTGTGTTCTATTTCTGACTCTGCCATACACACTTTATCACGCTGGGAAAAACAGTTCTCAGAGTCTCTAACTAAAGTTAAACAGGTATGAACCTTTGCCACCTTTGTGAAGTGCTTTTAGAGCAAAGGTTGAGAAGTGCTATGGCAGAGGTGGCCAACCAGTTACAGGCAAAGAGCCAATATAGTGTTGGATATAGCGCAAAGAGCAATGAGCCGAGTTTTTGAGAAAAAAAAACGCTGCCCCTTTAAGGTTTGGCTTTTTGGCCACATCAGGCTCCCGTCAGCTGGCGCTATCTTGCTGGTGCCATTTAGCTTTGCTGTGCTGGACAGCTCCCCTGCACCCGGAGAGCACAGGGAACCGGGATCCGGGGGCTATTTCTAGGGGCGCAGGGGCGGCTTTGCAAGCTGAGGGGGAAACTTTGCAAGCTGCACTTTAAGGGGGGAAGAGCTGCATTCGGCTTGCAAGCCATGGATTGGCCACCCCTGTGCTATGACATTAGGAGGTAGTTGTTAATATAAAACATGCTGAGACTCTTCTTTCCTGTAATTAAAGCCATTGAGAATTTTGTCATTCAGCACTTCTGAGAATCAGGCCCACGGTGTCAAGTGGGGCACTCAACCCCCAGAGCCTACTTGTGAAAACTTTGGTCTTAAGTGAGTTGTCAGGACAATGCAATGAGTCAATTTAGAGCTAGGACTAGCACTCGGAAAGTTCCCGCCTCATAGTCTTGTTCTCAGACCTATATGCCCAAATAAATTTTTCCCATTGAAATAAAATCATTGGCATATTTATGTTCATGCACTTACCTAAATAGGCCTCTGTGAATGAATACAAATATCTAACAAAATGTTTAAATATTTTAAAATTGCATTCTGAATATACACCTTCATGTAATTCAGGCATACTGTCAACTAAAAGGAATGATTTCAGCCATTTTTAAGTTAGCCTCAAGCAAGAGAGGGTAGGTCTACACTACAGAGTTTTGTCAGAAAAACGACCCTTTTTCCGACAAAACTTGAGGAATGTCCACGTTGGAATTGCATTCTTCTGAAAGAAAATAGAAAGAACTGAGGGGTTTTTCTGATGTTGGTAAATTTCATTCTATGAAGAAGTCCTTTTCCAAAAGAGCTCTTTCGGAAAAAGGTGTGTGTGGATGGGCGGAAGGGTTATTTTTCAAAAGAAGAAGCCTCCAGGAAATAGCACAGGTGTCCTGGTGGGCACTCCATACAAAGTAATCACAACTCTATAGTTCCTGTCTCCTGGCCCCTTTTAAAGCTCCAGGCACCCTGGACAAGCCTTTTGGCAGGAAGCCGGCCTGTGAGCAGCACCCTGACCACTTGGTTCTCCCTGTCACAGGCCTGCAAACCAATGGCACAGCCTCAAGCCCCCTGTGACTCCCCTGGCCCTTGCAGGGAGCAGCTCCAGGGATCCCAGGATCCACCCAGGAGGACCAAGTGATGCGCCCAGTCCTGGTCTAGTCTAGAGATCCAGTCCCTCCTTGAACTGTGGGGCGAGAAGGAGACCTTACAGGATCCCCGGGCCAAGCACTACAATATGGACATTTATGGCTGGATGACCGAGGCCCTGGCAGAGTGTGGACACCCATCCCGGACCTTGGAACACGCCCAGAATAAGGTCAAGGAGCTGCACCAGGGATATGTCCAAGCCCAAAGAGCACAGCTGCTCCTATTACAAGGAGCTGCACCAAATACTGGGGAGTGGGGAAACATCTTCCCCACCCATCCTTATGGACTCCATGCTGGAGACCTTCGTCATCACCCAGCCAGAGGTCTCCATGGAGGAGAAACAGGAGAGCCAGGGCCAGCCAGAGGTGGAGAAGGAGGAGACGGGCACCGTGACTCTCTGTGGAGCGGGTGCCTGTAAGCCAGGACATCTCTCAGTCCTCCTCGGAAGCCTGGGAGGGATCTTCAGGTGAGTGGTCTCACTTTGTCACACACACAGGGTGGGGGAGGCTACTTTCACCATCATGTCATAAAAACCAACTTTGAGTTGGCTGCACCAATGAAGCAGCACCATTAATGGACAACAGGTAGCACATTTTCTAGCATAGGCACACCCTAGGGGAAAGGTAATGGTTTTATCAGAAGCAGCAGATAAACAGGATTAGGGCATTTTAAGCCTTCCCCTCGCTAGGTTACATATATGTTTCCCAAGGCATAATGCCCTGGAAAATTAGGCTATTGTAAGATTAGCTGGGTGCTGACTTTAAATGAAATTCTCTTGTCAGATTTCCATAAAGTAATTGAGTGTTCAGTCCTAGCTGTAAGGGTGCACCCAGAGGCTGTCCAGCTGGTTTAACTATCTTTGTGCTAGGCCTCTGGTGAGGGGTTTTATGTTCACAGCCCTTTATTGTGTCTCATAGCTTACCAAACCTATCAAATATTCACAAGTACTCACCCTTTTCACAAGTAAAGCTGATTGCCTCAATAGTTACAAAACACAAATATAAAAGGGGCATGAACCATTTTAAAATCTGGGTAAATACTGATGCAAATAGTTCTGTTGGTTGCAGTGTCAAGGGAGACAGAATTATGATGTACCTTGCATTTTGAAAACAAGTGGAACTGGGTAAAGACTATAATTTACTATTTGGAGATAGAATTCAGTTCTACATTATTTTGCTTTAATTCCAAGTTTCTTCCCTCACTCTTTTGATCGCACTTTTGCTCTTCCCTTTGAAGGGACAGGAAATAAGACTGAAAGCCTACAGGGCATTTTCAGACTCTTTTGTACTGTTGCTGTGGATTTGGAAAAGCCTTGCCAGTGCAAATCTTACAATGAAAAACTATAGTTAATAATACTGGAACTTTTCCTAGAAAGAAAGGACTTTACAACAGATTCCAAGTATTTGGTGTTGCTGGCTAGAAGGAGCTGGACCTTGGGAAATATGAAGGGCTAACATGATGGGGCTACCTCTGCCAGTTTCTAGAAGAGTTACCATCTCACTGGATGCTCAAAGAAGAAGAAGAAAACAAAATTTATGGGAGAAGGAAGAATGAAAGAAGCTCAACAGCCAAAGGCCAAATTCATTTTAATATTTTTTGTTTTATTTAGTTTCTCCCCTTTAGTGCTCTCTTTAGTTTAGTTTAAGGTTTGTTAGGTGTTCTTTTGTCTTTGCTCCCAAAATTGTTTGTCACATCTCTAGAAAATTGTTGGGATGAAGAAGACATTTACTGTAATTAAAGAGGAAAAGACTGAAATATTTGAATGTGCATTTCACTTCCTTTTGCAAAAGAACCAAGTCCTTGAACAACTACCTAACGGGTTGATTTCAAAATAATTTTCATTCCAATGTAGCATATGAACTATACTGAGAATTAGAACATATCCAATCACAGGGATAAAATGCCCACATCTCCAGAAGTCTGGAGAAAAATCAGCTACTGAGCTCAGTTAGGAAGATACACCTTTAAAAAGCTGGGTAAGAGGTGTAACAAAGGTATAACACAACGCTGGGCTGGTCAGAGATCTTGACAACAGACACCTGTCATCAGTCAAGATTACAACAGGTTAATGTCCTCAGTATGGCTCAGTATTCTTTGACACCTGTCTCACAAAGATTCCACTTAGCTTGTCTCCTTTCCCTGGCTGCTGCTTCCACCTGACCGCTCATGTGACTATTTCTCATTCCTGACTTCTGACAATTTAGAAAACACCTGCCTAGGGAGGAAGGAAGGTGCTATAAAATGATGGGACTTGTGCCAGGACAGGGAATTGTGCCCAAAACATTTGGTCCAGCCAACTTTCCCTTGGCATGAGCTACTCATGAATTTCATAATATGTTGAGATGGCAGATAGAGGATACCAGTTTGCATTTTAAAAAAATGTTCTCTCATTGGGGAGAAATGCCACAGATATAAAGAGGGTTGCTGTAAAACTATGAATTCAGGGCATGCTAAGTGGCTCTTATCCTCCCAAAAGGCATATGTGTTTGAGTGTTATATAAATCCTGAAAAGATACGATCACCAGCTCATCCCATTGTTGAAAGAGATTACCTTTGCAGTGCACTGGGCCTTCGGGGATTATAGATCAGAGTCCAGAGGAGGATGCACCCTGGTGTGATATACGGTGTTTAAGGTTTTTGTGCCAGATAATAGTGCAATTCACTCAGCACTTAGTGCTAGTAAGATTTCTTTTCTTGGATTTTAGTGATCATATATAATATACTATTAACAGCATATGGTTACATTAATTCTTGAAATATAGAAAAGTTTGGATCCTCTCTTTCTTACTAGAGCTGGACCACTGACAAATGGGATGCTCAAGAGTAATATTTAGATTTTAGAAGAAGGACCTGCCATTTCTCTTCTTAATGATATCCAATCTGTTCACAGAGCGAAGAGAACGGTGGGTTCAGACAAAACCTCTCAATTTCCAGTTGGAGCTGTAAAAAGGCAGGTCAATGCATTATCTCACAGTATTCTAACTCGCAGTGGCACCTTATGAATACATTATGAGTTCAGCGTAGTAGACCAAGCCCAGAGAATTAGAGTGCCTTAGGTTACAATCCTGTGCTGGATACTGTAGTTATCAAACCTTTGGGTAAGGCTGGCGCAGGTGCTGTTTGGTGTGAGGACTTGAATAGTCCGACAAACGTCTTACACTACTTTTTGCTGTAGCTAGTTGTAAAGAGCAGATACATTCTCAGATGCTAATGAACTTTTCTTCCATTTTTGGCTCACCTACACTGTAATAAAAATTGTGTTAGGGACCCAGTTACAAAGTTGTTTCCAAACAATCATTTGGGAATTGGTTAAAATAGGATTAGATTCCATAGGCTACGTCTACACTGGCATGATTTTCCGAAAATGCTTCTAACGGAAAACTTTTCCGTTAAAAGTATTTTCGGAAAAGCGCGTCTAGATTGGCATGATGCTTTTCTGCAAAAGCACTATTTGGGAAAAGCGTCCGTGGCCAAACTAGATGCGCTTTTCCACAAAAAAGCCCCGATTGCCATTTTCGCGATCGGGGCTTTTTTGCAGAAAACAGTACTATGCTGTCTACACTGGCCCTTTTGTGCAAAAGTCTTTTGGAAAAAGACTTTTGCCCGAACGGGAGCAGCATAGTATTTCCGGAAAAGCACTGATGATTTTACATGAGATCGTCAGTGCTTTTCCGGAAATTCAAGCGGCCAGTGTAGACAGCTGGCAAGTTTTTCCGGAAAAGCTGCTGATTTTCCGGAAAAACTTGCCAGTCTAGATACAGCCATATAGTTTACAAGACAGAATTATGTTTTAACTAGGTTGGGTGAGAACAACCATGTAGAAACGAGTCTCCTAACACGGCTACATTTCTATCACTCTCCTAATACAGTTCTTGTAATAACGCAGATGCACGTTACCTGGGAAATAGAAATCAAAGTGAAAAAGAAGCAGATAAATCTCTCGCCCATTCTTCTGCTGGAGGTAGCATGGCAGGCTCTTACTTTGGAGACTGGATGAGGAAAGCCATGCCTTCACTAGGCCTTTTATATTTTTCTTAAGATTCTTCCCTGTTGCAACCACCCATGACAATAATAGAGGCTCTGTAAATACAGGCTGGGAGTTGGTGTTTTATCGACTGTTTTGTTTAACCTTGTCAAAGTACCTCTAGATGACATGGCGTTTATAATGCTAGAAATGGTGGGAAGCTTTAAGAAAAAACTCCCAAGCCAATATGGTTCAATTTTGCTATGTAGAGAGTGTCCAAAGTTCATGTATTTTGCCTACTCCCCTAAAAATTTTCAAAATTGAACAAAAGAAACACAAATTGGGATGCAATTTTAAAAATAGTGTTTCAACTTCCAATACCGATGCCGTTTGTGCATTTTCACCTCTATTTTACACAAATGAAAGTAGGGTGTGAAACAATATTAGACCAGAACTGCACATTTAGTTGTTCCTCTGAAAATTTGATCCATTAAATCAAATACATTTTACCTTCTGTCTTAAATAACAGATTTCTGCTCAAGGCCAATTTCTACAGTAATCTTCAGTTCTTTTATTTTTTCTAGTATCTATTTTCCTCCGTTGTGTTCTTCTTATTCATTTCCATTTACTCCAGCAATTTTTTCCCAATTACAAAACCAGTACTGATCTACCAGGTCCTCCCTTTTTAAAGCGTTTCTGTTCTTTATCTTTTCATCACTAATTATAGTTGTCTTTTTGACCTCCTTTTTGTAAGCTTCCTCATTATATTTCTACCTGATATGCTTTGATCTCATGTAAAACATCTTTCTTTCACCATTCTTCTCTGAATATCTTTGTTCTTGTTTTTTAGTCAGTTTTGAGAATGGCCACACGGCCAAAACTTTGCCCTTTATCTAATGTTCTGGATTTAATGCCTGTTGTATCAAGGACTTTAAAATATTTTATGGAACACTGAAGCCACACCACCCTCAAGCTTTATAATCACTCTGAGTACAATTTAAGTAGTTATAGCCATATATTTGCAATTTGACTGAGTCAGTCAGCTCCTCTGGAAACCATTCAGTTTCTGTTGTTGAGGTGTAGCTTGGTGGGACTAGCGAAGGTACCTTTGTAAAACTGGTTTTGGGCTCAGGAGAGTGGAATGTGAGTTTGGATATGAATAGCACAAATCCAGATGCCGGCACATTATACTGGAGAAGGCATGTTGCAGAGCTGAAAAACCTTTTTGTAGAGGTTAGTATGCTGAGGAGTGCAAGACTTTCAGTGATAAATGGGAAGAACTTTATGACAGGAACATTCCAATCTATTGTTATACACAGGGCAAGGAAGCCATCTTGCTAATCCAGCTATATCTAGAGAGTGAAGCCTCTGTTGGCAAACATTTGTATGCAGTTTCAGGTAGAAGACCAGCAGAAAGATGTTTTGTCGCATGTGAAATTGGGACACTACTTTGGGCAGGAAGGCTGGATGCAGTCTGAACAGCACCTTGTCTTTATGGAACACAGAGTCTGTGAGGTACAGACGTTAGAGTTTTCAACTCTGACACCCTCATGGCTGACCTTGTGGCCACTAGAAATGTCATCTTCCATGAGAGGTACAGGAGGGACCATAAGAAAGGAGCTCAAAGGGCAGGCCCATAAGTCTTGAGAGGACCAGATTGAGATCCCAAGTAAATAAGGGTGGGTGTGCATGCATGTAGAACCTTTCCATTTCTTTGAATACAGTGAATACCGATTGACCCAGTTCCCTAGGGTGGAAAGCTAAGACATCTGCTAGTCCTAATGGATGACAATGCCAATCCTTGCTCTTTCAGCTGGTGCAAGTATTCTAGGATAAGCAAAATGGGTGTTTGGACTGATGCTGCTCACACCAGCATGAGAACCTTTTCCACTTAGAAAGGTAATTAGCTCTGGTGGACAGTTTTCTACTGCCACGAAGCAGCTCCCATACCTTTCGTAAGTATTGGAGCTCCAATGGGTTCAACCACGAAGCTTCTAAGACAATCGATGGAGGGACTAGAGCTCCAGATGCAAGCGGCAACCAGAGTCTTGAGTGATCAGATCTGGGGAGAGAGGAAGCTCTATTGGGGTGTCCACTGACAATTCTGGGAGCGTGGTGTACCAATGCTGATGTGGCCGTATCAGATTACTTGTGCCCTGTCTCTGTAAATTTTAAGAAGCTCCGGTAGACAAGCGGGATTGTGGGGAAAGTGTACATCAATCCCACCACAGGAGCTAGGACTGTGATTGAAATGAGCAGAGTGTGTGGCACTTCCTGTTGTACCTGGTGGCAAATAGGTTGACCTGGGGGAACCCCCACTTGCAGGAGATGGAATGCAGGACATCTTGGCAGATGGACCATTTGTGATTGTGAAATGATCTGCTAGCTCATTCCGTGCTCTGGGGAGATAGGACATATCCAGATGGATGGACCAAGCCTCTCGGCAGAGGGGAGAGGATTGGGTTTCTCCCTGCTTGTTGATGTAAAATATAGCAGTGGTATTGTCTGTGAGAACTGTTATGCTGTGACTTTGCATAGTGGTGTGAAAGGTCTGTCAAACCACTCTGCGCTCCTTAACATTGATATGGAAAGATACGTTATCCTGTAACACCTATGGCTGCAGATGCCTCAGGTGCACTCCCCAGCCCAAATCTGATGAGTATGTTACTAAAGTCAGTTAGGGCCAGGGTGAGTTGAAGGGGACTCCTTCGCATACTACATAATGGCTAGCAACCAGTGCAGGGATTCTCAGACTTGCCCTGATACCATCACCACCATATCCAGACTGTGCCTCTTCCCTGACAGTATATGAAAGCAAGCCACATTTGCAGTGGCCTGATCCTCAGTCTGGTGTGTCTGACCACTGGATTACACGCTGCTGCCTGCCCCAAGAGACTCACACAACACCTTGTGGTCATTGTGGGGTAGTGCTGTAGTCCTTGAATCATGTGAGACATGGTGAGAAACCTAGATATGGGCAGGATTGCTGTCACCTGCATTGAGTCCAGTACTGCCAGTATTAATTCTACTCTCTGGATGAGTATGGGAGTAGACTTGTGTAGGAGCCTCACTCTGTTTTCTGTCTCTCTGACTAGATTCACAGGATACTCCACCTGTGCCTAGGAATGCCCTCACAGCAGTCAATTGTCAAGGTACGGATACTCTTGCACCTGTCTCTTGCAGAGAAAGGCTGATAACACCACCAAGCAACTGGTAACGTACAGGGGGCTCTGGAGAGACCAAACGAGAGCACAATGACTTGGTAGTGTCTGTGATTTACTACAAATAATAGGCAAAAGCGACGAGGAGTCCTGTGGCACGAGGAGTCCTCGTCGCTTTTGCAGATTCAGACTAGCACAGCTACCCCTCTGATACAAATAATAGGAATCACCTGTGCACTGGATAGATAGCAATGTAGAAATAGGTGTCCTTCATGTTGAGATCAGCGTTCCAACCCCTTGGATCCAGTGCTTAGAGAGACCCATGCAGAACCTCAGCATTACCATGAATCTGTTGAGGACACACAGGTCGAAAATGGATCTGATGCCTCCCTTTGCCTTGGGAATTAGGACGTTTAGGGAGCTGGTGTGGCATCCCTCCAAGCTAGAGGATGAGGAGCCACTCTCTCTGCCAAGGTGGGTGGAGTCAGACCAAGCTTACTCTGCCCCCCCGTATGGAGCAGGGGGTATAAAAGGCAGGGCTCCAACCTCAGTCAGGCCAGCACCAGGGAAGGAGCCAGACACAGGCTGCTAACTGCTCCCTATGGACTCTGCTGCCAAGCCAGGGAAGGAGACAGATGTGCCCTGCTCACTACTGCCTGCCAACCCTGGCACCTCCCGGGACCTGAAGAGGCTTGAAGCCAAGAAGAAGCTGGAGCTGGTGGGACTGCCAGTGGTCGAATACTGGTGGGTCTCCTGGTGGTCAAGTACTCAGATAAATCTGAGGAGCCTGATCTGGAGCTTGGATAGGAAGTAGCCTGGGGAGTTTAATTTGATGGTTTTGTGGCTTAACAGATGGTCAACGTGTTGTGAGAGGATCCCCACTGACCTGGTTACAGGATATTCTGCCACTGTTAGGCCCTGAGTCGGGTGGGTCTGCATTCCCCCACCCCTGCTATCCCACTTCTGGGGTGGCAGCCTTTCCACTATAGGTCTCAGGTCCAATGTTTGCTGGTGCTCCCCTGCATGAGGAGTGCACTACTGACTTTTGCTGGTGTGCTCGAGGGATGCTTCTGACTTTTGCCAGCACATGATCTGGCTTTGCTACTGACTTTCTGCTATTGTTCTGACTGGGCATCACACCTCCGTCTGCTAATCTTACCTCCCCTAGAGAGGTATGACCCTGGCCATCCAATAAGGCAGTGTGCCCGTCTGTCTCTAAGAGCTTGACAGGCCAGCTGACCCATTACAGGAAGTAATGGGCATAAACCCGCTTGACCTTTATCTCTTGAGGAACCTCCTCCACTGCTCCCAATGCAAGGAGTAATTGCACTTCCTGCACAAGAGGGTCCTTCAAGAGGGTCAGGGAAGGTGTGGCAGGGTGGAAAGGAGCAGAATTGGAGAGTGTATCGCATTTCCACTGTGAGAAGAGTCAACCACTCTGACGTTATAAAGGACTATGTATGGTAGAAGTGGGACAAGCAATTGAAGAAACATGGAAAAAGATCTGGAATGTTCATTACACCATCCTCAGGCGCCCCATCAAGTTCCCTACTTGAGGCCAAGTTGGGGTTTCACAGGGCCCTGGCTCTTCCTTACAGTGTGGTTAGGTGGCCTGTGTCTACTGTTCCTGCACCAGTAGTAGAATGGGTCTTTTCTAAGGCACGTTTGGTATTGTGTCTCATGCTGCTATTGCTGAGGGTCCAAGGACTTTCTCTGGGTTGTTGGAGTGTGCCTTTCCATATATTTCACTGTTGCCCTGAAGTCTTTGTGACTACGAATCCTTGACTCTATTTGTTCTGAGAAGAAATCCATACCCTCAAAAGGTAAGTCCTAGAGTCTATGGTGGCCCTTTGGAAGGTGCCCAAAGGTTTGATCCCACATTGATCTTCTCATAACCACCCCTGCAGAGATGGTGTGGGCAGCCCTCCAAAGGGCCATTGAACCACTGAAGAGTGGTTCTAGTGACAAGTCTGCCCTCTTCTAGGAGAGCAGTGAACTCTATTCTAGACTCCTTGGGGAGGAGTTCTTTAAACTTGGACATTGAATCCCAGGAGTTGATGTCCTATGTGTTGAGGATAGGCTGTTGGTTGACAATCCTCAGCTGTAGACCCCCTGTGGTGTAGACCATTCTACTAAAGAGGTCTATACATTTGGCCTCTCTGGCCTTGGGGACAGGTTGACTGCTGATCCTGAGGTTTCTTTTTGTTAACAGATGACACAACTTGTTAACAAAAGTAAGAAAACAAAAGGTACATAATATTTGCACTCCACGCTCTGGTTGTGGGGGGATTGACGGTGGGAGTCTGGCTATTGTGGGGGGGATTTGAGGTATTTTCATCCTTACTTCTGCATTGCTTTCAGAGCTGGGTGACTAGACAGCAGTGGCTGCTGGCCAGGCACCCATCTCTGAAAACAGTGCAGTCAGCAGTACCAGTGCAGAAGTGAGAGTGGAGTAGTATGGTATTGCCTCCCCTTATTTCTGCGTTAGTGTTGGTGGTGGCACAGAAATAAGGGTTGAAATACTGCAGCTCACATACAATAGCCTAGCAATCCCCTATTGTCTCCTTTTGTGTTGGGACCCCCATGGGGTCGACAGCCTAAACTTTCAGATTTAAATGTCTGAAACTGTGAAATTTAAGATTTTTAAAATCTTGCAACCATGACATTTACCAAAATGGACTATGAATTTGGTAGGGTCCTACTCATTCACCGGAGTTATTCCTGTCTGACTGTTTCAAAAGTATGACTTTTTTGTGCCTTACAGTGCCTGCCTCATTTGCTTTTCTCCTTCTAATGTCCCTTGTTGGTTATTTTTTATAAAGGTTTGAAAAAGGTCAAATATTTCATATACTGCTTTCTCTCTTTGCCAGAAGATCCCATTAACATCTATGGGGTTTTATGCCTCGAGTAAAGATAGACTATAGCCTGGTTTTCCCATATCTGCCTTTCCTCAGTTGGTGTAATGGTTATAAAGGGAGGTTAATTTTTTTTGAATGCTTCACAACAGAATTCAAGCCTTTACACTGAAATATAGCTTCCAAATATGAGAATAAAATCATGATAAATTCAAAGAGCAAGGTCTGCTACAGTATTTAGGTGGCTAACTTCCAACTGAGGTACCTAAACCCAAAATTTAGATCCTCAAAATGCCTCAGTTGGCTGTCATCTAATCCTGTAGGTGCATAAAGCCCCAAGATGCCTAAAAATCTACAAGTGAACATATACACAGCTTCATAATTCTAGACATCTATCTCGTGCCTGAACAGATGCCTCAAACGAGGCACCCGCCAACTACCTTGCCTGCGGGCCCCACCCTTCTCTCCAGCATTTCCTATTGTCTGCTGTGGAGTGGCTCCCTTGATCAGGTTGCTATTTTTTGTTGATTCCATTTTTAAGTGCCTCAGTCCCTCACATGCATTGTGTGAGGAGCCTGAGAATTTAGCGCAGGCCTGTGGATTCTGTTAGGTTGCAGGGCACCAGCAGTAACACTCAGCCTAAAGCAGTCCCTTTTGTGAGTCTACCTTTATTTTGACCGAATCTAAGGAGAGTCTCAGGCACAAAGCAAATATAGTGAACTTCCAGTAAAGTTGGTGTTTGGGTGCAATATTTACCGCTGAGGTTGGGATTGCTACAGAAATAAAAATTGCTTTGACTTCAGAGGGTGAGATAAGAATCCATTAAATGAATTAATAGCTAAGATGATTCATCACACAATTCTACTTATTTGTAAGAGACACATGAAAGACAGAGATTGCAAAACATTTGTGCTAGAAAAACATCAATAATAAAACCTGCTGATTTAATTTTTCAATCCCTCAGGCTTCAAAAGAAGTTGTGACTTGTCCACATTTGCCTTACGATTAAAAAAATACTGTACTGTAAATTACCAATAGCTTTAATTTGCCTGGCGGCATTTAATTTTTAACTTAGCCATATATGCATGTATTTACACACATCTCTTATGATAAAAAAATCTAGCAATTATTATTCATTTTAGTATAAATTAAATTGCTGATGTTTTACAAAGCAGGGAAAGGTTTCTTTGAATTCAACCGTTCAGCACAGCTATAGCTTAACACAGGCAACTTATGTGTCATGCTTCTTTCTGCTTCTCATTCACCTCTTCACATACAGGCTGTGTCTACATTGGCACCCCTTTCCGGAAAAGGGATGCTAATGTAGACTTCAGAATTGTAAATTCCGCGGGGGATTTAAATATCCCCCGCGGCATTTGCATTTATATGGCTGCCACTTTTTTCCGGCTTGGGGATAAGCCAGAGAAAAGCGCCAGTCTAGACGTGATTCTCCAGAAAATAAGCCCTTGAAAGTAGGAATAAGAAATCCTCCGGAAAAGGGCTTATTTTCCAGAGAATCACGTCTAGACTGGCGCTTTTCTCCGGCTTATCCCCAAGCCGGAAAAAAGTGGCAGCCATGTAAATGCAAATGCCGCGGGGGATATTTAAATCCCCCGCAGAATTTGCAATTCCGAAGTCTACATTAGCATCCCTTTTCCGGAAAGGGGTGCCAGTGTAGACACAGCCATAGTGTAATTCTTAATTCCATAGATTGGTTTCAATCTGAAGCTTTGACAGACAATAAAACACCGACTTACAACCAATATTAGTGCAGTCATTCACATACATAAGCTTGAAACAAAGAACATACCACAGGGCAACAGATTTTGCTCTTTGTTATTTTTTTGAGACCATTTCAGTTAATTATTGTACAGACTTCGATATACTGAGCTGAAATATATTCATTCTACAGATTCATTCTTTTAACAAGTTATATGAATATTGTGTAATGGCTCATAGAATAACTATTGTTATGCATTATCTATATAGAATGGAAATAGCATTAAACTCCAGAAAACTGCATATGACTTAGAAGATTTGTATGTCAATGTTAGTTATAGGAAAATAATGGAGAATATAATAAAAAAGCAAGAGAGAAGAATAAAAAGGGAAACAAGTAAAGAGAGAAGAAACTAGCACTCATTGGCTGTGTCTACATTGGCACCCCTTTCCGGAAAAGGGATGCTAATGAGGCCAGTTGGAATTGCAAATGCTGTGGGGGATTTAAATATCCCCCGCAGCATTTGCATGAACATGGCTGCCGCTTTTTTCTGGCTCGGGGTTTTGCCAGAGAAAAACGCCTGTCTAGATGGGATCTTGCGGAAAATAAGCCCTTTTCCAGAAGATCCCTTATTCCTACTTTCAAGGGAAGATCCCTTATTCCTACTTTCAAGTAGGAATAAGGGATCTTGCGGAAAAGGGCTTATTTTCCGCAAGATCCCGTCTAGACTGGCGCTTTTCTCCAGCAAAACCCCGAGCCGGAAAAAAGCGGCAGCCATGTTCATGCAAATGCCACGGGGGATATTTAAATCTTGCTGTTCACATCTCCCCATTGTGAAAACATCCCATTTATTCTGACCTTTGGCGAGGACCTTGTCAAAGGCTTCCTAAAAGTGCAGGTGCATTATATGAGTGTATTCAAACGTCTTTCTTGGTGACCCAGCTGAAGAAAACTGTTGATGCCTGTAACCCAACAGAGCAGGGATTGAGGGGTTTGGGGTTCAGGAGGGGGTCAGGGCTCTGAGCTGGGTGTATAAGCTATGAGGCTAAGAATGAGGGTTTGGGGTGCACAAGGGAGCTCTGGGTTTGGGGGCCTCAGGGCTGGGGCATGGGATTGGGACATAGGCTTACCTGCTGTGGCTCCTGATCAGCAGCACAGCAGGCGTGCAGGGGCAGCCTTCCCACCAGATCACTCTGTGCCCTGGAAGAGGCCAGGAGGTCCAGCTGTTAGGCAGAGGTGCACAAGTGGCTCATGTGGCTCTCACCTGCAGGTAGCCTCTCCTCCCCCCGGCTCCAATTGGCTGGGAACTGGCCAAGTGGATTGTGAAACTGCTACTTAGGGTGGGTCACCATGTGGAGCCCCCGTGCCTCCCCACCTCCGCGTAGGTCCAGACCTGCTGGCTGCTTCTGGGGCCCAAGAGACAGGAACAAGTAGTTTTCAAAGTGCAGGTTGTGATCCACCTTTAGCCAGCTGCCAGCATCCCTGGGTGCTGAGCAAGGTGATCCACTGCCTGACATTCAGTGACCCAGTGCTGGGTTGCGACCTGACATTTGAAACCCACAGTATGTTATCAATTGTCACACCCATATCTACCTACTTTTTGACCCCCTTTAAAAATTCTAATAGATTGATGAGGCATTAATTCCCTCTATAAAAGCTGTGTTTATTCTTACCAACAAATCATGTTTATCTATGTGTCTGACAATTTTGGTCTTTATGACAGTTTCAATCTGTTTGCCCAATACTGAATTGAGGCTTACTGGCCTGTAATTGCCAGGGCCTCTTCTGCAATCCTTTTATAAATTGGTATTATGTTAACTGCCTTTCAGTCATCTAATGCGGATGCTGATTTCAGTGATAGGTTACATACCACAGTTATTAGTTCTGCAATTTGAGATGTGATCATTTGTCACAGCCCCTAAATAGCTTTTATGTGGCTATTTTCCCCACATCCTCTCCAGGAAGACCAAAGCAAAGAATTCATACTACTTTCTCTGCAATAGTCTTGTCTTTCTTGGGTGCTCCTTTAGCATCTTATCATCCTTCTGCCTGTTTGACAGGTTGCTCGCTTCTAATGTTCTTAAAGAAATTTTGTTGTTAGTTTGTGCATCTGTAGCAAGTTGCTTCTCAATTTTTTTCTAGGGCCTACCTTTTACTACTTGCAAATTTTCCTTGCCAGTTTGTGCTCCCTATTGACCTCATTAGGAGTTAACTTCCTAATTTTAAAGGATGTCTTTTTTCCTCTAATGGCCTCCATTACTCTATTAATCCTGACAATATTTTTTGTGTCATCCTACTGTCTTTTTCGATTTGAGGTCTACATTTACTTTGAGCCACTGTTAGGGTGTTTTAAAATAGTCTCCAACCCACTTTTGGTCCTTTTACCCTTGTCACTAGTCTTTTTAATTTCCGTCTAACTAGCAACCTCATTCTTGTTCCTCTTTTGAAAATGAAATATTTCTGTAGCTTTGGGGGATTTCCCCATATGAAGATATTACCCCTTGAACTAGCTCCTGTGCTCCACTTTGGATTAAATGAATAGCAGCCTTTCCTCTTACGGAAAGTCTTTCCAAGACTAGCTGCTCTGAGAAGCAGTAATTTTATCTCTGCATGTCTAGAATTGTCATCGCTGAGATGATGTTTACCCAGATGATATGGGGATAATTGAAATCACCCATCATTGTATTTTCTGATTTTGTAGCGTCTCTAACCTCCCTTAATATCTTTCTACTCCCTTAATAGTTTACAGTCACCGTCACCAGCCTGGTCACTAGCTCCTACCTTTACTTTACCAATCTCTTTCCTATCTTCTATACCAGGATACAGAATTCCTCCTTTAATACATTCCTCACTAAGAGAGATATCCACCAAATTGTGTGCTGTTCCTCACCCGTTAGCCTTCCTTAGTTTGAAAAACCCTCTACATCATTTTTAGTTTTCTGTGCCAGCCATCTGGTTACATTTTGGTTAAGGTGAAGACTATCCCTACTTCTACCCCAAAAGGTATTTTAACAATATGCTTTTGAATGTCTGCAGAGAGAAAAATATATTGTATAGAGCAGAGATTCACTGTTCATGGTTTGCAGCAGCTTTTGCTACCTGAACCAGGCTAAAGGGTCCCACCCTGCTATTGAAAAGTCTTTCAGTTAGAAGTCTGCAATACTGAAAAGCAGCTGCAAGCATCCTGCAGCTGGAGGTTGCAGAACCCCAAAGAGCCTGCCCAGCTGCAGTGTGGGAAAGGGCACAGCAAGTGTAGCATAGGGATGGACTGAGTCAGCTTGTCCCTTCTGGTGGAGAACACACAAGTGTTCCTATGACGCTCCCCCGAGCTTCACAGGAGAGAGATTCCACAGCATTGAGTGGTCCTGAGGTATTAGGATCTTGGCAGGAGCTTAACTGCAGGAATAAGGCTCTGACTCAGCACAGCACATTCGTATTTGTGTAATTCTGCGTTAAGTTTGATTTCAATGGGACAAATACATTCTCAAAATGAAGAGTATGTTTAAGAATGGTGCTAAACCAGGCGTCTCAATTCTGTGATGTTTCTTAGCTGCCCAAGGTCAATGTTAAACTTCTGCAGGGTTTCTACACTCTTCAAGATCAGAGGTGGTAGAGGAGCTACAGGCCATTCTGAGTTCCAGTTCTATGCACATTTCCCAAGGCGAAGGGGGCATTTTGGCAGGAAAGCAGCAGGAAAACGTAGGATCTCTGCTTTCCCCCAGGCCATTTTAGAACAAGTGTGGGATCTCAGCAATTTACTGCAAAACTAAACTAGCCACACATGTATGTATAGCACAGCATTCCCAGGTATGCACTGTGGAAACTCCAGTATCCATGGTACACGCTCTGTACATAAATTCCAAACAATTAAATCAAAACCAATTTCCTCTGGGCCTAAGTCATGCACTGCTCTGCAGTAAAGTATTTCCCTTTTGAATTGTAACTTAAACAAACATATAAACAAAACTAAATAACAAGAAAAAAATCCCTCAACCTAACCCCAAAACCAAAAATAGAACCAAACCAAAACAAAAAAACCTACATAAATTAACAAATAAACAAAACAAACTTCAGCAGCTATGTTGACTGTGATGCTGTCTATAACAATCCTTTTTTATAATGGCAATATGTGTATTTTCCATAGCTCCTGTCACTTAAAAATGGTGCTCACACTATAGATGAAAATCATAGTTTTATGTAGATACTCGGCCCGGGAAATTTCAGCTCAAGAGGTGACTATTTTACAGATTCTTAATTGTCTGAAAAAAACCCTGAGCCTAGAAAGTGCCATGCTTCCTTCAGCTGTACCCATCACTGCCTTGCCCGCTACTACACATTCTTATGTTAAATATCAATTCTTCTATTTTTTTATTTCTATTTCCATTTCAGATATATTTCTGTTTGTATCTTCTAACTGAATACATTGTGCTTCTGTTTAACTATCTATTTATAGTCATAAAAGAAATAAACATATAAAATAAATGCATCTTGATGCATAGCTGTGCAGGAGTACAGATGTTTTATTAATGAAAATGAATCCAGCTTTTTGTAAGTCATGGCGGCAATATAACATATCATTGTTTGGTTCTCTGCTAGACAGTCCCTGCTGTTTTTACATAGAAATTCCTGTAATACTTAATGGACATCTGGAAGAATTCAGCCAATTAATCGAATTCACGCAGGAGCTAGGCTAATGGCTGTCTGAAAGGCAGATTACATTAAATCAAACTTGCAATATGAATGAAAGTACTTAATCATACATGCAACATTCATTAGATGCGGCACAGCAAGTGTTTTGATTACTTTAATGAAAGATCAGGTAAAGTGCATCAACTGAACAGATTGAAGAGACAGCATGCTTACAAATGTTTGATTATACTGACTATCAACAGAAACAGCGCCAGTAATTTATAGCAAAACATATTTGTACGAGGAGAAGTACGGCGCTACTGAAGTTGGTAGGGATAAGTGATATTTGGGCCTCGGCTCCAAACACTTTAATTAAGAGACAGGATAGCAACACTTTAATCAGATGTCAAGAAAGAAGCAAAACAGATGCATTTGGAGATGTGTGCATGGCAATTGCCAGTGAGCATTTTTGCCTGCAAGTCTATTGACTTGGTTTCTTGTTGCAACACCATTTTGTTTTACTTTGCATTGAAAAGGTATGTTTGGTTGAAAAGGTGTTTTTCAGAAAGATGAGATTATTACTGGATTTCTTGGTTTGAGAAAGCTAATTTCTTATTTGGGGTGACCCTCTTCTTCATGCCGCTGGGAGAGATTCCTTCATCTCACTATGAACTGTCCCAGAGATTTGTTCATTTAAAGCGGAGGCCAGTCCCCAGGAAGAAAATTGATTTCGGGACTGCATTGATGAGGAGAGCTGGGGCCAAATCCTCAAATGTATTTAGGTACCTAATTCACATTGAAATCATGATCATTAGGCACCTCATACCTTCATAGACCTGAACCTTAGGCTTAAACTTTCGCCCTTCCTGAAATACCATCACATTTTTCCATATATTAGGAAGGTGTTTTAACTCTCTGGATGGAGTATTATCAGAGCATCACTGTACAATCCTGGCCACAAGTCCTCTGTATTTCCTGTGCCATACACTAAGAACATAGGCAGAGCTTCTGTCTTAATGCAACAAGCATCCAATGGTGCAGCGGGATAAATTTCCAGCCTCAGCTGTCTGATATTCCCAATCATTCGTGCACAATGGGAGTTTGAAGGGACTGAAATGCCCTCAGGACTACCAGGTTGGTTTAGCAAGACTTTGGAAGTATGAATTTTTAAAAAAGAGGCTGCAAACTCCACCAGAGCTCTCTTTAGGTCACCTTGCACCATATTCTTTGTACAATGGTTTATGCAGCAAAATGAATGACATCTGCCAGTTTCTTTCTGAACCAAGGAGTTATACTTTTCCCTCTCTGCCAGTCTTGAGATTCATGCAGTCACCCAATCTTCTGGATGTGTTTTATTTCTTTGTAGTTTACACTTTTCTGGATAGTTGTATAAGATGCATGCCAGTCTGCTTCCTACACTGGTTTCCTCCTCCTCTTCTTCTTGTCCTCCTCCTCCCTTCCACTTTTTCCTCATCCAACTGTCTCTTGATCTATTGCCTCTGTCTCCTCTATTACACTTCAGTTTCTATTGTTTCTCTCATCTGTTCTGAGGCTCACTTCTTTGCTACTGATTACAAAATGTGCATGAGAACCTCCTACATGGGGAAACAAAAGCTTATGTAATATTCTCTTAGCCGGAATTATATACATCTCTGACAGGAGAGAGATCTGTGAGGTGGATGAAATGAGGAGAAACTAGGGGTGGGGGACGTGGTTCGAAATTAGGTGGATGGGAGAAAGCATAGATACCTGCCGTTCTTTTGTGTGCTTGCCCTCCAAATCAGAGGAGCTTATGTTGGGAAAATCAGAGCTAGTCAGTCCTGACAGTTTCAATATTAACTCTCCCTCCATGAGAGGAGCACAGAACAGGCAAAAGAATGAGCTAATGGCAGCACAGCACAGAAACTCCTCTCCCCGTCTCAACTTCCCCCCAAAAAACCTCTACTAGCATTGCAAGGCTGGGAACCACAAGGAGACAGCTGGGACATACACAAAGAGCAAAGTTTGATGACTTATTTCAGATTAAGCAAAACGTCAGAGGAAGAAAGAACAAATATAAAGTCTCCATGTATGAGAGAGCACAGTGACGGAATATTCTTCTGTATCTTAAAATAAAACACAAAATGGCAACTGCCTCAAAGTCACCTCTGCAGCTCTCCATTCGAAGGTGCAGCACACAGAAACACCTTTTTTGTTTGTTTGTTTGTTTCATGCCTATAAGCACCACAGATAGCGATCACTGTATAAAATCTCTAGGGGTAAGGAGTTTATAGCTGTTGCCAGGGTCTAGATTTGTCAGCAAGGAAACAGATACCCTGCAGCTCCAGAGTTAGGTAACAATAGCAACATAATCTATTCAGATATAATGTTCATAGGAGAAAAGACTCACAGGGACACAGGAAGGTCAGGCTCTAAAAGAGACAGACATCTACACAAAGGAAGCTTTTCCAGATGACATCGCCTCCTTCTTTGAGCATCACTAGCTACCACAAAAGACAGTAGGAAATACGCATTATCCTGGTGATAATCCCACAGATAGTCAGGTAATCTCTTCCTTGCACTATTACTTGGGATGGGAGCATAAATATTTTAAATTAGGAAGTAACTATTATTATGGAACCACTGAGTGCTGACAGCTCTATCTGCTACTCTTGCAATATCCTGAATGTGTTCTGTGGCTGGCTGTATGAGCAACACAGTGGCATATTTCATGGCCATCTCAGGCATGTGACCCATGTTCCTGTGAAGAGATTATATTCTTGAGCATCGGGATTACATTGTGGGTTAAAACATTAGCTGCTAGAGTGGAGTCCAAGGTTCCTATAGGTTAAAATCCTGCTATGAGCCTTAATTAATTAATTTTGAATAGTTTAATTAGTTATGCTAACATGAGGGAGTGGGAAGCAGGTTGGTGTGTGTCATGTGAAAAGCAACAGGAAGAAATTATGTGCTAATTCAGGAAAGTGGGGAAAGAATGAAGGGGAGTATTGCTTGAGCATGCAGGGGAGTAATCAGGATGGCGAAAGTGAAATTGGAATTGCAGCTAGCAAGGGATGTGAAGGGTAACAAGAAAGGTTTCTACAGGCATGTTATCAATAAGAGGGGGATCAGATATGGTGTGTGGCCCTTACTGGATGAGAGAGGTAACCTAGTGACAGATGATGTGGGGAAAGATGAAGTACTCAATGCTTTCTTTGCCTCTGTCTTCACAGACAAGGCCTGCTCCCAGACTACTGCACTAGGCAAGGCAGTGTGGGAAGGAGGTGGACAGCCCTTGGTGGAGAGAGAATAGGTTAAGAACTATTTAGAAAAGCTAAACATACACAAATCCAGTGGTGAGGGCTTCACTTGGGATACAGAGGACCTGTGTTCAACTCTGTAAATCACATCAGGCATACTGGGAACCTGCATCTCCTACATCCCAGGGAATGGCTTGGGCATAAGGGCACTATCTCCTCCCAGTTAAAGCATGCTCAGCAAATCCCTACTGGATTGGGCCCCTAAGGTGAGATAGTTGAGGGAATATTTAGTTTGGGATTTAGAGGTGACTGCACTAGATGCAGAGTAGTTCAGTGACATCAGAGTTTAGCCAGCTTTGAGCATGTCCACTGGTGGAAATGTAAGTGCCTGTGGGGACATTACTGACAGAAACAGGTGTCTCCAAGGCTAGGCAGCAACTGATCTGAGATTCTGTGGATATCAGTAGTGCATAAATATTGTACTCAGGCACCTATGCCCAGAATCACAAAGGTATTTTGGTTCTTAACATCCGCTGAAATCAATGAAAATTAGACACCTAAATACTTTTGTGGAGTTGGGCCCTTAAGTGCCTCAATCCTTTTATAGATCTAGTCTTAAGTGACCTTTAACAATGAGACTTAGGTCATGTCTCCGCTTGCCGCACCAGAGATCGAACTTCTGGCATTTGATTTAGTGCGTCTAGTAAGGACCCACTAAATTGAATGCTGAGGGTGCCAGCAATTATTGCTGGTACTCCTATGCCTCACAAGGAATAAGGGAAGCAAACGGGAGCATTTGATCCTGTCCACCTCCTGCTGTGGAGACGGCACTAAGCTTAACTTAAGGTATGTCAACTCCAGCTATGTCATTTATGTAGCTGGAGTTGCACACCTTAAGCTGACCTTCCAGATCTAGCATAGACCAGACCTTAGACTCCTAAATCACTTACATGGTTTTGAAAATTCCAAAACCACAACAAGGTGACAGTATATGAAGGTGGAAGAGAACTGAGGTTGAGGACAGAAAACAATAAGACCTGAAAGGCACATACGTTTGGAGCACATAGTGTGGAAGTTGTTTCGTATATTTCTTATTAAGTATGTTTTATAATTAGGTATGCTTTATAATGATTTTGTTTAGACATCTGTCTTTCAGAACTATTGATTGATTGAATTTTTTAAATTAAACTATCTGCTGCAAGGAAAGATGAACTGTGGTAATGCACTAGACTGGGACTCAGGAGATCTGGTTCAGTTCTCAGCGCTGACCATCAGCAAATCATTTATCCTCTCTGTGCCTCTGTTCCCCCTCTGTACAATGGAAAAATATTTTCTTCCACCTTTGATCTGGTTTGCCTTTTCGTCTTTTCTGTTATGTATTAAGACTGGAAACCCTTCGGGGCAGAGAATTATCTTATGTGCACATGGGCACCTAGCATGACTGGGCCCTGATCCTGACTGAGCCCTCTATGTGCTACTGTAATACATATAATTATGAAAAATAATCTTTCTGTGAAAGTCTTCTCCAGGGACTTATGACATATTGTGGTGGCCACACAAACCAGGCTGCTAAATATCTCCTGTCAGAAGAAAACCTAATCTTCCTTGTTATACCTTACTGAGAATTAAAAAATGACTTAATCATAAGTAAAATCATAATGGCAAATGGTTTCAACCTCCAGATCATTGGTTGAATCCAACCCAGAACAGTAATAAAATAACAAAAAGTAATGACAATCCACTCGAGAGAGTTTGATGGCCTATGTGAAATGAGTTGGGAAATATCAGCCCATTTCCTGGTGGACAGATATCCTTGTCCCAGAAAGCACTAGTCATTGTAGCACTCTTGGGGTACGTCTAGACTACATGGCTCCATCGACAAAGCCATGTAGATTTGTTTGTTCGGCAAAGGGAAATGAAGCCATGATTTAAATAATCGCAGCTTCATTTAAATTTAAATGGCTACCCCCCTCTGCCGATCAGCTGTTTGTCGGCAGATCAGGGCAGTCTGGACACTCCCCTGTCGACATGAAAGCCCTTTATCGACCTCCCCGGTAAACCTCATCCTACGAGGCATAACGGGGAGGTTGATAAAGGGCTTTCAGGTCGGTGCAGGAGCATCCAGACTAGCGAGCTGAGCCAACAAACAGCTGATCAGCTGTTTGTCAGCTCAGCGCGGCAGCCATTTAAATTTAAACGAAGCCACGATTATTTAAATCGCGGCTTCATTTCCCTCTGCCGATCAGCCTAATCTACATGGCTCCATTGATGGAGCCATGTAGTTTAGACACACCCTTGGTTACCAATTTCTTTGGCAGAGGTGCCAAAGAATTCATAAGTGTATGTGACCCCACTCACCTTCTGGGTTGGTGTACTGTCTCATTTAGTGGCACTGAGACCACTTACACAGAGAATAATGAGTCTGTTCTATAGCCTTAGCTAATAGGCAGCTGGCTTTTAGCTCATGCACTAGAGGCTCATGCACTAAGCTCCAGAGGTCCCAGGTTTGATTCTACCTCCAGATGACTGGGGTTTTGGCCCAGTGCACATGTGTACTACTGTAGCCTTTCATTCCAGGGATGGCTACCATCTCTATGCAAGTGTAACAGTGACAGGCAGATTGCACTGCCATTGGCCTTGCTACACCTGCTCAGCGCTGGCACACATATGGGAATAATGCCCTTTCATGCTCGTTAGCTTTATTTGGAGGCAAACCCCAAAATATTGGTAAGCCATACAAAATGTTTTTAAAGTATTTCAAAATCCCATTGTACTATAGTCTGAATAACTTCACAGAACAAAGAATTTTTCATTCTTACTAAGCAAGCCTTTTTTTTAACATTTGTATTTGAGCAACAAAGAAAGCAAAGCAGCAGTTAGCATAATTTCCTCCATGAAATAGTGTCCTCATTTAAAACAAAACACAATTAAGTTACCAGAAAGGTCAGTTATACTAGACAATACATAGCCTCATACTGCAGATATGTCCTTAAATCTCTGTCACCAACCCCCTATCCCCATCCGTAACAAGGTAATTGGCAGTGTACTTCAAGAGGGAAGTTTAAATGTTTTATGCTGCCACCAAAACAATCTGTATTTTATTTGCATGAAGTGCTCAGGCCTAAGGGCTGTATCTAGCTATGTTGTTATAGAGGCATGTATCATACAATGTTGCTTCCCTCTTGCCTCCATTTACTGTTCCTCTAATTATAAAACAGATGACAGATGGTGACAGAAGATTGAAAAGTCAAGTTTATTCTGAATTCTAACATATACAAAAGCTTGGTGGGATAACAATTCACAATAACATCACGTTATGATGGGGAAGGAAATGAGGTGAGGGTGGGAAATTGTTCTTTGCTTGATATTTTTTTTCTTACTTTATTTTTAGTGATTGCTTTTTTTTAGACCATAGCTACTTTCTCGTTGATGAAGTAGCCATAGGAGCTCTCTTCTCCCCCATCTGAGCAAGGAGATTTCAATCTTTCCTCTTAGATCCAGACCTCACCACAGTTATCCAAAGCTTTGTCATCTCCAGCCTGGATTGCTGTAATACATTCTCATTCATTTTTATCCCCGAGAATCATTCAGAAACATCAAATGCAGCTGCTCACTTGGTTAGTGCTGTTTTTATTCAGAGAGCATATTACACCTGTCTCCAAAGCCTTCACTGGCTTCCAATTCCTTTCCAGGTGTGATTCAAGATACTGGTGTTGAGCTATTAAAGCCCTATACGGCTTAATTCCTGATCCTTAGGAACTGCTTCGCTCTTGGTGCTCTGTCTTGACAGCTGAGCGCTCTGAGTTAACAAACCTGAAGCACAGGGGCTGGAAAAAATGTTGTCTTACCTTTGGTAACTGTTGTTCTTTGAGATGTGTTGCAAGTGAAGGTGGATCATGGAATGGACACGAGCAACATATCTTGAAGAACAACAGTTTTTTCTTCTTCGAGTGTTTGCCCAGGTTGATTCCAAGTGGGCAACTCCCAACTAGTGGATCAGTTATCACTGATTTGCAAATTGCACAGCTTTCCCAAATGCAGCATCATCTCTGGCATGCAAATGAATGGTGTAATGAGATGTAAATGTATGGACTGAAGACCAAGTCGCCATCACCCAGCAAATATCCTGGATAGGGACATGGGCCAGGAATGCAGTAGGTGAAACCTGTGCTCGAGTGCACACTCAGCAGCAGGGCTGGGATTTTGGTGAGATTGTAACATGCCTGCGACGGGGCGCGCTCACCCTGCACTGGGCAGGAGGCTGAGAAAACACACCTACTTGTCCTTACTGGGCATACTCGAGCTGTACAGCTATAAAAGGGAACAACTCAGCTCAAGTAGGGCTAGTGGCTGGAGGGAGAGGATGTGCATTGCCTGCTCCAGGCAAGCTGGAGCAACCACCCAGGCACCAAGGTACTATCACACTGACTGGAGGCCAGATGCTCCCAGAGGCCCCACAGGAGCCAGAGGCAAGCAAGAGCAGACAACTCCCAGACAAGAGAGGTGAGATGGAGATCTGTGCTGGAGCTGAGGCTACCACTGCAGGAAGCAGCCCAGAGAAAGGTGACAGCTACTTGGTGAGTGAGCCAATGCCGGGAAGTTCAGTGTGTTTCAATCAGAGCTTTTCCCTCTGATTCAGTGGTTAGAGCTACAGCCACTAGCAGGACCCTGGACTGAAGTCCAGTGGAATGGGAGGGCCTGGCTATAACCTTCTCCCCTATCTCTTGCCCCTAGAGAGGGGACTACACAACCCTATGAATTAGGTGAAATTCATCGACTTTGGCCATGGGGCTGCACTACCCCGTGAATAGCGGTGAGTTACTGATTCTCACAATTGATCTTCACTACACTGTGAAAAGGGGCAAGTTATGGTCTATAGCCATTGGGCCCAAGGCTGGATTAAGACCTTTAGAGGCCCTAAGCACTGAAAAGATTATGGTGCCCCCCATAGGTAATTCAAAATAAAAACAATACTATACTGTAAAATCTCTTTTTTTTGGTGCCCCTGCTTTGCTGGTGCCCTAAGCACGTGCTTAGTCTGGCTAGTGGGTAATCCAGCCCTGATTGGGCCACACTACCCTGCAGAGGAGGACTCTTGCTACTGAGACATCCTACCCTGAAGATAAGGGCAAATTACTGACTCGTGTTACTAAGCCACACAAGTCTGTGAATAGGGGTGAGTTATTGACTATAGCCATTGGGCAGCACTACCCTCAAATAGGAGCAAATTTACAGATTCTGGCCACTGGGCCACCCTGCCCAATGGTCTGGGAGGATTTACTGGGTTTGGTGGGCAAGCCACTCAGTTGTAGAACGGCGCGTGGAGCTATAGGAATGGACTGGGGAGAAAAAGCAGAGAATTACACAGTAGTGCCAGAAGGGAGACGGGTGCACTCACCTGGAACTGGGTGGGGTCATCCCCACCTGTGTCACAATGCCCTAATACATGCTGAAATCCAAGAGGAAATCCTCTGGGAGGTTATTGGGAGGCCCTTCGTTCTGTCAGTAATGGAAATGAATACTTGGGTAGATGAATGAAAGGTTTAGTGCATGCCTGACATCCAGAGTGTGAAGTGAACACTTGTCCCTTGTCCAACCCATGTGGCTTCAGAGAAAAAACAGGAAGAAAGATGTCTTGGCTGGTGTGAAAATATAAAACTATCTTCAGCAGAAATGTTGGGTGCAGTTGAAGCTGCACTTTGTCCTTATAAAATACTATATAAGGTAGTAACATTAGTGTCTTAAGTTTGGAAATCCTTCTGGCCAACGTGACATCCTCTAGAACAGGGATGGCCAGCCCGTGGCTTTTGAGTTGCATGTGGCGCTTTGCTCAAAGAAATGCAGCTCTTGCTAGTTTGGAGCCACGTACCCGGACTGCTCATGGCCGCTCTGCACATGAGCCTCAGCACCTGGAGGGAGAAGCATGTAGCTGCAGCGACGGTAGCAGCAACGGCTCCGGTGAGACCCAGGCATTGGGTTAGAATGGGGGGGGAGGGTTCTGGGAGTGCCTGGCTCTAGGTGAGGGGTGGGTGCATTGGGTTAGAGCAGGGAGGCTGGGGGTGCCTGACTCTGGGAGAAGGGTGGTAGCATTGGGTCAGAGTGGAGGGAGGGGCTGAAGCTCCTTAAACTCAAAGTCTTCTTGGATGCAGAATAAGGCAGCCAACACAGATGTCATATTTAAATTTCAGGGCAAAAAAGAATCAGCATGTACCTGCTTTACACTGTGTTTCTTTAAAGAAAATTCAAAGGTTAATGTTTTCCAGGCTGAAGAAATTATTCTGAGATAGATTCAAAAATAATAAGGGAGAGATTCATATCATTTTTGCAGTCTGGGACAGACCTGAATTTTTAGAACTATAAAAAGCCATAATCTTCATAAGTAAAAAAAAAATGAGGAAACCATACCTGAGATCAACAAGCTGGAGTGAAACAGGCACTTCAAATTGTGCTAATTTACTTTTCAGTTCAGTTTAATTTTAAAAAAACTCACAGGACACAATAGGGCAATAGTGCTAAATTTAAAATACACGGTGGGGACACTTATTTTTAGTGTGAGAATATTACTGTATTTTCAAAGTTTTTTTTAATTTGATGTTTGTTCCTTGTCAAGTTCTCTGAAGATCTATGGACTGGATGTGAATTTTTTAAGTGACTAAAGACTTTTTTATTGGTTTTTGTCCTAAATGTCTTGTAATGTTATTTTATCACTACTTTTTGTGTAATCTATCTATCTATCTATCTATCTATCTATCTATCTATCTATCTATCTATCTATCTATCTATCTATCTATCTATCTATCTATCTATCTATCTATCTATCTAAAAATAAATATATAATATGGGTCTCTTTGTACTCTATCCCCAGCTATTTTGGCTCTTAGTTTCTAACTGGTTGGCCACCCCTGCTCTAGAAACACCATCTTCCAAGACCTTTAGAGAAGATAGCAGGTCCCTAGGGGTTTGAAGAGCAGTACCATGAATTAAGACAGCACAAGGTTGAGGTCCCATTGTGGGATTGGCCATGTCATGTGGGGGTACAGTCTGTCAAGGCCTTTTAGGAAGTGGCCCACCACCAGATCAATGAACAAAGATTGGCCTGCTGAGCCTGGGTGAAAGGCTGAAATGTCTGCCAAGTGCACTTTCACCGTAGCCGCAGCCAGACCCTGTTGCTTCAAATGAAAAAGGTCATTCAGAATCACTGGAATGGAGGCTTCCAATGGTTGAATACCCTTTTGAAGAGACAAGATAGAAAATCTCTTTCATTCAGCGAGATACATCACTTGAATGGAACGTTTCTGTTGCCTAGAAGGACTTCTTTGACCACTGATGAGCATGTTAACTCCAACGAGTTCAATCATGGAGCATCCAAGCCATGAGGAATATGAGCATCATTAAGCCATGCTTAAGACCCAGCAATCTAAAGTAATCTGGGTCCAAGCACGGCAGAAGTGGGATAACCAGTCCCCAAACATAGGGGAAGGATCCAGGATAGAGACTGGAGTGCTGTCCCTGAGTGCATCTTCAAAAGTTCTTTTTAGGGGCTGGGGACAGCCTAGAAGAGGCCATGGCTATTAGAGGTGTTAGGTGGCCTCCTCCAGTTTCTATGGTTGCCCCAGTGTCTGATGGGAGGGAAATAACAGAGCAGGGCTGCAACTTGAAAAGCTTCCTTTATGGGGCTGCTGTAGGGAAGCCCAGCAATTTTAGGCTTGCTCTAGTGTCCTTCAGGCTATGGAGCTTAAAACCAGTCTGCTCTGCAAAGAGCCTAGAGCCATCAAAAGGCAGGCCCTGAATTGTCTGCTGGAGCTCTGGAGGAATTCCTGAGACTTGTAGACAGAACTTCTGTGCATAACAATACCCATGGCCATTGTACACACCACTGAGTCTGCTGCATCTAGCATTGGCTGGAGGGTGGTCTGGGATATGACGTTATTCTCCTCCAAAAAAATCTGTAAATTCCAAGTGGGTTCCCTCCAGAAGAAATTCCTTGAACTTTCCCAAGGATATCCATGAATTGAAATTATAGAGACTAAGGTCTGCTTGCTAATTTGATATTTTCAACTGAAGTTCCCTTGTTGAATAGATCTTCATGTCTAGGAAGTCCAGTTTTTTTGCTTCCTTTGACTTAGAGTTAGGTCCTTGCTGCCCCAGCATCTACCGTATATACTCGAGTATAAGTCGACCCGAATATAAGCCGAGGCACCTAATTTTACCCCAAAAAAACTGGGAAAAAGTATTGACTCGAGTATAAGCCTAGGGTAGGAAATGAGGCAGCTACTGGTAAATGTAAAAAATGAAGATAGATACCGGGTCTAGCCCCGGAAGTCGGGGCGAAAGCTGCTCCAGTGCCCCTGGTCTGCTGGAGACCGTCTCCAGCAGACCAGGGGCACCGGGCGGGTTCCCGCGCTTCTGAGGCTTTGCCAGAGCAAAGCCTCAGAGGCGCGGGGAACCGCCGCTGCTGCCGCTTCAATCTGGGTGCCTGTGGTCTGCTGGGGACCGTCCCCAACAGACCACAGGCTCCCGGACTGAAGCCGCAGCCGCGGGGGGTCCCGCGCCTCTGAGGCTTTGCTCTGGCAAAGCCTCAGAAGCGCGGGAACCCGCCCGGTGCCCCTGGTCTGCTGGAGACGGTCTCCAGCAGACCAGGGGCACCGGAGCAGCTTTCGCCCCGACTTCTGGGGCTAGACCCGGCTAGACCCGGCCAGCGGCAGAGACGCGCTGAGCCCGCCCGCCTCAGTTCTCGAGATGCTGACTCGAGTATAAGCCGAGGGGGGCATTTTTCAGCACAAAAACTGTGCTGAAAAACTCGGCTTATACTCGAGTATATACGGGTACTTTGCATTCACTGCATCCACCATCAACATTCTCGGATGTGGATGCATGTATAAAAATTCATAACTATTAGAGGAAACAAAATATTTCCTCTCCGTGCCTTTTGCTATGGAAAGAATGCAGGCTCAAGTTTGCCACAAGGACTTTGTGGTGTTGGAGATCATTTTAATAAAAGGCAATGCCACCTTAGCGGGTCCTTCCGGAACAAGAATATTGACCATAAGACTGAGATTGTTAATGACCTCCTTGACCTGAAGACCCAAGTTCAGTGCTACCGTCCTCAGTAGCTCCTGGTGGGCCCTGTTGTCCATGGCCAGTAAAGATGTGGACGAGCCTGCCATTGCCTTATCGGGGGAGAAGAAAGATGAAGCTCATGCTGGTCCTAAATCCTCTTGGCCTTCAAGTTCACGAGAGACCTCAGCTGGGGGAGGCCTCTGTGATGCCAGGTTGTGTGCTGAGCATAGTGCTGGACTGTGCGCAAACATAATGTTTGGAGCCCCTCGGAGGTTTCCTAGCGTGGTGAAACTCTTCTGTCTGACACCAATACTGATCTGGAATTTGAGCCCAGGCTTGATGGTATGCCCAGGATGTCCAGAAGGGCCATTGCGTGGGTGTCTGCCATTGTGGTGCCCAAGGCAGGACACAGGGTTGGCACGGTTTGCCCCAGTGTGGCTGCCTCAATGATGTCACTCCTCCTGAACATGTAGGATTCTGGTTCAGAATTCAAGACTGAGCCTGACCTTGAGGACCACTGGGGGTCTGTCCCAGGTAGAACATGGGGGTGTGCCAGGGGGAGCGGTCCGAGGAGGATTAGTGCTAAGGTGAAGGGGAATGCTACCTCATTATGGCAGGCTTGCCTCTAGACAGTGCCAAGTTGCTTCCAGAAGTCGTTCTAAACTTCCACAAAGGAGGCATCTCTGGGGATGGAGAGTGCTGTGCCGTCAGCTCAATAAGGTCCCTGGCCACTTCATAAGTGTTGGGGATGGATGTCATATCCAAACTAGCCGTGTTAAGGTGTCTATGGGAACTGGATTCAATGGCTCTTCCTGCAGTGCCAGAGTCTACAGTGCCAGCTGCTCTCTCGGTATCGTGAAATGTCCCAGCAGGGGATGCACACCCTTGGCTCTGGTGGTCTTGGTTGTAGGCAAGCAACCCCTTTCTGACTGCTTCTGTCTTTTATGAAGCACTGGAGGTATGAGTGGTGTGGAGAGGTTGTTTCTGTGGTGTCAGTGCCAGGGCATCTTTGAAGCCAAGTCCTTCTGTGGTGCCATGCTGTCCTGCACAGAGGCTGGAGCGCTGGGTTCGGTGCTGGGCCCAGCTGTACTGGCTGAGGGTGAAGGGCTTTCTTCATCAGAAGGAGTTAAGCCTAAAGTCCCTCTCTCTCTTATTCCATGGGCAGAAACTCTTGCCGATTTTGCATTTAACCTGTAATGTGCTTTCCTTAAGTACTCATGCCAAGAGCCATGGCGCTCTCCCATGGGCATAGGCTTCTGGCATGAATTGTCTTAGAATCATAGAATTGTAGAATTACACTGTTTAAAGCCGGGGGACTGAGACACAACCCTGCCCCCAGGGAAGAGGAGGACAGGACTACTCCCTACTAAGAGAGAACTATTTACACTCTCTTATTGATTAGAACACTTAACTAATTAACTACCAGCTACTTACACTACAATAAACTAAAGGCTAGGGAAAATGCTTGCCCAAGCCAAGCGAAGGAAAGTGACCATTTGTGGCAGTAAGAAGGAACTAAGTTGGAGGAGGGTCAGCAGTGGTCTACAGGATACTGCGAACAGACAAACCTTCCAATGGCTGTGCATGTGGCACGCACACACCTACTTGAAATCGACATGAGCAATCACTTGAAGAACAACACATTCCTATCCCCCAGGATCTTGCATCAAATGCTACCAGTGGTTCAACATTTAACTCTGAAACTCACTCCCTTCAGTGGTGTAATTTATTCTGTTGACTTTCAGAGGCTATATCTAGACTATGGATAGTTCCCCACTGTGTCCAGGGAACGTGTCTGCTCTTCTGACATTTTTTGTGAAAGAGTAGATGCACTCTTTCGGAAGCCCTGTATTCCTCATTTTATGAGGAATAAGGACTCTTCTGAAAGAGGTTTTTTTCCAAAATTTGGCCTAGTGTAGATGGGGCAAATTTTGGAAAAACCTCTTCCAAAAAAACAATCGGAAAAAGGTACGCAACTTATGGAAAAAAAATGCGGCAGTCTAGATGTAGCTGGAGAAAACTGCAAGGCATAGGCTATCTGCCTTTGGAAACTAGCTAGAGCATGGGTTCCCAAACTGGGGGGCGTGCCCAGTGGCCCGCTGAAGCTTTTGGTTCCCCTGGTTAAAATACATCTATCTAGGAGAGAATGCTCACCAATATTGGTGGCTGTTGTCATGTATTTCAGCATCAGCTGGTGATGAGGTTTTGCCTTAATTTGCGGTTGCAGGACAAAGCAAACAGAACAGAAGAATATATCTGAAAGCAGCTACTGTTCTGAAACAGGCACACAGCCAGATGTGAGCATGACAGCGTGTATACAGAGTTGGGTTATGGCTCTGGTTCATGTTTCCAATCCACAGTACTATAAATGTCAAATGTTTAGACTGTATGTAGTGTCAGTGTTGCTGTGTCAGTCCCAGGCTGTTAGAGAGACAAGGTGAGTGAGGCAATATCTTTTATTGGACCAACTTTTGTTGGTGAGAGAGAGAGATGTTTTTCAGCCATACAGAACTCTTCTTCTACAGGTATTCTGAGCATCACAGCTAAATGCAGGGTGTAACAGAATATTTAGCATAAGCAGTTAGCATGTATTATTTATAAGGGACCAGTCAAGGTAGAGTGGCCTGTTAAAACCTGTGGGCCACTCTTCTTCGAATAGCCCCTTGCAGTATATGCTACTGATGTTAAAGAATATGTTCCAGCTTCCATTTTGTTATGAGATTACCTCACCTACTTTGTCTCTCCAATGTTTAGTCATTGTCATAATAAGCAAATCTGTACTGACGTCATCATTTCATCAGGGAGAGGGGAAAGAGCACAGGGATTTATGATGTCCAACTTTTAGCATGTGTGTGGGAGCTATGCTCCTCCTTATTTTAATTCCTGTTAATGCCCTTATAGTGAAGATATACACATGAGATGTACTTCTTTGTAGCTTTGCACTGAATCTGGGCTTGGTTAGTCCCCAAGGAAAAGACATCTTGTATCAGAAATGACAAGGAAGACCATTTTATAGGTCCAACAGCACCTAACTGAAATCTTCTTCTGCTATGTTCAATACATATCTTGGGTTTACACATATTTATCATGTTCTTTCATTTTCCTTTTTTTCATTCTAGCATCAAAATTGAAACAAAAGCCTTCTGTGAAGATTCTGATTGTTATTTTTGGCTACATTTGGAGGGAGATCAGCATGTATGCCCTTCCTACCTGTAGTCTCTCCCCTTCCCACCTGTACTCTCCCCCTGTAATACTCATTCCTGATTCTGGATCACTGAGTGCTGTTCAAACTGGCTTCCAGTACTAAAGCAAATATCTTAAAAAAATCCCCATAGATTCTACAGACAACAGAAAGGGATCATCAATTGCCCATCACTGAAATACAGTTCTTGCAAGGTGATACATACAAACCATTCTAAGTCAGTAGTACCACAGAATTTGAGAGAAATTAATAATAATGTATCCATTTGAAACTACAGGAGAAATTATTGATAAGAATTATTATCCAGGTTGGTAGTAAGTGAACAGATCTTTAAATGCTTAGACATCCATAACTTGATGGGCAATGGCATGTGTTAATAGCACCATGATAGGTTTATAAAAACAAGTCAAACCAGGCAAATCTATTTAAAAAAAATGTAAAATCAATTATAACTAGATAATGGGAACATAATGCATATACCATATCATGGGCCAAATAACAGATGAAACTCAGTCATTAGTTATAAATGGAACATTAAATGTGGATGAAGTATCAAACACGTTTCTATAAGGTTATTTTTGTAGCTAATATTATTAAATATTTTAATAAATTATCTGGGATTTGCTGATGGTACAAAATTAGGAAGAGTTATAAACTGAAGACAATAAAATAAAACTGTAGAACAATATAATGAGCTTAGAAATTCAACAGAATTCAGTGTAGTAAGAATCAATGTAGATAAATTCAAAGTAATTTATTTAAAGATGGAAGGCGAAATAATGCACAGCAAAAATATAAAATTGGAAAGAGCTGGGTAGAAACCAGTAATGCAAAGAGGGTGAGAGGTAACAGTAGATACTGAATTAATCATGGGCATGAAGCATAACATAGGCCCCCAATACCCAGACACAAATTTCACCAGTGTAGAATTTGTAGAATTTTGACTACAAGAGGTGACAATTCCTCCTCTACACTGTTATAATAAGAACAAAGGTAGAACAAATGTGTTATTCAGTTTTGGGTCCCACAACACAATACATACTTGTAAACTCCTTGGGAATCTCTTCTTAAAATTCTGCCCCCAGATTAGCAGCAACATTTGAGAGGAATTTCCTTTCTCTAGCGGAATCACTTCCTCTCAAAATCTTAAAAAAATCACTCCTGCTCAAGGTGATTTCTTCCTATGGCTCATAAAAGTACCACTGAATCAGTAATTTTTTGTCTTTGAAATGGGTTATATTACACTGAGCATACTCTAAACATTTTCACTGGAAGGATAACTCCAGTCTTACCCCTTTACAAGATTTGTAATTCCCACTTCCATAGCAAGGCTACGTCTAGACTTCAGGCTTTTTTCGAAAGAAGCTTTTTTAGAAGATATCTTCTGAAATAACTTCTTTCCAAACTTCTTTCCACACTGCAAAAGCACATTGAAAAAGCGATGTGCTTTTTTGAAAGATAGCGTCCAGACTGCCTGGACTCTATCTCGCATATAAGCAGTGATTGTTATGGACAGAATGGCCACCAGGGCACCAGTGCTTTTTCTTCTTCCCTCTTCTTTCGGAAAAAACTCCCTTTTCCCATTCCATACATGCCTTTATCCAAAAGAGCTCTTTCGGAAAAGATGTTCTTCCTTGTAGAATGAGGTTTACCAATGTTGGAAAAACCGCTGCGTTCTTTTGATTTTCTTTCGAAAGAATGCGATTGTAGTGTGGAAGCAAGTAATACCAATTAAACATTGAATTGTGTTATCAACAGAATCAGTATACGTTTCAGGAGAAAAGGATAGATTTTGAACAAGTGCACTTACTATATTTATTTGCCAACTGGTGTTCACTCCATTTTTGTTTATTGATGGGGAAGCTTTTGTTGTTTAAATAGGAAAACACTTCATGAGATTCCTCAGTCCTGATCCCTGCTGTCCATAGCATCTTTATCTAAGTTGGACACATTTATGACACTCTTTTGTTCAAATATGGATAGCACAACACTGGTTTTAAAGAGTGATGAATGATTAGAGGGGCTTTTATATGGAGAAATTAAAATAATTATATACATACCATTAAGAAGAAAAGTATAACATGGGGACACAGTATCAAAGAGGCATATTTATCCAGTAACAAATACAATGGGAAAGTGCTAATTAAAGTGACCTAAGGAAGGAAGTACAGCTAAGGAAAGAAAAAGTCAAACTACATATCAGGAAACATTTCCTATCAGATCAACTAATGGAATTATCTGTTTGTATTATAGTAGAGAGGACAGTGTCCCACAGTTTTCAATCCTATTTAAGACAAGATACTACAAGTGACAGTAATAACCAGTGGCGGGGAAAGAGGGAAGGAGAAAGAATCTAACAATAAGAAGTATTCATCATAGTACCATTACCTCATGTATTCATGAAAAATACGGATTTAGTAGTATGACTCCACACAGGAAACCTTGAACTTGCACCAGACTCCATCTTTTCTGGTACTTGTTATAAGTTCTTGATTTAAAGGCACTTCTTTCATTGGTCTCCTTCTTCTCCCATGCCCGATACAATTTTTTCCAGGCTAAGGAATGGTTACCAAGGGATCATTTGTACTTTACTATAAAGAAGCTACATTGTTCCATACATTAATCAGAAATACAACTCTTCTTTTTGCCACACTTTGTCCTGTTTGCTGCACATATATTACACAGTGTATATAGACACACACTAGCTCTACGTACAATTCACCTCTCCTTATGGATGTCACAGACTCTTAGGGTATGCTTATACTACAGCAAAGGAAACCCCACATCTGGCCTGTGATAGCTAACTCAGGCTTGTGAAGGTCAGGCTGCAGGACTGTTTCACTGATGTATAGACTTCAGGGTTTGGACTACATCCCAATCTCTAGTACATTCTCACCTCATAGAGGCCTCGACACTAGGCTGCAGCCCAAGCTAGAGCTCAGAAGTCTACACAGCAATGAAACAGCCCTGCAGCCCAAGTCCTGTGCTCAGTTGCTGTGTAGACATACCTGTGGGCTGTATCTAGACTGCATCCCTTTTCCGTAAAAGGGATGCAAATTAGACACATCACAATTGCAAATGAAGTGGGGATTTAAATAAGGAATAAGGGATCTTTCGGAAAAGGCTTTATTTTCCGAAAGATCCGTGTCTAGACTGGCGCTTTTTTCGGGCAAAGCTCTGAGCCGGAAAAAAGCGGCAGTCATGTTTATGCAAATGAAGCGGGGGGGGGGGATTTAAATCCCCGCTTCATTTGCAATTGCGATGTGTCTAATTTGCATCCCTTTTACAGAAAAGGGATGCAGTCTAGACACAGCCGTGGAGTTTAAGGCCAGAAGGGAGCACCAGATCATTTAGTCCAGGGATGGGGAACCTTTTTTAGGTCAGGGGCCACTGATCCACAGAAAAATCAGTCAGTGGCCACGCATACATGAGACGTGGTCCTTGACAGAGAAGGAGAAAGACACTTCCCATATTCCCTTTGTACACCAGAACCTACAGAACCCAGGCTAGATTTTGTGTGCTCCAGCCCAGCAGGGAAGTGGCAGAGGGATGGAGCATCAGCACAGACTTCTCAATGTTGGGGGGAAGCCCTAAGCCTTAGGGGCTGGATCCAGGCAAGTCGGTAGCCGTATCTAGCCCCCAGACCTTAGGTTCCCCACCCCTGATCTAGTCTGACCTCCAGAATATCCCAGCCTATCAACAGCATGGATCTTTTTTTAAAGAGTTTTGCATAAATGAGTCAATTCTAGTATTCAAGAATGTGAGAAATTGATAGCATGTGCTGAAGCCAGGGAAGAATGAAGACAACTGTTCCCCATATCACTCCATCATTGCACTTTTACATGTTTCTATTCTCAAACAACAGGGGAAAAATATTTCCAAATTTCCAAATATTTCCAAATATTTCCAAACTAGCCTTCTATTTGCTCTATTCACCAACTGCCCACCATACACAATGAGCCATGAATACAGAGTGTGAGTATGTATGGAGAATGTATTGCAAAAGAACCAACCTGATGTGGATGAAAGAAAGCAACTAAATCTGGCATATTTCTCCTCTTGTCTTCTCCACCACAGATAATCTAGGGCAGGTGAACACCCTAGAACTTGAGGGCTACATCTACACTACATACTTCTTGGCTGTGTCTAGACTGCATCCCTTTTCCATAAAAGGGATGCAAATTAGACACATCGCAATTGCAAATGAAGCGGGGATTTAAATCCCCCCCGCCTCATTTGCATAAACATGGCTGCCGCTTTTTTCCGGCTCAGAGCTTTGCCAGAAAAAGCGCCAGTCTAGACGCGGAACTTTCAGAAAATAAAGTATTTTCCAAAAGATCCCTTATTCCTGATTTTAAGAGGCCTTTAGCACAAGAAGCCTTTAGCACAAGAGTTTTTGCACAAAAACATGTTGCGCAAGAGCATGTCCCCACCTCAGAGCACTTTGCAAAAGCGATGTGCTTTTACACAAGTGAGCGTCCACACTGCATGGATGCTCTTGAGCAAGAAAGCTCTGATGGCCATTCGCAGAATGGCCATCAAAGCACCTGTGCTTTTTCCCATAGGTGTTTCTTGTGCAAGAAACCCCTGAGGAGCATCCACACTTGCCTTCTTGTGCAATAGCTGCAACGCTAAAAGCAGTTATGCTTCAGGAAAGGAGGTTTACCTATGGCAGAAAAAGCCCTCTGTTCTGCTGTTTAACTGCCCATTTAATTGCACAAGAAGTCATTTGAGGTATGGACACTCCGCAGGTTTTTGTGCAAAAACAGTTGTTTTTGCACAAAAACATTGTAGTGTACATGTAGCTGAGGATTGTTAGGCCCTGGCAGTTATAGACACAACCTCTCTCTTTAATCACAGATGAATTCTCATATTAAGACTGATATATGGAATCTCCATCACAGCTCAATACTTCTATCAAAATATAAATGCCCTGTCTACACTAGGATTTTAAAATATATTATTTAAAACATTCTAGCTAATAAGTTTTAAAGGAACACCTTTTATCTTCATCTAGGCATGCCGAATTGTTCCTAATAACTGACCCTTCCACCTGCATAACCTGCTCCTTCCTCTCAAGTTAACATAGCTTCTGTCACAGAGAAACTTTCTGAGGTTAGAAGTGCTTTTAATTTTAATCTCTTTTGTCCTTTGTGTGTAACAGAAGTTCAGTTAGAAATATTTTACTTTAGCTGGATTAGGATTGTAAAAGGAATTGACACTTTAGAATTTCTGCTAAGAAAATGTAATTTTTCTGGTGAAATCACTAACTAATTTGACCTTTAACGAAGGTGAGGTAGCTGTCAGACAAGGGTCATTTCCCCTGGACCTTTTAGGAGGTATAATTTGAAATGAAAAAACAAGCCAGCAGCAGTTCAGTGCGTTAAATTGTCCCATGTCTACATCCCTCTCCAACAGTGTGAGGCTGCAGCAAGCAGGCCAGCAGCTGTATGATAATGAGAATGCCGGTGCCTGTGTGGAAAGGAAACATCCCTGCAGAGAAACACAGTGACAGACAAACACATAGCCCCAGTTCTATCCTAAAGTGCAACTGGGGACAGCTTTGATAATTTCAGATTAGACTGGACAAAGCACTAACAAATAAATGTACAACAGCAACCACCAACCCTGCACTGACTAGTGGGGTGGACTTGACAGGAGCTAGAGAAGGAAAAATCGATGATTAACTTACTGACCAAGTCACGTGTAGCTGAGCCAGTATGATCTCTTTCAAACATCAAGGTCAGTCCTCCACCTTTACAAAGTCCTGGAGTGCTGCTTTTCCCAAGGAACATTGGATGGGGGGAAGGGTAACTGCATATGCCTCCTGTTGCCATATGCAGGTAGGAATAAAAACCTACCTTAGAAAACTACAGCAAGGAGTTCCATGGCACCTTAAAGACTAACAATTTTATCATGGCATAAGCTCTCCTGAGTTGCAACTCACTTGTCAGATGAAGAAAGTTAAAGAAAAGGAAAGAAATCGTAGCGATACAGAGATGGGAGTGTTATATAAGAGCTAGTTCAACCAGGGTGGAGGTGGATACCAAGAATAGTTTCTCACTTTCTTATCCACATCCACCCTGACACCTCTGAAGCTTAGCAAACTATATGTAGAGTAGAGACATGACAATGAGATGGGGTAACCTGGTAATTAAAGAGAAAACGACCTCAATCCCTCACACCGATATATTTCACCTACCTTTTCAGGAGGAGGATACTTTGCAAGGCTGGGAGCAGAGGATTTCCTATTGAGTGCACCTCTTTTCCTGATGTATTGGGTTGGAATAAATTCACCTCGCTTGATGACTTTACACGGGGGATGTGAATTCGACCCACTGCTATGAAAAGATCTAATTTGTCTTAGCCCACGAGGAAAAGTTCTTGAAGAACAGGTAGTAAGTGATAGTGGGATTACGGGCAGGGAGGAAATAGCGAGATAGATACACTAAAGAACCAGCTACAGTCAGTACATAAGCACGTGGGATTTCAGATCAATCTCCAGAGTTCGTAGAGGGAAGAGAGATTGCTTCCCTCAACCCACCCACCTCGCTCTAAGGAGCGGTCACCCCTCGAGAAGCATCTCTGAGGTGACTGCTAAGGGGGTCTTGGACACAGTAGCCTAAGCATCACCAATAGCCTGGCTGGATTCCCCAGGGTCTCTGGTCAAGGTAACGTTTGGAAGCCGTCAGAGCAAGGACCAGGGCAGCCCACAGCAGGGCTGGGCGGGGAGCTAAGCTGGTTTAGCCGCAGAGAAGGGGCTTCCCTGGCGTTGGCCGGTGTATTGGCTGGTGTGTCATTCCAGCCCCTTGGAAGGGAGCCCCCAGAGCAGCGCGGGCACGGCCTGTGTTGGGCGCCTGGTGCCAGCTCAGAGCCTCTGTCCCTAGTGCGCGGGGGTTCGGAGCAGCCCGTGGGGGCTCCAGCCAGGGCTCCGCGGCCCCCGCCTCCGCCCACACATCGAGGCTCCTTCTCTTCCCAGCCCATCCTCCCCCGCCCTCCCCCCTCCCCAGCCATCGGGGGCTCCAACTCCTCATTGGCCGCCCCGGCTGCAGGCAGGATGACGCCGGGGCAAACAATAGGCGCTTTAGGTATAAAGGCACCTCGGGCAGGCGGTGCCGCGACGCTCAGCGCTGCTGGGGGGCTGCCGCCCGGTGCCTGCCCCGCGCCGCCGCCCCGCACGCGGCAAGATGCCCCGCGGGTTCCTGGTGAAGCGGAGCAGGAGGCCGGGCGGCTCCTACCGGGTGCGCCGCCAGGAGCGGGACCCGCCGCCGCCTCCGCATGGGCCCCCCAGCCAGGAGCCCCCGCTGGCCGGCCCGGCCTTCGCCCCATTGCCCAAAGCCGCCCAGGAGGCGGGGGCGCCGCCGAGCCCGGAGCCCGCTCCTGGGCCAGCCCCTGGCCGCCCGGCTGCGCCCGAGGGCTGGGGCGCCGGGGGGCTGCGGGGAGCTTTCCCCCCGCGCTGCCTCAGCTCGCCGGTCTCTGCCGCCGCCGCCTTCCCGCCCGCCCCGGGGCTCCCGCCGCCGCCCCGCACGCCCCTCCCCGCCCTCCAGCCGCCCTGCCCCGCGCTCAAGCGGCCGGCGCGGGCCAAGGCGCCGGGCAAGAAGCCCAAGGCCCTGCGGAAGCTCAGCTTCGCCGACGAGGTGACCACGTCGCCCGTGCTGGGGCTGCGGATCAAGGCGGAGGGGCCGGAGGGCCGGGCCGGGCCCCCCGCGGGCGGGCGCACGCCGCTGGGCGAGTTCATCTGCCAGCTGTGCAAGGAGCACTACGCAGACCCGCTGGCGCTGGCGCAGCACCGCTGCTCCCGCATCGTGCGCGTGGAGTACCGCTGCCCCGAGTGCCACAAGCTCTTCAGCTGCCCCGCCAACCTGGCCTCGCACCGCCGCTGGCACAAGCCGCGCCCCGCCGACGGCCCGGCCGCCAGGCAGCCGCCGGCCGCCCCGTGCCCCTCGGAGGGGAAGGAGAACAGCAGCGAGCCGCGCCCCGCCGCCCCCGAGGCGCCGCCGCCCGAGCCTGATCAGCACCCCAGCGCCGCGGACAGCTCCTGCTGCCGGGACCCGAGCGCGCTGGGCGGGGCGAGCCCGATCCCCGGCGCCGACGAGGTCTTCGTCTGCCCCTATTGCCACAAGAAGTTCCGCCGCCAGGCTTACCTGCGCAAGCACCTCGGCACCCACCAGGCGGCCCGGCCGGCGGCCTACAGCGCCCTGGAGCGGGGGCAGATCGCCTTCCCGTGCCACCTGTGCGGGGCCCACTTCCCGTCGGCGGACATCAGGGACAAGCACCGGCTGTGGCACGCAGTGCGGGAGGAGCTGCTGCTGCCCTTGGTGCAGCCCGAGAGCAGCGTCCCGGAAGGGGAGCAGCAGATCTTCTCCTGCAAGCACTGCCCGGCTACCTTCTTCAGCTCGCCGGGGCTCACCAGGCACATCAACAAGTGCCACCCCACGGAGAACAGGCAGGTCCTTCTGCTCCAGATGGCGGTCAGACCGGGCTGCTGATGTGTAAGCGGGCAGGGGCGCTGATGGGACCCTCCTACCTAGGGACTGAGCGGTCACCTTTCCCAGTCTCCACTGTCCCTTTCAACTGGTGTTGAAATGCCTAATGCTCCCGGGGGAAGGGGTGTATTTCGTGGTAGTCTGCTGTGTTAAAAGACTCTCCGGCCGTGTTGTAAATAATTGATTTGATAGGATTCTGCAAAACCGCCAGTTAACGAAATGAATCCTATCCAAGCTGTAATTCCTATGGAAAGTCGCAGTGTGTACATACATGTCTACCAAGGAAAAAGAATCAGGCAAGAAGGGACAGGGCGGAGGTTACCAAGTGGCAGGGAAAAATCCCGTTGCCAGCATGCCAAAAGTTTGTCAACCACAAGTTGACTACGAGTTATCCTTGCTGCCTTAATGGACTTAGACTGCAATGTATATTCTGTGAATCCAAGAAGAGAGAATTAGTGCCAAGCGACATGTTTTCAGTAAAGTTGGGGAGTAGGTTCTAGGCAGGAGTCCCTTACCACTGAAAGTCATTAAAGTATTTTGAAGGTCTCTCATACAATGACTGAATTTAAAACGCAAACATTAAAAAGCGTCGATCGGGGGCTGTGTTTTGAGAAAGCGGATACTGACGCAGTGTAGTCTCACCCCCAGGATAGAAATACAGCCGCATATATTTAAAAGGAGTATTATTTTTCGCGGAAAAGGAGACTGGCGTAGCTGAACTGTTTTAATAGAAGCCCCAGCCTCTCAACTTTAATAATTTATTATGCAGTGTTGTCTTCGCTTTATTCTGTATTAAAGTTCACAAAGTTAAGTGTTTATATTGTCAGTGTCAAGTCCTCTCTAACTAGCAATACTTATGGAGAATGAACCGTACTGTCTGCTGTTGCTTATTAGTGGCTATTAAAAGATGAACTGTTCAAAGTCTTAACTATTTGCGCATTTTCTGGTCACTGCATGTTGTATACGCTAGCAAATGTAGATGAAACGCTCCTATTTAACAAGTGGAGGTTGGAAAACTGTTGCGATGTTAGTGGGTTGCTAGTTTGGTCATAACACTACACAGAGATGGGTACATTCCTTGCATTGTGATTTATCCAGAAGGGCGAAAGGCAGGAAGAGTACGAAAACTTCACTTAGCTCGGTCAGCAAGCTGTCTCAGCGCCCAGGATTTCAAGTGGTACCGAACTCCAATCCTCTTAGTTAACTCACACTCCAGCCCCATCAATGCAGTTGTGAACATTAGCTACATTTAGAGTAAGAAACTGGCTTAAGATGTTGCTAAAGATCAGCACCCCTTCTCTACTGACAGCGTTGCTGTAGCCGTCTGAGTCCCAGGACATTAGAGAGGCAAGGTATCTTTTATTGAACCAGCTTCTATTAGCAAGACTAGCTTTTGCGCCAGACAGCTCCTCCTCAACTCTGAGAAACCCAGTCAAATACAAGTTGGAACAGATCACTTAGCAGTAGTTAACATGCATTCTAAGGTACCATTCAAGGTGAAGTGGCCTATTGAAAAATAAAAGATAATCTCTGTACATTAGTAAATACACTGTCAATTTATTCCCCCACTTTATAAGGACATGCCTGAATGCTTTAGAATATGGTATTCAGAGGGCAAGGATAGCGATAGCTCTCCCCCAATCTCTGCATACAAATACTTCAAAATAGGATAACTTAGGCAAACGTGATAGTTGAATCAAGTATTTAAAACAAAACTAATCCTTTTTCTGATGCTAGCTGGTGGAAATGGATTAAAATAATCAACACTTGTAGTTGAGCAAAAGAATCAATTTAAAATGGCTGGATTGGCTTTCTCTACACTGTCTACAGTAATTTCTTCACAGTTTAGTATCTCTTTATATATGCAGTACTGCAACCTGCGTAACAAAAGATTAAGGATACAGCACTAGTTTCCTGAATACAAATATGCTGGGGGGGAAGGGGGGTTCTTGTTTTGCCGAAGAACTCCAGAGTCTTATCTATAAGCAATAGGGAAAATCTTCACACAAAACTCCCTCTGAAGCAAAAGTTCAGCTCATCAACACTTTTTTTTAAATCAGAACTTATCTGAAGAGTGCTATTTTCTGTGAACTGCATCTTTGCAGTGATTTGTTGAGAAATAGAAGGGGTTCATAATTTGGCATTCCAGGAAGGCTTTACAAAAAAAGTATCAAAAGTTTAAGGGATGGTTTATGCAACTCATTAATTTCCTTAAAGTAAATTTTCTCTTGGAGAAACTTAATAAATGGGACTATTGCATCACTAACTTTAATCTTTGCTCCTACAACCAAATATAATGAACTAAAAATAGACAAACTCTACATGATCACCCAATGATGTTCCTGGAAATACCAAATTATGGTGAGTTCATAGCGAACAAAATATTCTCACAGCTTGACATTATTTGAGCTGTTTTAAGTACTTCTTGTTAGTCTAGAGCAGTGGTTCTCAACTTGTTTCAGTCCACGGACCACCAGGCCAATCAAAACATTTTCATGGACCACCTCCTTTTTGAGACATGATAAAAAAAAGCAACCGCTCAGCACGACGGCAGCAGCTACACTGATGCTCAGAGCCTCAGATGGAAGTTACTGGCAACACAATGCGGTTGTGTCCTAGGTGACACTATGGGTGATGTGCCGCGTGCTTGTGAACATGGTGTAAAACAGCCTAACAGTGGCGCCTGCTCACGCCGTGTGACTTTGTACAATGTTCCTGTGGACCACTGGTTGAGAACCACAGGTCTAGAGAAATAGTGTCTAACCAGTTCTGAAGCCATTACAGTGGCTACTGTATAAGAACTAACCACACACAACCGAATAGCCACATGTGGCTAGCGTGTTGGACACCATGGCTGTGTCTACACTGGCATGAATTTCCGGGAATGCTTAAAACGGAATACTATTCTGTTTTCAGTTTTTCCAGAAAAGGAGCGTCTACATTGGCAGGCTGCTTTTCCAGAAAAGCCCTTTTTCCGGAAAAGCGTCTGTGGCCAATGTAGACGCGCTTTTCTGGAAAAGAGCCCCGATCGCCATTTTCGCGATTGGGGCTTTTTTCCGGAAAAGACTACTGGGCTGTCTACACTGGCCCTTTTCCGGAACAGTGTTCCGGAATAAGGACTTATGCCCGAGCGGGAGCAGAATAGTTTTTCCGGAATAGCGGCTGATTTTGTACAGTAGAGCATCGTTGCTTTTCCGGAAATTCAAGGGCCAGTGTAGACAGCTCGCAGCTTATTCCAGAAAAGTGGCTGATTTTCCGGAATAAGTGGCCCAGTGTAGACACAGCCCATGGGTTTAGAGGCTCCGGGGAAGAGTTGTCAGATGATCCATGTTGGAAGCACTTAGAGGGGCTCAGGCTAGAGGTCTAAGATTTTACACCAATTTTAGTAAAGATGAAAACAAAACAACATCACACCAAGCCCTCTAATTCAACTGATTCAAGTCAACTGATTCAGGAGTCCAGTCTTTGCAGAGGAATGAATAGTAAAGAAGGTGGTAAGAATAATTTTATTGTATTATTAAATAGCATGTCTTCTCTTTAACCAATACAAATTTGTAGATACTACATGAATGACAATACATAATTTATATTTCTATTGTTGTCTTATGATATATTTACACATGCAGTTAGTACCAATGCCATGCTGCATTTCATTATAATAGAATACGCCCAACTCAAAACAAAATGTGAGCATTTCTTTGCCTGTAGGAAAATACGTCTGGGTGGGTGGAATGTGCATACTAATTTGTATCTATATGGTTAGAAAAAAACAGCATTTCAGGTCAGACTACTGGAGTATGTTCCCTTTTCTTCAAAAGTACACATCACTGTAGCAATGAATTTATATCAGAAAAGTGCTATATAAGAAAGAGGATCTAGACCTAGCAGCCTGATGATAAAGGCTACAGCTTTAGAATAGAACACAATTTAGCATTGATACCACTTAGAAAGCAAATATTATAAAAATATTTGGAAGCCAAGCATAAATAGAATTTCAGCACAGTGATTTTTCTGGTATTTGGGCATAGGTTATGGCATCACCTGCACAGTTATGAAATGATACATTACATTGTAAAGGAGTTGGTGCTGCTAGCAAATTCTCTCATTTTAACTCTGAAATGCTAAAAGACCATTAAAGTATTTTATTCTTTTAACATAAATAATCTGTACACATCCTGTGCATTAACAATAACTGACATTTGACAAGGACGTTACAAATGTATCTTCAATTTAAAACTGTACATTCATTTTCAAATTGTACATATTTCTTTCTTTCTGTTACAAGAAAATTGCAATGGGGGCACAATAAATATAATGTAATATGACTGCAGTCTCCAATTCTGTGTGTAGCTCGAGGTTAATAACAGAGCTAAAAGTGGCTACTTTAGACATCATCCTGGAAGGTAAAAAGTGCAGAGAAGAAACTACACTGAAAATAATATGGCAGCCTGGGGTTTTATAAAAAATAATAAAAGCTAAAATATTAAGTTACAAATAAAATTCCAGTGTCACTGTCTAAAATAAATGTACAGGAAAAAGCTATGCTGGCTATGGGAGACACACATATGAGGGACATTTTCCTTTAACTGAAAGCAGAGACTCAGTGTGCTAGAGATTGCTGATCATTGTTTATTAGGAAGCTGCAGGTTTCTCAATGTTTAGGTCTTGTTGGCTGAGCCAGACGAGCGGCGAAGTTTCATGGACATTCGGCTCTTGCTAGTCCGAGGAGACATTGGAGAAGCTAAATCAGTCCCGTCCACTTGTACTGTTGCTGCTGGTATTTCACCTGGCTGGGTCTCTGGGCAGAAGCCTGTAAAGGACATCAAGCTCGTTAGTACAGTCTTCCTCACTCACAGTAAGAAATCTACAGACAGGGAACAGATGGCAACTGGATCTCTGCCATCAATGCATAACATACACTAGCCCTTTACCAACTATGGGAAACTTCACTGTACATGAAAGTAGCAACAGAACAAATTAACCTTTAGAGCAAAAACTATGCCAAAAATCTCTCTGACTAGACTACAAGGTACTGTAAACCTCAATCTTTGTTACGAGAGAACACTGAAATGGGTTACCTTATATCCCTAGCCATGAGGGTAAAAAGCACAGCGTTGTTCAAGGATGGAGAGTTATTATTCAAACTATAACCAGAGTTTACTTGGCAGTGAGAATGTGAAGGACTAATAGCTTGATGAGCATGCAGTGAATACTAGGAAAGCAACTGAAGAGGCAGAACTGCGGGAAGTTCATTGAGGGGCCTCACTGGCAGGACCAAATTTTTAGTAAAAAGCACCAGAAGACAAATTGTTCCAGACACACAAGGCAGAAGCTTGAACACATCATACTAATTGGATGTGCTATATTTTTTAATTTTCTTTGTAAAGGGAACAAGATGAATTTAAGATTAGAGAAGACAACTCATTACCTGAGCACCTTCCGTGAACCCTGAGACTTTTTTCAAGAACTCATGAAAACTGTACCATCTGACTCTTCTGTCCTCCACATCCTTTCCCACAAAAAGGTACCAAGGGAAAAGTAACAAATGTGAGATCAAAGTTGCATTCTCTCTAATTAGTTCTGTGTGCAGAGATTTATAACAGTGTTCATCAGTCCCTCTTGAGCATCTACAACAGAGTTGGGAATTTTTTTTCTTTGATAGTTTATTAGTCAAAAAATGCAGTTTCAGCTGACCTGAAACAATTAGTCAATGGGCTGAATTTGCCAAAAGATTGTGCTGAATGGAAGAATTCAAAATGTTTAGGTAAAGTCAAAATTAAGCATTTCATTTTGAAATGTTTTCCTTTGATTTCAGGAATTTTCATGTAAACAAAATAACTGATTAATAAAACACGTAGAAGGATGGGAAAAAAAGGAAATTTTAGCTATCACTTAACATGCTCTTCTGGCATGTGGGAAACTCAGGTTCCCTGAGGCAGCAAAGGTATCTGAGCTTACATATCCCACACTGCAGGAGATTGCCCTAGCCACCGGGCTGTGGGCTATTGTGGTGTGGCTCTTTCACAATCTGTCCTGCTAAAGCTGGTTTTTTTTTCCCTTCAAATAAATACTTCAGTAGTCAATGTAGCACGAACTTGAACTTGTGTCTCCTATAGTCTAGGACTAACCAATTGGCTTATCAAGTCATTCGCTCTTTCCCTGGTGCTTGACTATGGATTGCTCCTATGAATGACAATGAAAAAGTCCAGTGGACTCTAGAGCAGCAGTTCCCAAACTTTTTACCTCATGCTCCCCCATACTCATGTCCACCCACCTCACCCTCCCTCCCTCCCTCCCTGCATCAACTGGGGTTGGGAGCAGGTCCACAGTTCCAGAAGGAAAGCGGGGGATGCAGATAGGGATAACAGGGCCAAGGCTTCCGGGGCCAAAGCTGGAGGCAGGGGCAAAGCCTTGGCTGGGGACCATGGATGGCAGCTAGGGTCTGGGTGTTTGACCATTAGCTGGAACATTTGACACAGAACACTAGGTGTGGGGCTGGCAGCTGGGGCTAGGAGGGAAGCTGGAGTGGTACTTTTCCTTGACCATGTGGGGGCATGCTCCTCTCCCAAACATTCCTCTGCACTCCCCTACGGGGGCGTACCTCTGCTCTCTCACCTAGTAGTTAGGGGACTCACCTACAATGTGGGAATTGACTGAAGTTTATGCCTCCATTCCAGTGATTATAATGAATGCAACAGCTTCAGCAGAAAAGCTTGAGAAAGATCCACATCAGAATATCCCATGGCCCAGAGGTTAGGCCGTTCTCATGAACTGTGGAGACACCGAAGTTCAAATGCTTTTCTACCACAGGCAGAGGGGAGAAATGAACCTACTTCAAAGTAGGAATAAGAGATCCTCTGGAAAAGGGCTTTATTCCGGAGGATCGTGCCAGTCTAGACGCTTTTTTCCGGCTTTTCCCCAAGCCGGAAAAAAAGCGGCGGCCATGTTTATTTAAATCCCGCGGGGGATATTTAAATCCCCCGCGGATTTCCCTATTCTGAAGTTGGAAATTAACATGCCTCTTCCGGAGAAGGGGCTAATGTAGACGTAGCCCTTATGTATAAGTAACTTGTAGCACAGCCTGGCAGATTGATTTAGCCCATCAGCTGTTTCCTTACTGATCACTGTAGCCTGTAGAAATTATAGGTGAAATCCTGATTCCACAGAAATAAAAGGTAACACTCCCAATAAGTTTTGATGTGACCAGAATTTCAACCTATATTTTCTCCATAAGAGGGTCTCTTCTTTCCAATAAACAAGCAACATCACAATTGAGGCTACCACTACTCAGCATAAGCTCAATACATAGAGTAGTGGTGGGCAATCTGCAGCCCATTATGTTAGTCTGATTGCAGGTCATGAGATATTTTGCTGACCTTGACCATCAGCAAGGCAGCCCCCCACAGCTCCCAGTGGCTGGAGTTCCCAGCCAATGAGAACTCTGGGAAGCCACTGCCTGAATTCCCAGGAATGGCAAACTATGACTACAGGGAGCTGTGAGAGGTGGTGTCTGCAGACATTCAATGTCAGCAAAATGTTTTGTGGCACATAATCAGATTATCCTGAGGGCTGCAGGTTGCCCACTATTGGCACAGACGGTATCACTTCACTACACATATAAATCTCTGAATGTAATTTATATTGTTGATGCCCTAAAGTGATCAGTGAAATCACATACACAGGTCAGAAGTATGCACCTAAAACAAACTGAATTGAGTTAACAACTCAGATGGATTAGAGATGTAGATCATCATCTGTCCACTCAAAAGAGACTGCATAATACTTCCTGTGTTTTTCAAACTGACATCACCCACTCAAGTGACAGGTAGGAAAAGGTACTGTGCTATCTGCACCCTAGCTGGTGAGAGTAACTCTGCTCATGAACTAGGTACTGTGTTGCCAAATGATCTGCAATGGTACAATAGCACTATGCTTTACAAAAATGCAAATGGGGAAACACACACACTGTTCATTTTCTGAAATTCTATCTTGTTCCATTTTTACAAGGAATTAAAACATTTCAAACTAAGGGCATTAGAGACTAGAAAATAACCATGGATGTTTTGCATAGCATGCCATTCACAGCTAGCATGAAAGATCTTCCGTTTCAAGCCTTTGCCCTTTACCTTGATGTGGCCAGTGTTTTCTAGTGGAGGTTTTAGAAGGAGAAGAAATATCACAGCATTTCTTTCTTTGTTGAGAATGAAGAAGTGATGAGGAAGAAGTGGACACAAGTGAGGAAGAGGGAGGGAAGAGGAAGAAAAGATAAAAGTAACAGGTGTGAGACACGAGACACGAACCGCAAAGATTGAAGGGCATGAACAGATGAGCACAGAAGACAGAACAGATAGAATTTCATTATATGTATCTCCAGTTCATGCTACAAGTTAAAGAAAATGATGGGTTAGTATGCATAATGAAGCAATAGCTCTGAAATCAAGAGTTATACTTACCAACTAAAGGTTACAAGGAAAAAAGAAAGAAAAAAGAAAAAAGTTGTATAAAATCACCTAGATCCAGCAGCTTTATTTACTACAAATGCAATACATGCCAATTATTTCACCTTAAACTCTTTTTTAAAGTTTATGAAAATGGTTAAATACTTGTCTTCTGTTCACCATTACTGTTTCACATTTTTAATATGCTCAGAATTACACCTAGCATAAAAAGGAATAAGCTGAAAAGATGAAATAGGGAAAAATATCAGTGTAACACTTGAGCTGTATTATGTACATAAAAGGATAAATCAGATTATGTTGTTTTATCTATAGTACTGAGAGAATTCTAACATTCACCAACTTTTAAAAGAAAATCCACCAAGTATACTGGATCAAGAAATATTTTCAAAATAACAATTTTGATTAAAGAATCACTCCAGTGACCATAATATTTTGTTCACAATTAATGAAGACAGATATTAGAAAATGTAAGTTTATCTATAATCTAAAAACTTTAAAATACAAGTAACAGATTTGGGTTTACTGAAGAAAAGACGTCATGTAAGGCTTTCTACATATGCACATATAAGACCAGAAGAGTGAAGAATAATGGCAGTTTAAAGGATTTAATTCTGATAACAGTGGGTGGATTAAAATACTAAATTTACTGTCAATGTGCTCCATATGTCATGCTACCAATTAGTAAGTTTAGCTTCCCCTTCAGAGCTTAAGACTTCAGTGTAAACATTATTTTGGCATCTTTATATGTTCAAACCTCAGGAAAAAGAAAAAAACCTATTGGACAAATGAATTAGAAGTGGAAAATTGTAGTAGAGAAAAAGATCTGGTAACAATTATGTCAAATAGTAGGAAAGACAACTACCAAAGGATCATCCTCATTTTTTGATTCGGAGGACTGATATTTGACCTTTTAGATTAAAGACATTTGATGGGCTAGGTGGTTAGAATATTCAGCAACCATAACAAAGCTTCAAAATGCATTCAGTTGGTTGTGCTCATTTTAGCTGTGAACATAATTTTCATTGTTATATTTACATTTTTAAGACCCAAATTTAAAAGCTATTTGTTACGTACTTAAGAAAAGATGCTTATTAATATTTAGATCAAGAAAGGGGGAAATATAGCTACATTTTCACCTTTGCATGAGTTGAAAACAATTTGGACCCAAGAGTTACTGATATACCATATTGGATATCATGAATTTCTGTAGAATCTATGGACATATAACTCATTTTGTTCATCAATTCTGCTCTCCAAAACATTAAACTATTAAAAATAATCCCTTTTAAAAATCTGTTTTCCCACAAAACTAAGAAAAAAAATGTCACAATGCTTATTATCAGACACTTCCCATAATAAGAATCGGTGTTCAGCTGTTTACCACTTTGCCAAATTTCACCCATTTGGCCCGTAATTTTTCCACATTGTGGATATGGCTTTGGTTGATTTTATCTTGAAATCTGAGCCAAAACAGTTCAGTCGTTCCCATGATGATGACTAGGAAAAATATATTTTCCCATGTTAAACTCTGGTGATTTTTTGAGAAGTTCCAGTATTTCTATGCTTTTGGAATAGGACTTGAAATTTAGCAATGGGTGGTGATGGTGCAGGAATGTACTTTTTACTGTGCTCATGAAAATCTGCCCAAGTTTTAAATCTCTGAAAAAAATCAATTTGTACATGCTCAGGCGAGACTTGCTAGAGCTTTGGAGCTCAATTCCCTGAACATTTTGTCTTCACTTTGAACATGTTGAGACCAGGGTTGTTAGGGTGAAGCTGGACTTTCCCTACAGTTGCAGGGCTGGACTGCTGTGGGCAGGGCTCTTGTGCTATTAAAGCCTCCCCTGCTGACTCCACACAGTGTGGCATGAGAAGGTCCTTCTGGCTGCAGAGGCTTAAATGGGCTTGCATGTGGGTGTGTCTGGGAGGGAACTGATTGGGGTAAGATGGCTGGGGATGGGGAACTGGAAGCTGGTGGGATGCAGAAAGGGAAACCAGGACTTATTGGGTAAGGAGATTGGGACTGACAGCCAGTGGGGAGAGTGAAAAGATAGATTAAATGGGAAGTTGTGGTAAGGTAACTGGTATTAGCTGCACAAGAAATCCAGTGGGATCTGGATCTGATGAGGAGGCAAGATGCATGGAAAGAAATAGGACTGATAGGGCAGAGACTAGAGCAAGTTAAAACACTGAGATTATATGAGGAGTCTAGGGAGGGAGATTTCGACTGGGAGCTGAAGAGGAATGTGGATGAGGCAGGGACAACTACAGGCCAGGGTGGAAGGAGAGAGAAAGATCAGATGAAAAGTTTTTGTGGGATAACCAGGACTGGTTGGACAAAGAGTCTAGGATGAGAAGGCTGACAAGGGTCTACTGGAAAGGCAAAGAGAATAGGACTAGGAGGAAAAAATCAGGAGTTGGAAAGAGGTAGGACAGAGACAGGTTTAAAGGGAATGGCATAGAAAAGGTCAAGCTTAGGTGGATGGGCAGAAGAGTCCATTCCCACTAGGCAACAAACCAGTCTAGTGCCTGGAATGGAACCCAAGGGAACCTGAGATTCCTGAGTCTCACTACTCCTCTGCTGTCAGCAAATAATTGTGGAACACACTAGGAAAGTACTCCTCTTCCTCATGAATACTATTCCATATAGAGGATAATGACATACTATCAGTTACTCCATTAACTCAAGTGGCAGATGTCTGTATGGTGGATCTAGAGATTTCAATACTATTGATGAACCATGTAAGGATCCATATAATGCCATGTAAAATAATTCGTTTTTTCAGTTTGTTTTTTTAAAATCTTGGAAATTGCACACATCACAGCTGTGTTAAAAGAACATCATTAAGTCAAGCACTCAAAAGTTAGTGCATGTGTAACCTTAATTCTGCCCTCTTATGCATATGTATTAAGATATATCTTTGAATTACATGATCACATACTATTTTTTCCAAAGGATTTCTGTCTCATTCAGTACATAGGATTTCTGTCTAGCAGGTTGCTTAGGATCCCTTGTCAGCCACCTAGTAGACTCTGCACCTTCCATGATGGTCAGCTACTTTAGTTGGCTGGCTCCACAAATTGCACAGCAGAGCAGTCAGCCTGGAGATTTTTTTTGAAAATTGTTTCAGTTCTCCTTAAACTGATTTTTTTCATCAAAATTCTCGTTTCCATGGAAGATTTTGCATTTCTGATCTTTTGCTCAAATTGATTTCTTCATGGTTTCTCTTATGCTTTACACATTATTCTGTTCTTGTGAAGCTAAAAGAAATAATTAACTGCTATGTAGGATGCACTCATTTTCATTCAATGATCACTAATCTGTAGACCGTGATTACATAATTTAATTTATTTGTAATAATAAAACAACTCCCTACTCAGGGTTCTTTGATCAGGGATGGCAATATTGCTTTATCATATTTGTATTAACATAGCTTTTATACATAGAAATAGGTAATATTTATAAAGTGAGACTCATGTTTACTACAGTCAATTTACTGAGATTAAACTATTGCTTTAACTTTTATAAAACGAAGTCTATAATAGATACAGCACACATATGGCATATACACTCATATATAAAAGTTATAATATTCCTATTGATAAGATGGCCATTAAAAATTAATTCATTTGGTAGAACTGTAACCTAAAATGAAGTTTTAAAAGTATTTTTCAGATTAAGAAAAATCAAGTACTTTTTTTTTTTTTTTTTTTTTTAAAGAAACATGGGAATTGCCATTACAGAAGAGACCACTGGTCTAACAGTGTTTGATAATCAATACTTCAGAGGAAGGTGGCTTCACTCCCTTCCCCTTCAAAGATGCACCAGTCAAATTGTGCATACCACACCGGTTAGTGCAGGGATTTAACTGAAAACAAAGATATAAAAACAAATGCTTGGGTATGATCTATCTATAGCAGGAGTTACCCCTGCCACTCCACTCCAAAAAGCAACTCCAACCACGAGGAGTAACTACTGAATATAATTATGGAGGAGGAAGCACAGAGTATTTTTAAACAAAACACTAATGTAAATGCAAATGTTATTTCTAAATGTCTTATAAATCCTGTTTTAAATATCAAATAGATCAATATTCTGCAGCCATCAAGTCTGCTGGCTGATTAAAAGATGTGTCAAAAAATGTCACTGAACATATTTCTTCCATTTAGCTTACCTGTTCAGTTTAACATTTACTGCTTTTAAATCTAGCCTCCTGTTGTTCTTGAGCACATGCGCTAGCTTTCACTGTATGGTTTACTATTCTATATATCACTATCATATTACTACTTACTGTAATATTTTCAAACAAAGTAATCAAGTACCCATATGCTTTTCCAGTGTCTTTAAGCTTTCCTTTATCTTTTCGGGACCAACATAACATGTGTTTTAGAATTAATTTCTGAAGATCTTAGACATTTTTGAAACCAGGAAACCAAATATAAAAAGTATCAATTTACTATTTCTAATTTCATTTGACTTCCATCTATTGTTTTGAGAAGAAAACTACTGATTTTACTCCACTGCAAATGTGTGAATCATGGCCCACATGACTATTTGAAATGGTGGCATTTTGATTTGGTTTGCATTAAAATTACACAAGTTTATCAACAACAAAATTTGAAGTGTTACATATTCTTCTCTTTTTCTCCTACAGCAACATTATGCAATGGCTACCAACATCAATTCAAGACAGTACAGGGTACAAAACACACCACTGCCATCCAGTACTACTTGTTCATGCTGAGAAACAAAAGATCAGCACAATAAAGTGTTACTACATCAACAACTGTGTCTACCATTAGTTACTTTAATCCCGTAACCACTGTTAGTGTTTCATGCAGTCCTGAGATTAGTGAAAGACTAAAATTTCAAGAAAATGTACTGGTAATTCTCAATGTGAAATTGTTTTTAGAGTGAAAAAAGGGTAACAAGGAAAAATTTCATACAACTTGGTTACAAGCTTAGTGCTTTAGTAAAAGTAATAAGAACAGAGGGTTTTTTTGGACATTTTGTCTTACCTTCAGATAAACAGAACAGATATTTAATGATCTAAAAAGAGGGGAAATAAAATAAATGAAATAATCATAAGGAGTCACGAAATCATCATCAGAACAGGAAGGCCTTGATTTACTCATTTTCTTACTGATTATTATTATTATTAGTAACTGAAAATGCAGTACCTTGTTATAAAACAGATAAGTTACTGGGAAGGGAAAAAAAGATCTGAAACAATTTTGTTGCTTCTTAATATATCGATAATACAAAAGTTGGTGAATGCAAAATTTTCTGTGTCTTCCAACTTGACCTTTTACAGTACAGCAAGATAGATTAGAAAGCTTTTGGTTCCGAGATGGTCTAGAAATAATACTTAAGGATTAATCAGTCCACAGCCCAGATGAAATGTCACATGTACCTAGAGTTTTAATATGAGCATGTGATAAACATTCACTGTAAACATATAGAACTATTTACTATACTAAAATGTTTTGCTAAATTTTAATGCCAGGCATCAAATCACAGTGCTAGGCAACAAACTAAGGAACTGAAGGTAACTCCCTTGTGGTTATAAACAACACAGTTGCTCAAATATGTAAATATAAAATCACACATTTTTAAATTAATGCTCAGTCTTCATAATACATAAAGTTTTAAATGTATAGATTTTATAAGTAAGGATACTGCATTTAAGTATCATTAAACATTATGGAAAGACTATTTCTTACCTGTATCAGAAGGTAAATAGTGATAAGGTGCTGGACAGAAAACCTGAGCAGCAAAGTCCTCAAAAGTTGTGGGTTCCAGATGGTGTTGAACAATTGTTTGCAGATATCGAGCTCTCTCCTCATAGCTTGTTTACCAAAGAGTTAAGGATCAATTTAAAGGTATATTACACAATTGCTAAACACTAATGCCTAGTGAACAGTAGTAATTGAACTATGTTATTCCCGTTAACATACCTATTAATGTATGTGATATTATACATTTCAGTGACCATTCATCATTTGTTAATACTGAAAGTATGGCATTTTTTGAATGAATTAAATTATTCTTAAATCTTTACACAATATTATTTTAGTTAGCCAATAAAACAATAGTTTAAGTGCGAGGCATATATTACAAACATTTTAATTAGAGATGGAGCTGAATCTAAATCTGGATCTTCACTCCCTCTGAAAATTGGGCTAGGTTATATTCGGATGTGATTCTCATTATTTCAGTTATAATACTGTTCAATAGCTGGATGCAGCTATAGCAAAATATCTTTGAATAAGGCTACATATTGCCTTCAGGTCAATCTTACTTTCTTTTCTTACACACCTCAAAAGTGTTTCAATCAGCCCAAGATTACAGATTATTTTCTAAAGCAGCAAACTGACTTGGTTACAATACTGTTTTAGATTAGGTTTTAAAAATTCTGTAATTATAATTTGTAGAGGTATATTGTGAAAAATAACTATCATTAACAAAACAGATTCTTCCCCTCAAAAAAGTCCAAATATTTCAATGAAAAATAACTGTTTCCATAATCCTTAAACAAATTCACGCAGTTAAAATAAATACATAGCTTAAAATGTGTATCAGAAATAAAAACTTCAATCAATTATACCATTAAAAAAGCGGACATATTTGCTAAGAAGCTGCAGGACACCTAAATACTGGCTAACAGAGTGTTGGAGGGCACTGACAGCAAAATACTGTACTTCCTTTTCACCACATTCTCCCTCTCTGATATTATTGACGGGAGACCAGTATCTTGAAGTGTTGTTGCTTTTGAAGAACCCTCTCCAGGCTTCTTGTTCCAGCAGGCCTGATTGTGCTGTTAGCACAGAGAGAGTGAGAAAAAGAGAGAATATTTCTGCTGTTCATGAAAGCAACTATGGAAATGGCTGTCAAAATGTAGAGCAGCAGGCAGCAACATACAATTATCAAGAAAAACTAGCATGCTGACTTTGTGTTGTATAGTTCCTGAACTGAGAAATCAGTTAACCTTTTCTTCCACAACTTTTAAAGTTGTCCAGCTGGACTCAGTGTATTGAGTTAGGCAGGCCATATTTTTCATAATCACAAAAGGAACAGAAAACACTCCAACAGTAGTATATTCTCCTCAACATACATGTTTTAATAAACAGTTTACACTTTGACAATACAGTATTAACATTTTTATTTTTAAAATATTTTTGTTTGCACAGAGGCAGCTCAGACTGGAAGAACAATCTAAGGGTGGGAAGTTTGGAAGTCCTTAATTCTAAGTCTGGTACTGATGGTTACTCACCATACAGTTTTAGGGCAGTTATTCCACTGTTTTCGTCTCAATTTCCTTTTCTGTAAAATGGGGATAATATCTACCTATGTTTTTATTGGTGTGTTGTAAGAAGCAGTCTGAAGATGTAAAGTGCTATGTATAAGCATTAAATACCATTAAACAGAAGGACCTCCCATTTTCAGTTATGATGAGCAATAAAATTTCAGACCTGAACTAGAACGGAAGGAATGGTCTAGATAATACTTAGTCCTGCCATGAGTGCAGGGGACTAGAGTAGATGACATCTCAAGGCCTTCCAATCCAATCCTATCTACTACTATTTGAGAGAGTTTATTTGTATTTTTTCCAAGAACTCTTCCTAAACTCATCAGAGCTATGATCACCAAATTTGGTATATAGCTTCTTCTTATCATAACTTAAAGGTAAGTGTATGGTTGTGACAGGAAAAAGCATGTGACCGGAATGAGACTGTCTTTGTCTCTTTTTCTGTTTGGCTTTATGACATGCAATCACCAAATCAAGTACAGTCCTCAAAATTGACATAAATGAGTGAATATAGAAAGACGCTCTCAGAGCAGGCAGGGGTTCAGGGCAGGTACACAGCGTGCCACCTCTGCACGCTGGCACCACCACAAAGCTGCTGCAACAACTCTGTTCTGGGCAGGTGGAGGGGCTGTGCCTCCCCCCAGCTGTGGCAGCTCTGTGGTCTGGCTGGGGGTGCCCTTCCCTCCATCCCCAGCTATGTCTGCTCCATGATGGGGCCAGAGGAGGGGGTGCCTCCCCCTCCACAAGCAGGACACCCAATCCAAAGCTGCCACAGAGCTGCCACTTCTGGGAGACAGGTGGTCTTTCCTTGACCCCCTCCTAGCCTAACCTGGAGCTGCCCCAGGTGGAGGACATGCACCTCCCCCCCCAGCTGTATCCACTGCATCTGCAGTGGTCATAGAGAGTTACTTCTCACCTGGCCTCACACTGTGGTGGTGAGAGGGGGTTAGGGTAGCCCCTTCTCCCTGGGGCAGCCTGAATACTAAACCCCTCATTACCAGCCCTATGCCAGAGCAATGACTTAAATGACGTATGTACATTTTCATTTGATTTTTCCAAAAACCAAAAATTAACTGAGTTTAGAACCCAAGCAATGGTGGGAAATTTTTTAGTAATTATATTAAACACATTTTAGGTAGTCTTCTTGTTTTCACAGATTATATTTCAGCAATTAAAAGGGATATGTAGTGATAATCCTTATGTACAAATATCACACAAGAAACAAACTACAATAAAATTTAAATATATTTCAGTAAATTACTCTAAGAAAAAATGTGGCGAAAAAATAAACACTATATATTTTGTCAAACAATTTTCCATCAAATCAAAGAATACTATTGAGCTTATTTTTTAAACCACAACTGACGTTCATAGAAATATTGAAATCTGCTGTCTCTCTGGAATTTTTGAAATTCTGATTACAGAGAGAGTTGACCCTTAAAGGAATTCTACTCCAAAAATACTATAATGGAAACACTAGGACAAGATTAAATAAAAAAACGCAACCCTCCACTATAAAGTTCTTAGGTTGAGAGACATACACAGTATTGAGCCTTAACAGGAGAGTAAGATAGCACAGTTTTAAAGAGGATATATATAAGTGGTAGAGGATGAAACTGATGGTTGAAGTCTAAATAATACTACATATCTCACAACTTGTTGAAAAGCACTTTTTTCATTGGGGGAGATTCACAGCTGCTGAATTTTCTGCAGTTAATAGAGTCCTTTGATTCACAGCAGTGCCCCTTGCACAAAAAATACTGGCCTTTGTGTATTACCAGAAGCTAATTTTCTATTTGGCTGAAAAGAGAAAAATGGGGTTATTGCCTCTCCCTCCTACAGAGCTTTTCATTATGCCTGATGCACTCAACTTCTAAGCTCTTCTGGAAAAAAAAAATAACTGAAGAGGCAAGAGGTAGAAAAATGAGCTTGTTAGCACATTAGAAGTGAAGTATCTTGGTGGGCCCTAGAAATTCCCAGTGGTGTGTTAACTTATCACTCTATGCATGCTGGCACTGATAGTCTCCCAATTGATCACTCTCTTTTCGCACCAAAGGTGCAGCCAGGAAGTAAAGGCTGAAGGCCCACAGGAGAACAGGCTGCTATCAAAACAAGCTGTTTTAAAAAGTCTGCTTGAATGGATAAAATGTTTCATGGAAAAGTAGGGTGGAGACACCTACCTGCTTTAAAAATGCTCTACTTTCAGAGGTCTCTAAATGAAACCTTTTAGTTTATCTTGTTACATCTGAAGCTTATACATAAATAAGGCAAAAATGAGGCAAAATTAATACTTTGAAAGTGACTAGGACATTCCCAATATGGATGCATCCTGGGCAGTCTAAATAAAACCCAGCCCTAGTACAGTTGCTGATTTAGTAGGACAATACTTTTTTCCATTATAAATACTAGCAGAAATACCCGGCATCGCTCAGGGAAAATATAGTAAAAGGTGTGATGAATGAACTACGTCAATTACATTAACATAGCATATTTTATTGGAAATACTTTTCTCTTATATATTACTTTAAGAAATTAACATAGCTAGTGCTGTGCTTACAAAACATATTCCCTAGTGGACAACAGATGAACTACTTAGTTCGTAGCCAGAGGGAAAGGATCTCGTAGTTGCAGTTTGTGACACTTAACAGAAGAGTCCAGCAAATGCCTATGATCAGGTGCTACTAAAAGCTAATTATCAGTGGGCCCAATTGTGGCTCTGGGGGAACCAATTTTGAGATATAACCAATCCAGTTATTTAAGTTAGGAAATCAGTAGTATCCATTCAAAATGTTGTGTTTCTAGCTCTTACTATTTTGGAGATCTTTCAGGACAGAAACAAACAAACTTTCAAAAAAATTTATACGATTTCAATGCTGCAAGATTAATACAAACGTTCACTTAGCACATCCAGCAAAAATCACCAGGTTACCAAAGTTTCCCATTTTATCAATATTTAATAGAAGTTCTAATAGCTAGATGAAAACAGCCAATTATTTCAAACTTTTTTTAAAACATGAAAACCAAGACCAGAATTATCAGTATTCCATATTGTATGGAGACAATACTCAAATCTTTAAAACAAACAGCTTTCATTTAAAGAACCAAGTAACTTTGCATGTTTGGATTCTATGTAGCCTAACATACTTGGCACAATTTTGAGATTTACTAATTCAGAATCAAAGAGTTATTTTGCTTTTTTAAACCTACAAACAGGTTGATTTTCATGGTTGAAATGATCTAATTATAAATTGTGTATGGATCTGAATATCTGCAGTATCAACTTTAAGATACATAAGTTAATTTTTACATCTCATAATAGGTTTGATATTTATCCTTAAAAAGGCTACTCTCTATGGAAGAGTTATTAGCACCTATAAACTGAGTTATCCATATAAACTCAATGGCTAGTAATAACCAGTCAACTCAATCTGTATTCTCACTGTGAATGGATGTTGTCACTAACATTAGCGATACAGATAAAATCGAAAGGATGCAAGAATGGACCAAAAGAGGAACAATCTGGGATAAGAAGTGTCTCCATACCAAAGCACACAAATTTAAATTTGGAACTACTGGTAACCAATTTTCATTAAGAGCAACATGCTAAATGCAGAAGAGAATGGGTTAAAAACTGTTACTTACCTTCTTGTAATTGTTGTTCTCCGACATGTGTTTGCTCACATCCATTCCAACATGTGCAGTGTGCATGTTCATCAGAAGAGTTTTCTGCTAGTAGATCAGCTGTGGAGCCCTGTGGAGTAGCGCCTTCATGGGTATGTGTCTGTTCAGTTCCTTCTTGCCAGAACACTCCAACAGAAGGGAGGCAGGTGGGATTTGGAATGGACATGAGCAACACATCTCAAAGAACAACAGTTATGAGAAGATAAGTAACAGTTTTTTTATTTCATGTGCATTCCAATAGGTGATTCCCAAGCAGTTTACTTAGCAGGTGGGGATCATAGCATCTACCACCAGAGTCCTGGGCTGGAGGGCAGGTAAACCCTTTCTGTACAACAAAATACCTGTGTGCCACTTCATTTGCTATTGGTGGTATAGCGGCCGGGGTTTGCCAGAGCTTCTTCTAAAAACTACTGTGAATACTCATAAGGGGCAAAGCTATCCTTGAGCGACCTTTGGGAGCTAGGACATCCACCATTGGATCCAAGTAATCTGTAATCTGCTCTACTGGCAAATTGAGGTTCTGGGCCTCCTGCTTTAGCAGATCCTGCTGGGCACTCATCTCCATGGCATAGACAGTTCTAGTAGGACCTATTACAGCTTCAGAGTGAGGATACTGCTGCTCAAGGTGAGACCAGGTCTTCCTGACCCTCTGGCTCTCTGGCAGCTGCCTGTGTAGATGCCATGTCCGGCCCAAAAGGAGGGTACTTCAACAGCCCATGTCTGATCTGGAAGACTTCTGATCTTTAACTCATGAGAGTACACCCTGTATTTCATGGGAGATTGAGATTGCTGAAGGGGGCCCGTGGGCCACTGAAGTGGCTCCTGAGCCCAGCCCTTGGGCCTAGTGATAGGCCCAGAGTATCCAGAAGGGCCAAAGGGGAGGCCACAAAACCAGTGGTACACCATATCCTGTGGGGATACTAGGATTAGGAATGATACCGGCTCTATCAGGACACATAGGACTCACCCTCTGATTGAGAGAAGTAGTCTGACTGACCAGGGTGAAGCAGATCCCAATGGGGCTGGAATGCAATGCCATGGCAATGGGCAATGACGTGCAATCATTGCTGGCTTGCCCATGTGTATGATCAGTGCCATTAGTGCCGGGCTTGTGTCTAAGCTGGAACTGGTGCTTGTATCTTTGGGGTCAGAGATCGTGCCATCATGGCAATCAAGTCCTGCACTGCCTCAAATGTGTCTGGCATGGAGGGGAAAGCGAGGTCTTCCCCCTAGTTCTCCTGTGCTGTGGATTCCACCAGAATCTGACTTAAATGTGCAGGTATTGGGCATAGGATGCACCCTGCAAGAAGTCTAGAAGGCTGGAGCTGGCCTTGTCAGCTGGGGATTGGCACTTGTGCTCTCTAGAACAGTCCTTCCTTAGTACTGAGATGTTCTACTTTCTTTGCCACTGGTGGCATAGAGGCAAGGGGTGCTGAGATGTCCTTAGCCGAGGCCCAGGCCGAGGCTGGTGCACTATGAGCCAAGGCTGCTGGTGCCACATCTGGCACTGGCTGATGGCAGATCATTAATTCCATAAAGAGTTTCCGGCAGAAGTCCTGCTCCTTCTTGGTCCTAGGCTTAAAGCCTCTTCAGATTTTTACCTGTCCACCTGATGACCCTTTTCCAAGGAACTTGAGGTAGGAATCAGGTGGATCACCTCTGGGCATAGGCTTGGAGCAATTGCTGCTCAACTTAAAGCCCTGAAACCAAGGCATGCCCCAGTCCTGTGAAAACATTTCTGGAGGGGATTACGAGGGGGAGGGATACCCCACAAAGTAAATTTACTGACATTAGCTCTAACTACACTACTATATACTTACTACTATTTATACAAAGGAGTATACAAAGGGGCACTTGCAAATTAAAGACACTGAACTGCTTCAAAGACCATCACTGGTGGTATGAAGGAATTGAGCAGATGGTGGGTCAACAGGGTCTGAGATATATCACCATGAAGGTGCCACCACCAGGGATCTCCACAGCAGACCCAATGGATACCGATAGGGGAAAAACTTTCTTACAATTGTGCATGTGGCAAGCACATACCTGTGGGAATGCACATGAGCATGCACACAAAGGAAGAATGATTACTTATCAGACAGGCACTCTTTCAAGCGAAGCAATGGAAGATTGGCAGGTCTAAAGCATAATTTAAGGATTTTGCAGAAGCTACCAAACTGTATTTATTTCAGGATATGTTATTTAAAATAAATAAATAAATAAATAAATAAATCAATAGAAAGTAGAAAACAGTACCAGGAGGCTTGCACATTTTAAATGCCACTCACACTTCAATCTTTGTAACTATTAACACTGGTATTCATTAGCTAAATCATTTTATATATGTATTCTTTATCTTTCAATCACACCTATTAATACTGTAAATAGCATTATTAGAACTACTGATTTACACAGGGGGCACTACTACTGAAGTCTTGGCTGTCACATTAAGTATGAGTAGGCGATCTGTCAGAAAAGCAACTTCTCATGTTTCCTCCTCCTAATCACTTTCCATCTTCTCATTTCTCTACCCCTGCTGACAATGTTAGTTTCTCTATCTTCAACTTGGACTACTCATTAGGTCCTCACATTCAGGCTTCATCTAAATCTTGCATATTCTTTCTGCAACACATATCTAAAAGTACATCTCTAAGGGTATGTCAGAAGTTTCCCGAAATAGCTATTCTGCATCTATTTTTGTATGGCACCTAGCACAATGATGTCCTGGTCCATGGGCTGGTATCCTAAGTGCTACCATAATACAAATAAGTTGCATCCGTGATGTTTTGCAAATTGTTTTCTTTGCACTGTAACAACTTCCTCTACATCTTCACTACAATTCATCTTTTCTACCCTCTCTTTACATAAACTTCTAACCATAGTGTTATGTTTCAACTTTATTGGTACAACCTATCTTCTCTGGCCTTCCCGCTTCTCACCTCTGTCTTTCACTCTTAAAATGTTGCTGTTAAAACATCTTTATGTCCTGCAGTTCTGATCACTAACACTTACATCACGAACAACCGCTTCATCTGTAAGGGCAGATGACTGGACTTGATGATCTCTCAAGGTCCCTTCAGTTTTAGTATTCTATGATCTGATGAAGGGGGTTTTGCCCACAAAAGCTTGTGATACTATATATTTTTGTTGGTTTCTAAGGTGTCACAGGAGTACTTGTTGTTCACAAACTACTTCACTGACTTCCTCCCTCTTCCACCCTAAATTCATCTCCCCAAATTCATGAGCTCAGCTATGCATTTTCTCTTCAGTCACAGCTTGACAAACGTCCATAAACAGTCCAGACTGCATGGCTGAAGCATATGAATACAATTTACTATTTAACCACATAACCTTATTTTACAAATAAGGGAGAACTTGGATTTCATATACTTGCAATAAGCTGGGAAGACCTATGGTAAATACTAGTTTCACTGAGGTAATAACATGCATTTTTTTTAACCGGTCAAATAGCATTAATTTCAAATGAGAAAAAAGAAAAAAAAACACAATGTCAACATCTAGATACAAATATCAAGATTAAATCTAACTATCTTGTTTGATAGCTTTATAATCTATACACCATTGCCATAGTCTCTAAATAGTTGCAAGATGCTGGAAGAAACAAAGAAATAGTTTGGTTGAGATGAAATTCCTTAACAAGCTATCCGGTAGAAAGTTCATACTGAAGGAGTCATCTGAGACACATGGTTCACTAACTGAAACTGAAATGCTAGCTCAAATTGAGAATGTATGAAGAAACAGCTCCTTAAAGAGAGCACATGAAACTACATTATTATATGGATTCAAAAGAACTTAAGAGTGAACAAATGTAAGTAGTCCACTTGAATCACAAATGATAGATCTATTGTATTTTCTAAGGGATAGAAAGAGTGACATTTCACAGACTTGACAAATAAGATGTTTATGTTTAAACCTATGCATTATCTGATGATTTGCTAGTCTTTGAGAACATTTGCAAATATGAGTAGTCCTAACCAGTGTTCCCTCTAAGCTGCTGGCAGCACAGCTTCACAGGTGATTAATCAGCCGCACCCAGTCAGAGGCTCAGGGCTCCCTGCAGGGAACTGATTGACTGCAGGGGGTTGATTGCAACTTATAGGGAACACTGGTCCTGTGGCACCTTAGAGATAAACAAAAAATATATATATCATTATGAGCTTTCATGAGCAAAAGACACAGTATCACATATTAATTTATATTTAAATATGCTATATAAATGATACTATATATTTTTGTTTGTCTCTAAGGTGCAACAGGACTATTCATTTTTAAAGTTAGACTAACACAGTTACCCCTCTAAAACAATTTGCAAATGTGTCCAAGATCAATCTGAACTATTGAAATATCCTAGCCCTATGAAAAGGCTGGCTTAGCAGTGTTGTAAATATTGGAGGAGCAAAATTTGCCTACAAGTGAGGAGATCTGTGCTAACAGAAAGGTATTACTGAGATGACACTGACAACCTGATCAGAAATTGGCAGCAGAACTGTTTACATACCTTTCATAACACTTGCAACAATTTGGGATAGCTCAGTGGTTTGAGCATTGGCCTCTTAAACCCAGGATTGAGAGCTCAATCCTTGAGGGGGGCCACTTGGGGATCTGGGGCAAAATCTGTCAGGGATGGTACTTGGTTCTGCTGTAAGGGCAGGGACTGGACTCAATGACCTCTTAAGGTCCCTTCCAGCTCTATGAGATAGGTATATCTCCATTTATTATTATATTATAATAGTATGAGGAAGGAGGGGTGGCATCCTCTGAAGAGTACCAAATGGAGAAAGAGAGATAATGGTTTCGCCACTCTCGGTTCTTCCATCACTGAGATGATCTCCAGTTAAAAGGAAAAGCTCTTGCAATACAATATTACTTTCTACAGCTCTTTATACAACAAAAAGATTTGGTGAATCAACTCAGAGGAGGAGCTCCAATCTGCACTGATTTCTAAATCATATTAATGGTTTAAACCAGGGTTTCTCAACCCATGCTTGGGGACAGAAAACGAGGTCACCAGAATATTTCAAACTTTAGACGGCAGCTCCTGTCCCATGGAATTGTCTGGGCATGCTGCCCTGCTGCAAGCATGACAACCTCTGGAGTTCCCAGCAACACTCTGGGTTAGCTCAGCTGTTATGACAATGAGAGTCCAGATGGGCCAAATTTGACTGTCACTTCAACCCTCAATGTACCAGGTCACAACTCCACTCACGCACATTTGAGTCAGAGGAACAGGACCAAACCCGAGCAGCCCTGCAATCCCAAAGGTTGCAACATCTGTAGCAGAGAGCGAAGCCCAGCCAGCCCCATAGCAAAGAAGATTCCACTGTGGGGCCAATGCTGAGCAGGACCCAACTCCCTTGGAGAGCAGGATCTGACAAATTCCACCAACTATTTACCGGGCCATGATAGGCCATAAATATTTATAAATGGGTCTTGAGCTGAAAAAGGTTGAGAACCTCTGGTTTAAACCAGGTATATACACAAATCCATGAGCATAACAAAGACAAAAGAAAAGTTTTACTGGACTGGCAGATGAGTTGCTAAATGGAAACATCTTGGTAAAACTATCTATCTAGACAGTCCTAGTGCATCTTCACCATATTGCACCACAGTAGTATCTTTGAGCATCTGTGAGCGCACTGCTTCAATACAAGAGGCTAATTTGAGAGTAGCCTAAAATTACTCTCTCTGACCAAAACCTAGCTAAAAGGACATTTTTAAGTAGCACAAGAAACTGAAAATGTGGATGTTATGAATGATTATTCGACATACAGGTACAGCTGCCTCCCTGGATGCAGTGATTTGCTTGTAGATGGCATGGCTATGACTGAGACACATTATTTGTAGGATGAATGAGCTATGATACAGGCAGGCCAGATATCAGCTCTTGCCTAGGTTGCAGGCATTAGCTAAAAAAATGACAACCTCACAGCTGGAGACCAGACAAGGTCACCTGTATGTCGGTTTTACTCAAAATCAATATTCTTTTTAAAATGTATTTAGTGTTTAGAGCCCATGAAATGCTTGTATGCTGCTGCATGTGGTGATTTAATTTATATCTATAGCCCAGGTTATAAAGTAATATTTGTTTGCTCTTTAACTGTAAAAGTATTTGCTCAAATGATAAACCCCTATGGGCTCTTGATACTGGAAGCAATTTGAATGTGGTATGATCTTTGGTGTGACTGACCATTTTCACTCAAGTCTCAGAGGGATAGTTGGGTTAATCTGCATCTGCACATGAAGGGGGTTTTACCCACGAAAGCCTGAGCCATAATAAATCTGTTAGTGCCACAACACTCCTAGTCACTTATCACTAAGTCCAGTTTGTCTGGGTGGCAAGACAGACTTGATGTCTAAGGGAACAGTCTGTGACTCCGTGGTAAGACTGTTAAAAGTAACCTAGGAATTTACATTTGTTACTGGCATGGCAAAATTTAACTGCAGAACCTACCACTAGTTTGGAGAGTCTGCCCTGTTTTTGAGCTTGCCCTGAAGTTAACCTTCCAGACAGTGTGACAAACATTTAGAGAGTTTTTTAACTGCATGAGGTCACACTCTATAAAACCTGATTATAATTAGAAGCTCAAATATGCAAAATGGAACCTTGGTGATCAATATATTTGCTTCTCATGAGTCTTGAGAGTCATATTTGTCTTCTTTACTGCTAGAAGTGAGTTTAGAGTATTGACAATGTACAATGACTAATGAAACAATTTGCTAAACCTGTTATTTGACATAAGAGATCAAAGAAAAAAGATCACCCTGTTGGTCTATTGGCAGCATAAGTTGGGGATCAGAATTTTGTCATTTTGCTTCCTGATCTGGCAGAGCTGCAAAAAGCACAAAGACAGTTATTCAACAGACAATATGCTACAGTTTGGAGCCCGGTGACTGACATTTCTGGAGAGATTCTTCCAAGTAAGTTGTGATTTTAAGGTCAAAGGGATTGAGGATGAATCCCTATAGAAACAGGACAAGAAGGGTTTTGTAGTGGGTACAGAAGATGGCAGAAAAACAGTATCATAACAGAATTTGGTTCCTGAAGGAAACCAAGACAACAATCTTATTTAATCAGAGGAGTTTTTCTTGAAGTGAAAAATCTGAGAAAGAGATGATTGGCCAGAGATTGTCAAAAGAGCTGAAGTCTCATCGAATCATAGGAATTTGTACTCTTTACTGGCTCTGAGAATTAAAGATGTAGGATGGACAGCTAGTGATCCAGTGTTGGAAGCTCTACAACTAACACCATTTCATTTGTGAGTGGATGAACAGTAGCAACCAAACACACTGAGATGCATAAGAAAAGGCCTTCTCTATTCCAAGAAGTGATTCTGTTGAAGATGCATCAAGTTGTTTCTAAGGATTTCCAGATCTAATTGAACAATTTGCAAATAAAGAAGTATTTTTCCCTAAAAGCTGCTCCTGCTAAGTCTGGCATCTGAAAGTCAAGTGGGGTTCTTTTCTGCTTACCTTTACCAGTAATGAAAATGTGTATGACAAATTCTGCACTGTGCACCTGTGTTTTCTGTGGGACTGCACAGATGTACTGTAACTGAGTGCAGAATCTGTATCTGCAAGTGGAACTTATTAACAAGTCTGCTGATACATAAAATAGAATCCAATTCATTCTCCCATTGCTGTGTGCCAGCTCTGCAGTGCTAACAATTAAAAAAATAGTAAAAAGATAATTTTGTCACTAAAGCAAGCAGATACAGTATCTTGGATGCACATAAGGAGCCAAACTATGGGGTAAGACTACTCTACTTTCAATTTTCAGAGTCGAAGCTCATTTTCAAACAAAAAAAAATGTTATTTGTCTTGACCATACTGGACAGTGATGATTAAAGGCTTAATAATTTAATAACTTTCTAATGCTATAGTTCTCTCCCCATGAACCAAGCTTTCAAAATTAGGGATAAGAGTTTTGCCATAAAATGCATTAATTTCTTTCCTCGTGTCATGTAACTCGGCTGGATGTGCAGGCTGCTCCAGGACTTCAGTGGGGAGAGAAGATTCCCTTCAGCTCTCTCCCCACTGTGACGGTTCTGGGACTGGGTATGTGGGATAGGCACCCCTCCTCCATCTGTGGCTGGTCTGGGTTAAGGCTGGATTAAGGCCCAGAGAGGAGAGCCCATTTCCCAGCTGTGGCTAGTTCATCTGGGCAGCTTCCCTGAGCACCTGCACAGTGATGATTAGTCAGCTGCATGGCTGCACAGTTCACAGGCACTTAGTTGGTAGAAAGCTTCTAATAATAAAAGAAGACCATCTAAGTTAGGAGATGCTCTCTGATGTAACTTCCAGGAAAATGGAAGTATGAATCCCTGAGGATAATAAACTGTGTGTGTATATTATATAATAGCTGCTCATATATGTGTATATAAAATAGCTCTAAATATTATTTCCAACATTACTGGTTTTTATGTTGGCTCACTTATTTGTTAACATTTATGTTAATTATACCTTAGGGAAGTGAAAAAGGAGAAAGCATCTGGGCCTGATGAAGTAACAATGGATGTATTAAAGTCAGTAAGAAGGCATCAAGTGTTTTACAAATCTGTTCAGTGAAAAAGGAAAAAGGCAATGTTGGATGAATGGCATAAAAGTTTGAGTGGCTATTTCTTAACAAAGGAAATATTATTAATGTCATATACTATGAAAACAAGCAAGATTAATATTGAAAAGTGTCTGTGTGATAAAATATATAAAGGGAGCCACCTACGAACATTGCTATTTGCTGATGGTTTACTGACAGGTGCAGACGATTGAGACACTGCATGCATGTCAAGTCTGTCACCATTATTCATATTTTGAGTAGACTGGACAGAGTAAAGACCAAGGCTATCATAACAGAGAGGACTCCCCATTATAAGGGATCTTGCAAGTGGAGATAGCTTAGAAGTAGAGATTTACAGGAGGCCCCCGACTTGCAACACGATTGGTTCTGGAGGAAGCATCACAAGTTGGGGGCACTGTAACTTGAACCTGCATTTATGGTAGGCACTGTGCACCATCGTAAATGCGGGCCGAGGACGTAAGTCAGGGTTTCTGGCCCCTTCCGCACTTACAAAATTGTTGTGAGTGCGGGGGGGTTGGAATTTGGGTGGTCGCATGTTGGGGGCCTGCTGTAATGTGTAGTCAACTATATGATTAACTGATAAGCCTAGATTTATTGGTCAATCTTATCGACTACACACATTCTCCTCCCCTTGCTGCCTCTATCAGGAAGCAGGAGCTGGTGCTGGGGGGAACTGGCTTAAAAGCTACAGCAGTGGGGGAAGGAGGGAGAGCAGGGGAGGCTGCCACAAAGCAGCCTCTGTCTGTGGCAGGCCAGAGCTCCCCATGCGCAGAGGCTGCTCCACCTTGAGCTGGACACCCCGCAGACAGGGTCTGCTGCCAAAACAGCCTGGCTACGTCTACACTGGCCCCTTTTCCGGAAGGGGCATGTTAATTTCAGCTATCGTAGTAGGGAAATCCGCGGGGGATTTAAATATCCCCCGCGGCATTTAAATAAAAATGTCCGCTGCTTTTTTCCGGCTTTTAGAAAGGCTTTGAAGTAGGAATAAGAGCCTCCGGAAAAGGGCGCTTTTTCCGGAGGATCGGGGCCAGTGTAGACGCTCTTTTCCGGCTTTTCTAAAAGCCGGAAAAAAGCGGCGGACATTTTTATTTAAATGCCGCGGGGGATATTTAAATCCCCCGCGGATTTCCCTACTACGATAGCTGAAATGAACATGCCCCTTCCGGAAAAGGGGCCAGTGTAGACGAGCCCCCTCTGTCTGCAGCAGGCCCAGGCTCACTGTGGACAGAGGCTGCTCCATGTGCCTCAGACCGCCTGCAGACAGGGCCAACAGTGTGGGGCAGCAGGCAGCCATCTGCGCAAGGAACTGGTTTTTAAACTGGCTCCCCTCATGGACTTGCTCCCACCTGGCATCCCAGCTGGGAGTGGGGCTGGAGCGCAGTGGCTGCTGGTCCTGCCTCCGAGGACTATAGAACAGTAAGGTAACTGATAAGAATTCATGCAGTTACTCAGTTATTCAATTACCAGATATCTAACATCCCTACTTAGAAAAATAAAAAAGCTTAAATATCTAGGATCAATGGTGCCTTCTTGAATGCCGCCTGAAATATTAAAGCTGCTTGGTAGATACAGCAGGAACTGACCCCAGTTTGTGGTGACAAAAAGATGTCAAACTTAAAAGACAGTGTGTTTAAACTATCCTAATGTATGAAACAAAAACTTGCCCAGTAACCAGAAAGGAAAAGAAATCAGCACATGCTCTGTTACAGAAATGAAGATACTGAGATGGTCAAAGGGTTGTACGCTATGTCAGAGGAAATAAAATGTGTCGGGTAAGGGGTTTAGTTGAAGAGAAGTTGAGGAAGGTTAGACTAAGTTGGTAAGGGCATATCTAGTGAAAATGCAAGGGCTATATTGATAGGATGGCTCTTCCAATGATAATGGATGGAAGATGATTAAGGGGAAGATCAAAGACTCTATACATGGACAGAACATCACCAAACTTCAGAGAGATCAATCTGCATGAAAGCCTGGCATACAGTCATGAGTTTTGGAAGAAGGCTATGAAACAATCACTTTAAATAAGGAATTGTCAACAAAGAAGAGGACACCTAGTTATTTTTTATTTATTTGTAGAAGGCCATGAGGTCACAAGGATAAAGATGTGAAGCTTAAAATACTACAGAACAAGCACAGTGTAAATAAAGTTATATCCATTGGGCTTTTCCAAGGAAATTATATTACAACTTATCTTATTGACAAATGATATAGTGATAGACATTTCTTTAGCATATACTTTCATGTTAGATGAACTTAGGCTTACTGGGGGAATGTGCACTTATACAAAGTAAGTACTTGCCACAAAGTGCTATATTATTGTCAGAAACTGCAAATGGAGCACTCTCATCAGCAGCACAGTATATTTAACATACTATGGTACAATCCTTCTAGAAATATTCTACACATTACAGCTTGGTGCACTGTGTTTATTTTTTGTTGCTCCATCAGGTCTTATCAATCAATTCTTCAATGGTTTATAATATCTCCCATTTAGGAAAAGCAATGATTTGTCAGAGCAGACAAAGCTGAGATTTAATCCATTCCTATAACCATATTGCCAAGTCTATATTGTTTACATTGCATCTCAATTAAGAGACAGGCAGGACACCTGGTACTTCTTTATCTAAGTCTCACGGGCTGCCAGATGACTCGAAATCCATAACAGGTGCTAAGGCAGTGTGAGCGCAGGCACATTAATACAAGATAGGTCGGATAAAATTTAGACCATACTTAACCACTTACACCACTCAATTACAAAACAGAAAATCTCAGAAAACTGCAACACACTACAACTCCTTCTCTTCTAAAGTTAAGATAAAAACATTTTAACATATTAATTATATTTGTAGAAAATTACAAGTATAAGTCTACAGGACTGACTCAAAGTCATCAATTTATAATTAATATTTCAGAGGTAATTAAAGTATTACATAATAAAACACCAAAGTTTTATTCTTATTTTAATATTTGTATACAATTTTATATATTCAATATACTGAACTGTACATCTGATCAGTTCCTTAACTAAAATGCAACTATTTTAAGTATCAGTTATGACAATTTCAAAGTAAAAAAATATAGCCATTGAATCAGCAACAATGTAAAACAATACTTCTACTCTCTAGAAATCTGAAGTAATTTTATTAAGCTCACATAAAAAATGCTAACATCAATCAATTCTGTTTTAAGGATATTTAAAACAAACATGGGCTTTCAAGAGACCTCAATTGCACTGAAAAAATATATTGTAGATTTCTTTTCATTGCAAAAATGTCTTAGTTCTGCTAACTTACGTAAAGCAAGCATCTGGAGTTGGTATTAAAAACTTAGACACTGACAGACTACCTCAAGAAAAAAAATGAGTATCAGAAATTTACAGTGGACAATTACTTAAGAGCTATCTGTATCTAAATGTGCAGTAATCAAATTAAGTTTCTACTTAATATTGTAATTATCAAGAACACAAAATAGTGATTTTATTACCAGAGTAAGCAGTAACAGAGTACAGTAAACTGTCATTTAAAACAGTGTCATAGTATCTACGATAAGCAGCAAACTGGCTTAAACTAATGCACTATATGCCTCTAGGGAATGACAGGCTCAGAGACTGGATTTTAACATCAAAATCTATCCATTAATCTTGACTTAAATATAATCTACTCTACAGTAAGAGGAAGAATGGGCATTCAATGAATTATCTCTTTGAAATATAGCAGGGGCACATTTACTAAATCGTGTTAGTAGAAACTCTAAATTTTACTACCATTTACTGATTCTATGTTTCTCATTCTATAAATCTTGCATAGCTGAGGATTCTCATTTTAGCCTAAATAAAAAAAAACCTGGCATACTAGCCATTGGATCTCCACACCACAAAGATCAATTCCTCAAGTCTATTATAGACAACTGATTAAATTCATAAATGGAGAGGTTGAGAGACGAATGGTTGTGTTTACAGACACTTCATAGCTTGTGTTTCAGTAACAAGCTATAGAGGTGAAAACAAAACAGTGAGGTAGACTTGGATAAAAATAATGGACGAGTCCTGAAGTCCTTGTTCTGGCAACACTCCTATTTTGACTTCAATAGAATTTGTCTTATTGATGACTTCAAGGTAGTGATCAGGTGACTTTAGAGCAATGTGTTAATTATTTTAAACCCCATTAGAATTAACATCACATAAGCTCCTCTTCGTACATTCACTGGCAAAAGTAAGTAGAGCATCTGTACACAGTAGCTTTAACCACCACACTGCATAAGCAGTGCAGAGGAATTGCAATTGCTACTCTAGTACAGAGGCAGGTATAGATATCATGGGGGAGCTTGCTGATTCTAGAGAGGGATTTCATCTCCCCAGCTCTTTGCACTTTATCTGCATAAAGCTTATATGTGTGAAATGATTTTCATTCTACCTTTTTTCTTTTAAAAAAAATCCTTAAAGACATTTTCTTGATAAGAGTCGGCTTGGATCACTGATTTACACCTTGTACTCTTTGCAGAAACAACATTTTTAGCTAAGGTAAATTCATTCATAAATATGAATGAATGAATGCTTCCTCTGAAGACACCCACTGAAGTGATAGGACTTCACAGAACTAAATTAGAAATACTGAAGAAATGCAAAAGTGCCTAGTAGAAATAATATGACCTGCATACACACCTAAATGAATTGCAATTCAATAAGAGATAGTGTTACTGAGTCCAATCTTTAATTGATTTTTTTTTCATGATTTTGCTTTTCATATCACAGGAGAAAAAATAGGTAAACGGATACACAAATATTAGATAATCAAATATGAAGCATGAAATTATGTATAGGCAACTGTATAAATTATGCCATTTCTATTTGATTTTTATAACAAGTTCTTTTATGCAAAAACACATGAAATAAGTATGAGTTTTCAGCTATTTTCCCCTTCCTTATTTTGAGCAGCAATTAGCAAAGCAAGCCCTTCACCCCTCCTCCTCTGTGCTGTCAAGCTGTTCAGAGCAGTTTGCAACCTTACAATGGTACTATTGTGAACAGTGTCTGGGCTTCCTTCCCACAGAGAGTTAAATGGGCAGTTTCTGCTGCCCATGATTGGTGTCCAGTGAAACAATACTCAAGAGCCAGGTTTTATCTACTCCACGCCAAAGAAGTGAAGCCAGGGAACCCAAGCCTTCATATCATGCTGAACCATATGCCAACCCTGCTGGCCCTAAAGGTTTATCACTAAGAATCAGGATTCATCATGTCCCTTGTGAAATTTCACTTCACATACCTTCTGTGAAATGCATGGCTTTGCTGAAAACTGAACCTTTTTCACAATTGGCAAGAACAGATGGATGGTAACTGTGGCTTTGAAAGTGGAAATTAAAAGATTTTTAATAGCAAGCATTCTTATATGTTCGAGAAGAGAACCATTCAGAAGAAAAAAAAATACATTTATGACCCATATTATTAGGATGCAATTAATCAGCAATTAAAATATTTTTAAAGTATTCCTAAAAAGTGTCTAAAATATAATGGAATTCATTTTATTAGGAGGGCAAGATTAGGATTCATGCTCTCCTGACTCTCACAGGGTAATTCCAGTTACTGAGGAACTGATGTTTAATACTTATTTTATAAGAATGTCTTTAGTTCTTCTGGAAGATATGTGGCATAATGGTGTGTGTATAATTTACTGGTACCATTTTTGGATTACTTAAGGAGTACAGTTATATACAATTATCTGGGTCTAAACAGATAGTTACATAAACACACAGATTTCAATATATAGTTTTTTTTCTTAATTGCAAAATCAAGAAGTTGGAAGAAACAGAAGATAAGTAGACGTTTAGATCCTACCCATTTCAGCTTTTTAGTAATACATATTTTTAAATCTCTTGGCCAATGCAGGATGGTATGAGTTAACTATGCGTGGATCTGCATATGATCATCAAAATAAATAGATTTGACAGTATGCTCAACCAATTCTATGAAACATTATATCATAAGATTGCTGCCTGTTAATTTTGTTAAATACAAGCAAAAAAGTCATTTGATTCTCAGAATCATAAAAAGCAGGATACACATCTTTTGCATACCCACAACTTTTCTAGTTTTTACCATATTATTCCTCATTCGAATTGTATGCAAGGTCCAAGTCTATTATTGTTGATGATGACCTGCAAAGGGTTACAAGAATATTTATGCCCTTTTTTTGCTTTCCTGTCATGTATAAAAGAAGGCTTATGTTTTTATTTGTTTTAAAATTCTGGTTGGGTTTCTTTTAAACCTTAGAACTATCAGAAACATCAAGTTTTGCCTTCCTCAGTTTTGTTGGAGGACTTCTGGGAGACATCAAGGATGTTTGCACAAGCTATAACATTTAAAAGAGGAAAATGTTAAAACTGTAACAGAAGGCTTTTGTTATCCAAAATAATAAATTAATAATGTTAAACAGGTATTAGCAAAATCTGTCAATTCCTGTTTATTACAATGAGATCATACTTCCTAAGAGTGAAATAGCCATCTCTCTTCTTACAGAAAGAGAAAATGCTGTATTTGTTTTTAGAAAACGATTGCAAATATATTTTACAATGTTGTAATTAAATAATACACTGATTTCAAGAACAGTATATTTACATTTCCAACTATGAAATGAAATATCAATTTTCCAACATACGTGGGCTAAGTCAATCCACTAAAAAATTGAGACAAGAAGGATCTATTATACAAAATTCCATCAACTGTATGAAAATATGTGGCTCCTAAATATTTTATTTCTGTAATAGAAACTGACCAGTGGTGCCAGTAGCCCACCTTGAGCTTTGTGAAGTAGCCAATTATGCTAGCAGAGAATCAATTTTGCCTCATTTATATTTGGCTCTTTCATCTCTTTCCAACATGTCTCTTGGATCTGGATAACAGAACAAAGCTGTGTTTCAAATTCAGAAACAATGATTAAATACCTGTGTTTTTCACATTAAAATTGTTACATTAAATTAATGCTGATCTAGCGAATAAAAAGAAAAAAATCTTGATAAAAATATCAGTATTTTTGAGTTTGAGGAGGAGCAAAGTTTTCAACTTTTGATAATTTCAGTTAGTTACCTTCTAACATCCTTTGTTCTGAAGAAATAAGCAAAGAAGAAAGTGAATTATTTATGTATTCTTACAGAAATACACATATACTTTATATACATACATACATACACACACACACCCCTCCCAAAACTGCTTTTGCAGCTATTTGAAGTGTCTGTATGACAAACACCAAGATAAGATTTTAAAAACCAATCACAAATGTTGGTTCAATCTCTGGTCTTTAGTGGCTAAAATTAAGGCATTTAAAGTGATGCTTTGGAATTATTCATTGGAAAAAATTCTACTCTTTCAACAGGTTACTAATAAATGATGTCTGAGAACAAGCTTGCACCACCCTTAAGGTCCAATTGTTACTCAAAGCACTGCCTAATCTTGCTCCCTAGTGTTGCATTTTAGCTCTAATTGCATGATCAAGCCAATAAATTGGACTCAAGGGACAAAAAACCACTATCAAGTACCTACCCTGACAAAACCAAAGGTTGCAAGAAAATGCACTGCAAACACAAGTAAGGCAAGACATGACAAGCGACGGAGAGGTATCAAAGCCTGAAAGACAGTCATCAATACTGACAGATTACTGTAATTCTGGCTGTCAGGATGATCGATTTAAGCAGCATATGCCAATCAATACGCTCCTCATTTACTGAACAACATTAGATATATAGTTAGGTAAGATGTCCCTGAGATAAGACAAACTACATTTAACGAACATAAATAGCACAATTTATGCTTTGGAATCTTGGTCATTTTTATTTTTAAATTGGGAATAAAACATCTCACAGTAATACAATTATCCATACAAAATTTAGCTTACATAGTTTTATCGTTTTGAATTTTCACTATTTATAGGACTACTGTAACATTTGAATATATTCTTAAAATAGCTCACTTCTAACATAAGATCCTAAAATGATTTATTTGATTTTAGAATTTTTAAATATAAAATTTCTCATGAATTAAAAGATGTTTCCTTTTCTTGAGTTTTCAAAAGGTTTGCTGCTCTGAGTACTTGAGCTGACTTTGGTTTACAGAAACCAAATCCTTCCTATGTACCCTTCAGTATTCCTTTTTACAACTACTCATTATTGTTTAAACTGTCCATTTGAAATCAGTGACAAGTGGACATATTATACTATTTAACTCATAATAGAAAACTACACAAAATGGTTTGAACTTTTATTAGAGTTAAACATAAAATAGTTTTAACTCCACTACTGCTCTCTAATATTTAGGTAAACTTGTTTTAATGCAGCAAGTTGTACATTTTGCTTGGTGCTTTGAAACTGGAATATCTGAATTGGCTATTAAAAATAATCTGATATGGACTTAGACCTCAATTTTTTAAGAGTAAATAGTTTGACTTGCAAAATATAATAATTTAACTTTTTAAATTTTGAACAGTTAATTGTCAAAATTACCCATGGCAATGTGCTAGCGAGTCTGCACAGAAAATGCTTAATTGTTGTGATTTTTTGCTTGGACCTGGGAAGCAATTTCCTTCATGGCAAAGTGTGATGAACTTTGAACATAGAAATACAGAACACTGGAATAGACCTCAAGAGGTCATTGAGTCCAGTCCCCTGTCCTCATGGCAGGACCAAAACTGTCTAGACCATCCCTGAGATGTCTACCTAAACTGCTCTTAAATATCTCCAATGATGGAGATTCCATAACCTCCCTAGGCAGCTTATTCCAGTGTTTAACCACCTGAAAGTTAGGAACTTTTTCCTAAAGTCCAACTTAAACCTCCCTTGCTGCAGTTTAAGCCCCTTGCTTCTTGTCCTATCCTGAGGCAAACAAGAACAAATTTTTCTCTACTCCTTGTGACAACCATTTAGATGCCCAAAAACCACTATCATGTCCCCCCCCATCTTCTCCTTTCCAGATTAAACAAGCCAAATCCTTCCAGTCTTCCTTCATAAGTCATGTTCTCTAGACCTTTAATCATTCTTGTTGCTCTTCTCAAGACCATCTCCAATTTCTCCACATCCTTCTTGAAATGTGGTGCCTGAGACATCCTGCCTTCCTTGGCTCTTCTATTTGGATTATGTAGCATAAAAAAATCCCTTATGATTAGGGTTCTTGCGAATTTTCACCTAAAATAATGTAACTGGAATTTTTCAGATATCTCCATCGGTGGAAATAAGTGGAAAAAATCATAATCCCTGAACCTCTAAAACGATCTCAGTTATCCATTCCTCTCCATTGGTGGTGAGAGAGAGTAAGTGATGTACATTTTACTCCATGTATTTATGCCCCAAACACTATTGAACTGTTGAAACCCCACAGCCAAATCTTGGCTGATCCTGTGTTTTTAGAAATATGGTGCAAGTCCAGCAGTTTGACAAAACAGCAGCAGCACTCAGTACAAAGGCAGCTACAAGAGGATGAATCTTTCTCTATTTTCCGGGGAGGCCACAGTGATCAGTGAGAATTCTTCTCTCACTATTTGGGGATGGGAAAGAGAACAAGTGCCCCTTATTACATTTATATTGGGTATACAAATATTTATGCAAAATATGATATCATTTGAATACAAAATGCTGATTTTTCCTCTTAGACTGGACAAACATGGTAGTTGGAAAAAAAAGAAACTAGCATTACCAAAATAGTGTCCTTCTTGCCTTCTACTTTTATATTTTTATGTTAGTAGTACCAATGTTACAGAAGAAGCCTATGACTAGGTTAATGAGCAATAAGCAATTCCAGATAATTCAAGACAAAAAACCTCAGCGTATTTCAAACTGTAATTAAAGTTGTTCAGTTGGTAAAATATTTTGTCCATGTTATATTTTTTTATATGGTTAAAAGGTCATCGAAGACACAGGTTGGATTTTTATAGTCCAGACTTCCGTCATCTGGCAACATGTATGGTGCAGCATCCTCATGGGTGCTCCGAGGCTGGAGCACTCATAGGGAAAAGCTAGGCTCTGCACTCAGCAATTCCTCCCTCCGCTGTCTTAGAACTTCCAGAGCGCCACAAATAGCTCATTTGCAGTGCTCAAGCTCAGGGAAGGAGGGGGAAGAGCAGGGACTGGGAAGACACTTGGGGGAAGAGGCAATCTGGCTGTGGAGCCCTGCAGCAAGAGGCCAGGAGCGCAGCATTGTTGCTGGGGATGCAGCCCGGCAGCGTTGGGGCTCAGGACACTCTGTGCCAGACAAGAGACGTTGAATGTGTCTACACTGCACCCCTTTTCTGGAAAAGGGATGCAGATGAGACAAGTTGGAATTGCAAATCAAGTGGAGGATTTAAATATCCCCCGCTTCATTTGTATAAACATGGCTGCTGCTTTTTTCCGGCTCGAGGCTTTGCCAGAGAAAGGCGCCAGTCTAGACGGGATCTTTTGGAAAATAAAGCCTTTTCCAAAAGGCCCCTTATTCCTCTTAAAATCAGGAATAAGGGACCTTTCGGAAAAGGCTTTATTTTCCGAAAGATCCCTGTCTAGACTGGCGCTTTTCTCCGGCAAAGCCCCGAGCCAGATAAAACCAGCAGCCATGTTCATGCAAATGCAATGAGGCTATTTAAATCCCCCGCTGCATTTGCAATTCCGACTTGTCTAATCTGCATCCCTTTTCCGGAAAAGGGGTGCAGTGTTGACACAGCCATACAGTCTTTACTAAAGAACCATTATTCCTCCTACATTGATTTCTCTGGCATAGAGGAGTTTCCTCTATTGGCGAGTACATATCTGTTATGACAGGTCCTAAAACAGGAGTGGGCAAACTTAGGGCCACAACAGAGTATGGAAATTGTAGGGAGGGCCATGAATGCTCACGAAATTAGAGTGGTATCTGGGAGGGCGAGAGGACTCCATTTGGAGATGCAGGCTCTGGGGTGGAGCTGGGTATGAGAGGGCTGGGAGCAAAGAGTTAGAAGGCCAGGAGGGGGCCCTGGGCTAGGGCGGAAGGTTGGAGACAAGGTGTGTGTGGGAGGGCTCTGGCTAGAAGTGTGAGCTCTGGTATGGGGCTGGGACTGAGGGATTTAGAGAGTTGGAGGGGGCTCAAGGCTATACTTACCTCCCAAGCATCTCTCCCAGAAACAGCAGCATGTGCTCCTTCCAGCTGGCTCCTACACAGAGGTACAGCCAGGTGGCTGTGTGTGCTTCTCCTGCCCACAGACACTGACCCTGCATCTCCCACTGGCCATGGTTCCCAGCCACGGTGTTAGGAGCAGCACACAAAGATCCCTAAACAAAGGAGGTGCAAGGGGGATGTGTGGCTGCTTCCAGGAGCCATGCAGAGCAGGGTTAGCCCCAGTGGGGGCTTGAGGGCCAGATTAAAATGGCTGACAGGCTGGATGTGGCCTATGCGCCATAGTTTGCCCACCCATGTCCTAAAGCCACAGATTTCTCATTATCCAACAGTCAATGTAATCCAATCTAGTTCAGGCTCCGCACTCTGTAGTCTCCTGGCAAAATGGCTTCTCATGGAGCAGGGTTCACAGTGCAAAGGAGGAACCTCAAACTCAAGTCTGCAATAACCTGAACCATTCTGCCCAGTGGGTTTGGGAAGAAGTATGCCATATCGTGTGGCTGACTACTCTGTTCACCAGCTCCCAATCTGTGGATTTAGACTGCTGCAGAGATTCTGCAGGATCTAGAGAAAGGAGAGAGCATCTTGTGGAGCTTGCACTAACTCATTCTAAGCTTTGGTCTGTTGGTTTCAGCTCCACTTATGGAAGATGATGATGGATGGAAGAATACTTCTATGAGTTATTAAAGTTCATTTGGTTAATATCCTCCAGTTCACTGCACATATAACTATCTTAAGGTTATGATTTACATTTTCCTCCTGACTATTGGTCTTTGTTACCTCTGATGGTAGGACAAGAAGCAATGGGCTTAAATTGCAGCAATGGAGGTTTAGGTTGGACATTAGGAAAACCTTCCTGTCCTGGTTAAACACTGGAATAAATTGCCTTGGGAAGCTGTGGAGTCTTCATCATTGGAGATATTTAAGAGCAGGCTAAATAGACATCTATCAGGGATAATCTAAAATAGATGGTGCTTGATCCTACTGTGAAGGCAGGGGACTGGACTTGATGACCTCCTGAGGTCCATTCCAGTTCTAGTGTTCTATGATTCTATTCACAAAAGCCAACCTGAAAACTTAACAGATCAATATGAACCTTTCTTAATTGAGAAAAATGTGACCCAGAGTTTGAATTGTACAAAATTTCTCAGTTTATGATAAAATATAAAAAGCAAAGTGAAGTAATATAAGATAAAGATGGACCATCAAGCATGGAAAGATTATCTGAAAGCAGACTGTTAGTCTAAGAGATGCAACAAATATGAGATGTTTTCCTACAAAGTGCTCTTCTCGGCAAATCAGTAAAAAGCATATCAAATAAGACTCTCTTCATTAGAAGTTTGAATTTTACAAGTAACTTTGAAGTATTTTCAATCTTGAAGTAAAACCTCAAAGCATTATCTCATGAATAAAACAAATGATGGAAACAATAAATACTCAAAATGAATGCGGAAAAAAAGATGTAGGGAGAAGAGTGATGCTCCTTGTATACCAATACAATTTTTTCATTAAAACCATTATGGTGAAAGGCTAAAAGTTTGGTACAATGTTAGCATTCAGGAAGAAAACAAGTGTTTAAACATAGAAAGGCTAGACAAAACTATTTCTCCAATCATTTAACTTCTTCCCTCCCTCTATCCCTTCCTATAAAGTTTACTGATATTGTCTCCTCTTCCCTTCATTTAAAAATGTTTAGGCAGAATTCTTAATGGACATCAGCCCACATTATAAAAATCTCCCCAAAAAACATTTTTCATGCTTGCCACTCATCCCCTAGCACAGAACTTCAAGAGCAAGATCATGTTATTTAAGATCTATATATATGGCAAAATGATGTGGAAAGATTCACATAATGCCTGTTTCCAACACCTAGCACTAGCTAACAGCATAAGACTGTTATGAGCAAAGTTTATCAAAGTAAGCAAATTATCTATCTTGGGTAGCACAGTTTTTGAGTCAAGAACAGAACGATCCCAATAACTGTAAGCCTACATGCATGTTTTCTGAAACATTCTCTCCATGAAAGCTTATTCTGATATAATGGAAAAAGAGGAAAGGTGGGGGCTAAGCAAGCAGGTGAGTAATGGGCTAACTCAGCAATCCAACAGCATTACATGTACTACCCCATGGATATAAAGATCCTAGATTGATCATTTGCTCTGATGGTGGCCACAGCATACTAATAGTATGCTAAGCTGTTGGGGAGAGAGTGCCTTTCGTTAGTTTGCCAGGAACTTTTTGGGTGGAACCAAGAATTAAATTAGTGGCACGGGAAGAAGCAATACTGAGCTTTACTTGTCCATAACACTGACTCTTTGAGACAAACATTTGGGGAGTGGCAATAAAGCCTGGAACTTCAGGGAATCAAATAGCTTTGGATAGCTAAGAAATTGAATGGGTCTGAGGAAAAATTGTAAAATAAGAGACTCGGAATTCCTGACTGACCCAAAATGAAATTTGTAACGGCTTCTACACTGGCACTATGAATTAAAACAGAAGTCCAACATTCTCTGACTTTACCAAATTCAGGTTTGCTCACTGAACTATATGGAAATCCTTGACTCCATATTCTCACTTATAGATCTACAAATGAGCAAGACCACTCAATATCATCACATTCTACGTATTGGCCCTACTTATCGATAGGTAAATCAGAAACCACAGAGTTTGAACATTACATTGTTCTTGAGACATAAGCTGAACACCAGAAGAAAAAAAAATCATCTATACTTGTATGATGCAAATATTGAACTTAAGCTTCCTAAGCAAGTTAGAAAACCTAGAACGGAAGTAAATTAACAACTGTGGGTTCAAAATGAGTAATTTAACTATACCTCAAGAGAAATGGCCTAAATGAAATTTAAAAGCATGTTGATCTTGGGAGAGGGGACAAAGAAATAGTTTTTAAGACTAGAAGGGTCCATTATGATCATCTAGTCTAATCTCCTGCATAACACAGGCTATAGACTCCAAGTAATTTCTGTATCAAGCTCATAACATCTGTTTGTGATATAACATGTTTTAGACAGACAGCTGGCTGATCTTGACTAAAAGGATTTCAGGTAACAAAGTAAATTATTTTAATGGATCTTACTGATAAAAATGTGCACCTACTTCTAATTTGAATTTGTCTACTTTCAGTTTTCAACCAGTGGCTCTTTCTTTTGTGTCTTATTCTGTTAAGGAGCCCTCTTCTATCAGAAATTTCTTCCTTGTGTAGATATTGATAAGAAGAAGGTGGATGAGGTAATATCTTTATTAGACCAACTTCTGTTGGAGAGAGACAAAGGGCTTTTGTCTCCTTCACCAATAGAAGTTGATCCAATAAAAGATATTACCTGACCCACATTGTTGCTCTAATCCTGGGACCAACACAGTTATAACAATACAGGCAGTCCCTGGGTTACGTACAAGATAGGGACTGTAGGTTTGTTCTTACGTTGAATCTGTATGTAAGTCGGAACTGGCGTCCAGATTCAGCCGCTGCTGAAACTGATCAGCGGCTGATTCCAGGAAGCCGGGGGCAGAGCAACTCTGCCTCAGGCTTACTGTAGTCAGCCGCTGGTCAGTTTCAGCAGCGGCTGACTTGGGGACGCCTGGGGCAGAGCAGCTGGGGTGCTGCCGGGTTGGTCCAGTAGCGCTGAGGAGCGGTGCTGCGGGACCAACCCAGCAGCGCCCCAGCTGCTCTACCCCAGGCGTCGTGGGCAGAAAAGCCTGGTCTGCTGGAGGGGAGGGGTCACTAGCTGCGCCCTCCCTCCCCCCAGCAGACCAGGGAGACGTGGAGCAAAGCCGCAGAGGACGCCCACAGCGGGACAGCCGCGGCGTGCCTGGGCTGTCCCACTGCGGGCGTCCTCCGAGGCTTTGCTCCCCGTGTACCTGGTCTGCTGGTCAGATCAGGGAGACGGGGAGCAAAGCTGCGGAGGACGCCCGCAGCGGGACAGCCCAGGCGGACCGTGGCTGTCCCGCTGCGGGCGTCCTCCGAGGCTTTGCTCCCCATCTTCCTGGTCTGACCAGCAGACCAAGGAGACGGGGAGCAGCTTTTCTTGCCCCAGAGAACGCGGGTGGCGGGACCGCGACTCATCTGGACGTCCCGCCGCTCCCGTCCTCCGGGGCGAGAAAAGCCCCGTTCGTAACTGCGGATCCGACATAAGTCGGATCCGTGTAACTCGGGGACTGCCTGTACTGTAAGCAAAATGGTAGTTATTTATAGCCAGCTCAAATCACCTCTAAATCTTTTCTTGAATTAACTGAACAGACTGAGCTTTTTAAGCTTTTCTTAGATTGGAAAACATTTTACAGACCCTGAATCATTCTTCTAATTCTCTTCTGAACCATTTTGCAGTATCTTTTTTGAAGTGTGGACATCAGAACTAGAGACAGTATTCCAGTAATAGTCTCATTAATGCCATACATTGAGGTATTACCCACTCCCATCTGATATTCCCCGATTACATATCCAAGGATCATGTTCACACTCTTAGTTACAGCAATGCATTGGGAATTCATATACAATTGATTATCGCCCATTAAAATAGCAAAAGATTTTTCAAGAGTGATACCTATAATAAAAGCCCACTTGCAAAGCAGTTACAAAAATCTATACACAAACAAACCATAACATTTTGTAACAGAAAAACGCTAAAATTACTGAAATCAAACTACATGCACCTAGACCAGGCGTGGGCAAAAGGGATTGATCTGGCCCTCGGAAGTCCTGCTGCTCCCCTGTCCCCAGGCCAGTCAGGGCACCCGGCACTTAAGAGTCAACCTGCACATTCCTTGCAGGATGGGGGCAGGGCGGAAGGACACTTCACATGCTCCCCTCACTTCCAAGCCCTGATTGGCCTGGGAGTGGAGGAAGCGTGCAAAGTCTCACACAGCTTGGTATCAGCTGACCAAAAGAGTACTCAAAAAATGCCTTCCAGGTAGCATATACTACATATTGAAGAGTGTCATGGCATGGTGGGTTAATTATCAGATTAGGAGTTGTAGTTTTGCATTTTAATCATGGCTTTGAAAAATCTTCTCTCAACAGCTCTCTCTATTTCTCCATCTTCAGAAAGGAGGAGAGAAAATACTCACCTACAAGACTTGAAGAATGTCTGACACGCATTTGCTAGAACAGTCTGTCATGATCTGCTTCTTCAAATCCCAGTCTAACTTAATTACTATTGCCACATCTTCTATGTCATCAATACATCACTATACTACCCCCAATTAAATCTGACTCTGAGGTACAAATAAAATAAATAAATAAATAAATAAAATCAACTTGGTTCCTGCTGTTTGTGGGTTTTTTTTTTAAATAAACAGGGCTCTCAAGCTGCAATGGCCCCACTTCATAAACCTCTCCACCTTGACCCTCTGCTCCTTTCTCCGAATTACCATCTGAAAAATGAAGGATCCAACTAGTCTGGTCTCTTTTATCCTCCCTTTTATACAAAATAGATTAGTATTGTCTGGACCACTCTACTCCCTTTTTCTCCCTGTCCCTCCTGCTAAAGGAGCAGCAAGAGGGTTATCCTGCTCTTGTCTTCTCCGTAGAAGCAGACGGGATTCACAGCCCAACTCACCAGGGAAAACATTTTATTTATCCTAGGAAAGTAGGTTTTTGAAACACTGCTCACAACCCTCACAGAAGAGTTTGCATTTACAGTAGATAAAGCTTTTTAATCTTCAAAGTATTATGAAGCGTACTGAACATGTTATTCAAGTTTAGGCAGATGACAATTCACACTATGTTAGCAACTAAATAACATAATCAGTTAAAACTGGTTCCCAGTACATGCTGGATGGGGGTACAAATTCCAACAGTATACAGGGAATTCCTTTCATATCAAAGCAATGCTAATTATTTAAAATTATAAACATCCATATTTTACTAGTGACCACTGTGTAGAATAATGATGTATATTAGTAGCTATAATTGGGAGCACAGAACCTGCAAACTCTATAGGACTACTTGTGGTACACATAATGTTCAGATCTTGGGACAAATTTCAATAAATAGAATTAATAAACCTGCAGATTATTTCTGTGGGATTTTTTTTATGTGAACAATAATAGCCTCAAAAGCTCACATATATTGCTACTTTGCATAGCATAAAGAAGGCTGTTTTTTCAAGGCAAATAATATTCAACAGTTCTCCTGTTTTGTTCAGCACACTCTTACGCCCCAGCTCTTTTGGAAGTCTAATGATGGCAACACAATTAGAATTCCTAGTCCAAGCCACTTTGAGACTAAAAATAAAAGTTAGACCTCTTCAAAAGTGAAATAATAGTGGGCATGCATCTCTCAAAAGAGAGAGACCCCACATACATCACTAAATGTGATCAATGTGTTACACCAATATCCATCTATGAAACTATATCATCAAATCAAATGGGACAATAAAAGCAAAATTACATTACTACTACAAAGTCAATTTCTGAAAGAATACAGGCAGTCCCCGAGTTACGCGATCCGACTTATGTCGGATCCGCACTTACGAACGGGACCGTCTACCTGGTCTCCAGCAGACCAGGGAGAGGAAGCAAAGCGGCGGAACACGGGGGCAGCGGGCAGCCCAGGCGCGTCTGGGCTGTCCGCTGCCCGCGTGCTCCGGGGCTTTGCTCTGCTTTGCTCCCCGTCCCCCTGCCAGGCTTTGCTCCCGGCGGCTGTGGTACAGCAGCTGGGGCGCTGCCGGTTGGTCCCGTAGCGCCGCACTGGGCGCTACGGGACCAACCCAGCAGCACCCCAGCTGCTCTGCCCCAGGCGTCCTGATTCAGCCACTGCTGGTCAGTTTCAGCAGCGGCTGAATGAGGACGCCTGGGGCAGAGCAGCTTGGGTGCTGCTGGGTTGGTCCAGCGGCGGCGCTACTGGACCAACCCAGCAGCACCCCAGCTGCTCTGCCCCAGGCGTCCCCAAGTCAGCTGCTGCTGAAACTGACCAGTGGCTGACTACAGGAAGCCCCTGCCCGGGGCTTCCTGGAATCAGCTGCTGATCAGTTTCAGCAGCAGCTGACTTGGGGATGCCTGGGGTTCTTAAGTTGAATCTGTATGTAAGTCAGAACTGGCGTCCAGATTCAGCCACTGTTGAAACTGATCAGTTTCAGCAGCGGCTGAATCTGGACGCCAGTTCCGACTTACATACAGATTCAACTTAAGAACAAGCCTACAGTCCCTATCTTGTACGTAACCCGGGGACTGCCTGTACAGAACATTTGAGTAATAGTTTATCAACTGATAAAAGCAAGGCAATAAATCTACACTCCTGGTAAAAGCTAACATACAGACTTGAAAAAAAAAATCTTAATTCAAATTTAAACTCTCCTATTCATTATTTAAAATGGATTCAACAAGAACATACATTTACTCTGTCAAAATAATAACAGAAGACGTCAATCTTGGAAAGTGGAGAAATGCAAAAAATCCACAGACCATTTACTATGTGATGATAAATGGATAAAGTATGAAGTTATACCATATTATATGGTATTAATTTTTAAGTGGATTAGCTTACCTTATTCTTTTATTTTCACTTCATTTCGTTCTGGAAACTTATTTTCTTAGGAGTTCCTTGTTCTAAGGTTTACAGAAATATACAATTCCACCAGGAAAAGGTAATAACCTTTTCAGATGTCTCTACCATACATGTCTATGTTCCTCTGACGATAGCATTGTGTTCTTAATCGCATTTTGCAACCATGTATCAGGTTCCACAATAATCAAGCACATGAGCAGCAATAATAGAAAGTCAATTTTCTCTTTTTGAAACAAAAACAATACCAGTGGAATTGAAAAAGGAAATTACATAATACTAACAATGAACAAATATCTACTCTCTCTAAAGGAACAAGTTGCTAACAATACAAAAAAAAAAAACCCACGCTATTTTTGGAAAAAATCTGTATACAAAATGAACTTGTATGTTAAACTTTCATTCCTTATTTAATAGCACAAATGGGTCTTCTCATTTGGGCAATTTTAAAGCATTAATTTGAAACTTCTTAAAAAATCAGTTTGAAATATATTTCCTGAATTAAGTTGATAGAAATCTAAGATCTAAACAAAAACATGACATATTTTAGACCTGCAAAGACAGTGTTATGTGGAAACTGTACAGGTGAAAAGGATACAAGTTTTGGTACAATGGAATCAGTGATTTCAGTGCTCGGCTTGCATTTATAGCAGTCGCACAAACCATAATAGGAAGAATTTTTCCATTAACAATAGATCCATCGAAGAGAGGACCAAAGAATGGAACCTGAATCAGAAATTAATAAATTCAACCCTAATATGAAATCGCTGCTATAACAATTAGCAATCAGCATTAACAATGGAGTACTCATCTACTCTTTTTCCTCCTCATCTCTGGTTAATCACAATTATTCATGATAGACCTATTCTTTCATGAAAATGCATAGCCATATAACTGCATGATATCCTTGGTAACAGATAAAGCAGAATGTGCAGAAAAATTAAGTAACCATTTGAGTATTATGTCTCATCCAGGGTTATTTTCAACACTTTCTGCCAAAAGCCTAATAGTAAATCATATACGTGCCAATTAAGAAGTTGAAAGGCTAGGTGAGAGGAAATGATTACTCGCTTTAAAAACAACTACATTTTTAGATACAGCATGCAACTATAGTGTGGAACCATCTATATGTGCACATAACTGTCATTTGACTGTTACTGAATCTTCATTCACTACTCTCTCCCTTCCACCATCCCTTTTTTGTTCTCACTTTTTATATCATATTTACAATCAGTATGTATTTTTTGAAGCAGAAATCAATCACATGTGAAATCTTGGCTCTGCTTCAGTCAACAGGAATTATGCTGTTGATTTGAAAAGGGTAAGGATTTTACCCCATGTCTATACTTTGTACTTAGCATACACTGGGAGCTAAGTACATGATTAATAAAATCAGTGTGAATGCTTTCGGCTATGTTAAAAAATTCAAGTATGTTTAGAAGTGGAAGGCCTGACTCCCTATTTGCTCTAAAATATTTCTTTCATTGCGGTATTCATTATAACAACTTCCCGCAAAGATGCCAAAGCTTGCGTATGCATGGACATTATGGACCGATATATGGCTAACTCCCAGATGTGTGTGCAAATTCAGGGTTTGCATACACAAACTTATAAGCATTTTTTGAAGTCAGGTTAAGACTAACAGAAAGTTTGATCTTTATCCCCAAAAGTCCACAGAATTATCTGGATCTAATATTTTCACATTTTATTTTTCACTGATTAATTAGCATCTTGACTCCTTTGTCGCACTGAAGCGACTGCGTGTGGTTAACCGGCGATCTGTGGAGCACCTTCTGCAGTGTTAGTAGCTAAAAACAAGGTAGAGACCTAAGTAGCAACAGTTACTGGAGTTACCACCACAAAGATTTTGTATAACTGCAGAAAAGAAGACATTTGTCCAATATGCTTATGATATGACAGCTACTCAATAAGAAGTCTAATAAGATGTGATTCACATTATAAAAGGGTTTAGTGCAGTATTTTTTTCATTACTCATGCCATGGCTCGACTTTGAGAATACTGAAGTTACCTAGTTTCATTGGTGAAGTCATTCATGTTCCATTTAAGAAGATGCTTTTAGAGCAAAGATGTTCCCTTAAAGCAATTACAAATAAAATATGGCAAGAATGCAACCCCTCATATTTATGTAGTAAAAAAAATGTAGTTTTAATTAAAATATGTGCATCCTTGATAGTACCATACCATTTATGGCATTAGTGTCATACTCAATGCTACTACCATACCACACTGAATGCCATACGGTCTACTGCTCATTTCTCTCACATAGCATTTTAGTATTAATATTTATAGTAAACAAAATGCAGTCTTGTAAAATATAAATATGTAAAACCATGCCACTGATATCACACCTATAAATTATACAATTCAACCATTCATTGCTGCTTCCTCTCCAACAGCTGCTCAAGCCGCCACTGACAAGTAGATCTGGAGCAGTTAATGAGCGTGGCTATGAGAAACAGATAAAGAAGGCAACCACACTTAATTCCCCAGGTCAAAAAGTATTTAAGCATATTCTTTACTTTAAGCAAGACAAGTAATCCCACTGAAGTCAACATATTTAAATAAATTCTGAAACTGGGTCTGAATGCCTGTGTGGTTGTCTAAAGAAAGGTCAGAAATGGCTGTGAGAAAAAGGAAAGGAAAGCAGAAACACTGAATGGAGCAAGAAAGAAGAGAGCCTGTTTAGGGCATGGATTTTGGATTTGGATTTATGTACTAATACAATAAAATAAAAATCTAACGAACCAGACTAATTTAATTTAATCTAATCTCAGAGTTGAAGTGACTACATAAAATACTCTACCCTTTGTTCTTGCAATTTATATTAATTATCAGAATTGCTTGATGGGATTAAAAATCTTTTGTTTGCAGTTGTTTATTTTTTTCTATACACTGCACTCTGTATACATGACTTCTATGTTGTGGCTATTACTACTATCATAATTAAAGGAGGATTACCTTGTTGGATCGATATATCACACCATAAAAAACATCAGCATATATCTAGACAACTCACAAGTTAGTCAACACATGAGGAAAAGCAAAAAAGAAGCTCCTACCTCGGGTTTTTTCATGATCTGGATACTGAACATGTGGTTTTTCATTGGATAGATAACAATAAGGACATCACCGAATTCTGTAGGAATTATTCCTCTCCTGTAGTCTCGAGTATGCTCTGACCAGACAATATGCACTTCATCATTGCCTAAATGTCTTAGCTGGAAAAAGAAGGGAAAAATGAAATAATTTCTAACAGATGAATACACAGTACTTCAGCTGTTCTGATATAGTCCAGCCTGGCATGCCAAATGCCAGTCAGAATTTGTGGGGTACAGAGAGGACACATCCAGACTTACTGCAATGCCATGATTCAGATGTAAGGCAAAGCAAACATTCACAATGAGGTCTGTATTAAGTATGTTCATATCATATATGACTTTAAATGCACAGCTATGACAATATAGACTATTTCCAAGTTAAATCTACATGTTTCCTTAATAAAACTGGTAGAAGATGCTCAGTGGCTTGTATCTGACTTATGAAAATACATTAAATCCTCACAACAATATTAATAGGGACTACATTCATAAATGTAAAACCATCCTTCTCTTGCCCAATTGTAAATGGGCATCAAATAAATAATAATCACAGAGAAGACCATAACTTGGATTTTCCATGTTCCCAAAACCACTGAAACAACATATATATTTTTTCTTGAACTTGAACACCCTTGCAATTTTCAGTGACCAGAAGTTTTGTGATAAACAATTCAAAATGTGCACCAATGAAACTACTCTTGCAAATAATATACTAAGTTAAAAGAAATATTTTAATCCATTCAGGGTTTGACTTTCAAAACTGTTCACCATTTGCTTAACTATGCTTCATTGAGAGTGGCAAAACTCCAATCATCTTCCAAGCACATAGAATTAGGCCAATGATGAACACTTTTGAAAATCTCAACATTATACTCCAGAATTCACCTATTAAAATCTGTTATTTTCAGAAAAATCATTATAAAAATGGCATGAAGTAGCTTCACATTATTATTTCTCAATGTATTTTCTGGTCCAATGGGTTCAGTGTACAGATAAAAAGATGTTTCATCCCTCTTAGTGGCAGCCCTGAAAAATCAACCAGGCATCTGAGAACAGCTTCCCCCCTCACCCATCATCACCAATAACAAAGGTTGTATATGTGACAAATTAGGTCTTCAGTTACACCTGTGCAATCCCAAATTATACCACAGATGACATCTCTGTTGGCCCATTGCCTTCAGTTAGCTTGTACAGTTTTATCTGATTGGAATTTAGTCAACTACTATGTTGATAATACTCAAGGAACAGAAACCAACTCACTGAACTATGCTGGCCCTGCTTCCCTGAAAACAAACACATACACACACCCTCCGCCTCTCCTACAAACATCTGTTAAATAAGAAAGGGCCACTTTAACACAGTTATTTTAAGAACATATCTGCACCTTAAATAAAAGAAAAACCTATGCAGCATCTCTGGATAATAAACAGATACTTCTCAGGAGAGGATGATTTTGATTTACTAATATAATCTACAAATTTCCTAAGACACTATTTAGGATTTGCTTAAAATGGGGCAAATTTTAGAGCCTAAATAGGTTGTTAGTTGTCATCTTTGCATTACAAGATTGTGCTTTTGTTTGTTGGTTTGTAACTGGATAAAAGAGTTTTTAAAATAAAGATTCAGTGAAGGGTGGCACTTACGTTTCTAGCACAGTGGTTCCCAACCTTTTTTATACTGCAGACTAGCAAACCCATTCACAAACTTTTGGTGGACCACTTACATTTTATTTGCATATTAGCACATTCATTATGCAATAAATGAATATGCAAATAAAATGTTACTTGTCCACCAACCCAGTCACCCGCTGACCCAGTCTTGTCACCGAACATCCCTCTACTTGCAACCCAAGAACCCTCCAACCGTGTCCAGTCAACCCTGGCACTCTGTGTCTTTGTATTATTAAACCTGCCAAATACATCATATGATATCCCCTACACCCCACTAACCCTATTACCTCACAAGTCTGTCTTGCCAAGTCTGTCACCCCAGTGTCCACCGTCTCATGCTTTCCAACACCTCCTACTGTAAACTTCCTTATTTCAACCACCTCTGTATTTTCTGGAGCCTGTTCTGCATCCACTGTCACTATCAACCTTGGCATGCCGTGTCCCAGTGATCCCTGACTTAAATTGACAACCTTCCATTTCCCCAGATGCTGCCAAACCACTCCTGCTCCCTGATCTTGCCCCACTACCCGTGATGCCCCTTGCTCATCGAACTCCATGACTGCCTGTTGTGCCAAACCCTGATTCTGCCCCACTGACCCTGCAACTGCCTGTATAAGCTTGGAAGCTCCCCAAATCTCCTCAGACACCCTCAGATCTGCTACCTCTTGAGACCACATGATCTGTGCCACACCTTGTTCCATAACCACTGATCCTCTGAAACCCACCTCTCTTGCCCTTTGACCTCTACCACCTGCCCTCCCTCAGCCCAGCCCTCCCCCTTAACTTCTAACCCCAACCAAGCCTCTTGTGCTCCAGTGCCTAACACTCTTTGACCCCCACCCCTATGCCCGTGCCATTTGACCCTTTAACCTCTGATCTCTACAGCCCATGCCAACTCCCTCTTGTACCATGTCCTCCACACACCCTCACCCAACACCTCTTTGCCCCCACCCCTACACTTCCCAAAGCAAGGCTGCCCCCTGTGGGGAGCGTGGCCATTACTGCTGCATGGGAAGGGGGAGGGGCCGTTGCTGGCGCACACACTCCCTCTTCCTTTGTCACCCCTTTCGCCCCAAGTGTGTTTCATGTTCCCATGGGTGGAAGCGCAGCACCCTGGCTGGGCTGCCATCTTATCTGGGTGGAGCAGGGGAAAAGGAGAGAGGCACCTCCTGCTCTGCCTCTTCCGGCTGCCACCTCAGCCCCAGTGCTGCCACCAGTTGGCTTTACCTTCGGCAGCCACTGTATCCCGGCAGCCAGTGGTTTGCAGCCCGGCACCAGTCTGCAGACCGGCAGTTGCTGTTCTAGCAGACACGGAGAATATTCTTGTGGCCCAATATTGTACAGAAGTTAGATCTTCTGAGTGTCAATTCCTGTCTCTGACAGAGACTTCTTGAATGATCCGGAACAAGTCAATTCTCTCTCAGGGCCATGAAAACAGTTACAGGTTGGACCTCCCTGGTCTGGCACCCTTGGGACTTGAACGATCCTGGACAAGGGAGTTTGTTGGACCGGGGGTGGGGGGGAAGGGGAAGGGGGGAGCACCAGCCTCTCCCGTTCTGGTGATCCTGCTGGCTTTGCTGCCCTGTGGGCTCTGGTGGTCTCACCTGCTGCAGGCTCTGCTAATCTGTGGGCTCCAGCAGCCCTACTGGATTCACTGACCGGCCAGCTGCAGGCTCTGCTGCTTCGCAAGCTCCAGCAGCCCTACTGGCCAATGAGCTCCATTCCCAAAAGTCAGTAACCTCTGTCACTGGAGCTTGCTGGTCCAGCAACATCTGTGGTCCTTCTGGACACGGATGTTGATGGAACAGAGAATCCTGGACCACGGAGATTCAACCTGCACTTATTCTACAGTGACTAATTCTTCAGGATCTTGTCCATACAGAGTTGCACTCTGGATGTGCATGTGTCCAATGCATGCAAAACTGCATTTTTTGTAAATAGTGTCCATTGGCGCCACACCTGCACCCTAGCATTCCTTGTATCACAGAGGATAAAGCAGGGGTGGGCAATAATTTTTGATGGAGTTCCACTCCAAGAATTTGGTTAAGTGGTCAATGGCCACACTCTTTCATGATATTAATGGAGGGGATGCAGAGTCCTGGATGGGGGCTGAGTGCGTAAGGGAGCTCAGAGTAGAGGACTGGGGTGCAGAAGGAGTCATGGGATCTGGGATGGCGTTTGGGTGAAGGAGGGGTTTGTGGATTGGCATATACAAGGGGGCATGGGTGCTTGAGAGGATTCTGACCTGGGGAATGAGTGTAGAATGGGGTGCAGGGGTTTGGGTTGTGACCGAGGGCAGGAAGGAGTTGTGATCAGTGTTCCCTGGAAACTGAGCACTCAGGCAGCCACTTAGGAGAGAGTTAAATGCTGCCCAGCGGATTAGCAGAGTGCCCACAGCTGGCAGCATGTGTTTCTAATGGAGGTGCACATCTGCACATGCTTTGGTGCACATACAATTTATTCCACACATGGACTGAAAAAATTAGAGGGAATACTGTTGTGATCTGGGACAAAGGTTTGGGGTGTAGGGTCTGGAATGAGATTGGGTGCAGGAGCAGGGGTGCAGAAGGTTTGGGTGGCGATGTAGGGCAGGGATTCAGGAGGGGGAGCAAAGGATTGGGGGGGGGGGGGAGAGGAGGAACTAGGGTGCCAGAGGCAGGCTCTGTCCAGGAGATGCTTACCTAGGGGCTTCCAGCCAGAGCCCTGCAGGACCTTCACGGAGGCTCCATGCCTTCCATGCCCCCCTCTGCCACTCAGAGTGGTCAGTTGCAGGGCCATGTGTTCTTTGCATCCTGCAGTGTTAGTACTTTGTGTGCTGCCTGTGCTGTAAGCATGGCCCAGGCAGCTTCCATTGGCCACTTACTGGCCAATGGGAGCTGCGAGATTGTGCTTGTGAGGGAGGAAGCATGTAGAGACCTTCACCTCCCTCTAGTGTGTAGGGAACACATGGCCCTTATAGCTGGCCACTCTCGGTACTTGGGAGGGAGGAAGCATGTAGAGACCTTCCCCTCCCTCTAGTGTGCAGACAACACATGTCCCTCACAGCTGGCCTCTCTCAGCGGCATGGGAGGCAAGGAAGGCAAGGAACATGGAAGGCAAGGAACCTGTCCAACGCTCTTGCTAGGACATGGGCCATTTTTGCTTGCCTCTGGTATAAAGTGTGAGGTAGCTGCAACCCATGCTCTGTTTCTTCAGTCAGAATCCCATAGAAGGAAGGCAGGCTATGGTATCTGTGTGAAGAAGCATCGTTACAGCAGGGTAAGCTCTGGTTCTCTGTTTAGTAAATGTCCATACAGATTCAACTCTTGGTAACCTACAAGCAATTACCTATTTGCCTGGAAGTGGATAAGAGAATTTCTATTAGAATAAAAATTGTAAGAATGTCCTACCAATGCTGCAGCATTTTGCCTAGATGCTTGTACCAAGGAACAATGAATGGTAAGTAATAGAACTGTACAAAGAATTTTCTCACCAGTCTACCTTCTAGCAATATGGCTCACCATCAGTTTGATCAGGATCACCCACAACATCTAAATAGGGTTACCAGGTAGAACCCGCCAAAAAACCGGACGCATTTGATCATGGGTGGGGAAGAGGGACCGTCTGAGAAGGGGGGGCGGAAAGCAGAGCTGGCGGGGGGCAGAGAGGGAGTTCCGGGGGCCGCGGGGCTAGCCGGGAGGAAGGGGGGGGCGGGAAGCAGAGCTGGGGAGGGTTGGGGCCCAGAAGAAGGAGGGGCGGGAAGCAGGGGGTGCAGCCACTGGCTGCAGCCAGAGTCCAAGGTGCCGTGCCCCCAACAGGCACTCCCTTGAGTTGCTCGTAGAAGCCGGGCAGGGGTGGGGGGAGGGGCTGGGTGCCACTACCCCACCCGGCTTCTGCATGCAACCAGAGGCTCCCAGCTGAGAGGCAGGGCTGCGATTCGTGCTGGGAGCCTCTGGTTGTGTGCAGAAGCCGAGCGGGGGAGTGGCTGGGAGTCCCAGCCCCTGCCCCCTCCCGGCTTTTGCATGTGACCAGAGGCTCCTAGCACCAATTGTAGCCCTGCCTCCCAGTCACTGCCCCGCCCCGCCCCGCCCCGCCAGGCTTCCGTCTGGAGCCCAGCCGGGAATTCAGAAAATACCGGACATTGCACATGTCCGGTATTTTCTGAATTTTTTTACCGGACGGTGCAAATACCGGACTGTCCAGTAGAAAACCGGACACCTGGCAACCCTACATCTAAAGTGTTCAGTTACTTATCTTTCATCTAGAAGACGAAGCAAGGGTTCTTTGTCCCTTTCCTTAGATTCTAATGAAGCTTTCAAATGGATGCTTCCCAAAATAAAGTCATTCAAGCTCTGAAGAGGACAATATGGAGTTTTCTTGTGAAGGAAATTCCATACTGGTTTCTTGCCCTGCTGATGTATGTTTGGTCTCACGCAGTCTGCTTCCCCTATGGAAAGGGCTGGTGAAAGACATCGCTGGGCCTTGAGCAATGGGGGGGCCCTTTTGGGTCCCCAGAAGAAGCAGGGCCTTCAGTGGAAGGGGTGGGGCAGCCAGCCTCCAGTGCTGCTTGGAGACCATGTCAGGTCTCCCCTAGCCAGGCATGCGGCTCTGGTAGAGATTTAAAGGGTCTGGGGTGCCAGCTGCTGTTGCCACGTTAGCATTGACTGGGCCCTGAGGCAACTGGTCTCTTCGCCTCCCCTGTCAGTGGCCGTGCCTGAGGGTTTTGATGGTTGTAAGTGGGCATCATTATCCCTCTGTGTTTACTTCTGAGGGAGGCCACACTTCCTTGCAGTTTGGTCTGCTAGAGTACATTCAAAACAAAGAAAAAAGGGAAATAGTGGTACACAGTGGGCCCTGGACTTCAAGCAGAGGCGGCTGCAAACAGTTTGGGCTCTGGTCAGTGGTCAGGACAGTGGTTCTAAGTTATAAGCCTAGCCTGCAAGCAGGGTTGGGCAGTAAACTATCAGAGCTCTAGCCTGCAGTCAGGCAGAGATGTAGCTCCAATTACTGTCTATGGGACTCTGGCAAGCGTGAGCGTCAACCACCGTCTATGGGGCTTCAGCAAGGGTGACAGAGGAGTGCAGGTCTTCTGGCCTAAAGAAGGGGCATGCCGACACCCCAAGGGTGGGATGGCAGGGGGATGTGGGTGCATAGAAATCCACCTTGTCTCAGGCCCAGGGACCAAACAGTGGCACTGAAACATGCTAGGTTTCTGGTGTCACCATAGCCAAATGATAGTCTTGTTACTCTGGGCTGCTTCCTTTCTGCTTTGAGTTGTTCATCCAAGAAGTGGATTTGAGTTGCTTGAGTTGATATGACTCTTCTTCAGTTGCTTGAACCATAAGACTATTGGGGGAGGGGAAGGAGGAAAATTTTGACAAAAACATTCATCTGGTGCGGACATAGAGCCCTCAAGAGACCACAGTCCAGGTCTTACTTGGTGCCAAGGGTGTGGACTGTATTGTCTCGGTGTGGCTCGGTTGTCTCACTGCAGAGCAGATGGTACTAAAGTACTTTGTGCCAGGAGATTTGGTGTCACGGTCAGTGACTTGCTAATGGTACTTGAGGCAACTCAGTTCTTGGTGCGGGAAAGAGCCCGCTGGTGCTGGTTTGGGTTTTGGTGCAGATACACAGAGACGGGACACCATTTCTTTAGGCATTTAGAAGAGTGAGCTTTAGGGGAGGCTTTCCATCCCCCCATTTAGAAAGAGGGTTTGTTACTGCTCCTGATCCCAAGAGTGATGCTCCTTACTAGAGATGTTAAAATGAGTTTAAGTAAATGCGTAACCACTAAAAATTCCAGCAGTTACACGGTTACACATGGGTGGCAATTGGCTCCCCAGAAGCTGGTTGGCTTTTAAACTATCTCCCTGCACACACCAGCTCCTGTTTGCTCATTCTCCCCCTCACCCCAGCCCTGCTGCCTCTGAAGCCTATCACTACTCTGAATAACACTAAAGTTTTCTTGCTGTTTTTTAAGACACCGTCCAAAAAAACGTATCTAAACTAACAAACTATCTACAGAAATGAATCAGCTCAGAGCACAAGATGTGGATACTACAAGGTTTTGTCTTGCAGCCACAGAAGGAAAGAAATTAGTATGAACTGTGTCTGCCCCATCCATCATACTCTATGCCAGTGGTGCCCAACCTTTTTATATACCACGGACCAGCAAACTCAATCAAAAACTTTTGGTGGACCAGCACAAACATTTACATATTTAGTGTGGTAATTTAGTTGCATAATCATTGTGGTGATTAATTTTATGTGGGTCACATGTTATTTTACATTACAACTGTAAGCACACAATACATGTCATTGTGTGGACGAGAAAATCAAAATCATACATTGTGAAACAGATGGCATGCTTTGCAGAATAGTTCTGGTTTTCACTAATTTTTGGAGAGAGGCAAAGGGGTCCAGCAGGCAGGGCAGGAGAAGGGTGGCTCTGGCCAAGAGGAAGAAGGGAGGGAAAGAAAAGAAAAAGGGGACCAAGCTGGGGAGAGGTTGGGCTGAAAGCAGTGGGGCACTGACTCCGGCTAGGAGGGCTTCTCCCCTCACCCCACCTCTGCTCAGCCCTGCCCATCCTGCCAGGGGGCCCCCAAGCCAGCTCTCAGGGCTCAGTATAGCCAGGCACCCCTGCTCAGCCACATGACTCTGCCATGTGGGGTGGGTGCCCCTGGAGCAGACACTCACCATGCATCTCATCTGCCGGGCCACGTGGCTGCTGCGGAGCAGGAACTGGGGCAGTGGTGAGACTGCCCCAGTAGGGACAGCCTTATAGAATCATAGGGCTGGAAGAAACCTCAGGAGGCCATCAAATCCAACCCCCTGCCCAAAGCAACTCAGCCAAGCCTTTGTCAAACTGGGACTTAAAATCCTCTACCATCTCCCTACATAACCCATTTCAGTACTTTACCACCTTCCTAGTGAAATAGTTTTTCCTAATATCCAATCTAGACCTCCCCCACTGCAACTTGAGACCACTGCCCTTCATTCTGCCATCTGACACTACTGAGAACAGCCTCCCCCCATCCTCTTTGGAATCAAATCCACCCTCACTCTTCTCTTCTGCAGACTGAATAAGCCCAAATCCCTCAGCCTCTCCTCATAGGTCATATGCTCCAACCTCCTAATCATTTTAGTTCACCAGTGCTTCAGTTATTTGTTTTCTAGTCTCAGGAAATGTTTTATGTTTGTCTTGTAAATATTATTTAGTCTTAAAATGATTAAATGTCAGTGAAATGATATCAAATTGAACTTTCCACATTCATGCCCTCAAGAGTTTCATATTGCTGAATACTGTTAATCAACTGCTTTCCTTTATGTTCAAAGAAATTTTGGTAACAGGTGAAATGATAAGTACAATCATCAGCAATAGTTATATAAATCTGGTATATTATTAATTCTGATTTCGAAAGACTTTATAGAAGATATCCTCTACACCTCACAGTGAGTACACGGAGGTCAAATTACAGCTTTTAGTTATTAGGATTAGGGCCATTCTGAGCTGGACTGAAACTGACCACATTTGCTGTGTGGTTGTAGCCCTGTTGGTCCAGGATATATGAGATAATATATGTTATTGGACCAACTGCAGTTGGTGAGAGAGGCATGTTGTTCTTCACTTCTTATCTGTTATCAATAAAAACTAGCACAATAAGGCTAGGTCTACACTACCAGCTTATTTTGAAATAAGTTATTTCGAGATAACTCCCAAAATAACAATTTCAAAATAAGTTTGTTCCTCTTCACAAGCAGGAGTTATTATTTTGAAATATAAGGCTTGGTAGTGTGAATACTTGCCTTGTTATTTCAAAATAAGAGAAGTTATTTTGAAATAACTGAACTTTTGCCCTGCAGTGAGAGTTAAGATATGCAACTTCAGCTATGTCAATTGAGTAATTGAAATAGCTTAATTCAACTTTTGGTGCTGTCTACACAGCAGGAAGTCGAAGGAAGAACACTCTTACGCCTCGTGAAATGAGGGTTACAGGAATCTGAGTAAGTCGTCCTCCATCTTGATATTATTTCGAAATAGTGACCTGCTGGGTAGATATGCATTTTGTTATTTCATACCCTAAGAGATTATCTTCTTAACTTTCTGTCCTCTCTCTGGAACGGATCATAGGGACACACACTGACATGAAGATTAGTTAATGTTTTTTAATCCCAACCTCCCTCTCAGGACAGGTCTGGTGACAGCCCAGCCCCTGACACATGCATGGGATCAGCAGTGTCTATGGCACAAGCAACAGGGACAGGTGCATATTTCCGGTGGCTTGAGAGTTCCTCCCCATGCAGTTAACAGTTGGGGGCCTATAGGTGCAGGGTCACTCAGACTGTGCATGTCTCGGGGTTGTGGCACCCCCCCCCCCCCCGACTGCTGGACAGTACTAGCCTCCCTGACACACACACTGGTCTGAGTCAGGGAAACTGGCTCCTCACGCTCATCTCTGACTGGTGCTGCCAGCTGCGGTGCCCCTGGGATGTTTGGAAGCAGCCAAACACACAGTGCAGGCCAGAGCTGGCAGGGAAGACCCTGCAGGGGCAGCTGAGTCCTGCTGAAGGAGGGGCGGAATGTGTGGACACCCAACATGGCTCCCCAGGGCCTCTAACCTGATCCTCCTCCGCAATATCGATAAAAGCTCGGACACTCATGGCTGCGAAGGCTCCGCTCCCAGATCCCGAAACACCACCCGCAATGGAAAGGATGTGGAGCAGCCGCCTGCCACGCAACCCTACTGGCTGGGTTGCATGGTTGCCACCGTAACTGGAACCAGGGCCATGGTGAGGCAGCCCCAGCAGGGAAAGCCTCACCGTGGCCCAGCCTACAATGCCACTCACCATGGGAGGGCAGGAAGAGAATTTTTAGAGGGTACGCAGGTGCACACCATAGAGAGAACGGAGTTCCCCAGCAGACAAGTCTCATTAACAGCTGGGGGAATGGCCTGACAGAGTGCTGCCCCCTAGCAGGCAGGGGTTTGTGCCTTGCCACCAGTCCATGGACCGGTGATTGGTAACTGCCACTCTATGCTACTGTGAGTGAGTGCGCACACAAGGTGCATGTGTTGCCCTCCCCAGTATATACAATTATTTTTTAAATCCAATTTTGTGCATCCAGGACGCACATGAAGCAAGAATGGACTCCGGATGGACAATAACTCAGATTATACAAAGGGGGTATAACTTGTCATAGCATAACTGAAATCAATGGAGCTAGGACAATTTATACCAGATGAGGAGGTGGCTCTTTATGCCTCATTTCCCCACATGAAAATTGGGGTAATAATCCTTACTCTCCGCCCCCCCCCCCACGCACTTCGTCTTGTTTGTGTAGATCGTAAGCTCTTCAGGACTGAGAAAGTCTCTTATGAGCATGAACAGTCTCTAGCATAATGGATCCCCAATCTGTGTTGGGGATTTAAGGCATAACCATATACAGATGATATATAATACAAAGATATTTTCCATTTCAGCTACAGTATGCGCTTTGAATCTCTTCTCCATTGTTAAAAATAACTAAAAGTGCCCAACAATTTGAAAAGCCAAGTTACCTGCAATTTTAAAATCAAAATACTTGAAAATATTCTTACTATACAGTCATCACCATGTGTCAACTTACCTAATATGTTTATGTTAACTGAATACAAAAGAAATGTGAAATAAATATAACCAGAAGGGATGATCAAATCTAATTTTGATACATTAGTGTCATATGCTGTACATGTAACAATACCAGCCAGACTTAATACTAAGCTGCAGGCTACACTGAGATTTCCAAATGGCAGATTGTTCTAAGTGATACCAAGTATAATTGAAGTAATAAACGATAGTAAAAGCAAAGCACACTGTCAGGAAGAATTTAAGTATTTACTTTTTAAAATTAAATGAGTTAGGTTTGGAAAGGCAAGACAACTGAAATAATGCAGGGCTCAATTTACAGAAAATTCCTTTTATTTATCTCTTGCATTAACCCTTGAACTCTTGCCAATATTATGTGTAATTTCTAGTACCCACCTATCTGAAGGAGAAGGGGGGAAAAAAAACTATTTCCTTTTAAAATGAAAGCTAATCTTCAAATTTTTATTTTGTTTATGTCAAAAATAAAATTCACTAGAGAGGTACAGAAGGAACACAAAATAGGAGAAAAATTTAGGAAGCAGCTTCTTACTGCAGTTAATTTGGTAAAGTTACATGTACTCACCTCATCTATCTAAAGTACCTTCAAGCACTGGTTAAGTTCTTCATAAAACACTGTTTTAACATTACATTTTGTTACTCTCGCAAAATAACAGATGTGATTAATTGAAATTTTATAAAAATACTAACGCATTAATGGACATGCTTTATGGTCTTATGTCTTTAAACATGCAGTGTGTATTAAAATCAAACTAAACAATTAGCTATGAAAGATGGATCTAGAATTCTTTGATAATGGGCTTTAATGTCAAACTAAGCTTGAGTCATTTATATAGTTACCAAAAGCTTCAGGTAGATTAATAAGATACTAATTAGAAAATGACCTCTTTTGTTTTAACACCACATATATTCATTTAATTAAGACACTTTCTCACTCTCCACCTTCAAATTGCCAAGTGCTAGAAGTAGCTAGATGAGGGGAGGAGGGAAATAAGCTCAAGGGGTGAATCTGTGATATCACTCCTATTGTGAATTGTCACATTTTATAGCTCTATCTTAATTTTGACCCTTTCATAATATTACCTTTGTAACTGTATTAAAAATATTTTCTATTTTGACATATCCCTTCACTGAGAAAAAGGAAATGTTTCTATTAAAAACTTCCTGTCTCAGATCTCTAAAACATTCCCTTCTCTTCCTTTTGAATTCATCATCTTTTCTGCTCTGTTATATTTTGACTCCAGTGTTTCAAAGGTACCCAAGATACTGGCAATTTTATTTTCCATTCAGAAAGATTGATAGAAAATAAGTTTTAAATTGGTCTGGCATCTAAAGCACTAGAATCTTGATACTGCAGTGCTTGGGCTGGGCAGGAAGAAGTTTTATTTTAATTAAATTTAATTTCCATTTATAGGATGAACCTATCATCTACCTCTAGGCACATTACAATATAGAAACCAGCAACAAATCTTCAGCCAACCAAATTACAATAAATTGTTCCAATTCCACAAATAAAACATACTCTAAAAACATAGCTAAAACACATTTAAAATCGTCAGTGACAGTTCAAGATCCAATGTCTTCTTCCATATAGTTAGAATATACCTACTCAGAAAATCAAAAACAAATTAAAAAAAATGCAGCAGTTAGTCTGAGAGTCTATTTCAAGTGACTCGTGCTCAACAGCAGTGTAGACATCCCTGGTCAGGTTAGAGTTTGGGCTCTGAAACCTGACAACAGGGATTGTCTCATTGTGTGGAAACAGCTACAGTTCTATTTTTAGCTCTGTGTGCAGGCCTGGGCCAACTAACCAAGGCTCTGAAATATGTTGTGGCAGGGGTTTTTTACTTCAGTGCACACACACTTTATCTTCCCTTCATTTTCCTCTCCTTTTATCACCATTTCTATATATCATCTCAGCTGCAACAAGCTATACAAACATGGAAAAGTCTTCTGTTATAAGAGGTCACCAGCTGCCCCTGTATTTAGCAAGCCTTAATAAACAAGAATAATATTTCTGGTTATAATGTATACATTGCCTAAGTTGCTAGAGATCCCGGCTGGAGTCTGAGTCCCACTATGTTGGGTACTGTACAAACCTGAGAGTTAAAGTGACTAGACCCAAGGTTACAAATCAAGTTAGTGGTTCAGTAAGGAATGGAATCCAGTGTCCTGACTCACTTAGACCATACTGGTCTCCTATTCACATAGTCCTTACTGCCTGTCAGAATAGTTTATATTACTGAAGAATGTGAGTATAGGTAAAAGCAGAAAGAAATGGGGCTTAGTAAGAATGTCAAACTGGAATTCTGAAAACCGTGACTGATTTGTATTTTCAGAAATTACATTCCCCAAAAGATTGGCCTAGCTCTGAAATGTGGCTACAGGTGTTAGCTATGTAGAAAGGATGGAATTCATTTCAAAATAGGTACAGGATTCATGCTGAACTTTCTGCTGAAACCCTGTAACATTTAAAATATTGTCGTTTTTTTTGTTAACAAATAGCGGAAACAATTTTCATTATGTTTGCCCCATATTATTTTTTAATCACTCTAATCCAAAAAGGTTATTGATACATATTTCTGTATGCAAAGTATGATGGTTTCTTTTAAAAAAAAATGAACCAGGAATAACAGTGTTACTTTAGTTATATGCTTTCTAAAAAGTTGTTTTTGCTGTTAAGATACTTCAATAATTTCTTTGGAAACCTAAATAATATATTAGCTGCATTTTATGAAATAAAGGAGTAGAGTAGGAAATACCCAATCTTAGGCATATGGGAAAATATTTTAAGTTTAAAAATTGTCTGATCCCACTGAGAAAAGTTAGAATTAAAAGTCAGTTTATAATAATAATAAAAAGATTATAAATTATTTTCTTCAAGTTGAACAAAAAGAACAAAAAAAGTCATTAATAATTGAAGCTTGCCAGAGGCATAGCTATTTCTCTCTATACTAACTGTCGTCTATCTAATTTTATTACAAGTATTAAACTCTATGCTGAGGTCAACCAGCCTTTCTTTCTCCAATATTACACTTCAACCAATGCTCATTAATGTGTCTGCTGAATGGATTAGCACATCTGAAGATGTATGTACAGAGGAGAGGGGGACAGTCTAATGATAGCCAATTGTTCATTTGTAATAGGACACATGTTTGAGGCCTCAACTTATTATCACTAATGTGAAATTTATTAAATTTTAAAGAAAAAATACCAATACAGAAAAAGAGATTTTCCCCTTAAGGTGGATTTAAGAAAGCAGATGCCTGCTGATCATGTGTGTCATCACCAAAGCAATACAACTAAATTCACTAAATGTTGTCAAATACTTGAAGTTTTGATCTTCTAAAGGTAAATGTTCTATGAACATTTTTAAATACAAGGCTTGAAGAAGAACTAAAACATTCATCTTTGCAACTGTATTCATCAGCTATTTTGAGACATTAACAGTTCGCATCCAGAAATCTCAAAGCACTAGACATGCCATTCAGACTTGGAGCTTTTTCTTCCAAATAAAATTACTAAATCTATTCCTTTCCCTCTCCTTACATCGTGATTCCTGTAACCTCAGTAGCAATAAGATGATTTTTGTCCCATTTGTACATCTTCTGTGACAAAATAATTATTTGGTAGAAAGTAATTTAACAACACTACAATCCATCCAACTCGGCAAACTTTAATTCTCTATAAACTATTATAGGAACAAGTATTGTATTATTTTTGGAAAAACTACCAATTATTTTTAAGGAATGATTTCCTAAAATCCCTTGATTTATTGTTACCTAAAGAAAAAGATGTATTCAAAACAACATACCTTTTTTGTTAAAGAGTCATCTGAATCAGAAGGCATTCTTGTTGACACATGAAACATTACTTCTACTGTAGAGGTAGCAAAATATGGAGTGGTCAATCCAGTGCTTTTGTTTTTTTGCAATCCTCCCATAAAACCACAATGATTTGTGAGATTTACCTAGATCAAAATCCATGTAACATTAAGAGAAAAAGTAACATCAGGTCGTAAAGATACTTAAAAAAAAAGCTTTTTCAAGCATCATGACACACATTAAAAACTCCCCATAATTCTGTGTCAATGCAGATCCTTTTGTGCTATAAAGAAAGCCCATTGAGATTCATGGTCCATTTTGGACTATTTCACGGTCAGAATTTTTAAAACAGTAAATTTCATTATTTCAGCTATTTCAATCTGAACTTTCACAGTATTGTAACTGTAGAGGTCCTGTCCCAAAAAGGAGTTGTGGGAAACTTGCAAAGTTATTGTAGTGGGGTTGTGGTACTGCTGCCCTTGCTTCTGCATAGCTGCTGGTGGCTGCACTGTGTCAGAGTTGGGAAGCTCAAGATCAGTCACTGCTGACCAGAAACCCAGCTCTGAAGGCAGAGCCGGCCCAAGCAGCAGTGAAGAAGTAAGGATGGCATGGTATGGTATGGTCCCCTTACTTCTGCGCTGCTGCCTTGAAAGTTGGGAACACAGCCAATAGCCATCACTCTCAGACCATCCAGTTGTGAAAGTAAGACAGAAGTAAAGGTAGCAATACTGCAACCATCCTAAAATAAGTTTGTGAGCCTCCTGAAACTCACTTTTTGGGTCAGGACCCTCAATTTGAGAAGCCTGGATTTTTCCTGTGAAAGCTGTACAATATAGGGTAAAAGCACACAAAAGCCCAGATTTGACATGGGGAGACCAGATTTCATGGTCCATGATACGTATTTCATGTCTGTGAATTTGATAGGACCATAACTATTATGTTAATTTAAAGGAAAGACTGGCTATTTAGAAGAATTGAATTAGAAAAGAAGCTAAATGCAGTGAAATAACATCTATACATATTGGCAGAAGAGGGTATAGTAACAATCACAGAAACTGGCAGGAGGTCAAGGTTAAAGGGGGAAAAAAACTGAAGAGTGGGAACAGTGTTTAATAGGCATGTAAAGGACTAGTCGACTATCCGATAAGCAAATTCTCATCAGATAGTCAACAGGATAGTCGACTAGTTGCTTCCCCCCCCACCCTTGCTGCCTCTATCAGATAGAAGCGGGGAGGGGAGGGGGGGCGGAAGTGGGGGAAAGGGAGAATAATGGGGTACTTAAAAGCGGTAGTGCCCGCATGGAGCCTGGGGTCATCTGGGCAGTCCCCAGCTGACCCTGGGTTCAGTGCAGCGCTGTTGCTTTGGAATATACAAGAGTCTCCAGCAGGGACTCTTGTGCATTTCAAAGCAGAAGCGCTTGTGTGGAGCCCTGAGTCAGCAGGGGACTTTCTGCAGGCCCTGAGCTCCATGTGGCGTTCCAACTTTGAAATTCACAAGAGTCCCTACTGGGCCTCCTGTATATTTCAAAGGCAGAACGTGGAAGTGCTTATCGACTAGTCAAGTAGTCAATGGAAATTTCATTGACTACTCAACTAGTAACTTAATCGCTACTTAATATCTCTAGTGTATAAACATTAATATTTAATAGTTTGCTTTAATTACCAATAAGCTGTAATAGCTTGAATGTCTAAAGCTTGCTTTTTGAATTTGTATCTAAATTCAAAGGCAATATGCCAATTTATAACATGATCTGTGAAAAAGCTTTCACTAAAGCTGGCAAATTTTGGTTTGCCTACTGATTTTCCATTAAGTGCAAGGAATTTTTCTTTTAGTCAAAAAATATCAATTTCCACTTTGTGAAAATGGAAAGTTGTGAAATTGAAAGCCATAGCTGAAAAATTGCAAATACAATGGTATGTCTTACATTTAGTGGAAAAGATTATTTTTTACAATTCATTTTGTAAACCTGATTAAGTATTATTATAATGTATTGTTTTAATTCTGCAGCAACATTTTATTAAGTTAAATCAAGCAGAATCAAACCCTAATCTCACAAAAGGTAATAAAGTATTTGCTGTTATACCAACAACAAAAAAAACCCAGAATTTTTCCAAGATGATAAACATCTAATATGATGTCAGGGAAAGTAATCCGAACTTAAAAAGGAACTTAATTTAGATTTATAATTCTAAGAGAAATAATCCATTGCAAATAATTACTCCAGTCCCCCCACCTCCCAGAGTTCAGGAATGGGGAAAAATATGGGACAGCAATATCTGTGTTTGTGATGGAGCCAGCAGAACTACAGCAGTAGCCCATCTTTCCTACTGGAGAGCAAGATCAATCATAATTGGTTCTTTATAGGGTAGCTCCCCATCTCTTCTGAGAAGAAGAAAAGCAATTACTAGTATTGGCTCCCTGGAGAATAGCAAAACTACAGTGGTACTTCTAAGACAGCCAGAAACAGTGATGATCCCTGCACATTCGTGGGACAGGTCTATGGCTGATAATGGGGAAAGGGAAGAGGGTGTCCAGTCCAGATCAGCCAGAAAGGGATGACGATTAGTGTAGCAAAGAGAATTTGGACTAGGGAAAGAGTCAGTAGAAGAAAACTATATTTAACTAGCCCTCTAATGCTGGCAGTGGTACTTACATGAGTATGCCATACCACTCACTTCCTATTATTGAAAGAGATCTCCCTCTCCCTCTCCCCCCCACAAACCGGGTCACAGGGCAGATGTGATCCAATGTGAAGAACCTTAAATGGATTTAACACTTTTCAGGCCTACATAGCAATAGAGACATGCTTTAGTTAGCGTACATATATCAGAAACAGGATGGCTTTATTGCACATGGTTGAACAGCCTCCGATTCTGTAGAAGCTTCCATGGGTTCCCCTTTCTAAGCCAGTAAAGGTTTGCTGTCTCAACTATTGATCTACATAGCACCACTGACAGAAATATAATCAGAATTTCCCTTGTACCATCCCAATTTCAGAACAACATATTTTAATAATTGTAAGAAGTAATAAGAAATAATAGAGATGGAAGGATAGAGACACAAACAATAAGCCACAATTATATTTTCTACAATTTAAACACAACTCAAGATATAAATAAAACTAAAAACCGATACCTCCCAACCAAGGCCTGCTACAAAATCCTCATAAGCCTGGCTTCCTCCAGTATTCGTGAGGATGGAGTATTTATCTTCTTGTCCCTCAGCAACATAAAATACTGCAATCTTGTGTGTCTCTCGGCTGAAAAAAACCACAGGATTGTAATTGGATTACCACCAAGTAAGAGTTCACTTTCATGTCTTAATACAGAAACAGAAAGATCGTTGCCTTTTTGATTCTGAAAGCTATGGAAGTGCAGTACAATTAAAATTCTCTTTTGGGTCCTTGACCATGTTCTGTCTTTTCATGTTCTTATCCTCTTTTCTATTCCTTTCCCTTCTCTCTTACAGTTCATTAACAGGAACTTTCACGTGTGAAGACCAATTCAGCATAGTGGCATGTTGACTGAAATTAGCAGCAATAAATATATTCCGAAAGCTGAGTAAGAGTTTACATTTGAAGACATGAAGTAAGGTAAAAATCTATGTTTTGAGCATTATTTTATATTTTGAAGATGATTCCTGTGACATTGCACTCCCATATTTTTATGAACATACGTTTTTGAATATGAATATGCCTAACTTGAATATACTTTATGTAACTATTGACTATGTGACTGTTCAAATGTTGCATCATCCCTAGGTTGACAGGTGATTTGCATAGTACGTGCTGAAGATGTGTATAGAGGACCAAGTCACTACTCTACAGCTCTCCTGAGTAGGGACCTGAGCCAAGAACACAGTGGGTGAGGCCTGTAACCTCGTGGAATGTGCAGTGAGTGACTTATCTACCCTGAGCAGGAAAGCTCCTGAGAAGCTGTAGCACTCTCAGATCTAGGATACTGTCCACAATGAGGTGCACCGAGATAATATAGGCTGGCCTTTCATTTGATCAGCTACCGCTACAAACAACTGTAGTGACTTCCTGAACTGCTTTTTTCTGTCAATGTAAAAAAGTCATTTCCCTCTAATATTAAGGGAGTGCAGTCTGTTTCTGGGTGCTAGAGTGAAGTAAAAAACTGTGAGGAGGATGTCCTGGCTCATGTGGAAATATGACACCACCATCAGGAGGAAGGCTAAAGGTGGTCAGAGCTACATCTCATCCTTACAGAATACTATATAGAGGGGTTCCAGTATTAGGGCCCTAAGCTTGCATCTGGCCTCTAGTTATTTAAAGGAGGAGGGGATCATCCTCTGTCTTTTTTTCTTGTGTGCTGGTGGACTGGGACCAATGTCGAAGACTGGAATGCCTCCAAGAGACTATGTGCTGATGACGCTCCCTGCCTGCGTCCTCCTTCAGCACTGCATCCTTCAATATTGTAGGCGGGATGCTACTAACGGAAGAGGAGGTACTAGGGGCTGGGTTTCCAATTCTGGGGTCCAATTATGCCCGAAGGGCTGCCTCCATAAAGGAGAATTTTAAATTGATACTCTCTCTCCTTAATTGTCCTTGGTCGGAATTCCCAACAAATCTTGCAACGGTCCTTCTGGTGATGCTCAACCAGACACCCCAAGCAAGAGGAGTGAGGGTTGCTTTTTGGCATGCACTTAGTACATGACTGGCAAGTTTTGAAGCCAAGAAAATAAGGCATTCCCCAGAAAATTTAGGGAAAATGGGGAGGGAGCTCCGTAACGGAAACTTATAGAACCACTAATGCTAAAAGGTATCTACTAGGGTTAACTTCCTGACATGGAAATCTATCTATTGATGTTGATTTTTATCTGCTTTGGTTTAAGTACCCATTCTCCAGATACTTACTCATGCTTTTTCTCCCTCCCCCCCTCCTATTTATTTTGAGTATACACATCCCAAACTCATAACTCCGGTCATCTGAAGAAGTGGACTGTGCCCACAAAAGCTCATGATACCATCTACATGTTTTGATAGTCTATAAAGTGCTACCAGACCATTTGTTGTTTTTTTCTGTAACAGACTAACTCAACTATCCCCTGAAGCTTATATACAAAGTGTTGTTCAAGAACTGCTAATCTGCTTGCCAAAGCAAGAGATGAGCAAGGGGAAGTTCCAACTAGCATCACTGAAGAGGTAGTAGGTCTGCAGAGCTCTATATTGGGTGCGATAAAAGCATGACTCTATGGGGTGCCCAGGCCGATGCTAAGGCTAGCTCCTTGGAGAAATATCCTCCAGCTATTATGCACACACTTGACTGGAATGCACAGGAACAAGAACTCAAAGAAGAATTTCTGTTGCCCTTTTCTCAACTTTTTCTAATTCCAATATATCTTTTTGTGATGGGGCGACCACATCTGCAAGTGGTATTCAAGATGTGGGCATACCATGAATTTATATTGAGGCAATATGATATTTTTTGACTTTTTAAGCTATCTTTTTCTTAATGATTCTCAATGTTATATTTACTTTTTTGACTGCCACTTCACATTGAGAAGATGTTTTCAGAGAACTATCCACAATGATTCCAAGATCTCTTTGCTTAAGAGCCTTTGGTGAAGGAACTCATTAAAGGCTTTCTGAAAATCTAAAAAACACTGTATCCACTGAATGCCCCTTGCCCACATGCTTGTTTACACCCTCAAGGAATTCTAATAAATTGGTGAGGCATGATTTCCTTTTAGAAAAACCATGTTGATTCACGCCCCCCCCCTCCCCCTCCAAATTTACTTTCTTCTATATTTCAGCTAATTTTGTTTTTTACTACAGTTTCAACAAGTTTGCCCAGTACTGAAGTCAGGCTTTCTAGCCTGTAATTGCCAAGATCACCTCTGAAGCTCCTTTAAAAAATTGGCATCATATTAGCTATCTTCCAGACATTTGGAATAGAAGCAGATTTAAATGAGAGATTACAAACTACAGTTAGTAGTTCTGATATTTCATATTTGAGCATCTTCATAACTCGAGTGAATACCATCTATCTGGTCCTGGAGAGTAACAAACTAAATGGTAATAAATCTGATCCAAAACTCCTCTAATGGCACCTCAATCTGAGACAGTTCCTTTGATTTGTCACCTAAAGAATGTCTCAGTTTTGGAAACTTCCCTCATATTTTCTGTCAAAGAGTGGTGCAAAGAATTTACAGTAGACTTCCGATAATCCGGAACCTTTGGGACCTAGATGGTGCCAGATTATCGGATATGCCGGACTATCAGGAGGTACTATAAGAATACACACACACAGTATATAAAATGTTTTTAACCCTTTTTATTGTAGCACAAGCACTGTCCAGCATCACACAATGCCAGTGGCAGACTGACTCAGTCCCATCTGATTTTGCTCGGTTCAGCTGCTGCCACTGCTGCCTTGTGACTCATTTTTTGCAGAAGCTCATTCACTAGGCTCTTGCCATTTTGATGCCGGACTATCAGGAGTGCCGTACAATTGGATGCTGGACTATTGGAGTTTTACTGTATTTAGCTTTTCTACAATGACCTTATCCTTGAGTGCTCCTTTGTCATCTTAGCTCTACTGACTGTTGAGCATACTTCCTGCTTCTCAGGTAATTACATTTTGTTTTGTTATTACTTGAGTGTTTGGCTCAATGCTCTTCAAATTCTTTTTTGACCTTTCTAATTATAGGACATCCTTCATGCAATGTACTTAAATGTCTCCAGATGCTACGTTGGTGTCCATTTGTAAAAGATTTAACAACTTGGTTTGGAAACATGGCTTGCAATGGACACTGATTAAAACCTTTGTAAGTCACTATTTCAGCCTTAAAAAAAAAAAAAAAAAGCTTAGCTTTTCAGTAGAGTCTCAACTCTAATGATTTTAATTCCTTCTCAAATACTGATGGGTTTGATCCCCAGCAATAAGATTAATTTCAAAGCTATTGTAAGTGGTTTTTAGAATATATTCTTTTTATTAGATATACAGCAAATGGGCATTATAGCACGTTTTGTATAAGGATTTTCATGGAATATAGTAAAAATAGTATTTAATAGATAAATTACTTGTTTTGGGGGATGGGTTTATTCTCTTTCATGATAATCTATTAATTTAATTTTAAGTTTCACTTAACTCTTAGCATGTAGTGTTTCCAAAATTTAGTGAACATTAATCACTTATTGGAACATAAAATAATCACCAATTCTATATAAACAATAGTTGTACAAACTCACTTTGAAAAATAAAATTACTACAGTAAAATCATTTTCTCTGATATTTCAGCGACTGGCAAGCTCAATAAACTGGTATTTCTGATCTGCACAGAAAGTCTGGTTTATAGTGCGGTTGGTGCAGGGCCAGCTGGGAGCTGGGGAAAGGGAGGGGTTGTGGAGAGCACTCAGAGGGAGCGTGGATCCGACAGGAATTTGAGATGCAGAAGGAAGTCAGGGTGCTGGATGGGGGAGTTCTCACCTCTAGGGGCCCTTGCAAGAAGCTCTCCATCCCTTGTAGTTGCTGGCAGAGGGGTGACCAGGACAATGAGAGCCACGGGTGGGGAGTGGGGTGTTACGGGGGGGGGGGGGGGCGCGGCGGAAGGAAGCGCCTGCTGACTGAGGCAGAATGCCTGCTTGAGATAGTTGCCTGTTCCACGCCCCCGCCAGGAGCAACTAAGATTCAGAACTGCTTGTGGGAGGTGCTGGAGGCGAGTGTTTACCCCTCCACCGCTGGACTCAAGTTGTCTCCCAGGTCCTGTGCCCCTCTCACATTTCTCCCTCACAACCTTCCCTGTAATCCAAACCCCTCCCTGTTAGTTAACCAGTAGTTTTGATTTACCAGCACCCCCCCATACTCCTAGCATTCCAGATAAGAGAGATTTTACTATGCATACATTAATTAAAAACTGCCTAATTACCTAATAGATAACTTACCATTGTCTTGAGTCCAAATTTCTAAGTTCTCGGAGTAACTTTTCATTTTTTTTCAGGAGATGAAAGCTCCTTCTAAACAGAGAAAATTAATAACATTTTATAGCCAGTCCAATAAGAGGTATAAATAATACAAGAACATATTTCAGTTCCATTCAGTTTGCCTCTGGCAAAGCCTCAGAGGCGCGGGACCCCGCCGCCGCTGCGGCTTTGCTCCCGGTACCTCTGGTCTGCTGGGAACCGTCTCCAGCAGATCAGGGACACCGGGAGCAAAGCCGCAGTGGCGGCGGAGTCCCGCGCCTCCCCGGCTTTGCCAGAGCAAAGCCTCAGAGGCGCGGGACCCCTCTGCTTCCCCGGCTTTGCTCCAGGTGTTCCTGGTCTGCTGGAGATGGTCCCCAGCAGACCAGGGGCACCCGGAGCAGCTTTTCTCGCCCCGGAGGTCGAGGTGGCGGGACCGCTGCGCTCTGGGCGGTTCCGCTGCCTGCGAGCTCCGGGGCGAGAAAGCCCCGTTCGTAAGTGCGGATCCGACGTAAGTTGGATCCGCGTAACTCGGGGACTGCCTGTAATAATAAATACATGGAGCTCCTTGAGGCTAACACAGCGGGTTTCCCTAAAATGTATCAGCTCAGAGAGCATATTCAAAACTGAATTGTATATTCCTGACTTGAACAGAAAAGTGGAATATATCAATCAGCCCATCTACTCTTACGTGACACTTAAGAAACAGTCATGTTACAGCAAAATAATCACTATCCAATTTTTAAACCTATTTAAAATACTCCCATAAAATATACTGAAATGCGGTTAAGAGCAATACCCATTGGAAAACAGGCTGCTTTGGCAAACTAAAGACCCATTTAAGTGCTAAAAATGGATACAACACATTTGCTACCATGACTTTTGTGACCACAATATTTCATTCATATGACTGTAATGCTATTTTATTGATTCAGACTGATTCTTGTCCTATAGACTACCCATTTTTCCTACATTCTATGGAAGTATTCTAATTATCCTCATATTCTAATTATCAGTTCAGCATTTCATTCAACAGATTCATGACTTTAGTAAAGCCTTGAATTCTGAAACACTAACTCTACATTTTTCAAGAAAGGCACGGTCAACACAAAAAGTACATTTCTTTCTCACTGACATTTTTTTATCTCCTGTTATTATTTTCAACATTGAAGATTTACCCAAATTAAAAGCAATTGAAGGAAAAAAATCTCCACTTTTCAGATTTATAGTTGTACACTTCTCTAGGGAGAGAAAATGTGCATACCCTATTCTCGGGCAAGGCAAGAGGGTATTTACCAGTAACACAGCAACAACAAACTTGCTGCTATCCCATAGTTGGGTCTGGGAGAGAACGATGCCTCGTCTTCCCCATACTTTTGCAGAAGCATGGAAAGAAAGCAGAGAAGGAGGCAGCAAGAGTGTCTTTTTCCACCCATCTATGGCTTCTGAACGGAGCTGATGAGAAGAGCAGAGTGGATAGAGAAGGTAACCTCTCACCATTGGTATCCCTGCACTGAGCTGGAAAGGACATCATGTACCTTCAATGCCCCTGGTTGCATGGGTCTTAGGGAGCAATAAGATCTGCAGGTTCTTCTCTCCTTTCTCCAGTCTCTCCATACAGTGGATTAAAAAAAAAAAAAAAAAGAGGAACAAAACAACTTCCTTCCCCTGTATTAGAATCCCACTCACCCATTTCAAAAATTCTGGTGTAAGTTGGCATAAAACACACTTGAACTAACCAGTTTTACTGCCAAAAGTTAGGAGAATAAATAAGATGATGAAGGGAGTGTTACATAATTGTTACCAAATACTATTTTTTGTTGTTTTTACCTTTTATCCCACGAATTCATCCCCAATATACTGAGAAGTAATCTGCAATAGTAAAATGCTGATTGGGGCTTTTGTGGAGTTGGCTCATCCTGTTCCACAGCCTTCATATTTAAGTCACTAAAGTATTTTTCAACAAATTCTCTCTCTTCTGTGTGTTGTTTAAGTATTGCATTGATGACATCGTTTTCCTGTTTCTCTGAGATGCAGATAGGCTGAGGAGCAGGTATGTTAAGTGAGACTCCTGTTCTCTGTAAGCATTCAGGACTAGTGACACCTAAATACTGTAACAGCTCATCAAGAGCATCTTCTTCATCCCTAATTGTATCCCAAGTTGGCACAGTTTCTCTAAATTTCCTTTTTACCTGAAGTGCAATTCCATCCCTTACAGATACATCCTCTACAAGCTCAGATGATGGGGCATCTTCCAGTTTTTCTTGCTGAGATACAAAAAGTGCCAAAGGAGTATGTTCTGATAGTCCACATAAAGATGATGGCCCATACAAAATGGCGGAATCCCATGAGTATTTACCAGACAGATCACGCACTATAATTCTGACATTTGAATTAGCAGATGCAAGTCCAGCAGACAACCCTCCTCCAGGCATATTCTCTTCTGCTTGGATTTGGATACAAGAGACTAAAGTAGTGTTGTTTAACACAAAGAACTGGAGATTTGGGCTCTCAAAAAGTTCAGGAGAGAGTTCAGGACTTTCACTGTAAGGATTGTCATTGTTCTCGCAAACTTGACTGGTTAGCATAGCAGGACCTCCACTCATTGGATAGTGGCCTAAGTGGTTCACCAGATGTGTTATCACAGTGCGAGCAGCAACAGAGATTAAGCCTTGTTGCATATGAGTTTTCACTGTAAGACAAAGAACACTGTATTTAAAATTAAAGTTTGGGAAAGCAACATGGAGATTTAAATACTTATTTTGTACTTTTATTACCTAGCTCTTTAAACAAAGAATGAGCTTTATCAGATTAGGGGACACCTAAAAAACCCAGGAAAATATGGAGTTCCTGGCACGTTAGTTCTAAATGTGAAGTAAAATAATCTCACAGTTACAAAAAGAATCAACATTGTATAATTTAAAAAAAAACTTAACCCATTTTCTCACCACAGCTTTCATATAGACCATGAGTCCACTGATTTAGATGATTACCGGTGATTCTTAAAACTATTGAAAATAGATCTCTAGCTGCTGATGAAGTAGAAACTTTTGTATGACAAGCAGTCCAACTACCAAAATTGCAACAGTTTTTTTTATATTTCGGCAGAATAGTACTCTGATGAAGTAAAACACAGCAATAAATGTGTGCACAAAAAAAAAAAAAAAAAATCTAATCACCCAAATTGCCTAACAGAGTATACAGCTGCAGGTTAAACTAAGAATGGCACAGGATCATTTGACAACATGGATCAAAGTCCAGGCAATTTCTATATAGCAATCTTTAACAGTAGCAAAACAGAAAATAAAAATCTCAGATTGAATATGAAAAAAAATATGTGCATATGAAAAGTTTCAGGGAAACTAAGCAGGGGAAACAGGCAAGTTAAACTTATCAATTCTATGATTCATCTTGCTGAAAGTACTGGAGAAAAATAGAACTTCTATTCCTTTTTACCAAAGATTTTCCACTCTTAACAATAAATATATTAATTTATAGCAAAAATTTCATAATTAGCCAAGCTGGCCTAAGATTTTTTTGAAGCCACACTCTGGGCTAGATTCACTGGTCCATTAAGTTCACTTTCTGATATTCCTAGGCTACGTCTACACTGGCATGATTTTCCGAAAATGCTTTTAACGGAAAGTTTTCCGTTAAAAGCATTTTCGGAAAAGCGTGTCTAGATTGCTTTTGCGGAAAAGCATCCTGCCACTTTTTGTGGAAAAGCGTCCGTGGCCAATCTAGACACGCTTTTCTGCAAAAAAGCCCCGAGCGCCATTTTCATGATCGGGGCTTTTTTGCGGAAAACAGTACTGTGCTGTCTACATTGGCCCTTTTGCCCGAACGGGAGCAGCATAGTATTTCCGGAAAAGCACTGACAATCTTACATAAGATAGTCAGTGCTTTTCCGGAAATTCAAGTGGCCAGTGTAGACAGCTGGCAAGTTTTTCTGGAAAAGCGGCTGATTTTCCAGAAAAACTTGCCAGTCTAGACACAGCCCTGAAGTATTAAATAGCATTAAACCTGCTGAAGATAGCTGGTAGAGAATTCTTCCTGCATAGGGCAGCTCTTTATGGTACCACTAGCCTAGGGGTGGGCAATCATTTTGGAAGGAGGGGCCACTTCACAAATTTTGGAAGTGGCCATGAGCTAGCCTAGAGGGGGTTGGGCCTCAGGCAGAAGGGGCAGGGTTGAGAACTACCCTATCAGGAGCTTTGCTTGGCCTGGGGTCCCTCCCCCCTCACTTCTGGCCAATGGAAGGGACTTGGAGCAGATGGGAGGGTGTTGGGGACAGGCCTCCTCCCAGAGTTGTCTGGGGTGGAGTCTTAGAATTCACTTAACACAGCTCGCAGCTCCTGACCCCTGCTGCTAACCTGTTGCCTGGCAGGCCCAAGCCCTTTGAACAGAAGCAGTTGAAAGGGCTCGCGCCTCCCAGGTAGCTCCCACGCAACGGGCCAGTGGAACCCAGAGCTGCGAGCCAGTTCAATTGCTTCTGTTTAAAGGGCTTGCGTGTTTTGGTCGAGGGAAAAAAAAAAAAAAAAGAATGCAGGATAGTAGGCCCCCTCATTCTGGGGCTAAACTTCTGAAGCGCCCATGCAGAACAGCGATCCCAGCCACTCCCCCCGCCCACCACCAGGCGTCTGCGCAATCACAGGCTCCCAGCGCTGATTGTGGCCTCGCCTTCCAGCTGCTCCTCCCACCCACGCCAGACTTCTATCTGGTGCGCAGCCGGAAAAATCAGAAAATACCGGACATTGCACATGTCCAGCATTCTGATTTTTTTTTTACTGGACAAAGAATGCAAATACTGGACTGTCCAATAGAATACCGGACACCTGGCAACCCTAGGTATGAGCCCTTTAAACAGAAGCCATTGAAAAGGCTTCTCCAGCAATGTGCTAGCGGTGCTGGAGCTACGAGCCCTTTTAACTGTTTCTATTTAAAGGGCTCTTGTGTTCCCAGTGGCTGCCAGGCCACACTTTGTCTAACAGGTGCGGGGAAGGCAGGAGCCCTTTAAATAGAAGCAGTTAACAGGGCTCATAGCTCCAGTAATGCTAGCGTGTTGCTAGGGAGCCAGAGACATGCGAACCCTTTTGAACTGCTTCTATTAAAAGAGCTCATGCCTTCCCCAGGGCTGCTAGGCAAGGTGCGGGGAAGATGCAAGCCCTTTAAATAGAAGAATTAAAAGGGCTCCTACATCTCTGGCTCCCAGGTACCGTGCTAGGGGGCAGGGCCTGGAACTGTCTCATGGGCCAGATCAAAGACTTAGGCAGGCTGGATCCGGCCTGCTGAGAGGCTTTTGCTCTCCCCCGCACTAGCCCCTTCCTAGTGGTATAAGGGGAAAAGAGCATGGGGAGGACAGAGTGGAGGAAGTGTGCCAGAGCAGTCTTACTTCAGTCCTAGCTTGCACCACAGGGGCTGAATAGTCCTGAATATGCAAGTCACAACTGAGTTTTCTGCAGGCCCCTAGTCTCAGAATTAGTTTATAATCATTCATGTAGACTACCTATTACTAGAAAGCATGGGTTTCTTTGGATTTTTAAGAAGTCTACTGGACTATTTCCTTTCTTGCCTTTTTACATGCAAACTTAAAAAAATATAAACCAATGTTCATCTAGGGTTACCAGGTAGCTTCAGAAAAGATACTGGACACACTTGTTGGGAGCGATGGGGGGGAAGGGACCAGCCGGGAGGAGGAGGGAGGGGGGGAAAATCGGGTCAGGGTCAGGGGGGTTGGCTGGGGGAGATCAGGAGGAAGAGAACCGGCTGGCAGGAAGCAGGGCTGGCTGGGAGGGGGTAGAGGGAAGTGGGGCTGGCTGGGGGCAAAGCCAGGGGGAGGAGGAGAAGAGAATCGGCAAGCAGGGAGCAGGACTGAGCCAGCACATGCAGATCCCAGGGCACTGCCCGTCCCATGCACGGTCCTGGTAAAACAAGAGGAGTCCAGCTGCTGCTTCACAATGCGCTTGAACAGTGCTCAGGAGCATGGACAGGGCTTCTCCTCCTCCCCAAGGCGTCACTCCTACGTCAGATATAACCAGAGGCTCCCTGCGCTGATTGCGCCCCGCTTCCCAGCCACTCCCCCCACCAGGCTTCCGTCAGGCACCCAGTCGGAAAACCAGAAAATACCAGACATTGCACATGTCCAGTATTTTCTGAATTTTTTTTTACTGGGCAGAGGGACCAAAAACCAGACTGTCCGGTTGAATACTGGACACCTGGCAACCCTATGTTCATCTGACTGTATAAACTGGAGTACACAGAACCATTTCCTTTTATACTATAAATGAAACAGTAATTTTTATACAATGCAACAAATATTGCTTAATGTATACAAAACAGTTTATGGCACAACATTTCTGGAATGCTTTGGCAAAACAAAGGTAATATGCATAAACTATTATGAATTTCTGTGAAAATTATGTAATGCTCATATTTCACAAAATGTTGAGTGCATTTTGCTCTGTTGGCAGTAATTACTGATACTTATCTTTATCTTAGAAGTGCAATAGAAAGCATAAATACTGCAATGTTTAAAACATCTAAATAGCATTTGAGAAGTTTTATTTACACAAGTCTTCACAAATGCAAAGTCTGAAATTGGAATAACTGAACAGCATCACTCAGGTGTTCACTATTCAAAGAATTTAACAAAGTCTACTGCATACCAAAAATAGGCAAAATTCAAGCTTCTATTTAATGTTTACAAAATGATATAAAAGTAGCTGAAAATGTAGTTTTAGTACATACTAATTGAATTTGACAACATAGACAAGAGAACAAGAAAAAAATTCTCACGATTGAAAACTGAGACTCTATAAAAACAATCAGTTAAGTTGAATTCAATACCCAGATATGGAAAGTGTGCAAGGAAATTAAGTTATAGTGCCCTCTGCTGAAAAGTAGCAAGGACTTGCAAGCAAGTTTGTACATGTCTAGAGAAAATGAAAGGAAGAACATTCTAAAAGTGCAACTTCTCTGCTATTGGATTACCTTTACAATAAATATTTACTCTAAACGACTAGCACACAATTGGCATAGTACAAACAAATAATATACTACCACTTTTGAGTTCCTAGGAACATAGCAATGTTGAACTCCCAATTAGTTGGTATTTCAAATTTGAGTCATCCTTAAATGCTTTAGTTGATGCATCTCTGAAGGGTCAATTCATCCTGGCCTGCAGACATGACACCACAGAATAAAGAGAGTTCTACAGAAAGCTTTCAAAAGAAATGAAAGCTTGATAATGGGAGCCATGTAAATTTAAATGAAGCGGCGATTATTTAAATCGCCGCTTCATTTTACTATGTCGGGTAGCCTAATCTACATGCCTCTGGCGACAGAGGCATGTAGTCTAGACGTACCCTTAGAGTTCCTACTCTCTATAGAAAAGAAAGAATGTCCTAAAGAGGGAAGGAGGGGCTGAGGTTTTATTTTAAATATAATCAAAGTGTATCTTAAGAACTATTCTACTAGGGGGGGAAAAAAGCCAAAAAGCTATAAGTCTCAGAAGAGCATGCAGGACACTTTAAATGGTTGGTTAGTATACATCCTTACAAAAATGTGCTTGGGTATATATTGCTTTGTCACACCTACAATGTGTACATAGCTCCCTTCAAACCATCTTTACAGTTACGTGTGTAATAACTGATCTACTCTGATAAGAGATTAACCCTCATTAACTAAGAGATGAGAAACCACCTTAATGAATACATTCCTGTTCCCTCTCTTCCAGTTTCTCTTTTTCTTGACTTAGACCATTCTGCTCGGTTTTTCTTTCCTTCATTCTGCCCAGTTCATTGAGCTACATGGGAACATTTGATATGACCAGGCAGGACCTCCTGAGTCATCAGGATGAGTCCTTTGCGATCACAGACAACTTCATCATGTAATTCCAATCAAAATTGGGCTTGGGCTTGTTTAGTTTAGAAAAAAGAAGACAGAGGGGACATAGAATCATAGAATACTAGGACTGGAAGGGACAGAGAAGTCAAAGTCCAGCCCTCTGCCCTCATGGCAGGACCCAGTACTGTCCTGACCAAGGGAGGTTTAGGATGGACATTAGGAAAAAGTTCCTAACTGTCGGGGTGGTTAAACACTGGAATAAATTGATAAGGAGATTGTGGAATCTCCATCACTAGAGATATTTAAGGGTTGGATAGCCATCTATCAGGGATGATCTTGATGGTGCTTGGTCCTGCCATGAGGGCAGGGGACTGGACTTAATGATCTCTCAAGGTCGCTTTCAGTTCCAGTATTGTATGAAACTGACAAACTTCTAAAGCTCCATCTGAAAACTCTTCTGACAGTTAAGACACCTTCTTCTAATTTCTAGTATAAACATGTCCACAGTCAGTTTATACCCATTTGTTCTTGTGCCAATATTTTCCTTTAGCTTAAATAGCTGGTGTTTACATCCCAATTGCTCAGTTTGAAGACATCATATCCCCTTTCAGTTTTTGTTTTGCTAGGGTAAACATGTTAAGTTCTTTTAGTATCCACTTGTAAGATGAGCTTCCTTCATTCACCATATCATGCTAGTAGCCCTTCTCTGCACCGTTCCAGTTTGAATTCACTTTCTTGAGCATGCATGACAGGATTTTTTTGTGGCTGCAAGATTGGTTGCTCTTATTCAGACTGATCTAATACTTTCAAATCTTTTGCCTCCCTTGTTTTCAACTGATAAGACCCCTGCTTTGCTTTTCTGGTTTATACCACCACACTTACTACTGTTAATACCTGTGGAATTGCATCAGTACTACAACTGTGGGAGACTGGACAAAAACTGAACACAAAATCCAAACTTAATACTCACCATTCTTTTTGGGAGAAAAGTCTGAACATGATTTGCAGGAACAGAAGTGCCAAATCAAGAACTAGAAATATCAGAACTGGCAAGCCAATTTCATGGTGCCCAGAAAGTGAGGAAGTACTGGAGGAACTAATTGCAAAGTAGATGGGACACAGCTTTCATTTCTATAGTCATTTCTATAGTCATCATTCAAGAGCTGATTCTACTGAGAAACGTTCAAACCTTTTCACATAGTTTAATGGTGCAGAAAGGACTCCAGACTTCTTTAGAATTAGGATATACTGTAAGTAAACATCTCTTGCTAATATGAAGGAACTGTGGGTGTTCTACTGCTCCGAGAGAGGTAATTTCCTACCTCAAACTCACAAGAAGAGGTCACTTAAAGCAATAGGAAGGAGGATGCAGAACAATGGTCTGCACAGCAGTAGTGTAATGGGTGAAACACTGGACTGGGATTTAGAAGTGCTATTCCCAGCACTATCACAGACTTCCTGTCTAAGCCATGCCCTTCATTTCAAAAGGAGGCTGGTCTGAGCCCTAAATCTCTGTTTCTCATCTGTAAAGTAGGAATAGTATTTCCCAACCTCACAAGGTGTTGTAAAGATAAATTCATTCATGTTGGTGAGATGTTGGGACAAGTACCACAGAAAAACAATGTCTGGTTAGAACCCTTTTCTACAAGGAAACAGATGTATGAAGTGATAGTATGCTATGTTGGGGAAAATTCAGTGAATTGTCTCCACCATTCGAAGTAAAGGAAACGTACACAGCAGCTCTGACTGGTTCTCCCTAGGATCTTTTCTTAGCAGAAGTAGCAGAGACTAAAAAATTTTGAGATCACTTTAATGGTATTACTATGTCGTTTTCTACTGGTTTCTACTGATGTTGAATGGATGACGGTTAATGCTATCCTGAATATTGTGAATGAGTCCAAGAACAATAGCAGTTTCATGCTAAGTTTGCTTGTTTATCACCAGTCTTCTATTAAACAAATTAGGACCTTTAAAGCACAAATCTAGTGTCTTAACCTCTGTTTTATGAATGGGCCCAAGTATGTAACCATGAAAACCCCCAGAGCATTACCACATCTACTACTGGCTACGTAATAGTGTCAACCTAAAATGCCATATATAAGGGCATATCATGCCAAGGGAACACTTTTTTGTTCTAGGTACTTATGGCTCAATAACAGGCAGTATTTTATTCAGTAATTATAATTTTACTTGCTCATGATGACTTGATAGTCTGCTGGCAGAAGATTACCCTGGCTATTTTTTCCAAGTCTCTGAGATTCCTTCTTTTATGGGAAGGCTGAGGGTCTTTCATCAATGATCTGATAGAGGATGCAGAATCTGAGACAATGCATGAAATGGAAGATTCATTGGTCTCTTTATGAAGCTTTGAAAAATCTTAGATCAGCAGATGGCCGTGTGGGCTGCTTATTGCAGTGGTACAGCTGACTAGGAAAAAGACAGAGTGTCTCTCCCACTCTCTTTGAGCCTCCAGGGCAGATAACACTAGCTAGCTATACACAGCCTAGAGAAATATCCTTTCCCTAGGTATGCTAAGCACAAGTTGTGCTGGTCTACCTGCAGCCTCTCAGGAGTGAATTAAGGGCTTCCTCTTCTCCCACCCCCAGAAAAGACACATTGGTCACCTTCAACTACATTGCAGGTAGTGACAAAACCTCAAGTGAAAAAACTTCTGGGAAGAAAAAGCTGAGGAAACCTTAGTTAATTTTAGAATTAAAAAAAAAATCTACAAGGAAAGGTGTCTATCATGTTGAATACTTGTTGAGAGGAATATGAAGAACAGAAAAAAAATTCAGAACAGTCTAACAGCTGAGTACCTTTTAATAGTTTTGACTCTAAAGTACAGTTCCGTGAGTTTAGTGGCTCTCAGATTCCTGTCCCTAGCACCAGCCGTAATAGGTTTGAGGAGCAAGGGACACAGATCTCAAAAATGGGAATCTGTACATGCAAGAAATCTCCTTGAAAGATTTTATACAATTGTCTGATTTTGCAGGCAAGCAACACTGCAGGTGTTATGTAAAATTTAGTATGAGTTTTTTGGTCTCAGCCTAAATACATATTGTTTTCACACACTTGTTAGGGTGCATGCCTCTGGCGGCATAGGCATGTAGATTAGACTACCAGGCATAGGAAAATGAAGCGGCGATTTAAATAATTGCCGCTTCATTTAAATGTACATGGCTGCAGCGCTGAGCCGATCAGCTGTTTGTCGGCTCAGTGCAGTAGTCTGGACGCGCGGGGGTCGACATCAAAGGCATTTGTCGACCTCCCAGGTATGCCTCATCCCAGGAGGCATACCTGGGAGGTCGACAAATGCCTTTATTGTCGACCCCCGCGTGTCCAGACTACCGCGCTGAGCCGACAAACAGCTGATCGGCTCAGCGCGGCAGCCATGTAAATTTAAATGAAGCGGCGATTATTTAACTCGCCGCTTCATTTTCCTATGCCTGGTGGTCTAATCTACATGCCTCTGTTGTCAGAGGCATGTAGTCTAGACGTACCCTTACAGGAAACAATCCGGCACCAACTAGGTAAACAACGATTTTCCCCTTTGCCCATTTAACTTTGCAAGCTTAGCCAATACAGAAGAAGCCTTCCTACTATGCTTTTTATAGATCAGAATCTTGTAATTTCAGTGATATTTAAACACAACTCTAATATAGATTTTCATTTAATTTCAGAACTGTTCCGTATAAAGGCTTTCACTTTGCTATGGACACGTGCAAGGGTTGACAGACACAAATTCTATGTATCTCCCTAATTCCTACTCTTGCCTGCTTCTAGGGAATTCAGTAAGACTTTGCCTACTCCCTCATTGGGATGCCTGAGCAGATGCTGACACTAATGCATACCAACATGTAAAGGGTCGCTCTCTTGGGTAAACCTCCACAAGTGCCTTAATGGTAGACTTGCCCCTGCACAAAGTATGTTGCAAGTATGAGTAAGTTGAGCAGTGGTGGGTAACCTCAGGTCTGGGGGCCGCATGCGGCCCCTGGCTTGCCTGCATCCAGCCCCCAAGGCTCAGGGCCCCCCCTCCAGCATTGGGAAGCCCTTACTGATGCTCCAGCCCCCTGCTGTCCCACAAAATCTACTAGGCTGGGCTCCGCCCTAAACTGGTGTGCAAGGGAAATACAGGCTGTGTCTCTCTCCTCCTCAGTCAGGGGTCATATCAGTGAAGGTTGGGTTTTTTAGTTTCTCACTTGAGTACAGTTCCCCTACTGATTTTTCTGTGGGTCAGTGGCCCCTGACCCAAAAAAGGTTCTCCACCACTGATGTTGAGTATTCCAATCATAACTGTTAAACCAGCATGGATTACTCTGCTTTCAGAATGCTCAGCACATGACAACTGCTTATCTGATACAACAGATCCATGAATGAGCTTTCGTACCAAGTAGAGGTTGGCACACTCTTCATGTTCTCACACATTTTCCCCACCCATCTGTGCCCCCAATGGGTTTGTATGAAAGCACCTGTACACTGCTAAGCCTAGGTCTAACGACAGGAGTACTGGGTGACTTGGCTTCATGGAAGTTCCAATAAGGTGCTTCTGCTCCAAATGCAGCCAAATCAGAATGCACCTTTGCTACTGAAATGCACTACCAAGTCCCCTATTTGACCTCGCTTCTGAGTACTCTAACCCATCAACTTAGCTTCTATCACACCCACTACAACGCAAGCAAGAGAATATGCTATGGGATGGATGAAACAGGTTGGTAATGTTCTCTAGCTTGGTGTCACAGGCAAGAAGTGCCAGGGCAGTAATTAAATCTGTGTAATAGTTTGTCAATTAAATTTGGTAATCTAACCTACTCGGATTTACAAAGCCTTGAAACTTTAAACATGTAAGGTTACCATATCTCATCTAAAGAGACATAAGGAATATGTGAAATTACCTTTACTTAGAAATGTAACAAGAAATCATAAAATAACCAATCATGTAAGGAAATGCAAAATGAAGAAATCTATGCTAAGGCTTTGTGCAACTGGCATTCATTTAAAAAAAATCTATTCAGGTTGTCTTTTCAGATTGTCAGATTAAACAAGCCACACAGAGTTTGCTGCAAACCCATAATTACAGATTATTATAGTATACAAAAGATGCAAGGCATAAAAAGCTGCTGCAATTCACTCTACTGTAATAGAACATGCAGTGGAAGTTAATTCTGGCAAATGCTTTAAATATTAGCTTTACATAATACATATAGGTGAAACTGTAATTAGGACAGAATGAATCCTTCAAAGCTGCTTTCATTCTGACCCTGCAGATGATTACTTTTTGCTAATAAGACCACTGCTATTTGACAAAAAGCCAAATACAGTACCTTGCTTCATTCTTCAGTAAATTTAATAATTACAGCTCCTCCTGCCAATAGTTCTCAAATCAGACTTGTTCAATCCAATACTGAGCTTATTAGGGGACAGATCTATGTTTAGAATTCTTTGGCCAAAAAAGTACTTGAGGATGATGAAGCATGCTTTAGACAAGGGCACAATGATTAGCCATTTTCCCCACATAAAAAAACAGCACGTAGTCACTACAGACCACAAAATCACCTGCTGTTAGCACACAGCTGCTACAAAAAGGTTCTGCATTTATCTGGCTCTTAATACCTTTAAGGAAGCCTAAAGGGAACAACTTAATATGGAGGGAGAATAGCACTACACAGAGTATTTGGTATCAATATTAAACTCATCTTTTTCAATTTTCTTTCCATTGAGGCCATTTGATAGATAAATTCTATAAGAAATGTGTCACTACTTTAAATCTTATTTTCACATCTGCTGTTTTCCTTTCTGAATATTCTTAATTCTTGACTGATAAGATTTGAAGTAGACAATATAAAATTGCATTTTAGTAATTAACTCCATGTTTTCACAAATTTTTTACTGAATGAACTATGATAGGTTTGATTAATCAGTTTTTAAATATAGAAAACTTTCAACAGGCTTTCAAATTCTGTTATGTCTGTTTAGTGATAATTACATTAGGAAGATCATAAAAATAATATAAAAAAAATAAGACTTAAGAGTGATCATTCACCTAAAACAAAATGAAAATAAAACCATTTACACATCACATTGCAATATTTTGCACTTTTAATGCACATGACCAGAAGAATCCATAACATTGATTTCTATTCTTCAGAGGATCTATATTTTAGTTAACTGAGTTGTAATTATTCAAAATTACATTGTTTCATGCAATATCGATGAACACTATGCATTTTGTCTCACATGACATTAAATATAATTTAAAATTCGTGATTTAGGTACTCACTTCAGCATTAGAAGCGAACAATCTATTCTCTTTTAAATAAAAGTTCATCCACATAATTTGACATACCTTCTGTGACTGGTTGGAGCTTAGAAGATCGCTCTGAGTCAGGGGAATGTAGTGGTTCTGGCTCTTTCAGGCTTTCCAAATGCATAAAAGGATCATAGTCCACAGATGCCAAATCAGAAAGGCTTAAAGGAAAATATTTTGGGTTGCTGAAACACTGAGCTCCATAGACACATCCATGCAGAACCTAGAATAAGATCAAGATTTCAAGATAAAGTAAAGTAAATAATCTATGGCATTTTCTGATTAGTTTGTTAAAAAACAAACCCACTGCCAAACAATGAAACCCACTGTATAGGATAAAAAAAAGTGTTGGGAGAGTTTTAGACACTGTACCTTACAAAAGAATGTAAACACACAAATACCTTATATACACAATTAAGAACAGATTGATCAGTCTTATTTTCAGCTCCCGCGGTGTGAAGAGGTTGCAGTAAGGTCTTTAAAGGCAAGGCCATTATCCAGTCCAATAAACAGAGAAGCAAAGAAACCACCAACTGTAACAATATAATTTTTAGTTACAATTCACTTAAAACAGCAGTGTGCTAATTTACATTTCCTACTATATTTTGTTTTCCTGCTGTGACGTAGTGGGGGGTACCTGGCTGGTTTCTATGCTGCTGGCTCTGGGGTAACCCCCACTGGCTGCCATGGGTACCACGACCCAGCAAAACAGGATGAGTCACTATGCAAACCAGTATGGCCAGACACCCCCATGGAGAGGAACAAAGGAAGGTGGAATGCTGCCCTGGCTGGGGGGCAGGGCTGGAAGAGGGTGAGTGAGTTGCGGTCTGGGAGCATGGAGGAGACAGCCTAGGGAAAGGGGCTGGAGTTTAGGGGCCCGGTCTCCCCCATCTCAAGGGGGCCTGAGGCATCCTAGCCCAGCTCTGTGACCAGATTACATCTGTGCTGTGCTGTATCCTGGAGAGGCAATAAACTTCCTCTATTCCACCGGCTGGTGCAGTCTGTTTGTGCCATTTCGGGGTGCAGGAGACGGGGGACCCCCAACGCGCCGTCACACCTGCTTTAGTCTCTCTTCCTAATTTCGCTATAAAGCTAAACAACCTTACGCAATATCACATTAAAATTACTTAGAAGCTACTTAGAAGAAGTGGGTTGTGTCCACGAAAGCTCATGATACCATCTACATTTTTTTTAAGTCTCTAAGATGCTTCAAGACTATTAGTGGTTTAAGTTTTTTCAGGTACAGACTAACACAGATACCCCTCTGAAGCTTTAGAAGCTACTGTATGTTTAAGCTAAGCTTCATATTATAAGTGAAAGCTCTAGCAGATGAGACCCCAATTTGTATTTTGCCCAAGAACTATCAAAATGAACAGCTTTTCATCAAAACCATCATTGTGGTAGGTCGGTGAAAAGATGCAAAATTTTCATGATTTTGCAAAGTTAATTTAAAACAATTTTTAAAAAATGACAGATCAACATGTAAAAGTGGGGCTGGTGAAGTGGTCTGTCCTTGAGTCTCCTTGTAAAGAATTGCCTTTGCTATTTTATCAATATCGTTATTCTTCTTTCATAATCTGCTACTATAACTATACAGCTTCTTATATTCACTAAAGAATATCCAAATGTTTTTCCACATCAACAACTATTTGATTCTACAATACACCTGCCTTCCTCTAGTGGCTACTTTTACACAATCCATTACACGACAAATATTTCCCAAGGTTTTCAAACATGGATTGGATATTAACAGACTAGAGGGTCATGGCTGTGGTCTCAAAACAGAACTGAACTAATTTATAATAAAAAAACCCCTAAGGGGCTATGGTGAAATAAATTAAACAGAGTTAAAATAAACAGCAACAAAATTCTTCAAATAAACAGCAACAAAATTCTTCAAAATACTTTAAATATGTGAAACAGCCCGTATTAAGGTGACCACAAAGAAAACCTCGTGTGATTTCTGAAACTATATTTTATATGACATAAGCATAATACCCATTTCATGGCAATAATCTTAATTTAGCCTTGTAGTAACATCAAGTAATAAACCCATGATGATTAAGGGATTACAGAATTTTTAGTCCCAGATTTAGATGGCAGGACATGGCTTGAAAAAAAAAAATTCCTTAAATAGAAGAACCACCCACCAGTGCAAATTTGGTGGAGGTGGACTTCTGCTGTGCAATATGCCAGCTGCTGCCCATTCCCAGCAGAAGTGTTCTATTATTAACATAAGGGGAGGGAAATGGCATTTAATGTGTGTTCTGGATGTGAGGTGCCAGAAGAGGAAGGAGTATGTGTGGTACAGCAGAGCAGCTCTATGATCTTCTACTGCTGTGAGGCCTGATGGCAGAAGCCAAAGTAGATCCCCACCTGCTCTGCTTTCCACCAGGGATGGGCAATCAAGGACAAGAAAACCACAGTCTCACACTGCTGTCAGTTGAGATGCCCTCTTCAAAAATAACCTTTGCTTTTCTTTGTTCCCAGTGGAAATAGAGCCAAACTGCCCTTAAAGGGTGGCAATCCACTATTTTGTCAGGAGGCAGAAAGCAGCACTGAGGAGCTGTTGAATGAAAGCAAGGGTCATCTTTGTTTAGGGCACTCTGACCTCATGCCCAATGAGAACAACAGAAAATGGCAATTATTTTGAAAGAAAGCCAATTCATGAAGAACTGTGTGCCACCCCTTCTAAAGAATGCACTTGAAATTATACTTGATAATTATAAAATGATAATTAATCCCCAAATGGTCTTCAAATGTAACCTATGAACAAGATTTCAATACATTAGCCATACAGAACTTTTGAAAAGTCTGCAATAATTTGGGATTAGGATCTTTGGGGTCAAGGAGAAAAGGTCTGACAGAGTGCTCAATTTATTAATGGAGCCATTTTTAAAATTAAATTTGAACTTTACTTGTAAATTCTCAGAAAACTCTATTGTCAAAGAATAAATGCTGTAATTTTGGGGAGAATAGACCATATTTTACATCAGGGTGCAGTGTTCCCTCTACACTGAATGGCAGCACAACACAAGTGATTAATGAGCCCCACTCAGTCAGTCAGTTCTGGGCAGGGAGCCTCTGACTGGGTGGGGCTGATTAATCACCTATGAAGCTGTGCTGCCTCCTGCATTTTAGAGGTAAACACTATCGGGATGGGGAACCTAAGGCCTGGGGACTGATTGTGGCCCCTGAGGCTTAGGGCTCCCACCCCCACAATGGTGTTCCAGCCCTCCGCTCCATCCTGCAGGGCTGGAGCATACAAAATCTAGCAGCCTGGGCTCCCCAGGCTCTGGTGTGCAAGGGAAATATGGGGAGTTTCTTTCTCCTTCTCAGTTGGGGGCCACATCAGTGAGAGTGTGCTGATTTTTGTTGTTTTTTTTTTGTGCTTCTTACTTGTTTCCCACCCCTGTTTTATATACAAAGAGTTTGAATCTCAGCCATAAGGCAAAATGTAAGTGTAATCATGGAGCCACAACTGGCAATTCTATATTTATGTTAACAGTAGCATATTGAAAATCATGATTAATGCTTAATTACCCTTTTGTCCTGTTCATATGAAGAAGCTTCTGTATTGGGTAAAAGATGAGTAATAGTTGCTATCAGGATCTGTGGACAATAAATAAGCAGTTTTCGTTAAAAGTTACAATTCCTTTCAACTTAAATATACCAGGCAAATGTGATACAATACTATACCCATGGTTAAATTCGTCTACAATTATGTTCAACTGTAGAATTCAGTTGGATGATTGTTTGCACATCTGAAGTTTTATTGAACTTCAAAAAAAGACACTACTCAATTAATTATTCAAGTTAAGTTACATGTGTCTTAGGCAGGGCACAGAGGAAGTCACAAAGGCCTTCCTCCACCTATCTAGTTCATCCACGCTAGCTGCATTCTTAGACTAAAAGCTCATTGTACTTTTAATATCTCTAAAAACAATCACTTCAATTTCAATTATACGATTTCCTAAAAGCGCCATAAAATCCCCAGACATCTGCAAATTGTTTAAAATATTTTGTAATTACTTACTTGAATAATTTTTAAAGGTGAATCAGATTGGTATGTTTGAAGCCTATATACATAATGAATCAGCATATTAAGCATATTGCAGGCAACATGTGCAACTGCTTTATTTGGAAACTGTAAAAAAACAGAAATAAATCGTAATAATTGTGCACGATTTCAAGCTATGACATGCTGAATATGATGGACAAGAATCATTAATAGTATTACAGATTTAAAAAGAGATTAGGAAGAGCTGTGGAATGAGTCCATTGCTTTATAACTTACTGCTCTTCAATTTAACATGAATTACTTTATCATCAGACACATAAATGGAGTCACATAATTTCATAGGCAAAGGAGAAAAGATGGGCTGCACATCAAGGGGAAAACCCCTAAGCTTTATGTTCAGATTGGCTATCAGTGTATGTACCATGAAACCAGAAGGAAAGAACACACTTTCTGTTATCCTTATCAGTAATAATACAATTAACAGTTGATGAGAAAGAATCAAATTCCCTAGGGCTATGTCTAGACTGCAAGCCTCTTTCGAAAGTATCTTTCGAAAGAGCGCGTCTAGACTACAATACGTGGATCGGAAAATCGATCCACTTTTTCGAAAAAGAGCGTCCTGACTGCTGGACGCTCTTTCGAAATTAAAAGCCACCCGGAACCGCTTCTGCCAGGGCATGGGGGCAGCATTTCCTTCCGGGTGCTGCTGCCTGCCTGCCCTTTGCAGAGACGCGGTGTGGTTAAAGGGACACTCCTGAACACCCGTTGCTCTGCTTCTGCAGCTGCCTTTGCTGTCCCTCTAGGAGGTAAGCAAGGCATTGCAGTGCTGGTTTGGAGTGCTCAGCTTCCTGGGACACCCCAGCAGCTTTTTTCTGTGGAGGTTTTTCTGTTTGAGACCCATTTTTTTGGCATGGAGCCAGAGCTGCCCCTGGGCAGGCGATGGCCCCACGCCATCATACTGCAAGTGTTGCTGCATCTGCATGACACAGTCATGAGGCTCCTTCCCCATCTGGACCCAGACCAGAGGTGCGAAGGGATCGTCTGTCAAGCAGCCACACTGCCCTTGCCTCCAAACTTCTTTGTGGAGAGGCGTGTTTGGAGGCTTGACACCAGCTCTGACTGGTGGGACCGGCTCGTGATGGAGCTCTGGGATGACCAAGAGTGGCTACGCAACTTCCGGATGCGAAAGACCACTTTCCAGAAGCTGTGTACCTGGCTCGCCCCTGATCTGCAACGGCAAGACACCCACCTGCGGCCCGCTATCCCCCTGGAAAAGAGGGTCGCCATTGCCCTCTGGAAGCTGGCAACCCCCGACAGCTACCGCTCCGTGGGACACCAATTTGGAGTGGGCAGGTCTACTGTTGGATCCATCCTGATGGAGGTAAGTCATTGTCTGGGGACAGTCACAGTTTGGGGTGGGGGGAAGGGAGACTGTCAGGAAGGGCAAAGTGGAGTGGGAGTGGGAGGGAGCTCCTCCACTCACCCTGAATTGTTGGGGGGGGGGGTTCTGAGGAGGGGATTCCCGGGGTGTTTGAGAGGGAAGGTGGGTGGTGGGTTCTCCTCCTAAGAGATAAGGCACCCCTTCTAACATTTTGTTGTCTGTCTCGTTCTGCAGGTGGTGAAGGCCATCAATTCGGAGCTGCTCAACAGGCTCATCTGTCTACCAGATCTGGACAGCGTCATGGCCGACTTTGCTGCCCTTGGCTTCCCGAATTGTGGAGGAGCGCTCGATGGGACACACATTCCAATCTGTGCACCGCCCCATTAAGCAGCCCAATTCATTAACAGAAAGGGCTACTTTTCTATGGTCCTCCAGGCCCTGGTCGACCATCGAGGCCAGTTTTCTGACATTTGTGTTGGGTGGTCAGGGCGGGCACATGATGCCCGCATCTTCAGGAACTCGTACCTCTACCGGAGGCTTCAGGCCTGAACATTTTTCCCGCATCACGACTTTGCAGTTGGGGATGTGCACATGCCGGTGTGCATAGTGGCTGATGCAGCCTACCCCCTGATGCCGTGGCTGATGAAGCCCTACACCGGCCACCTGGATGCGAGCAAGGAGCAGTTTAATGCTCACCTTAACTGGGCTCGCAACCAGGTGGAATGTGCGTTCGGACGTTTAAAAGGCAGATTCCGGTGCTTGCTCACACGCCTAGACATGGGGGAGAGCAACATCCCTGAGGTGGTGGCTGCGTGTTGCGTTCTCCATAACCTGGTGGAGAGGAAAGGGGAGGCCTTCCTACCAGGGTGGGGTAGAGGTGCTGATGGCCAGGAGAGGCACTTTGCCCAGCCCCGGACAGCTGCCATCCGCCAGGCTCACCGGTCTGCTGTTTGCATACGGGAGGCCCTCCAGGAGCAATTCTCAAGTGGAGGCCACTGACTCTACTGAGGGGCTTCTGCCTGGGGACTGGGCCCTGGCCCAAAAGAAGCTTCCCTCCACAACCCATCTCCTGACCCTGTTTGGAGAAATCATTAACACCAGGGTTTGTCTCAAAATAATAAGTTCTGTTTTATTTTTTTAAATATCACTCAAAAAATAGTATAACTGTTGCAAACATAAAAAAGCTTTTGTTCATTTTTGATGTAGAAAAAACTATGTACAATAAACAATTTGTTGAACACTTTCTTTGTCATTTAACTGGGGTGATGGGGGTGCTTGAAACCTGGAGGGGGGAAGGGAATCAGGTTGCACGGTGCTTGCCTGATCGCAGTCTCCTGCCTGGGCCTCGTGTTCGGGGTCCATCATGGCCACGGGATCGGATGGTGCACCTGTCGGTTGGCTGGATAGGGTGCTCTTGGGACGGGGAGGCCTGGGGGAGAGGAGGGCCAGGGGGAGAGAGGGGCTGGGGAACTGGGGGGGCTGGGGGAGAGGGAGGTCCAAGGGGGGAAAGGGATGCTGTTGTGGAAGGGGGGTTTGGTGGGGCGGGGTCATGGGGTGCTGGAGGAGCAGGACCAGGCACAGGAGCAGGCAAGCCGCAGACCTCCCTGAGAGTGGCAGTCAGGGACGTGCGCTGCTGGACCAGCTCCTCCATCAGCTGGTCACGCCACCGATCCTCTGCCTCCGCCCTCTCTCACAGGATGGAGTTGAGCTCCTGCACGGCCTCCACATGCTGCCTCAGGATGTCCGCATACACACGCCTGTGTCTGCAGCTCCCATGTCCCCGAGATGGAGATGGAGGTGGGGCTGGGGTGCTGCGGCCCTCTTGCACGGCTGGTCCGGCTGTGGAGGAAAAGAAGAAGACACAATCAGTCCTAAAAAACTGGACTCTGTAGCACTTACAATACTAACAGGATGGTTTATTAGGGGATGAGCTTTCGTGGGCCAGACCCACTTCCTCAGATCAGAGTAACACGGCTACATTTCTATCACAATCAGTCATGTGTGCAACAGCTGTCCAAAAAGCATGCCCTCTCCTCTTGAGACAGGGGAATCAGACATTCTGAAGGTAACACTGTGTGTGACCTGGGCATCAGCCTGAGCATGACAGGTTTCCCTAGTGCATCACCCACTGTGCACCCACCTACCTCCTCCCCCCCCCCCCCCCCCGGGTGTTATACAACCTCACTGCACTCACCTGCTGCTTCCTCTCCTGCGCCAGATGACACCTGGGAGGCCTCTGGGGTCTGGGTGACTGGCTCCAGGGTGAGGGTCGCCATCTCCTCACTGTCCTCCCCTGGCACCATGTCCCCGTCTCCTGAGTGCTCTGGGTCCTGCTCTGGCGTGTCCACCACAGGGTCTGCCAAGCCTGACTGGACGAAACGCCGTGGTGTGCGTGTTTCACCACCACCACCCAGGATCTGGTCCAGCTCACTGTAGTAAGGGCAGTAGTAGGGGGCTGCACCAGAATGGGAGCTCTCCTCCCTGGCCTTGACATATCCTTGGCGCAGCTCTTTAACTTTGGAGCGCACCTGGTCCTGGGTGCGGGGGTAGTGTCACTTCTGGGCCAGGGCCTCTGCCATGCGGCCATAAATGTCCGCATTTCGCCGCCCGCTTTTGAGGGCTTGTAAGGCCGCCTCCTCTCCCCAGAGCTCCAGAAGGGTCTTGATCTCTGGCCCAGACCATGATGGTGCCCGGCATTTGGAGCCCCTGGCTGGGTCCCCAGAAGGCTCTCTGGAAGGGCCAGGAGGGTCTTGGGGCTGGGACATGCTGCACCTAAGTAGCCGTGTGCTCTAGCTCCTTTGCTGCAACAAGTGGCTGTGAGGGTGCCTGTCCCTTTAAGAAATGGCTGCAGACAGGAACCAGAGACATGCAACCAATGCCCCAGATTGTCCACCAGGGCTTCTTCCTGGTGGCCAGTATTTTCGAAAAAATGGCCTCCCCACGTCCACACTCACTTATTTTCGACGGATCTCCGTCGAAAAAGGCGTTCTTCCTCGTGCAATGAGGTTTACCGCTGTCAAAAGAAAAGCCGCGTTCTTTCGATTTAATTTTGAAAGAACGCGGCTGCAGTCTAGACGCAGGTGAAGTTTTTTCGAAAAAAGGCTACTTTCTTCGAAAAAACCCCTGAGTCTGGACACAGCCTAGATGAGAACTAAAACAGAGATTCTGTCAATACCAAAAGATGCAGTGAGCAAGAAAATTATGGAAGTAAATTAGTAATTGAAAAGTGAAAAGATTCAAATTTACAGAACCTTCATTTTCCTTCTGTTGGAGAGGTAGCGGCATGGATTTAGCAAACTCTCTCAAAAGGTGGGAAGCCAGTCTTTAGAGTATCACAACAGCAGAGCTTATAAGGAAAGCTTTAAACGGGTAAGAAAAGATAAAAGGTTCAGGAAGTGGGGGGTGATAGAGACAGGACCTAAAGTAGCAAATGGACAGAGTGGAGAAAGCCAAATGGTGCTGAGCAGGCAAAGTTTCAAAAGAAACTTTAGGATACTGAGAGATGAGAGAGAAGGAAGTAATATGTAATATGGGGTATTGAGAGGCAGAGAAAAAATACATTTTTATAAAAAAAACCTAGTGACTATAAAGAAAATGTACAATATAATGAATAAATAAGAACATACAGGTGATATTGCATATCAAAGTTTATGCATATTCTGTGAAACGGGTAGAAGTTGGAGATAGTTATTGTAGACTGTCATAGGGCAAAAACTCACCTCCAAGGCGCCTCCTGCTGGCCACTCTGGGAATTAGCTCTTCAGCCTTGGAGCACCCCCTTTCAGCTGGTGTCAAGCCTGCTAGTGCTGTCCTAGATCAGTACCCCTGCACTCCAGGGTCCTCCTCTCTCAGGATACCCTCAATCCCTCTATATCTGCCTTGCTTCAGTGACCCACTGCCAGTCACCACCAACTCCCATACCTGAGGGGAAAACTGCAGTCTGAAATGGCCACTTATCATTGGCAAGTCTGTTTCAGGAAGTCTCCACCTTCCCTAGCAGCCAGGTTCCTCCTGCTTCTCAACTAGAGCAAGAGCATGTCCATCTCTGCCCCTCCAACAGCCCTATTTATACAGGCCCAGCTGAGCCCTAACTGGCTGTCTCTGCCTCAGCTACTGGCTTCCCAGCTCCAGGGCTGGGTTTTAAACCTGAAGGGGCCAGTGCGGGGCAGATGCCCTATCACAGACATTTAACAATTTTTTTTTTTTAAGATTAAATAAAACCACTCAAATTCCTTGAAGTAACATTCTGTAAACCAGGGTGGGTAGATTCAGCCCAGCAAACATCTGGATCCAGGCCACTATGACCCTCTGGACCACTAATGTCCTGCAGCACAGCAGGGCACTTAGGCAGGCTGCCTCATGGGGCCCCACAGGTTGCCAAAGTGACCGGAGGCTGCTTAGAAGCATGTCTCTGTGTACATGTTCCTTGAGTAAAAGTGGTCAGTGGGTCTCTGCATGTTGCCTGGGTCTTTAGCACCAGTCTCATAGCATTCATTGGCCAGAAACTGACCAACAGGAGCTGCAGGAGTAGTGCCCGCAGGTGCATGCATTACATGGTGATCCACTTCCCTCACTCTGACCAAGGGGCATGCACAGATACACTTGCCCCAGCAGCTGGCCATTCTGAGTGATGTTTAGGGTTGCAGCCAGCAGGTAGAGGGAGAATTGCGGGGAGGGTACACAGGAGGGTGGGGTGACTGGCCGAGGGGAGCCACACGGGCAGAGGAGGCAGCACTCACAAGGCGAAGAGGAGGCCGCCGGGCTCAGCCTCACCAGCTGCAGTCGACCCACACTGCCCTCCAGAAAGCACCCCAGAAGGGGCCACGCCTCGGGGCTTCCCACGCAGAGTTCCCAGCACCCTGGGGCCAGGCGCAGGCTCCAAGCAGCTGGGTGCGGGGCTCCTAGCTTGGGACGGCCTCCACGGGGCTCCCTGCTCGGGGGATGGGACTCTGCCTCAGCTGAGCCCCAGTGCCTGCCAAGCCCCTGAACTCTGCACCAGTGAGCCAGCTGCTAGGAACAGCCACCATGGCCGCAGCCTGCTCCGCCAGGCTCAGCGTCACCAGCTGCGGCTGCCCTGCACCAGGGCCAGGTGCCACGCCCTGCCCTCCCAGCACTCTGGAGCCTGTAGCCAGACAGGAACCCCCCCTGTAACATCCATCTTTGCTTTCCTGGAACATACAGGGCACACAGAGCAGTAAAAGCCTTGGAGCAGGAGGCTCAGGATATGGCAGGCTGCTGTGACCGTGAATGGCTGTAAACAATGATATGCCAATTGCTGACCAAGAGGCTGCCGAGGAGTGCCCTTGACTCAAACCCATATTGATACGAACACACAGCCATCCGCGGGGGGAGGAATCTCTCGCCCAGTTAAAAAAAAAAAAAAAAAAAAAAATGTCTAGTACTCACAATTTAGTTCTCTCTCTTGCAAGGGTAAATTAAGTTGAAACTTGCTTGTAAGAACTGGCGCCACAAAACGGACCAGTACAATTTGGCATCTTAGATAAGAAAGAGGATACAGGCCCCCAGGGGTATAAAGATGGGTCCAGCAGTACATTTACTCTTGAGTGTCAATCTACCATCTATCTGCTGGTCAGGTTAGGTGTTTTGACCTCCCAAGGTTCCACAGGGACGCCCACCTCGTATTCGTCTTTCCTAGGAATTGAGGGACCGGCCATGGCTTGACCCGCTGGAGTAGAGAGGCACAGAAAGGGGTAAAAATTGTACCTGGATGTGGTCCTTTGTCTTAAGTGTACACATAGATTTAGAGCTCTTTAAAGATTAAGCTGTCACTTGGTACCATTATTTCTATTTTCTATCTTTATTTTCTTTGTAACCATTTTTAAGATTTATATTTGCTAGCAGTTAAGAAATAGAGCAATAGTCATTGTAACCATAAGATCTGTATTTGCTAGCAGTTAAGAAAGAGAGTAATAGCCATTGTTACCATATGCTTTTATAAGTCTTTTTAATAAACCTGTAACTGTTTAAGTTTTTAACCTGACTCCTTCAGTTGCTGTAACAGAACCAAGCACAATTTAAAAGAACTTCAGCTGGTCATAAGGGACAGGTATAGGAGGAGCTTGGACGTTTGGATCGTGTCACTCCCAGGTGACAGATCCGTTGGGGCATCTCTCACTCTTCCCTAGACTGCCCGCTGCGAAGGGATCCTGTATCCTAGCAGCTAAAATCTGAGGTGTAATAAGCTCTTCCTATAAACAAGGGCGTCTGTCAGCCTGTTGGCTGCCCTCTGCGACGGGACCCCAGTCCTAGCAGTAAAGTCACGGACGTTAAACCTTTTCTCAGCACATATACACACACACTGCCCTGACCGTCGGCTGACAGGGCTAGGCACAGGTTCTGAGCAGCCGGGCCCGGGGCTCCCAGCTTAGGGTGGCCTCCGCAGGGTGCCCCGCCGCCCTGCTCCTCCTGCAAGCCAGAATGCCATCCCTGGCAATGTGCTGCCCCAAGCACCTGCTTGTTTTGCTGGTGCGTAGAGCCGGCTCTGTTCAGCTCTAGTTTACCCCTAAATGTCTTCTAACATCCCAGGAAGCAGTGCAAGTGTTAGTAATGTTGCTAGACAATATTGACCTCCCATTGTCTGGCAACTTCTCTGGTTCGGCACTGATCAAGTCCTAACAGTGCTGGACTAGAAAGTTTCAACCTTTATTAAGACATCATACCAAATAAAAACAAAACAACCCTCAAAGTTTTACAGAAAGTTGATGGGAGAATCCTTTTAACTTGATTAAACAGCTCAATCTGCTGGAAGTAGCAGCTGATATTCGGGAGACAAGTATCCAATTAAACTTTGTTTGCAAGGATTATACGAATCTGCATTTGTCTCGTATATTTCTCTCCCTGTAAAAACAATGTCTATTCTCGGACAGTCTGGCACAAACAACAAATATTTCCTAAAACTCCAGACTAACAGCAGCTTTAGAATGCCACTGGTTTTACTCAAGGATACCTCACTGTTCCAAAAACAGACTTAAGGGTTTAGTTCTAATTTGGGACACACTTAACACATATACACTAGTGGGCAGTGGAATGATCTGAGTGCCCGTTAATTGTTCTACAGAAACATTTTAACATCTTTTTCTCTGTATAGTCTAAAGTCTAAACCATCGTGTGGATGGTTCTAGTTGATATTTACTGGTATCTTTGTTGATAACACATTATATGTGCTTTTACACACAGTGGAGCTCTGATCTTTACCGCTCTCGGTTATACCTCAGCTTTAGCTTAGTTGCCTCAGTGCTTTTTGTTTCTCCTTCTCCAGGTTGCCATTCCAGGGAACAGGACACAGCTCAGATATATTGTTGGTGTGAGAGAGCATTCCACCCCTTTTCTCAGAATGGTAAGAATCTTTTACCATTGATTGCTTTACTCTTCCTAATTGATAATTTTGTTCAATTAGCATATCCAGAATGATACAGATCAGCAGGGACTAATGACTTGACGCCTCTGTCTTGGAATTGCATCAAAGGTTTTCAGGTGAGGATGTACGGATTGTAAACCAAATCATTTTTAGCTGTAAATAGATGTCTCTTGAAATCCACACACAAGAAATTGTCATGTGATAAGGAACTGTTAGGCAAGCTTCCATTTAGGCTCCAGATTCAAATGTCTTCATTGTTTAAATATAATTAACAACTTTTTCAAGGAAATGCAGTTACTCTTTTCCATGTACTCTCATGACAGTGAGTTCATTTTGATACTGAGAAAATGAATTAACAAATGGGTAGTGAGTGGGACTACTATAGAGCTTTTATTGTAATAACCTTTTGCCTATATACAAAAAACTACTTTTAAGTATCTCTTAGCAATGGTAATCTTTTGTTATATATTTAATCAAAGTCACCCACACACCTAAGTGCAGATATGGCCTATCTTCCTTACATATCCCTCCCACCTATTGATTAAGGGGGAGACACTGTAATGCTGTAGCCTGGAAGGGAAACCTACACTAGAGTACTTTAGGATCAGTCAATTGTTTTAATAGTATTCATGTCTGGGTTTCTTTATTTTTTTAATAGCATTCCTGTGTGTATAGATTCCGTAACACTAATATTTTCTCTAACATAACTTGAAGTGACAAGGCATTGTATGCATGAGCTTACCATTCTAATTTACTTAAATTTTTACTTTTGCTTCATCCTCCACTCCTCACCTTGCCACACTTTGCAAAACAGAAGAGTGGTGAGTCGAGTTTTGTTCCATTCCCTTTGCTATACTTTTAAGACAGCTGTGTGAAGTTTCCTTTAGAATAAATGTGTGTGTGAGGATTCGGACACATTTTTAATAAACTTCAAATATTTATAGACTACAGTACAGTAGTATAACCAGTGCTCATTACCCTGTTTGGGATTCAAAAGATCTTACTTTGGTTAGCTTCTTCTAAATAATCTTGTTTATCTAGGTTGCCCTCTTCAATTTCTCCTTAAAAAATAATTTGAGGTGATGATAATAAAGATTAGAGTTTCTTGGATTTCTGAGGCTGCATTTTCTTCTAACGAGCACTTGAGTCTTTCCAAGTCCGTTAATAATTCTTGCATCTTTTTCTTGCAGGGCATATTAAATCCTTTCATCTTTTCCACTCTTAAGTTTTCTTACTTAATCTCTCATGTGCCTCATCCAAGCACTGGAATTTCTATTTTGCCATTACAGAGAGTTTGTTAGCAATGGAGCAAGTTCAACATCAGACAAGAATGGTTGATTGCACAACTAAAATTGTCTGGAATAAGAATAGAAGTGTTGGATGTAAATGTCACTAGTTGGAACTCTGGCTAAAAAAAAATGAGCACTTACCATTTTCTTTCATCCCAATTTAAGCTGTTCATTTATCTGCTGCGGCTCTCTCACTACCTCCTTGAGACAATGAGACAGCAGTTCTAACAACTGGTTTCTTCTTGGGCATAAGTCTATGGAACTTAGTTCAGGGAACTGCTTTGGTTAAGGCAGGGGAATGGAGAACCATTCTGGGCCCAGAAGCAAGAATTACTAGAGCACATCTTCTCTCAAATAATAGGGGATGCAGTTCCATGTAGTTACGGGGCCAATTCTGAACAGAACTCGGGGAAGCTACCCTAGTTGTAGGTCATTAGGCCTGTTCCATGACCCCTTGTTAGAATGTTATACCTCATGAACTTAAAAAAAAAGACAGGCTTAAAAATGAAAGTTAAGAGTTAGTGGTAAGGAAACAGTATTAAGATGGGGATTTCAGGGCAGCTGTAAATTTCTGAAGAGCAAAATATTCAAAACAGAAGAAATGAACCACATTGCAAAAGAAAAAAGTAGTGAAAAATAACCGTGGTTGTCACAGTGGCTTTCTGGAGACAACAGAAAAAGGAAATTATGGGACCAAAAAAAAAAAAAAAAAACAGTTCAACATTTCATGTGCATAACTAAAACAGCATAGGATTGGAGAAGAAAGCTGCATCGTAGTCCAGCTTCCTTCCCCTCGCAGATGCTGCATTTTGAATTTTTCATTGTCTTAGAATCATACAATACTAGAACTGGAAGGGAACTTGAGAGATCAAGTCCAGTCCCCTGCCCTCACGGAAGGACCAAGCACCATCTAGATCAGTGGTGCGCAACTCATGGGTCTTCCGGGCGGAAGGAGTCGCAGTGCCGGCTCGTTGCCTGACTTACTTGCAGCAGGGGGGGCGGCAGTGGAGCAGAGTGGTGCTTTGGTGTTTTAAATTAAAGAGGATTTTTTTTTTTGGCTCAATAAAAAAAATGTTCCAGGGTCTGGGGATCGCAAATTAAAAAAGGTTGAGTACCACTGATCGAGATCATCCCTGATAGATGTGTAACCTGCTCTTAACTATCTCTAGTGATAGAGATTCCACAACTTTCTTAGGTAATTTATTCTAATCTTTAACCACCCTAACAGTTAGGAAGTTTTTCCTAATGTCCAACCTAAACCTCCCCTGCTGCAGTTGAAGCCCATTATTTTTTGTCCTATCATCAGAGGTCAAGGAGAACAATTTTTCTCCCTTCTGCTTGTAACACTCTTTTCGACATTTGAAAGCAGCTATTGTGTCCCCTCTAATTCTTCTCTTTTCTAAGCTAAACAAATGCAGTTCTTTCAGTCTTCCCTCACAGGTCATGTTTTCTAGACTTTTAATCATTTTTGTTGCTCTCTCTGGACCTACTCCAATTTCTCCACATCTATCTTGAAATGTGGTGCCCAGAACCAGCCAGACACAATAATCCAACTGAGGTTTAACCAGCACAGAGTAGAGCAGAAGAATCATTTCAATGTGACTGGGAAAATCGGGTGAAATTACACACTTCAATGAGCACAAGGAAAGGTACTGACTGCAAACTTTCAATTAAATTTTCTTTTTTATTTGCATCAGAAACAGGACATCTTGTGGAGAGGACTCTTATGAGCCAGAGGGATACAAATGAGCAGATATAAGCAGTTCTCCACTGCCTCTTCTTCTCTCAAAATATTTAATTTTGCACTTTGTTTGTTAGTGGCTATAGATTCTGCCACTTTTTTTGCATTTGACTGAAAGAAAGCAGACATTTGTAAAAGAGATTTAAATCTGCAGGAGGATCTTCAGGGATTAAGACTAAAACAGAACTATTTTTTATTCCTGAGGAAATGACCTCTTCTGATCTGCTAAAGAATAATGTGGAAAGTGGTTAAAGAGAGTACAATAAACAGGGGACAGATTCTCTATTTATGTGTTTGGGTGACCTCCACATTACCTTGACAAACATGAAAATCTAAAAAATTGGACAAATGGATTACAGAATTTGAAATCAAATCCAGACTGCTGGAAGTAACTTTAAAAACATGTATGGCAACCCATCAAGAAACATATTAACACTATGTGAGATGGAAACTGTTGGGACATCCTGAATGTCCAAATTATTGAATTTAAGAATTATTCCTGACCTCTACGGGCAACTGACAAGCTATGAGGCATGAGATTTTATTAAATTCACTGCCTTAATGCAGAGTTGCAGGTGCTAAAAGCATGCAAGCAATCCTATTTTCCCCACTACCCATGAAAAAAGGGGATAAACAGGGATGTTTAGACAGATTTTAAGGCTCGAAGGAAGCATCATGATCACCCAGCTCAACCCCCCCCCCCCCCCCCACATTATAGGCCATACAATTTATCCAAGAATTAAAGCATATCTTATTTTCTTTAAAAATCTAATCTTCTCTTCAAGACTCCGAGCCATGGAGAGTCCACTACCAGCCAAGTAAGATGTTCCAATGTCCAAGTTCCTTCACAGCCAGAAATAGAATCTTATTTCAGAGCCAAATTTGTCTAGCTTCAATTTCCAACCATTGGATCTTGTTGTACCTTTGTCAGACAGACTGAAAAGGCCTCTCACTCTTGAGTATCTTTTCCCATGTGTAAGCACTTACAATGACTATGTCATCTCTTAATCTTCTCCTTGATAAACTAAAAATAGACAGAATCCTTAAGCCTCACACTGCATGACTTGTTTTCAAATACCTGGATAATGTTTGTGGTCCTCCTTTGACCTTTCATATGTATTTCCATATCCTCTTGAAGAGTGGACATCAGAACAGGACACAATGTATTATTTTGTGTGGTGTTCCCTTTTTTAAACATGCCAGCAACATTAGCTCTTTTTGCTACAGCATTGCACTGAGCACTCACACTGACTATCTATGATGATGGCTAAGTTCTAAGTCACTGCTTTCCAAAACCATCTTCCATCCTTTAGGTATGACCTACATTTTTTTATTCCCACATGTATTAGTTTGATTGTGTTAATATGTATTTTCTTGGGCTACGTCTATATTGGCATCCCTTTCCGGAAAAGGGATGCTAATGAGACGAGTCAGAATTGCAAATCCGCGGGGGATTTAAATATCCTTTTCAAGTAGGAATAAGAAATCCTCTGGAAAAGGGCTTATTTTCCGGAGAATCGCGTCTAGACTGGCACTTTTCTCTGGCTTATCCCCAAGCCGGAAAAAAAGTGGCAGCCATATAAATGCAAATGCCGCGAGGGATATTTAAATCCCCCGCGGATTTGCAATTCCGAACTGTCTAACCTGTATCCCTTTTCCGGAAAAGGAGTGCAGTGTAGACACAGCCTTGGTGTTTCCATCTAACCATGCAATATAGACTACTTTATAACAAATTATATTATTTACTGCACCATCAAAGATTTTACATCACCGTGTCACTTTGACTGATGTATATATTAATAAACTTTTGTCTCAGAGGGTAGTATTAATATACACCATACCATCTGTAACAGCCTAAATTGATGTAAGAGGTGATAAGTCAATGAGATGTTGCTCAAACTATGTAATACTTGTTCTCATTTTCTCTTCAAATAAGCTTAGGTCTTTCATGTGTGGCTGATATTCTATTGCCAGATTTTCTTTGATCGGATTGAGTCAGTCTCCGGATAGCTCCATCAAAGTCCAGCCACGCCTTCAATATGCATTTTCCTAAAGTTACTTTCTGGGCTGTATTCTCTCTCATGTGTCTTGTACTCACAGAAGGTTTCAGCTGCAGTTTCCAAAACAGCACTAAATAAACTAAGTATTTAGCCCTTACCTACATGTCACACTCAACAATGGTTCAGCTGAATCCATTTCTGATAAAGTGGTGTTAGCAACAGGTATTTCTGGAAGACTTTAAAATCACTGGAAGCCCAAGATATTTTTGAGTTGTACACAACATCTAGCTGCAGTGGTACAGATGGCCAATTAGCATCCTTCATGCTGAGACTTTCAGCGTGGTTAAAAGAGACACACAGCAGTGTCTTCACAGTCAAACTGCTGGATGTACTTGGACATAGCTTCTTGGCTGGAGTTCTGAATGTGTTGCTACATCTGAGTTATAAGCATGTAATTTGCTTTTGTCAGGTACCATTCCTGTTCAATGGTATACACACTGTACTTATCAATACATTAGACTAGGAATATAGCTTCCTGTATCTTTAGCCATTTATTCCTCTCCCAATAAGAAAATAATCCTCTCTGGGAGTCCCAATTCTTGATTATGTGGAAGCCAAGACATTTATTTATGTACCAGTCTACATCTGGCTTGTTTCTCCATGACTCAAAACCGTATTTATGAACTTTTCATTTAGACAGTACATTTGTAGGTATTTTACCCTAGTGTTCAAGGTGAGAGAAAACATAGCATGTTCCAAAGTTTTTACCAACTTGAACCAGTGAAGAACAGAAATGTGGCATAGCCACTTATGTTTTCATTCAAGCACTAACTTGTCCAAACTATGTGCAGTTACGACAAGATACTGGTTTACAATAATTGTTAGTAAAAAGAAAGAATAGAAGAACAAAGGGGAAATAAATTACAGTAAACTTCCGATAATCCGGCACCTTTGGGACCCAGGGGGTGCCAGATTATTGGCTATGCCAGAGTACGGGAAAGGGGGACTATGAGGGGTCTGGGGGGGGAAGGGGGTCGGCAGGGAACTGCGCATTGTGAGCAGCTCTCCAGCTGCTCTGACCCCGGCTTCCTCAAGTCCGCCGCTGGTCAGTTTCAGCAGTGGCGGACTTGGGGAAGTGGGGACAGAGCAGCTGGGGTGCTGCGGGACCAGTCCAGCAACATTCCAGCTGCTCTGCCCCCGGCTTCCTCAGGTCCACCGCTGCTGAAACTGACCAGCGGCGGACTTGGGAAAGCCAGGGGCAGAGCAGCTGGGGTGCTGCTGGGTTGGTCCCGCAGTGCCGCTCAGGTGAGGGGCGGTGCTGCGGGACCAACCCGGCAGCACCCGAGCTGCTCTGCCCTGGGCTTCCCCAAGTCCGCCGCTGCTGAAACTGACCAGTGGCGGACTTGGGGAAGCCAGGGGCAGAGCAGCTCCTGGGTGGCCAGAGCACTTCCGGGTTCCAGTTGATGTCCGACTATCGGGAGTGCCGGACAACTGGATGCCGAACAACTGGAGTTTTACTGTATTTTGGAAGATTAATATATTGCACAACTTCGATAAATCAGGTAGATGTTAAAATCAGACATTTCTTTAATATCAAATTTACAGAGAAATTGGGCCAAACTTGTCAAATGTACAAGTTATGGTAAACTGGAGAGGCAATCAGATCACTGAGAAGTTGCCACACCTAAAACATGATATGGCAAAACAGGCAACAGCAATAGGCTGCTTATTACTAAAAGAACCTGTTGGAAACAGCAAGGTATTTATTCAACTCCACTTGTCAAGGCTTAATCTCCAAAAGTGCACCACATTCTGTTTATCACAGCCAAAAGACTAGCTGTGGACAGTTTAAGTGAAAATAAGGAAAATTAAGAAATGTTTTAAAAACAAGACCTACTAGGAAAGGTCAAGAAAACAGAGTATGCTGTTGAGACATGCCAGTCTGCAAAACCTTTAGGTAGTAAGAGGCTAAGAATCGGGAAGGAACCAGGTATTTTGATTATTCAAAAAACTATAGAATAGTAAGAAGTGTTTTAAATTGGGAAATATAGATTATATATTTGACTGGAGGGAGGGAGGGGAAGAAAGAAGACTGGCTGAAGAACGAACTTGGCAATGAGGAAGCTGTGGAATACCATTACTATGGAAACTTATGGTAGTTTCAGAATAATGAAAGGAAAGGATAAGATGACTCCACTAGGAATCTCCTCCATCAAGCAGTAAGGTGTTGATACTGGTCCGCAATTGCTACTAACCATATTTGAATATATGGCTTTTCAAAACATTTGTGTATAGCAGGGGTCTCCAAACTACGGCCCGGGGGCCGGATGCGGCCCGCGAGGCCCTCTCATCCGGCCCGTGGAGACCTTTTTGGATTCAAAGGCAGAAGAAGTGAGATTGTTTCAAAACCCATTTGAAGCAGATGTGGCCAGTTGCCCAGATGAACTGCAGCTGGAAGTCATTGAGTTGCAAGCAAATGACCTCCTTAGGGACAAGTTCAAAACAGGACTGGTGGGTTTTTACCAGTTTTTGCCCAAGGAAGACTTTCCTAATGTCAAAACTTTTGCATCAAGGTACCTTTCAATCTTTGGAACAACATACCTGTGTGAACAAACATTTTCAAGAATGAAATACGTGAAGAACAATTTGAGAACAAACTTGTCCGATGATAATCTCAGGTCACTGTTGATGTTAGGGACAACAAATCTAAAGCCAGAAATGTCTGCTATTTTGGCATCCAGGAAACAATTTCACCATTCACACTAATACAGGTGTTCATGTGTAGTGTATGAATGTGTTATTAAATAATAACTGAATAAAATAATATTAAATACATAATTAAAAACAACATCCATGTTTTGATTGTTTTTTATTTGGACCTCAAGTGTGTAGTCGGCCCCCGAACTGCTGTTTGATAGTTAATGCGGCCCTCGGGCTGAAAAGTTTGGAGACCCCTGGTGTATAGCATCTATGTCTAAGTAAGGTACACATGAGTGAACAAATTCCAAAATAGCAATCATATTGACAATAATCCTTCACTCCACCGGGCTATCTAGAACACATGAAAATCTAGAATGTTTATAATAAAGTAACAGTCACACAACCTAAAATTGTATAAAAAGTCTAAAGTTTATAAAACTACTCAGATCATATTAAAGGGAAAGTGAAAAGCTTTGTGAAGAACTTTAACATTCCTCATTAACAAAATACATTTAATAAAATCTTTAAAATATATTTGTAAGTAAGAACGACAGTAGTAAAATCAATTTTTCCTTTACTTTTTATGCCAGAGTTATATTATTCCTTTCCTGTGGGCAATTTCATCATGAACAACCATAACAATGCATAGTTGTGGCCTGTGTTCGATTCAGATTACAGACTGAGCTACACAGTCCCAATGTGAGTGCTAAGAGGCTCCTTGCCCCAGAAAGGCCTCAGACCTTTAGGAGCTCTCAAATACATAAGTGGCACATCCTCTTGCACATCTGGCCATACCTGCTGATTAGTGAACAGTAGGGACTAAGCTATTGTTCTGCCTCCTCTACTCTATTTAGGAAGGCTTGCACTATGAGGAAGAAGTGCCTAAGGATCAGGCTGCACAGACTATAAATGTGACTGGCACTTGTGCAGGTGTGTAAGGAAGGGATAGTACCTTGTGTTCTCCCCTTCAGCACACAACCTGGCCTTTGGATCTTAAGCAATGACTTGCTTTGTCAGGTAATACAAATGTTAATTTTACCTTTTAAATTAATTAATTCTTCTACTGCAGAGTGAACACAGGACTGGAGGCCAAGGACTTGTGTGTAATCCTGCATTTGATACCAAATCACTTAGCTGCCTATGATAAGTCACTTGACTTGTATCTCAGTCTCATCTGTAAAATGACACTTGCGAAATTCAGAGTTGTGAAGATTACCTAGTTCATTTGTACACTGGACTTTGAAGATGTAAGTAATTTTTAAGTTAAGTTGTAGCACATTGCAGCATGCTTAGTCTTACCTTCAAAGACACACAAATCACATTCAGTGCTTCCTTGATCTGAGGATGATGTGATTCATGAACCAGTTCCTCACAGATCCAAATGCCAAGGCTACAAAGAGCAACACATCTGCAAAACAACATTAGATTTCAAAAACAGATATAATGAATTGTTACTTACCCTGCATTAACTGTACTTTTTTTAAGATACTGCTGTAGCTGTGCAGCATCTAGACTGTCAAGTTAAAAGAAGAACTCAAAATTCCAAGAGTGTTCAACTACCAGCAATAAAAACTTATGATAGTTCTGATTTCTGGACTGTCTTCTTAAGATATAATATGTACATAGCTACCATTTCCTAAACAAGCTAAACATAAAAACATTAATTTATTATGTGCTATACAGCATTTTTAACTTTTATAAGAATCCCCAATTCCCCATCCCAGAAGCTAGAACAGGGTAAAAGATGGGAGTTTCCCACTAAGCAGGTAAGAGCAGGAGAAAAAGGAAGAAGCCCTGCAACTGTGCAGGTACTTTGCAGAATGAACTTTTCATCTTCAATTAGCACACATAAATAAGGCTACCTTCTAAAGGTTAAAAAAAAGTCAAGCAACAGACCAAAAAAATCAAACACAGATCAATAAAATGTCATAATTTTAAGACAACTTATTTATTGATATTTATTATTTGTATTATTGTAGCACCTAGGAGTTTCTGTCATGGACCAGGATCCCTTTTTACAGAATAAAACGGCAACCTTGTATGTTTCATTTCCTTTTTTGAGTCTTGCTCATGGATGTTTTAACACTTTAGATTTGCTATGAAGAGGAGATGGTGAATCTTACTGGAAGATGTCTACATTGATTTTCTTTAGCACATGAGGATGAGCAGAGCAAGCTGATGTGATATACAAGTAGGAAAGGAGTTTAGAAGGGTGGACTTTATGGTGAGAGAAAGTTAAGGAACTGATTACAGTCAGTGTTGAGGAAGAAGAGGACCAATGGCAGTGAAGAGGAGAAGATGGTGGTCAGAGAAAGAATTGAACAACAGATAGGTCAAAGAGGGAATACTGCCGAGTGAAAATAAAATCAAAGGAGTGGCCATTTTCACATGTGCAAGACAAAATGCAGACAAAAAGACTAAACTTGCAGAGGAAGGAGAGGAGTTGGGAGAAGAAATGATTGAATGGGAAGTTAACATGAAAACTTGGCACTGCAAAGCTGGTGTGGGAAACTGAAAGAATGAAGAGATGGTACAGAGAGCCAAAATCAGTAAGGTGAGAAGAGACTAAGATGAGGAGAGAAGGGGTGGTGACTCACAGCTACATGCAGGAAAGCAAAAGAGTACAGTATGAAAAATAGAAGGTCAAAGGCAGGAAGGGGACTGGATCGCATATGCCCCCTTCACCCTCCCAGTGACTTAAGTTACACTGAAATAAGTGCTGTACGCACAGCACTATGTTGGTGGGAGAGTCTCTCCCACTGACGTAACTTCTGCTCTTCACAGAGGTGGTTTTAGTATACCAACGGACAGGAGCGCTCTCTCCTGTTGGCAAAGAGCTCCTTCACCTGAGGCGCTATGCTGCTGTAGCACTGTACATGTAGACATGCCTTTAGTTATTTGATATCAAAGGAGATATGGGAGTATATTTACATAATTGCTATAGGTTTTCAGGCTCTGTTGCTCCAGGGTCTGAGGAGCAACGTATTGATCTTTCAATAAAGAACATTGTTAAGCGTACCTCCCTAGCTTTTTGTGTTTGAGAACTTATAAATTGAGTCCCTATCAAGAATATGCTCTTCTCCCAAATGCATTAGGCATCTAATCTGCTTATCCCTGAGGGCATTATTGACATGGAGGGCAATTCTTAAACCCTAGAGACTTCTGCTCTGCTAAATCAGAGGCAGGATAAACTGAGGCAGGGGTGACTGGTGAGAGAAGACACAGAGGACCAAAGGCTATGTGACCCACCCCGCAGCCTGAGGAAGAGCTGGGACAACCCTCCTCTGCCTCAGGTCCTGTCCCCGCTTCCCCTTGCTCTGCCCTCTCTCTGCCTCTTCCCTATCCTTGCTTGCCCTGCCTCATCCCCAACCAAGGCTGCCTGGGAAACTAGTTGGATCAGGGTTCCGGCACCAGCATTCCCATTGCACTCACTAGCAGTGGTGGGGGGAGTGGGCACACGGCCCCAGCTTGCCTTGTTCCCCTGGTCACGTCACTTCACTTTCCACCAGTTCGTGCTGGGGATAGTCCCACCTCTCTCCTAAAGCGGTATGCTGGGAAAGCAGAGTGATCTGGGGTCACCTTGCTCCACTTTCCCCACTGCTGCTGGTGAGCATGAGGAGGAGAGGGTCAGACCTCTGTTACTACTGCCAGCCCCTCTTCCTCTGGCTGCTCGGCAGACCCTTGCCTCTCCTGCCACAGGCCTGTGGGGGGGACATGTAAACCCTTTTACCCTCCCATCCTCTCCTGGACTAAGGAATGAATTAAAAAAGCAACACTGCACTAAACCAGCAAACTACTAACAACCACTACCCACAGGTATTTATAAACAATTAGGCAGATATCCAGTGAGCAAGAGCTCAAATGCTGCAAAGGTCAGTGAGAGCTTGGATATTGCAACGTTCTAACTCAAAGCTACAGGGTGTGAGAAAGAACTAAGAAGCAGAGGCATAAGGGTTCACGATGCAGAAAGAGCCCTCAACAGATACTTCTGGCGAAAGTATACGAGTATCATCAGTGGACTACATGGACAAGCACTAAAAGGAGAATTGTCTTTAAAAAAAAAGTCTCTAACAACACAGCAGCCTTTCATCACTTAAGATATGACCTACCGTGCAGGACCAGACGGCTCCTCTCTTGCAGAATTTAATACAGTTTTGATTGTGATTTCCTAAAATGAAAGTGTTCAAATTCAGTTGCCAGAAACTTCTCCACAAAGTCTTTACAAAAATATAAGGGTTTTGTAGTATAGTATAATATAGTATAAACAGGCATATTATTTTGTTGTGTCTCAGGTGAACGGGAGGGATGTTAGTGACTAGTCAATTATCCGATAAGCCGGAGGTGGTGGTGGTGGGGAGGCCTGGCTTAAAAGCCGGAACCCCTGAACCGTCTCCGTAGGAGGGACTTGGCACAAGACACTGTGCCTCTCTGCCTTTTAAATTTATTAAGAGTTGCCACCCTCTTAATACATTTAAAAGGCTGGTGCACTGCAGCGGAGACCCGATGTGAGCCAGGAATCAGCTGTCCCGGCTTGCACAGGGATCCTCCTGTTTCGCTTCTGTTTTTTAAATGTATTAGAGCCTGCTGGCTCTGAATACATTTAAAAGGCAGAGCCGTAGCAGGATTAGCTCCTGGGGCTGGGAGCTAACCCTGCTGCAGCTCTGCCCCCGCTTATTGACTAATTCAGTAGTCAATTAATTTATTAAACTAAATTTAAAATCCCGTGAACGGCTCTAAGTAAATAGACTTTCTACTCATCTACCATCCCTGTCACTTAATTTTAAATTGTTTTGTTCTTAGTAGCGCCTCCAATGCACCAGGTCCTTTCCAAGAAGATATACATCCTGTCCAAATAATTCACTCTCTCAAAACAAAGAAATGCACAAACTAATAACTGGTCACATCCAGCTAAGTTTTCCTGACCTACATTTTAAACATATTTTCATAAATTATATTAATATCTAACAAATACACAATTATAATGTCCTGGTTATGAACCTTACTTTCTTTGAACCCTCACAACACAGTCATCATGCTGCAAGATAGTAGTCGGTCAGGATCAAGCCCTATTACAGATTGCAGGAATTGCTACTAACTGATGGATAGAATGCTCTTTCCAAACATCTGGGTAGCTGCTGCCTCAGACTACAAGAGTGACAGCCAGGATTTGACATATTACTACAGAACATTATAACTAAGTCAACAATTTTCTTTTAAAATACAAACTATATTCCAGGTATCATTCTGAAAAGACAACCTACTATACATTTGAGAGAGTCTATCTGGCTGTCCGTCTGTTCAAGAGCTCCCCCATAATGGTAAGAGCTAGGACCACCACATTTGGTACACAGCTTCCTCTTATCATAATTTAAAGCAAGGTAAGGTTTTGGTTTTGCCAGGAAAATGGGATGTGTCCATAATGGGATTGCTTTTCAGAAAACCAAGGAGATAATCAATAGGCAAGTAAAAGGGGCTGAATGAGTCTGTCCAGGACTGCCACAACCATGAGCCTCCCTTCTCTCTAGTGCCCTTTAGGGAGTAGGAAGGGGAGGTTGAAGCTCCAGTCCTCTCCCCCCCCGATTCATACACGAACATTACTGGCTGTTCCGCTTCATCAGGGAGTGAGGTAAGTACACAGTTAGCTGTATTCATCACTGTGGCTGGGGAGCGCAGGGAACAGATGAACCTGGATCTGCCTCAGCTGGAGGACATACATCCCTTCCTCAGCTGTAGCAGCCATGGACAGGTGATTCGCACCTGGCCCCAAGCTGCTGCTATGAGAAAAGGCTAGGGTAGTCTTCTCTCCCTGCAGCAGGCTGCATACTGAATTCCTCATCCCCAGACCCACCCCAGAGCAATGATTGCAATGAAACATGCATTTTATTTTATTTTATTTTATTTTCCAAAAAACAAAAATTGAGTTAAGGACCTGAGCAACACTGGGTAAATAAGAAAAAACAGAACATTCATCTCATGTTCCAAATCTAATCTTATACAGCAGTCTTTAGAACATCTTACACAGAGTACAACATTAACGGGTCCATTGAATATAATTAAATGCTTCAAACTTTTCTGTTGCTCCTTCAAAGATACAAAGGTAAACAAAAGTCTTCAAAAGAAACTTCACAAAACTTTGTCTGAAGTGAGAGTGAAGTCAATAGGAATTGCTCAGCTATGGTAGAAGGAGCACAGGAGACACTGGATGTGGCTCAATTAGGCTGCTATGTTATTTCTAATGTTGGAATATTAAGAAAATAAAAGTGTATAGTGCAGGTAATTCCATAATTGTTTACGCATCTGGGGGGCAAAGTTTCCTCTATTTTTTTTCCATTCACGTGCAGAATGAATTTTGTTATGTGCACCAAAGCACGTATGGATGTACAGCACCAATAGAAACACATGCTGCTGGGCTGTAGGAGGCTCTGCTGATCAGCTGGGAGGCATCTGAATCTGACCAAGGTGGCTGCCAAGCACTTAGCTTAAAGGGAATACTACTGGGGGGGTGGGGTGGGAGGCTGCTGATAACCTTCCCCCTTCACCCATCCTAATAGCTAGCCTACTGTTGGGACCTCATCCTTCCCCTCAAATGAAGGGCGGGGGGGGGGTACAGGGAGAGAGCTTGACTCACTGCTATGCCAGTCGTAAAACCCCTGAAACACTCTCTCCACCATTTCTACTCTTTAAAAGAATATCTTCTTTAAATCCTTTATCAATCAATTTTATCTGATCACCATATCCCTTTTCTAGGGAAGACCTGCCTTGCACTTCCACCACAAGAGGCACCAGCAATTAGTTCAGCTATCTCCCACTCCCTCCTTGTTACCTAGCCAGTTTCCAAGACCTCTACTAGCAACCTCTTTAATATTAGTAAAAAACACGTCTACTGCCTGTTCTGACAGGGGCCCCCTATCTTCCCTGAATAATTCTGTTGCCTCTGTTGCTATGCTTGGATTAAAAAAAAAAAAAATCATCAACTCCTGTCACTCTGGCCACCTGTGAATTTGGCCTTCTTATTCACATACCTCCTAGCCTAGTTACCAGATGGGCTTTGCAGCGTAGCGACATGTTTAGCCATATAATTTTTTATTTCTGGGAAAAGTTCCAAGATCTTCCTCAAGTCCTTCTTAGCTCTGATGATGAAGTCAACCTTCACGTGGGGCTTTCACGTGTTTCCAAATCATTTTTCCCCAAAGTGAACCACTATCCACTGCCTGCTTTTGGACTAACACAGTGAGCAGAAAGGACAATAGCTGATCCCATATCATGCCCCTCTTTCCATGCCAGCTCAGAACTGATTCATCACTGAGGCCCAGCTGTGAACCTCCAGGTAACCTAGTTGCACCTATACACTTAGTAAACAATACTGGGCCTTCAAGATCCATATCACTATCTGTCTAGCCTGTTTTCCAGCATATAGAATGCAAGCACACATGAAAATTGACATGGATGCCTTACCTGAGGTCTCAAGTATATTCTGAACACTTCAGAATGCCATGACCCAATTGCTTGAAGTGCTAGGCCTCTGCCCCAATCCTGAATGAATGGCAATCAAATTCATGTGCTGGAAGCCCCAACCTTGTCAGTGTCTATGTTAAAACTTTAACCAACTGATCTGCTGTGAAGGGACAGTCCCATCACTGATTCAAGAGAGACCATGTATGCTCTTGCAGCTTCCATAGGGTAGACACAGGGCCTGCCACTCTCCTTCAGAATGAATTCACCCCTCCCTGACACATTTTTGACTTCCTTTAGATTAATATCACTCATTACCACACTCAATGTATAACTCTCAATTCCAGGAGTCTCAACAAGATCCACATACTAGTTAGCTGATCCTAAAAGCTCCAAAAATGCTGCTCCAAACAAGGTCATCTCTTGCCCACCTCTATACATGCGTTCTAGAATCTGAACCAAATCCCTAAAGATATTAACAATGATAGGACAACATGCATTTTTCCTAAGTGCTTTACAACCACTCCACTAGAAGCCTTCAAATTAAAAACCCTCTACAAGGATGTGGATAACCACTCAGCCTACTGACAAATATAAGACCAACAGGCGAGTGCAGATGGCTGAAGAGGCACACTGCTGGGTTGCTAATGACTGTACTAACACATATAATACATTCCTCCATAATGTATTATTGGTGACAGATCTTCTCACTACTGAAATTGCACAAAATCATTAAGATTTCTCCCATAACTCTTTAATGTTCAAAGAGCCACCAATATATGTGCTACTGTGACAGCCATCATAAGCCAAAGGTTCTACCGTGTTAGCTGTATCCATTTGAGTTCCTTGAAAGCCCCTGGTGCCAGATCCCAAAATTTGTCCATCTGAAATAGGGACGTAAAATCCCGATTAATCAGTTAAATGAACATGTTTAATGGGGCAGCAGGGGGGCCGTACGGCGGCTGGCAGCTGATCCTCAGGGCAGGCTGGGGTGGAGGGTGCTATGGGCTAGCAGCTGCTCACTGACATGCTTGCTGCTCTCCTGCGATTATTCTTCCTGTGCTTGTTGCCCCTGTGACCATGGGTGAGTATAACTGTCATGCTCTCTCACTCCTCTCTTTCTGTTTGATATGAAACAATCACATTCCACATATATCCCATTAACATGGCACAACCAAATCCTGACTTTGCTTTAAGCTACAATAAGAGGAAGCTGCAAACCAAACCTGGTGATCCTAGCTCTTACTGTTTAGGAAGAGGAGCTCTTGAACAAATGGTCTCACAGACGGACGGACAAACAGACACACATTTCTAAAGTCTAGAGAGATAGATAAACAATGCTGGGCTTGTCTCTGTAAATCTCTGCAGTAAGACCAGTGTAGATCAGACTTTCTAGACAGGCTTGGCTACTTGATCACCTAATTGCCCTTCTCACTCTGTCGCAGTTTACTCTGTCAGCTTTTCATTGTTGCAGAGGGAGGGAAAGTCCATTGTAGTGAGAGCAAAACCAAAACTGCAATTGTGCTTGATGTGTACAAGTAAATGTGCATACTGCATAGTAATAAACGTTGTTAATGTACAGATGGCAACAACTGTGGGTAAAAAGCGCACAGCAAGAGTCCTCCCCCCCAAAAACAGCTTTTTCCCCTCTCCCAAAAACATTCCATGACCTGCCAGAAGGAGCCAACCCTGCAGTTCAAGAACGTTAAGCGGTAGGCAGACCCTTCAGCTTTGCTCAACTGTCTCAAGAGCTCCAACTTCATCATGTGCTGTTGTCTCCCTGGTTTCATGTATTGTGGTCAACGTGAAGGTGCACACAGGGGCTTTTGATAGCCCCTAAAAAAACAAATTGGCAAGTGGATTAAATAGTGTACCCAGAAACATCAAACTCTCCACTTTCTCAGCTCTTTAAAACAGAGAAACATTTCCAGTCATCACAATAATCAAGCATACTAAGTGGTCAGAATGATGCAAATTTACTTTTAGGAATATATGCAGATAACTGTTGAACCACACAAAAAAAAGTATTTCAAAATAACTACATTTAGATGTTTTAAAGCCTATTTTGACAATTTTTATGGACTTAAATCATGTTCTCTGCATATGAAGAGCTAAAAAGAACATTAAGTGTCTAAACTGTAGGGGAAAAATATCTGGAACATTATACCATCACCACCACCACCACAAAAAAAAAAAAAAAAAAAAAAAAAAAAAAAAAAAGACCGCTTTGGTAGTTACAATACCATATACATGTTCTCATTATTCCCACCTTAACATCTGTGAAATGAGACACAACAATGTCAGGAGTGTTTGGGTGCAGAGCTGGTAATTCACAATATAAGTTGGGAAAGCAGACCAGAGATCCCAGCAGAACTTGTGCTTCTACCCTTGGTGCCTATGGAAGGGGAAAGCAACAAAACTATTTACTCGCAATATTCACTTACTCAAACCCCAAAGAGATTATACTAAATGGTCCAAACACTCAGCTAACATCATCTCAATCATTATACTAGGGAAATTATTTACCTGCAGTCGTTGTTTGCTAAGACAGTATTTTGCCAATAATCTTGTTCTTGATACAACAGGTCTCCAACATACACCATATTTTGTATTTGGAAAATTATTTAGTCAAACTGCAAACTTCAAGATTTGAAGTGAAACCCAACATTGCACAGGCAAAATTATCTCAAGGTGTATACGGAATAAGATAACATCAGCTCATCAACACCACTACCAACTATGGGCTCAATGCCTCCCTCACTATTTCCTTCCATCTTCCAGTGGGCATTAATTGAAGGTTGCAGTATTATATCAATATCCTTGCCAAAAGGTATTGGATTGCTTTTGTGGATCATGGAGTGTTTTATATAGCATCAATATTGTATCTATGGTATGCAAAGCATTTCTCTTAAAATGGAGGCTCATCAACATTAAATGGCAAATTGCAACTTTTTTTTTCTTGTAAGTAGTCCCAAAAGGTGCAACACAATATCAGTACAAAACCTGCTACATTTAAATTGCCATGTGTAGGACAAAGAGCCATGACCTAATACACCCATAACAAGTGTTTCCTCTCTTTAAAAGTTGGTTAATATTGCACTTCTATAAGTTTAAGCCAACCAACCAACCTCTGGATATCCATATGGGTGGTGAAAGATAAAATAAAACACCTTTATGTGTTCCATGGGGGCAGGGAACTGGACTTGATGACCTCTTGAGGTCCCGTCCAGTCCTAGTATTCTATGATTCTGTGTCTTAGTCTACGTCTACACTGCAAGCCTCTTTCGAAAGAGGCTTTTTCAAAAGATACTTTCAAAAAAGCCTCTTTCGAAAATAGCGTCTAGACTGCAACCGGTACTTCCGAAAAGCAAGCCGCTTTTTCCAAGAGAGCACCCAGGCAATCTGGATGCTCTCTTTCGAAAAAAGACATTATTCCTTGTGAAATGAGTACCATCACCGTCGAAAGAAAAGCTGCGTTCTTTCGATTTAATTTTGAAAGAACGTGGCTGTAGTCTAGACGCAGGTGAAGTTTTTTTAAAAAAAAGGCTACTTTTTTCAAAAAAAAAACCCTGCAGTCTAGACACAGCCTTAGTTAAGAGTTCTCAAAATTGTTTATGCCTCATGTTTGGCCTCATTATTGCAGAAACAAACTTTTGCATTCTTTATAGTATAGCTTCTATAGAAGAATTTTATAACCTCTTGTTTTAACAAATTACTTAATGCTTAATTATTGAAATCACTAAGTTCTCTTTTTGGGACAGACAGGTTACAATTAGCTAAGGAACAATGTTGCATAATATCCTTTCTATTAGAACATATCATGATTACATACAGTCAAACAACAATGAACTGATGAACACTTACATTGAGAAAAGAGGAAGAAGCCACTCTACCAGCTGCTATAATGAAATCCATAATAAGCATGGTCGCACCAGGCAAACCAAGTGAAAAGAACTGAGGAGAGCAGTGCTTGATGATTGTATTAACAATATCCTTGGACGGGGAAGGGAAAGAAATGTATAACCATTCATTAGATAAACAAAAAAAAAAAAAGCACTCTCAGTGTTAATCATGTTTGTTACATTGTCATTACATGTTTAACTTATGCATTTTGCTTAGTATTAGTCAACTGTTAGCATCCAACAGGTTGCTTATAATTATTATTACACTTTCTACTTAGATATTTATAATCAACTATAGTAAATCATAGAATCATAGAATAATAGGACTGGAAGGGACCTCGAGAGGTCATCAAGTCCAGCCCCCCGCTATGTAGCACTTGGGAATAGGCAAATCCGCGGGGGATTTAAATATCCCCCCCGGGATTTGCATTTTCATGGCTGCCGCTTTTTTCCGGCTTATAGATAAGCTGGAGAAAAGCACCAGTCTGGACGCGATCCTCCGGAAAATAAGCTCTTTTCCGGAGGATCTCTTATTCCTACTTGAAAGGATTTGCCTATTCCCAAGTGCTACATTAGCATCCCTATTACGGAATAGGAACCAATGTAGATGTAGCCATATTGTGGCTGCAGTTTAAGCCAACCCCTTCTCTTTCCCACCTGCAAAACCCACAACTTTTTAGCACTATTGGGGTGCATCTACACAGCAGGGCTTAGCTCAATTTGTGTAGCTTATTTAAAGTTATGTCAATTGCGTAGTTTATTTCAAAATAGATTATTTTGAAATTGGGAGTGTCTACACAGCACTTATTTCAAAATAAAACACTCTTGCTCTGACTTCCCTTAGTCCTCCCAGCTTGACAGTATTTCGACATTATTTTGAAATAACTGCCTGCAGTGTAGACGCAGACTAAGATATTTCAAAATAACACTAGCTTTATTTTGAAATAATATTGCTGTGTAGATGTACTCTTAATGTTTAAATATTGAGGGGAGGTGGGTGAGAGAGAGAGAGAGAGATTGAGTATATCCTGGTAGTTAAAGCACTTCCTGGGATATGGGAGACGCAAGTTCAAGTCCCTGCTCCAAATCAGGCAGAGGAGGGATTTGAAAACAGGTCTCCATCTCCCTGAGAAGTGCCCAGACCACCAGAGTTCTACATATTCTCAATCTCACTCAATTTTCATGAAAAAGGTCTGATGTGGCTGAGATGCTTAACCCAGGAGAGAGTTCATAGCTTTGAATCTCAAGCAGAGAGAATACAATAACTCTAAGTCAGAATAGTGATAGAAATGTAGCCGTGTTAGTCTGGGGTAGCTGAAGCAAAATGCAGGACAATGTAGCACTTTAAAGACTAACAAGATGGTTTATTAGATGATGAGCTTTTGTGGGCCAATGCTTAACTTCCTTTCAAAGGCAGGGATTAGATCACACTCTTCTTGATATTTCCTACTCAGTAGCCCGGGTGGTTTGAGCTTCTGTGAATCCAATTCTTAGATGGTAATTCTGTGCATATTGTGTAGAGACCATGACATCTAACTCAGACAAAGGATTCCACCAGGAATCAGAGTACCTAAATGTTAGGAACTTCAGTACTGACCATTGCCACACGCAAGTATCTCTGTGGATCTAACCATCTGTGCTTCTACATACGCATTAGGGAAAGTTGGCTAAAACGAAATGGTGACTTACTAAAACTGAATTCTTTGAAATGTGATGCAAACGTGTATTCCACTCAGGCATATGTGCACCCAGTACACCAGAGCCAGAGATCTTTGACTAGAACATCTGTCTGGGGTGGTGCTTGTGCCTGCAGCACCTCCTCTGGCTATACAAGGTAGTGCTGCCCGGATCTCCTTGAGTTCCTTCACACCAAAAGACCTTGAGAGTAGACACTGATGCAGAGGGGACAGCAGCTGGACTGCTGAATACATGCCCGCATCACAGCTAGAAGTTCAACAGTTACAATAAGCAACAGATGCAGACATATAATCCACTCAAGTGCCTCACCAATAGTATCCCATTTAGGGACAGTGCTTGGAGTTTACTGTAATGGTGTTCTTAGGACCATCCTTCTAAGGCCAGTGTCTGTTCTGGAAGACGTGGTAATGAGTTAACATATGGATGGATGACCACATCAGAGATCTGGTGTCTATAAAGGATGGGGAGCTGGCAGTACCAGGAGGTCTCAACCCAGCTCTGACAGTCACTTAATCTTTTCATAAATGTTTCTCCACTGAAAATTAGGGACAATATTACTTATCAAATGGTTAATATTGCGAGAATTAGCTAATGATTTCTATCCAAGTACAGTGAAAATTTATACTGGTATGCATTCGATTTTGGTTTTACCACAAGCACTAAGTATGGCACAGCATGTAACTGTACCAACCAAGAAGAAGAACAAGAACCATGTTGTGGCTCAGCGACAACATAATCCTTTGTTCCTAAGATGTCAGGGAAGGGAAGCAGGAATCCAAACTAATTTTGTGTTGGAACAATTACTTTCCCACCAGCCCAAGCGCAAACATTGGTGGGATGAAAGCTTACTAGAAGTAGGGATGTTAGACAGAGCTTAACTGAATAGTCGTGTAACTGCGGAAAATATTGTTATTACACAACTATTCAATAGTCCATAGCAGCAGGACCAGAAGCCAGTGTACTCCCAGTCCCACTTCCAGGGAGTTCTCTGCCACTCTATCACAGGCAGCAGCGCAGGGTGGCAGGCAGGAGCCAATCTGTGAGGGGAGCGGATTTAAAAACCAGCTCCTTGCCTGAGCTCCCCACAAACAAAGGCTGAGCCAGCATCCCATGGAGCAGCCTCTGTCCACGGTGAGCCTGTGCCTGAGCTCTCTGCAGACAGTGGCTGCTCTGCAGCAGCAGCCCCTGTATCCTTCCCCCTCACTGTTGCCTCTTAAAAGCCAGCTCCACATGGCACCAGCTCCTGCTTCCCCCGCCCCTTGCTTGATGCAGAGGGAGAAGGAAGGAGGAAATGCATGTAGTCTAGAAGACTAACTGATAAACCCAGGCCTGGTCTTATTGGTTAATCGTGCATACAATTATATGTTCATATCCCTATCCCAAAATTGTTTATTTTTCCTTCCTTCATGCTGCAACCTGCATTATCGATAGCAAACCGTGGGCAAGTGAGAAAGGGAGCATCTTCTGCCTCTTTACTCCACTGTGCAGATATGCATAGCAGCTGATAATTGTATTCAATACTAGAAGTATGATTTGCTCAGAAAAAGGGATAAGCCTAAGTGCTGATTCTCAATTACCAAGTTACACTATTTAGTTGAAAGTCTACCCAGAATTCTCACAAAGAAGAAGTGACTTCATTTCAGTTATATTGTACATTATCAGAATTTAAAGAAATATATCCAAAAAAGCCACTTACCTGATCTACATGAAGAAGTCCACAGTGCATTATATTGTAGAAATGAGTTAAAAAATCTCTGTTTGGAGAAACATCTTGTCTTCGCTTCATTGTATTACAAATAAGCTTATAAGCATGCAGCTTGCCTTGCTTGTATTTATCAGTCAACATGGTTGCCTACGGTTTTTTTAAAAAAGTACTTATTACACAAATGAACAGTTTAATGCTAGCATTGTTCTATTTTCTATGAACATCTCTTATCTACTGAATTGTTTATTGCATTTACCTTGAAAAGCCATGGAGTTAGAATTCTCAATGGTGGGATTAAAACTGGTGGAGAAGGTGAAGTCAAGTTATCAGCTGAAATACCAAGATTATCTCTTATCTGTAATTATTTAAGAACACAGAGACAGTAAGTCAAAACTTTATTTATAATTTTTGATGCATTCTCAAGCTGTTGCCCTATCAAACCAGTTTGTAGATGCACTTCTTGTACCTTAGCCAGGTTCTGCCAAAGCTCACATAAGTAATCAAAAACTTGGGCATGAATTTCAGGATCCATAATGGTGTTGACATCTCCCAAAATCCCTAGCATTCGTCTCCACATTACAGTAGCAACATCTGCATGCCATCCTGTAAGAGTTCCTCCTGCCATCACACTGCAACATTCTGATGGGAATTCACTAGTTTCTGTAATGAGAGAAAAAGCATACCATAAGAATGTCCTTTAGTGAATATAATAAGGTCTTATATTTAAATCATGAAGTTTTCTTAAAAGTAGTAATAAATGGATAAGATACGTATGTAGATGAAGTAAAAAAGATATTTCTTATAGAGCTAGCCACTGTAACAACAAGATTCACTGGCTCGGTATTAAATTAACTACATCAGTCTACTTTCCCTCACTAAAGACATGTCACTTATATGCTTGATTTAATGAAACTGGAAATCTCTGACATTCCCCACTGAAAGGATCATCAGAAAATTAGTTTTTGGCTTAACTCTTACTCACTAAAGCAGATGAACCTTTTTCTTTAGCATTTACCATCATTGACTCTTACTTGCAATTTAAGGAAGAGAATAGTGAAGGAAATGTGAACTGCTATATCTTGCCACTAGTCCCTTCTTAGTCAACTAGCAAGGGGGCAATATTCAGTAATTCTGACCAGAGCTTGAAAGCATCACATAAGATGCAGTTCTCTCCACCTCAAAGTAACACAAAAGCAACCAACACTCTCAGATGGTAGATAATATATCTGCTTTTCATAGCCGAGAAAGCCAAACCAAAACCCTAAAGTAAGTTAATACTGATAAATATCTATTAACTGATAATAAACATTAAAAACTGTCAATTATAAAGATCATGCACAAGCTCTTGAAAGTCAGGATATTCAATACTGTGGTTTCTCAAACAAAACCAAAAACAACCCTTAAGTATAATCCCATCTCAGCTGCCATCCATCTGTAGTATTTTATGGTGCAGTATCAAAAATCTCATTTGAACATTACAAACACAAGGCACATTTTTTGAAAAGCAAATGAAGTTAAATTTGAATTTCTGATATAGGATTTGTTTTTCAAAATACCTAGGATTTTAAAGAGCTCAGCACAAGCAACTGGAACCTGATTTTAAAAAATAAAGTAAATCCACACACACTGGAGCTGCCTGGCAACCAGAATTTCCACCAAGAATGCCAGGATTTTATAAATAAACTAACCATGCTCTGAAATGGAACAAATGAATTTTTGAAATTTCCTGCAGAATGGAAATTCCAAAATTGTGTTTTGAGAGGTTAAAAGAAATGTTTATCTTTTTGAAACATTTCTGTGGCTCTCCAAGCTGGCTGGAGTCTTGGCAGCTTGGCATGCCAGGTGAGTCAGTGCTTCCAAGACTAAGCCAGGAAATCCAAGCAAACATTGGGGAGGCAAGCTGAAAGAAAATAAAAAGAAACACACCTCTCTGGAAAGCAGGATTTCACATTTAGACACCTGTATCATGCCAAAAACTTCAAAAAAGTGTTGGCATGCAGCAGCTCCCATTGTAACATTATGGTCAGATTTTCAAAATATCTCAGCAGCACCAGACCATACTGAACTCTTCTGAAAATCTGCCCACTTAATTAAATGCCTAAACGGGATCTGAGCTCTCATGAAAAAAAATGGACCCAACTGGGTACAGTGTTTAAAAAATTTGGTCTTTAATGGCTATGACAAAACACTATTCATTTTGCCTTTTATTGATATTTCTGTCAGCTGAGAGAGTTGTGGAGGAGGGTCTGGAATTTGGGTTAGCAGATCATATACATTCTGGCAGATATTCTCAATCTACCTTTACTGCACATACACCATAGTAGTTAGGAATTTGTTGTGCAAGAAGTTTGGAGGTTGGGTATAACTAATTCATATAAGTTCAGAAAAAAAGTTACCTTTCCATAAACAACTATCAATTTCTTTACTTTCAAAACCATTAAATGGGTACCATTTAGCCTCAACTAAGAATTTGTGTAACTTAAAAAAGAAAAACAACATTCTAAAATTACATTTCAGCATCATATAAATATAATGATGCTTTATTACTTATGTATTGGTGATAATGCAGTTCTGGACAATTCTGCACATCACAGCAGTTTAATGTAATTTTAACCATAAACTGAACAATTAAAAGGGTTTTTTAAAAGCTGATAATTCCAATAACCTACTGAGAAGCACCTACAGTCATGCACAAAACCCACAAAGCTTTCCGCAGTAAGTTTCAACATTTGTCAGTTTAAATTAATATAAAAGCCTTGCATAAGACTGTTCTACACTGAAAAGACACTAGCTATTTAATTATTCAATGGAATATAAGCAACAACAATTTTAAGTTTTCTATTCCATATATTGCCTAGGTCATCTGGTGTCTGTAAAACAGAATGGTGGAGCTTCTCATCCAGTTGCAGATCCTTCTGCTCAATATGATCTGCATTCAGAGTAGCAGGAGAGGGTGTCTGTGATCGGGATCCAAGAGCAGATTGGATTGGAGAAGCACTTTCAGAGCCTGTAAATGGAATTTTTAAAAGTTACTTTTAAAGCATTTTCTATTTCTTCAAACTTTTGAAAGTTTAACTAAACATTACATTTAAAAGAAAATCTGAGCTATTTATATAATAATATTTGGCCAAGAAAAGATGTACACTGCAAGCAGATGTCCATATAAATAATGATGTAAAAGAAGTCATTAGTCAAGTGATACCAAAATATGTAAATAGATTAATTGGTAAATGCTGCCTACTTTAAGTGTAAATAGTTTTAGAATATTCATTTCCTCTGACAATACTTTCAGTTTTCAGAGGTAGCCGTGTTAGTACATTCCGGCAAAAACAACAAGGAGTCTGGTGGCACCTTAAAGACTATGGGTATGTCTACACTACCACCATAGTTTAAACTAGGGTGGCTAATGTAGGCAACCGAAATTGCAAATGAAGCCCGGGATTTGAATTTCCCGGGCTTCATTTGCATCTTGCCGGGCGCCGCCATTCTTAAAGCCCCGCTAGTTCGGACTCCGTGCCCGTGGCTACACGCGGCATGGAGTAGGTAGTTTGGAATAGGAAGCCTAATCCGAACTACCTACTCCATGCCGCGTGTAGCCGTGGGCACGGAGTCCGAACTAGCGGGGCTTTAAAAATGGCGGCGCCCGGCAAGATGCAAATGAAGCCCGGGAAATTCAAATCCCGGGCTTCATTTGCAACTTTGGTTGCCTACATTAACCACCCTAGTTCGAACTAGGGTGGTAGTGTAGACATACCCTCACACATTTATTGTGGCATAAACTTGAAGTGAGCTGCAACTTATGAAAGCTTATGGCATAATAAAATACTTTTGACGTTCTCAACAGACAAAATTTGTTGCCACCTTCCTTCATCAAAATCTCAAATCAGTAAAAGCATTTAAGCATGTGTTTAATCCCACTGAAGAGATATATTTAAGTCATATGGCCTAACTGGTGCCCAAATAGGACCCAAGAAAATACAAAGAACAAGAAAGCTGTAGTTAAATGAAAATTCTTATTCCATCAACAGTAAAATGCTGTGCTGGGGAGCAATGCTGCAGACACCTCCTTGTGGTTTATTATTTCTTGGTATCCTGGTCAGATTTTTCTCTGGTCTCCACTACAAGTTGCACCTCTAAAAACTGGCACTCTCTAGTCTGGCAACATCCAGCAGGCAGCCCACAGCAGTGTGGGGAGGGGGAACCTTGGCCGCTCACAGCAGCATGGAGCTGGGGGCTGGAGCAGCTCAGCAGTACATGGCAACATGGGGCTGAGGAACCTTGGCTGCCTACACAGCGCAGGGCCAAGGGCGAAGAAGCCTGACCACCTGCAGCAGCATGAAGCTGGGGCTGGAGAACCTTAGCAGCCCTCTGTACTCTGGGGCCAGCAGCAGCATGACAGACAGCCCGGTTGGGGAGGGAATATGGTGCCAGAGGTAGGAGGCCAGAGGTAGGAGGCACTTCCCCCAATCCAGCAAAATTTCTCGTTTGGGACCAGTCAGATTCTGACATGTCAGACCAGGGAAGTCCAACCTGTACTGACAGGCCTGGGAAAGGAAAGCAGGTGTGTCTCATATTTCTATTGCTGAGCTCTGCTTCTTTTGCCTCACAGCTCCCCTTGCCTCTGAGTCAGGGGCTGGCTTGACAAGCAGCAGTGAAACCTACTCGCCAGCCCCGCACTGCACATGCGCAAGACCCGCATTGTACATGCGCACGCCTCCAGTGAACGGAGTGACCGGCTGAAATAAGGTCACAGAGTACATGGGAGATATGCAATTTAATCATTGGTTTTGCCTAAGCAAAATTAAAATTGTTACAATGAAAAGACAAACTTCTGAATTTTAAAATATAGACAAACCTAGCTCCAAAGGGAACTGTAATTTATCTATAAAACAAAATGAAAGGTAACACTGCGAAGGCTAACTTTCAAAACAATTATTTTTAATTACAGTATATACTTGTTCATTCATAAGCTGAATGTTTCTAGTAAAAAAAGTGAAGCACCAAACAGCTGTGGTCGGCTTATCAACAGGTCTACAATTTTAAGCTCTTTTGAATTACAGAACTGAATATTTAATATGTTATCACTGTAGATCGGGGTCTGCAAACTCTGGTTACCAGTCCATCCAGGTAAGCCACTAATGTGCTGGGATGTTTTGTTTATTGGAGAATCTGTAGGCATGGAGGCCCTCAGCTTTCAATGGCAGAGAATCAACAAGTATAGTGCTTTGGCCGTGTGACAGGGCACCCCAAGGACAAAACCAAGAAAAGCTGCAGACCGTGGAGGATGATCCGAGAGTCAGCGGGAACGCGTGTAATCAAGAGTCTTGAGCCAACAATAACATCTGCCTGAGTCAATGACCTTCGAGAATGCTGTGTTTGGGACTGTGAAAAAGCACAGTTTGTGAAAAGCAGGATGTGGACTTTTGGGAAGTTGAGAGGGTATAAAGATAGTTGTAATCTTGCAATAAAATGATTTTGTGCTTGCACCGGCTGGAGTCCGTGCCTTCATACACCACAGTTTGTCATTTTCAGCCAATAGGAGCTGCAGGGTGGCATTGGCCAAGGGACGTGCTGGCTGCTATGGGCTTATAAAAGGGTCATACAGTTTTGCCATTTTTAATCTATCCATCTTGGATAGATTGGCTTGTAAACAAATGACCTAATGAGTGAGTATATATGGTAAATATTCTCTCAAAAAATTAGACCTATCATATCCAGAAAGCATTAAAGAAAATTCAACTGTTGTCTGAAGAATAACTAACTAAATAAGTGATAGAAATGTAGCCGTGTTAGTCTGGTGTAGCTGAAACAAAAAAGAGGACTATGTAGCACTTTAAAGACTAACAAGATGGTTTTTAAGACTACACTTGAAAGAGAATTCTCTGAACTGTCATTCATGCTTAAATTCGACACTTTACACCTAAGTTTGAATAAAGACGCTAATTATCTTACCCATTACGAAGATAGCTTCCCCAATTATCACCTCTAATATCATTAGCGCTCAGACATTTACCCCCCTCCATCCTTCCTTCTGTTCTGAAATTTGATTTGTCCTTTTCATATGTGTTCATTTTTTTTAATTGTATCCTTTGGTATATATGGTTGTGACAATGTTCTTCCACTATTTGATCTGAGGAAGTGGGTCTGGACCACGAAAGCTCATCACCTAATAAACCATCTTGTTAGTCTTTAAAGTGCTACATTGTCCTGTTTTTTGTTTTAACTAAATAAGGAAACTGAATTGTTAAACTATGGAATACAGGGATTTCTAGTTTACTTCAAGTGAAAAATTCAACATGACCTTAAATATGTGGTTTTAATTAATGCTCTTATAACAAAAGATAGTAGCAGCTCACTGAAGTGGACATTGAACAACAAATCTGAAAAACAACAGAGATAGATTATGGGGAAATATCTGCCCCCCCCTTCCTTTCAGCACTGCTCTGCAACATAGACTGTTTCTGTCTGGTAGTTAAAAGATTTTAAAAAAATTATTAGCTGCTGGTCACTTGTCCTCCATCTTTTCTCAGACCTTATATAAAATGCATAAGTCAGGTTAATAAGCCACATGACTTCACCAAGAAGACCTTATTTACTACTTTCCACTCAAAAGCAGAAAATTGTTTCTTGTAAGGTGAGGGAGTCATGGGGAAGAGAGTACATTAAGTACTGTATTAAAAACCTCTTAAAATAAAATTTTAAAAATTATTTTCCTGTTTTCTGCTCTCTCCACATAGAAAAAGATATAGTGATGAAAACAATTCTGAATGGGAGATGGAAAAGAAAGAGCAGACTAATTATGCCAATGTGATAAACCATTAGATTCTTCTGAAAATACTGAAGAATATTCCACCACAGTTACCTCTAATTTTTACGAACAGTATGGTGTAATAACTGCTATATTGCTACTGAACCAAGAATTATTGACAAACTCATTCATTTCCTGCTAATACCCCAGTAAGGAAATTTTCTTTTCCCACCAAGAAACTAAAAGTAGAGCTAAGAAATTAATAAAAATAAATATCTTCCCCTAACAAAAAAGGCTGAGCCTAGATTTCAGGAATAAAACAAAATCCAAATCAGTGGCTGTCACAAAAACCACAGAAGGATAATTCTATTATTTGTTGCAAATTTTACCAGTGAGAGGGCAACTGCAAGCAACAATTCAAAACGGCAAAGAAAATGTCAACAATTTGAAGGAAAAACTCAGGCAATGAATTTAATCCTCTTAACATTTTATCAAAAAAACAATTAAGACGGCAAGAGTACAACTGAATAAAGCTTAATAAAGCCACTAGTACCAAGCTGCTCTGAGTATAGAGACAGTTTCAGGAAGGGGAAAACAGAGTATTTCAGCTCATCTGCCACAAGTAGGAATATCTTCAATATGTCTAAAAATGCAGGAGTGATTTTTTATACAGTCCCGATCGCCCAAGGTATAGATACACTGTTGCAAAAAATGAAACTTCAAAGTGGCAAGCATGTTTGAATCCTGGCTTACAACTGGCATGGTATTTTACAAAACAGCTAGAGAACAATGGATATGAAACTGCCTATGAAATTCATAAAGCCTGGCCCTAGAAAACTCGAGAGACACTTCCTCAGGAAGCATGTTGGAGAAGATTCTTTCCTATACAAGGTAACCCACTCACTTTAGGCTCATAGCCTAATTCTTAAGAGGCCGATCCTTACTATACTAAAAAGGGTGAAAATGGAGGCTACGTCTACACTGGCATGATTTTCCGGAAATGCTTAAAACGGAACAGTGTTCTAAGTATTTCCGGAAAAAGCACGTCTACATTGGCAGGATGCATTTCCGGAAAAGCACTTTTCCCGGAAAAGCGTCCGTGCCAATGTAGACGCGCTTTTCCGCAAAAAAGCCCCGATCGTCATTTTCGCGATCGGGGCTTTTTTGCGGAAAAGAAATCTGTGCTCTCTACACTGGCCCTTTTCCAGAACAGTTTTCTGGAAAAGGACTTTTGCCCGAACAGGAGCAGCATAGTTTTTCCGGAAAAGTACTGATGATTTTACAGTAGATCGTCAGTGGTTTTCCAGAAATTCAAGGGGCCAGTGTAGACAGCTGGCAAGTTATTCCGGAAAAGCGGCTGATTTTCTGGAATAAGTGGCCAGTGTAGACACAGCCGGATTGTATGCAGCACATATGGTAATATTTTACATATCAAAAGGCAACAAGCTCCATAACATTATCTCAGTATGGTCTGTAAGACTGGATTGTTTCAGGCATTCCATGGTGTAGCACAGGCCTGCACAACTTGGAAAGTGACGAGGGCAATATTACTCCAAAGGAAACAGCTATGGAATGCAAGTAGGGATGCTCTCTCAAAAAATTCTGAACACACGGACTAAAAACTTTTGTCAAGCAAAAAAAAGTGTCTCCACTTGGCCTCCTAGCATTTGTCTCTCCTGCACCTTGCCCCCTTCCCCTTTCTCCTGACCTGCTCCCCTCAGCACAAGCCCCTTCCCCCTCCCCTACCTGGCTTCTGACTTCCAATTTGTGAAGCTGCCGGAGCCATTTTAAATCCAGCGGTCACCAGCCATGACGTCACAATGCCACATCACGTCAGTCTCCTAGCGTCTGCCAGCATCCCGCCCTCTGGCTTGCGTCTTGCCTCCTCATGCCGGAGCTGTATGCAGGCAGCCCGGCAGCGAGAATCAACGCACTTCCCCCTACCCAGCGGTGCTCTACTCCTCTGCCTGGCCAGCAGATTGGATTGGGCCTAGTTCCTAACACTATCAGAAAAATACAGTCTATTATGTGCTCATAATTTTCTACATGATACGACTAAGTTTTCCCAGAGAAGACTAAACATAAACCTAACACACTCTGTATTTACTGATCTTAAGTAAACAAGAAGTTTTTCCTAGTCAGGATATTTGACAACATTTTTCATAAGGATTTCAATTAATGTAATACCTGAAAGCCAAATATCACTATGCACAGAAAACATATTATATTGAAAAGTTGCTATCTGTATTCTTCAACATGGATGGTAAAATATTTTAAATAAAATTTATTTTACAACTACTTTACCAGTAATAGTTGCTGCTTCAGCAGATAGTGGTTGCTGGTTAAGACTGCTCGTTTCAGAATCAATGTGGAGTGTGGTTAGACTAGCAACTTCCTGTTCCTCTGCACTCTGCTGATGTCCTGAAATTACATCAATCTCCGTGGAAGCTGGTGTCCCAGCATCAGTTCCAAAACTGAAATCTACAATAAGGAAAGTGCTATGTTGTTGTTAAACCATTGTTGATGAACACAAACTTTAATTAACATAGCTAAATAGAAAAATTACTAAAGAAAATAACCAAAGATGGTTCATATGAAAATGCATACATTTCTTTATGTTAACAGCTCAATCAATTACTCCAAAACCAACAATTAAATAGATAACAATTGACCATTTCAGTCACAAAAAATGAGTTATGCAAAACACATTGTTATTACATATTCTGAATTCTATTTAATTGGCAAGGTCAATGTTTTTACTTCATTCTCATCATCTAAATATAATAATGCACAAATTATGGAATCTCTTCTAAACTATACTGAGGACTTGTCTACATGGAGACAATATGCAGCAAGCCTAGGTTTGAATCTACACCAGTGTTTTTCTTGTTGAGAAAAAAACGGTCACCTGCTCCTTTAAGGGCAGCCATTTTAAATTATGTTCTCCACGGCACACCAGTGTGCCACGGAACACAGTTTAAGAAACACTGATCTACACCATACCTCCTTGCCAAATCATAATTAGCCACGTGAATTGTGCTACCATGCACTGACAGTTCCATAGTGTGCTCTGCAAGCTAATGCAATGTAAATTTATACCGTGTTGCTGAGCACTAAGTCTCCATGTAAACAATCTGTAGAGTGCCTAAGAGACAGACAGTTATGTACTAACTTCAATTGAGAATACTGTGGCAAATGGCAGTATTCCACAAATAGCACTAAATTGGTTGTTTTGTACCCCATGTTTCAGATTTAACACCTTTGAGATTATAACCCTGAAGATAGAATCATTTGGGCCAACGTAACTTTCATCATGCTGCTTTATAGTAGGTTTTAGAGCATCACCAGGTTCAATCATTGCTGAGATTCACAATCTGTCACTACAAAAAAAGCAATCTGTGGCTTTTTTACACTTACACTTTGTTTTACTGGTGTAATTTGTATATGTAAAAGTTAACTATCTACTAGTTACTTAACTTCGAAAGTGAATAATTTCCCCACTTTACATAGTTATTTAAAAAAAAAAACCTCATCACTCCTTGCTTGTACATGCTGTAGAAAGTCATAATCTTCAGTGACACTTATGGCTTCTTCCCATTAACAAGAATAAGAGTGGCATGAATAAGAAGAATTAAAAGAAAAATGGTTTAATGCATTAGCTAGGTCTTCCTTAGTATTTTGCTTCACTATTCCTAACTACATAGTCAACAACTGCTATACTGTGAAAGGTTTCTACTGTTTTAAACTGATATTTTGAGGAAATAAAAAAGAATTCCAAAATGAGTTCATAAAAACATTCCTCAGTGTAGAGACTGTATCTTCCCAGATACGTTGTGTAGTGTTTGGGAGAAGGGGGACATTCAATACTTTACACAGTAAGGTTCCATTTCTGCTTTGGGCTCTACTATAGAACAAATAGTAAATAAAGTCATTTTTAATAAGAATTATTGTATCTTTCTTTTACTATATTACTTCACTAAGTAAACTACTTATAACATCAATAGGATGTTCACATGATTGCATCTTCAAGAGACCAATGACTACAACCTATTTAAAAATGAAAATATGCATAGATAAAAAACACTACTACTATTGGAAAAATATACTTGCTTTCAAATTTGCGGCCATCATACTGGAAAGCACTGAATGAGTCAGAATGACTATCTGAACTGATCAGGTCACTGCTTCCTGCACTGGCAGGAGATGTCCATTCAGAAGGCACACCCGGATCATCTACAGGGCGCATTTGATTCTGTTTGTTCAACACATCAGGAAGGTCTTTTGGAACTTCCAGGCTGCCAGGACTGCTCCCTCTTCTTGTCACATTCTAATAATTGAAGAATTGTAAAGTATTTTACAATCTAATAACGTTTCCTTATTCACAATAAGCAGTTATCACACATTTACAAATGTCAATATTTAGGGAAACAGCTTACAAATAATCAAAATCAAAATGTCTAGAGATGATTATAGATTTTTAAAGTATCTTTTTGTAAGATTCACTTTAGTTTATTGAAAGTATACAAGTTATAATATTTTGAAGTTACCTCCTTTATGAAAATAATTAAAAATAATTTAAAAGTAATATTCAGAAGTAACTGAACTAATTCTTCCAGTATCTGTAGTGGTATCATGAAAAGTACATAATGCAGAGAATTGTAGGGCTTAAAATTTGTGAACTCTGCATGTGCCAAAATTGTGCACGCTAAAAACCCCAATGAGCCAGTAATAAATGTGGGTGTAAGCATGTGCATATAACAGTGTGTAAAAATCTCTTACACATGCCTGTGCTTTGGGCTTTTTGTGCACAAAAATTGGGGAACAAATGTGCATGCATACTTCAAAAGACTGGGATTGAGGCCAATGTCTGAAATGTATTTGCTAAAACTAAAGAGATGCAGATAATATGGAGATGGAATATTTTGAAAATTATCTCCAAAATAGTAAACAACATTTTCAACCTAACCTTTCATTAAATATTTATGAGAAAAAAAAACAACCCTAAAAACAATCTTGAGAAATTTTGTTTTACAGCCTACAAAACCGAAAGCAAAGTCTCAATATGTACTAAGAGTCAAATGCTATGTATGTGCTAATTCGCTAGAGTAAACACAATACTCAATATTCACTTGAATGTCTTTTCAATGTATTGAAAAGTAATGAAACTTACCAAGGCACTACCAGTGCGGAGTCTCTCAGCTATAAACTCATCCATGAGGTCAGGAACATTTGTATTGCTACTGCCAATATCATTAGGTAGAGGGTGCAGCTTTTGACTCATGTCCTCTCTATTGGCTAAAAGCAAATGAATGACTACATATAGTAAGGGACACTTTCAAAAATACATTTTAAAATAACTGAAGTCAAATCAACAAACCTAGTCAGTAAAAATAGATTACTTCCCAAACATGCATTTAAGAATTTTCTCCTCTTGAATAGATTCAATTTTAAGAATTAGTACATCTCTTTCCCTTCCCTCCTCCCTCGCCACTAAGCAGGTGTTAGTCAATTTCCAGAATAACCTTAAACAGAAAGGAAACTTACAGGTAAGCACTACTCAAAGTTGTTAAAGCTTGCTTTAAGGATATAGCATACATCCCTCCTCCCTTCCTCCATATCACAGACACACAAAAATACAAAGTCTAAGATTTTGTACTATTCCTAATGAGAAACAATGTTGGTCAAGAAAATACACTATAGAAAAATATGATAAATGTCAGTGTAGTAGTGTATACAGTTAGTATACTTGCAAATAAAATATTAAAATAAAGCATGGCAAAACATGGAATACAAACTCAAAAAACTCTTTAAATGGTCAGTGATTTATGAACAATTAATTAATTTCTTTTCTTTTTTCACATTATATAGAATTCCTTTGCCTTAATTATATTATAAATGTCACACATAACTATAGCATTATAGCCTTTAAGGTTGAAATTTGTTCAAATTCCTACAGAAAAATTATCCCTCAGCTGACTACAGTAAAACTGATTATATTAATTGAACAATAAAACCTTAATATCAAAATATCAAATAAAATACTTTCAAATCATTTGCGTGTCAATATATTTTTGCAAATGTAGACTGTTTCCCTTGGAAAAACTACATAAAATATGCTAAAACAAAAAGTTCAGAAATAATCTGTTTTTCTGAGACATTACGATAATAGTATTACTGCCCAAATTGTTATTGTGCTAGGCGTACAAAGACTGCCCTCAGGTGGCATTAACATCTCAATGCAGGATGCATGACAGAACATTCTGTTAATCATGCAGGCAGAGCCGTGTAAAAGGAAAACCTACCTTACTGCTGAATGTTAATTTATTGTTCATTTAAGGTTATTTAAGATGAGAACTTAAGATGAATATTAGAATGATAGCCTTCTTCTGTTTGATCAGTCCATAGAGGTCCCATATTAAGCTGAAGGACTATCCTGAGACCTTTATGCACATCCATGATCCCAAGAAAAAGAAAGCAATGACAGACGTTGCCAAGATACAACAGCATCCACTTCAGTGAATGCATACAGAAAGGCCTAAAGCATGTTTTGAAATGGTTAAAACAAAAAATTACTAAAGCCACATTGGATTTTTATAACAAAGCCATTCAAATAAGAGGAAATTTCTGTGTTTTATTTAATGTTAAAATATTCTGTATTTGTTATATAACCAATTAAAAGCCAAGTCTCAACTTCAAAGCCTAATTTTGGGAGAATTTTTTGTTTTGGAGGAGAGAAGGAGGAGGAGGAAGAAAACACACTAAATGAACTAGCAATTTTTAATAGCTCAGTCTAACTGGCAGATAGCCAAGTCTTTTTACTACACAGATAAACCATAGGTACCAGGACCTAATATTCCACTAGAAATAAAAAAATATCTGGAAAGCTGGACCATAGGCTAAATTTCAAAACCTTCTAGTATAAGCTATGATTCAGGGAGACTTGCATTTGATCCCTTGGTAGGTCATTTACTGTCTCTTCCTCTTCCCTAACTTGATGGTCTTCAGCAGCAAAGAGGTTCAACTAAGTATCTTTAAAAAGGAAATTAGTCATTTAAAGTATTAAACATAACTTATGCTAGGGAAAAGTTCAGCTGGCTAAATGGCGCATGCATAACCAAACAGGGAAAGCAGTGATCATCCCAAAGCCTTTTGATTGCTTAAAAGAGCTTGCTTCAGTTGCATTAAGCCAAACTGGTGCTGCCTTTCTCCTTTGGCACTGTGCACACTGTTAGTGCTCACCTGCAGCTTTCCTTCCAAAATAGCCCATTACATGACTGTACAGATCCCTCAGTGGAGCCTCTGCTGGTATTCTGTTCTGCCTCTGTGGGGAAACATTTGCCTTCGGCTTCGAAAGAGCATGTACAACAGTTTTATAAACACCGCCCAGGGAGCCCTGCTGTTGTCCTGACTCCTGACCTGATGGCCTAGGTGCACTACGATTATGCACCTGATTAAGTCCAATACTTTCCTTTGGCAGAATGAGTGTTTGAGCTTCTGTGGATTCCTTAGTCTGCTTACTACTAACTGAAACTGAACTGACTACATCTAGAGGTCTATATACTCCTGGTCTGACCAGCTCCGTAACAGCAGATGTGCTGGTGTTTGTGTTGCTGCTACTGCAGCTGCTACTGGTACCACTACTGAAGCCACCGAGTTTACGAAGTCTTGCCCTCCAGGGGGCCTCTTTGTTTTCTAAAGGGTTATAAAATTGAACTGATTCAGTAGATGGTCTAAAAGTAACATGAACACTATTTCGTTTCTTAGCAGTTATTTTCATAATTTTGGCCCTATGGGTTACAGTTTCAGATATACTCCTTTTAGTTGGCAGAAGTAAGTTTGTGCCTGTAACATGAGGCATTTCAGGGTTAACTGGTGCTTTAGGTAGACCTTTCTTTGCATGCATAACACGTGTGCTGGTTATTTTTTCGTTAAACTGGGCATTTCTAGGCTTTTCAGCTAAAGCTACTTCCACAGCTATGTCTACATCAACTTCAGTAGCTGTTTGTCTGTACAGATATTTCTTCCTTTCTTTATCATCAGGGCTATTTGACCCATGCTCAAGTAAGTTTTTACTTTGTTTATCAATATTTAATTGTTTGGCTTTATACATTGCTTGATTTCTTGTAAAATTGTCTACCTGGGTAGGCGCAATATTACTTATAAAGCCACTTTGGTTCTGTTCTAGTTGTAGCTCTACATTTTCAGCTCTTTCGGAAACAGTGTTGCTACTTGCACCTTTAACAGTCTGATCGCTATACTCTAATCCATCCAGTGGTAAGCTATCATTTCTATTTACTGTTGTATTGATTTCAGGAGGAGAAGCCTCAAATTTATCTATTTCAAAGTGACTGCAAAGTTCTTCTTTTTCCTTAAGATATTCTCTCAGAGAGGAAAGGAAATCATCTTCACCTTCAAGGTCAACATACTGGCTTTGTTCAAGCGCTGAATTTGCAATATCTACTGGCCCTATCAAATGACAGAGATGGTCATAAATACTATCCCCAACTTCCAAGGAGGAATCTCTGCTATTTGTATCAGTAAAATGACTTTCAGTGGATCTATATACTGAAGAGGTCTCAGTGGAACTTTGTAAGCTTGGCTCATGATGGGATGAACTGTCAGTGACAGGAACTGCACCTTTGGCTCGTTCAACTGTGAATGGTTCCAGGATGTCAGACGTGCTGCTACTTCTTGGTAATGGCTGTTCCTCATTCAGTGCACCAAAAACTTCACTTGGGGTGTCCTCACTCTGTGAAAAATGTCTGACTCGAGATGGACGTGGAAGAATTTGAGTATCATCAATGTCTGTAGAAAAAAGTTATAAGTAATGTACACAAAGTAAGTCTACAAAGATTATATTATTCTCTGCTATATCCTGATTATATGCTTTTTTAAATATCCAGAAAAAAGTGCAGAGTCTTATTTCTTCAGTACAAAGATATTTCATCCAATACCAAATGTTAATATCATATGCAATAGCCATTACAGAATATGATATAAGTGAGTTAGACCATCAGAACACAGTTTAAACGTTAACATGCATGGAAATGGACAGTGAGATCATGAAACATTTGGAAGTACAGTTAAAGCTAGAGCTGTGCCAATAAGTTAAATAATTCAAGCAAAATTATTTTAACACTCAAAAGAAAAAAAGTTACTTGTAATATTAATTATCTCAACAGCAGAACTCTCCATGGATTTAAACTCTTGAGAAATAAATTCAAGAGGAGAACACGGCAGTTATCTGGAAAAATAAGAAAGTTCAGTACACATGGGCGACTTCTATATTTTTCACTCTCCATAATTTTTTAACTCTAATATATAATGTGGACATGCAGACTTAAGTTTTAAGAAGAGAAGATGCGGAGCAGTTAGGCCCTCTGAGACGTACATGTACAGACGAAACAACTGAATTCTTTTATTAGTAAAAGCATATTTTCCTATATACTTCTAGTCTTCAAGAATGCAAAGCTAAGAGGAGTAACTGATACAATAGATATTACCACACTAACTGTGAAAAGACCCCATTTTGGGAAGCCAACCCCCCCCCCCCCGCCAAAAAAAAAAAAAAACCAGACCAGGACTGGGATCAGATTAAAAGAAAGCAAAACAAAAAAACCTTCCTCAAAAATACCCATAAAACCTGCCCAAAAAAGCACAACACGTCAACACCTCCTCAAACAGTTTTATTCAAATAAATTTAGCATTCATGACCGTTACTAATCCTTGACCTAAAAACTAAAATCATACACCCACAGAACAGTTAACACAGTTTAACAGAATAAGAGATAAATCACCTTTAGGGGTATAGGAGAAAGCACGCTATGCCAATTGAATTATTAGTTCCTGACCCCCTCCACTGAGGTTGTTAATACACGTGAAAGTTAGTACAGGTTGTACTTCCTATAAGTGGGACTCTCTGGTCGGACAACATCCCTGGTCTGGCAGGGCCCAAGTATAACGAAGTTGGGCAGTAGGGCAGCAGAGACTCAGCTGGGAGCAGGGCGTGCAGGGGTGGGCAGTGCAGCGGGGAGCTCTGGTCCCTGCGGCCAGGCGGTAGTGGGGGCCCAGCAGCAGCACATGTGGAACTCTGGCCCCAGCTGCTGAGCAGCAGTAGCGGTAGCACTCAGGGATGGCAGTGGCAGCTGTGGAGCTCTGGCCCCGGAGTTAAATCCCCTGCTGTGGAACTCCAGCCCTGGTGGCAGCCAGGGAACTCTATCCCTGGCTGTGGAGCTCTGACCTAATTCAGGATTGGTGAGGTCCTGAGGGTGCCAGAAAAGGGAGGTCCAAACTATACTAACTGCAGTGCAGGGCTGCTGCAGAAGCAATATCTATCACCTAGCAAATGGGCAGCAATCACACCAACCTCCCTTTCACATCATTTCTAATGCCAATGGATTATAACTTCATCCCTCTAATTTCCTAAAATTCTAAAGCAAACAAACATATACCACCAAATCAGCAGCAATGTGTGATGAAAAAAAGGGATAACAGTAAATGTATGTTATGGATGCTAAACGAGTATGAATTTCCTGATAGGAATTATAGCTATTTGAGACAGTATTTTTAATAGAATGTGTAAGTTTTACTATAAAAGTATCTGCCTCATGTTTGTTAGAATGACTCATTTCCTGGTTATGCTTTATAATTGTAAATTCTTGTTGACAACCAGAAACACTATTAAAAACAATCAAGACTACTTCATCATAAAAATAGAGTAACTCTTTAGGTAAATTAATTAAAACAGTCTTCTCTTTACAACTGCAATGATATACAAGAGAATCTGGCAGGTTACAGATTAACCATCCTGTGTTAAAAAACATAACTTTTAGTTAAAACTGAGGCTGAAGTTACCTTATGAATCTCCAATTTTAGGGGCCTATGTAAAGAGAAAGATAACCTTTGACCTGAAATTTCTTATTATTCAACCAAAGGGGAATATTTTGGAGAAGTTAGATACAATTCTCTGTAGCCATTTCTCAGTGATGTGTGCCCCTTTGTGTGGAAGTAGTAACAAGTATTTTCAAGCTAAATTATTTAGGAAGTGGGAATTGGTTGCAATAGATTAAAAATAAAAACAACCAAATTGATCATGGGCATAATCCTTTAGGCCTGATCATCAAGTTCACAGATGACACTAAGCTGGGGTAGAGGTAGATACACTGGAGGGTAAGTATAGGGTCCAGAATGACCTAGCCAAATTGGAGGATTAGGCCAAAAGAAATCTGATGAGGTTCCACAAGGAGAAGTGAAGAGTCCTGCACTTAGGAGAGAAGAATCTCAGGCTCTGTTACAGGCTGGGGACCAACTGGCTAGGCAGCAGTTCAGCAGAAGAGGACCTGGGGATTACAGTGGATGAGAAGCTGGATATACATCAACATGTGCCCTTGCAGCCAAGAAGGCTAACAGCATATTAGGATGTATTAGGAGAAACATTACCAGCAGATCTAAAGAAGTGATTATTCCCTTTATTCAGCATTGGTAAGACCACATCTGGAGTACTGTGTCCAATTCTGGGCACCAATTACAGAAAGGATGTGGACGTACTGGAGAAAGTCCAGCGAGGGCAATGAAATGAGTAAAGGGACAGACCACATGACTTATAAGGAGGAGCTGAGGGATTTTGGCTTAATCTACAGAAGAGAAGAGCGAGGGGGGATTTGATAGAAGCCTTTAACTATCTGAAAGGGGGGGGGGCATTCTAAAGAGGCTGGAGAGAGGCTGTTTTCATTAGTAACAAATTAGAACACGAAGAGCACTGGTCTCAGGTTACAGTGGAGAAAGTCTAGATTGGATATTAGGAAAAACTATTTTACTAGGAAGGTAGTGAAGCTCTGAAATGGGTTACCTAGGGAGGTGGTGTAATCTCTACCCCTTGAGGCTTTTAAGTCTCAATTTGACAAAGCCTTGGCTGGGATGATTTAATTGGGATTGGTCCTGCTTTGGGCAGGGGGACCGTCCTGGTTGTGGCTGTCCTATGGCTCCTCCAGGCAGGTGCGGGGAAAGGGAAGCTGGTGCTTCAGATGCCCCAAGTGCATTGCAGGCTCTCTCCAGCCGTGCTTGTGTGGGGAGAACCTTGTGGCTCTGGCTTGGGGGAGAGGATGTGCAGCAGGAAGGGCTGATCCAGAGGTTAACCTCCCCAAAGGGAGTCTCCACCTACCTCTGCTGTTAATGGTATTTTTAAGTAGCTGAGTTAAACCAACACACAGATGAATGATGACACTTCACAGCATTTAGATATTCTTCAGTCTCTCTGTAGACTCAGACAAATATTACTACATCTGTTATGTTTTTTCACTCTTTAAAGATTTTCTTTGCAGCTAAAAGAACTAGAGCATAAGATGGCAGCCTAACACAGGTAGTGATCCACTGTATGCCTTTTCCCCATATCTGAGCCATGGAGATAAATCCCTTTTATTTTTTGGATAAACGTTGGCTTCTAAACAAACAAAATGTAAGCCTGAAAATGGCAGACTGTGCATGTGCGCAGTGGTATGATTTTCCATTACATAAAAGTGTACCGGATGCAGATCTCCAAATACATGCACACAAGTAACTCAGCATGCTGAAAGAAAAAAAAAAAACCCATAATTTTGAAATAAATACAATGTTGATTCTATATTCTTTAGTACTGCTGATGATCCACTCTTCATACATATACATATGAGAATGCAGACAATTCCAAACAAATTTGTTAGTAATGATTCTTGAGAGAAAAATTAAGGAAGTAAAATGCAAAAATAAATTAACTTACTGCAATGCTACTGTTTAGAATTTACAGACATGTTCAGAAATACAAAGTTCTGGTTTCCTCAGCAACTGGAATTCATCTTTGTTGCACACTAGCATAAATTCAGTTTTAGACACTATTTATTTGGGGGAGGAAAGATTCTTATTAATTGAACTGCAGAAACAACCAGTAGGGCTTGGAATCAAGTGGTGAGTAAAACACATGAAAAGTGTGTCATCTGTCTCCTTCCTCGAATCTTCCTAACCCCATCTTCTGGACCCACCGATGGCTTCATACTAAGAAACAGGATGAGCAGATGATTTCATAGAAGCTGATGGGGAGCATGATGGAAAAGGCATGTAGTCAAGAAGTGACTAAGGAAAGTTATTTACTTGTTCATATAACATAAGAACTAGGCTGTCACCAAATAAAATGAAAAGGTAGCAGGTTTTAAAAAAAAAAACAAAAGGAAGCATTTTTTCATGCAATGCACAGTCAACCTGTGGAAATCCTTGCCAGAGGATGTTGTGAAGGCTAGGACTTTAATGGGATTCAAAAAAAGAGCTAGATAAATTCATGGAGGCTAGGTCCATCAATGGCTATTAGCCAGGATGGGCAGGAATGGTGTCCCTTGCCTCTGCTAGTCAGAAGCTGAGAATGGGTGACAGGGGAGGGATCACATGATGATTACCTGTTCTTTTTATGCCCTCTGGAGCACTTGGCATTGGTCACTGTTGGAGGACAGGATATTGGGCTAGACAGACCTTTGGTCTGACGCTGTATTCTTATGTTCTTATGCTGAAGAAATCAACTTGTCAAGAGAAAATCAAAGCACAGAAAAATAGAAATTTGGTTTTGTTCGAGGCGAACTGCCATGACTGAAATCATCTTTGTAAACACCCTTCGGGTCATAAGAAATCCAAAAGAAGCACCTTGTATGGATGTTTTGGACCTACAGCGACCCTGAGAAATTTCTTGTGTGCTAGGTGATATCTATAAAAATAGATAATTGTGAACCAATGTCCTCTGTTTAATGAGGGAAATATTGCTGCCAAAATTCCCATTCTGAAATGTACTGCTTGAATGTATATAGTAAGCCATTATAGATCTGGGATAAGCTTCCAATCTCCCTTTTTTAGAGGGGAATCAGGAAATATCTTGAATAGGATCTTTTCCTTTGTTATAGATGAGTCTATGGCTGCGACATGTGGAACGAACCATTTTCCTGAATAGGCAGCTCCTCATGACAGTGGTCCCGTGGAGGTGGTGAGGGGGGGAGGAGAGGACACACACACACACACACACACACACACACACACACACACACACACACACAGATGGGGATTGTGAACAGGGAAGGAATTCACAGCTCTAGATTATCTTATCATAATTGTTTCTTTGTAGATGGATGGGTTCAGAAAGTGAAAGCAAGAAGTACAGTCTGTGTAGTTCTTCGCAGCCTCTGACACTCATAAGTCGTATGGTGGAAAAATGGTTGGGAAGCAAGTCTTTGCCTATATGGCTGCAGCCTACAGAACTCTTTCTTGCTGATGTATAAACCCCACCCAAATGGAGAGTTCCCAAATCTTCTGGTAAGCATAGGGATCTTCGCTCATGCTTCTGCTTAGAGGTAGCAAACGGCTTATTCACACCTTTCTTGGTAGCAGTACTGTAGGCAACAGAGCCTGGCGGTGCACTCTGATTTCTCAGCCAATTGTACATGGGATTCTCCTGGATCTGGTCCATGAGGAACCTACGCAGTCATTAGTCTCATACCTTGCAGGTTCTTGGAAGAAAGGCCTGGCAAAATCAAGCACTTGGAGGGAACATGAGTTTCTCTAATGTAGTAGACTGGATGTGGTTGTCACTGAATTGGGAAAGTTCAGGGACATAAGATGTAGTTCTTAAAGAACAGGATTCTGGGGGAGAACACTGCTTACTTTAGTAACACTGAACTATCTACATAAACTATTAACCGAAGTAAACTAATAAACATTAACAGATAAATCAGTGATGGAAGCAAATGTTGTACCCTGGAGACTACTCTGTTTCACATCATGGGCCCCAGGAAGGAACTGGATAGGCAGCTGATTCATACTATCCTTTATATTCTTGGTCTAAAGCACAAGAATGACGACTGTGTAGATGCAGAACATCAGCCACTGTTGTCAAAAATCTTCTGGTTACGGATGCATTGAAAGCATGAGCACCCCATAGTACAAATAGCGCCCATTGCATGAAGAACACACTGTTTCCAATTTGGAAGACATACGAGGATAAGGTAAAAGAACAAGGAAGAAGCAGAGACATCATCACTCATATGAGAGTGTGAAATCAGTTGCCTGAAGCCTGTGAATATGTATAAAATGCCATCTGAGCACACAAACCGTAACAGAGAGAGGCCTTTTTTGGTTGGGAGCCAAAGTAACAGAATAGGAAGAGACTGTTCCTTTGTAGAAATGAGTTATCTAGCTCAGTGCTGATAATCTAAACTAGCCCTCCCGTTTCCCCCCATACTGGATTCAGAATCATAGTCAGTGCAGCGAGATGAATGGACTGATCAGATGTTTAGTAAGGTATTGGTTCCCGTGCCCACTCAACTGCACAAACAGTATCTCGCTTTCACATGGCATGGATCTAAGTGAGAGAACAGCAGTGGCCAGGAGTGAGGGCAGACAATGGTCTTTCAACCATGGTCTTTATGTATAACTAGTTTCCAATTCAGTTCAATTGGCTCTGGTTATACAATTTGGCAGTTTTCTCCCACAGCGCTAAAAACCTATACCTAGGTCTATGATAACATTTTATATACTAGGAAATCTGAATCCAGCATTGGACCTTGCACACATGGTAGAAATTACAATCAGTGAACTTCTTAGGAACGGTTTTGAGTTCCTGCCAATGCCTTCCAATTCTAAACTAGAGGATCTTATCTTTAGCAAAGTTTATTTACCATCTACCCTGAACAAAGGGGGAGTATTTTTCTGGCTCATTCTGAAATATACTCAGCCATATGGACATGATAAAGATTTGAAATGAGCATATATGAAAAGATTACTAAAAGAAAAATGTAATGGGATATGAAATCCCTGTGCAATCAATTTATCTTTAAATTTTTGCTTTTGTTCATTATTACTTACAATAGCTTGGGACCTGATAATTTCATTTCCTATAACGTCTTAGAAAAATATTAAGGTTTTATGAACAGTGAATCACTACAAATACCACCTCTATAGGATTCTTTTGAAGAGTATTAAAGAATTAGCAGCCCTAATGGGAGAACAGTTCAGGGAGGCTAAGATGTTCTACATGGACCAACTGCAGTCATCAGCCTAAACTGACAAAATGCAGAAAATTAATAGCACTGGTCTGGGCATCTCAAAATCAACATCTTCTCAAGAGCAGACCATATTCCTGGTATTAATTCTGTTGCTGCTGCCTTAGCTGATCAGTTAAAGAGATTTAGAGCTTTCCTGCTAGAAGTTAAATGTGGAGCCCACTCAGGTTACCAGTTCTGTGCCCTTGATCACTTGAAACACTGTCCTGGAGTTATAAATTGGTACAAATATTCAGATACTATCAAAATCTTGTTTTATTTGGTTCTTTGAGAAAACTGACTTGCCAGGTGTTTAGATATAACCTTTCATTTTCCACCAAAACATGCCATCATCCCACTTACTTGCTGTTCCTGAATACAAGGCTAGAGCTTGACAATAAAGAAAAGCAGAGCATCAAGAATTCTGCACCATTCATCATATGATATCAAGCAAGCAGAAATGTGATTTAATAAAGCTGTAGCTCATGGCTACTATGAAGAGGAATCCATCTTTTCATTATGAGAATATTTCACTAAGAGCTACTTTTTGGTATTCTTTTGATAGACAAGTTCTCTGGCTCCCCCCACTGAATGAACAGATTCAGGCCAAATGGTGACCTGCACTACATGAAGGCAGTACAAGAAGAGAAGGGGGATTCCTGTACTTACTATCTGCATTACAGGTATCAGCACTGTGTAGCCTCCATGAAACTGCTCCAACTACCTCCAAACATGTAGGAAGAAAAGGGCCCAAAGTGTGGAGTCTTGACTCATTGTGTCACATCATTCCTCTCAGGATGCTATGGGCAATGACGGCTCTAGGCTTATAGGCAGAGGTACAATTGAGCTCTCAATAACTTAAAATGAACTAATTTTATGGAGTACAATGAATACTAACTACTTACTCATTGGGTGTATTTTGAAAAAAAAATGCTAGCTTATCTTAAACAGACGATTTCAAGATAATTATAACTGCACTTATTACTTTCATACCAAAGGAAATGTCCCTTTAAAGCTCAATGCAGAAAAAAGATTTTCAAAGTAATATTTTTAGAAATCCAGTGTTAATTCTGAGCATCCATTAAAGGAATTCAGTAGATAATCAGTTTTCAAATTCATAACGCCTAAAAATGTGTAGGAGGCAAATTAGCAGCCTTCATTCTCGGATAGCAGCTTCTAACTTCTGAGTGGGTCCTTCCATTATAAGGAGCAGTACTCAGCATATTTTTCCTTTCCTTTTTCTTTTTCAATGACCTCTCAAATGCTATACACTACAGAACAGAATCTGGAAGGTGTAATTTTTCCCCAGTGCAACTGAAGATAAGCTACCACAGATAGGAGCCTTTTTTCTCCCTTTTTAAATACAAAGACTGATCTAAGCAATTTGTATTCATTTAATTAACAAAAAAACAAACAAACAAACAAACAAAAAAACCTGAAGTGTTTCAGGTCCATGTTAGTCAGATTAGCATCTCAGTTGTTTTTGAGAGAGAGGAGAATACTATAGAAAAAACTATCAATAGTTTTGAAGTCAGAAGAATATTTTTTCTATTGATCAATTTTAGGATGCATAGGAACTTTCAAAGATTTCTGTCATTACACCATAACGTATGGTCACTTTCAGTACTCTTTGCATTACACATGTATACATACAGTGTTTGGTGCTTCATATTATATATATATATATATTGATGCTGTACTGAATGCATTTTATTTCTTACCAAGGAGAATATTCAATCAAAATTTACAGATTAAAATGTACCAGAACAGGTCTACTAGATATTTTATAGAGTTAATAAATCTTCCTAACTCTAATTCCAACCCACTAGTGTATTTAGAAGCTCTTTTAGATTAACCGAATCTTTCATGAAACAGATTTTAGAATAGTACAGGTTGAACCCCTCTCGTCTGGCACCGTGGGAGAACCTGATTGGTGCCAAACCAGAGAATTTGCCAAACCACAGAAGGTCAACATTGTCTAGCAGCATTACTAAACAGTTCCACCACTTACTGGGCTCTTTGAAGACATTTAAGGATAAATTAGAGCTAAATGTCTTAGAAGAGCCCAGTAAGCGGTGGAACTGTTAGTAATGCTGCTAGACAATATTGACTGTCTGTGGTTTGGCAAATTCTCTGGTTTGAAAGCACAGAACACAGAGCTAGAACTAGTGGTCATAAACCAGCTTTATCGGACAGCGGGAAACTTGGCTATACCCATGATAAGTGGACATCCAACCAACAAAAATTATACCAGACCATGGATGTTGCTGGACCAGAGTGTGCTGGACTAGAGAGGTTCAACCTGCATAGTATTAGCAAGCAACATTGAGTCTACAAATAAAAATATTGCATTTAAACTCTGTAAAAAAACCTCAATTCATTATTTGCATTCAAAATTCATAAACGCTACAGCAAAACAACACAGCCGGGTTATAAGGGAACACACTGGTCTGTACCAAGACCCCACCATTAACATTCTTCCTGTCACAGCAATCTTAAATTCTTTAACCCATGTTTTTAAGTTCCACAATGGACATAATAATAGTACAGAGCATTCCTTTTATAAGACTCGCATCTGTCCCAGATTATTTGATTCTAATAAGTGGTTGATTCTTACAAGGGGAGTACATGTTAATATACGAATTATTTTGTACTAGTAGTTTTTAAATCGCTAGATGCTGGTAATTCTTATATCAGTGATTCTTATAAATGGAGTGCACTGATACCATCTAGTTTTTCATTTGTTTTTACCCACACCTCTCAAAGTGCTTTACAAACAATGTTACAGATAGGGAAACTGTGGCACAAGGCAGAGAACTGACCTGCCCAAGATTACCCAGTAGGCCAATGGCAGAGACAGGAAGTTTCAATCCCAATCTAATGCTCTATCAACTATGCCATACTTTCTCACTAATAACACCCAAAATTATCCTGAGATCCAACTCCAAACTTTCTTTAGCCATGTAAGATAGCAGATATAGTGGGTGGTGAATAATAATAATAATAATAAAAAAAGTTGAAAACCATTGTTCAACCTGCTTCCCAGAGCAGAATACCATGGAATTCTGATGGGGTTAGCCAGGAATGCAAAAGTTATAAGAAAAGTAACAAGTTGTCAGGTTGCTTCACAAAGACCTTATTAGGCAGGGAATAAATAATAAGGGGGAACATTAGTCAAAACAAAACTAACAGCTTAATGAAGGTGTCACAAAACAGCAGGAAAAAACCCACACCTAGCACAACCAGTTAGTTACTTTTACAATTTGTGCTAATTCTAAATGCTACTCATTTACAGAAAAACAAAATTCGCCACAAGAAACTATTGTCAGACTTCCAGTCAACCAATATGTTTTCAGAAATCTTCCACTTTGTACTGAAGCCACATTATCCTCTTTGAAATCTCAAAATAGTGGAATTTTTTTAAAGTGTGTATTTTCCACACATTTTAAAGGAGGCATGCATATCGTAATGTTTTTTGCCATGCTACATGGCTTTTGTAAATATCTCTTCACAGATATTCATTCACAAATTACTTTTCTATTACAGTTGACAAATTTGGAAACATCTATGGATTAAAAACTGATACTGAATGACTGTCTATGGCAAGTCAGTTAAGCTAACAATCTGATCTTCTTTTCTTTCTTCCCCCCACCACAAATAAAGCTTTAACTCAATTCTACCTCCCTCACGCATATGGGTGTTAAAATTACGATTACTGAAAAAGCAGAAAAGTTCCATTATTTTCACATTAATAATAAAAATTGGCACAGCACTAACTTCTAACAGCTCCAGAATGGGTTGCAAATATAGCATGATACTTCACGTAACTCAAATCTCTTCCCTTCTCCTCCCCCTCCCCCATAATATTTTACTTTGAAGAATGTTAGCAGAATTTGAATGCAGAAGGATTTAAAAAGTGATAAAGGGAGTGCAGAAATTAGCAGAGGTGGCACTACCTGAAAGCTCATCAGAAAGGGGAGTGAGAACAATATCAGGCAAGAAGGGTTTGGAAGTATGGATCAGAACAGGAGCACTTTTAGCACTGCGTATATAGGCCGATGGCAGAGCACATTCACCAATGGATCGGCTTCTCATGGCTTCAAAAAAGGAAAAGAAAGAAGTGGGGAAGGAAAAAAAAAGAAGAGTGACTATAATGAAAGGCTTGTGTCACAGAAAAAGCAGCAACGAAGAAAACAAAGATAAAGGAAGAAAAATTTTAAAATTAAAACATTTCAGCACGGCAGATATTGGCAGAGCTGTAAGAAAGAAAAAAAATCAGTGGACACATAAGACATTTTGAGTTTTAAACTTTTTATGTAAAGCATCAATAATGCCTTTAATCTGACAATTACAATGATTTTCCATCCAAAATTGAGAAACTAATTAAATTGCATTATTTTCCACTGCATCAGGGGTTGAAAAATCAGCAAGTTCAATACCATTCCAAAAGCAATCAGAACTTGTACAAGTTTAATTTAAACATTAATTTACACTAGTTATAGTCTTTAAACTAGCTTCTTTTATTGTTGAAGAAGAGTATCCTAATTTTGAAATAAAACAATTTTCAATTAAATTCAAGAGTTTCCAATAGGCTTAAAAGACTAAGAGAAAACTAAATTTGTCAGAGAGTCAGTTTGCACACAACTATAATAAATATTTCATGAAAATCTAGTTGAAGTCGATTAACCATTTCTTAACTGTTGAAATTTTCTCAACAAGAAGTTCTAAACAAGTTATATTTGATGAATCTTCCTAGATATTAATACTGCCTTCACTTCAGTTTATTCAACTAGCTCACTTCAGTGAGAGGTTCAAAGATGAAAAACCAACTGAGGGATGAAAAGGTGAAAAGATCGTTTAGGGTTGTTTTTTTTTAATAAATCTGAAGTGGAAAACAATAAGGTGTGTGAAAGGATGAGATCTATTAGTTCTAAATTTTTGGAAGGACAGTAAACATGGTGTCCAGAAAAAAAAAAAAAAAGAGTTCAATTTGCTATCTACAGATAAGGTACTTCCTTTGTCTAATAAATGAAATCCATGTTTAATAAGCTTACTTTATCCCCTTGAGTTTTCAGCTTTAATTTTATTTTAGTTAACTAAATTTTGAATTGCAGCTTGATACAAATCATAAGTGAAAATCTAATAATTCAGAAATGTGCTTTTCAAGATTTTTTAAACGTTTTAAAATGCAAACATTAAGAACCTCAATAAATGTGTGCTAAGCTTAAATACATACATATAGGTATAGTGTTTCCTCCTAGTTATCAATTATGCAAAGCAACAAGAATCAACTTCTCATTAAGAAAATAATTAAAAATTACAAATGAAAAACATGATTAAAACAGATTATTTATATTAAGAATTCCTGCTAGCCCATTTTGAATGAGTAAATTAAATCACCTGGATTTAAATCAATCCATCTTGTTTGGTGGGACTACATATGCAAGGATTGCAGGATAAGAATTATATTTGCCATATTTCCAATATTCTTTTAACAGTTCGTTGGATAATACTGATTTGTTCCCATTTTGCAGTATGTCAGCAAGACCAGATACTACAGTTTATGTCAGTGTAACTAAAGCTTATAAAGATACAATTCATGATCTTGAAGTAGTTTTCTACTTGACATTTTCATGATGGAAATCTTAATTAAATGACTTAAATGCATTATACACTGACATTTTTTCATGAGAATTTCTGTGCTTAAAAAAAAAAGCTTCATAAGTGAATCCAGTATCTGTAGACTTGTTACTCAGTTGCTTATTGCCAAACATTTGGAATATATATAATAAAATCTAGCCCCCCCCCCCCATTATGCGTAAGAATCAGAAGTACATGGAGACGATACAAGTTGGAATTAGTCACATCACATTTATCACTCCAATTAAAGGGATGCCTTTAACATAGCAACGGTCAGGAAAAAAAAATGGTGAGTTAATGTATACAGAGCAGGAAACACATAGGACAAGTGGAGTGTAGAGATTATATAGTTCTAATGGCACTTTGAAAAAGAGTCTGATAAGATACTTTAAATCAAAATAGTTTCCTATTAAATACAGGGCTTCTGTACACAAACATTTAACTGGAGGCAAGCTGAGGTGTTCATTCACCCCCTACACATCAAGTGTCCATGAGCATCAGTTCATTTGTATATTTTGATCTAGTCCTGTTTCAAAGTCCTTGATATATCAAAAAGCACTCGAGATCAGTTAATGCACATCAGCGGGGTCCACAAAGACAGTCATATTTATTATTAGATGCTAGCCCCAATACAAATCTTAAAATAATATATTCCTTATAATCAGGACTTGTCTCCTCACTTCCATGCCATGAATAGTATTTTATAGCCATTTGCACTGCCCACCCCTATTAGCAATTAAGATGATGGACATTTAAACTGACTATGCTAAAAATGCAAATCAGTATTAAGATAACTGCCTATTAGGTACTGTGAAAAATGCTAACCAATCCAGTTCAAATTTTAAAATTATTTTAGTCTGAACAACAAGTACTATATTAGTATTAATAATTAAGTAAGGGGAGTCTTATTACTAGGATTTGAGGTTTTCTAATGAGTGAAAAAAAAAGTTACAATAAATTTTACCAGAGAATTTTGAAAGTTTACAAGGAGTCTTACTAGTTTTTCCTTCTTATATACACAATGCCACCAAAATTACAAACATTTATTCTTCTTCCATATATGATTTTTGGGATGGGAAGAAGGAGTGGAGGACGCAGAAGGATATGCCACACTTGCAGTTTTCACTGAATGCCCATTTTTACCCTGACCTATTGACTATTTGGGGTCACATTCTCACCTAAAATATGCATCAGTAAGTATCCCACATCATTCACTATTGTTTTTGCAGACAAGTATAGTGATTAGTGGATTTCTGACGTCATGATTTACCTCCAGGATCAGAATCTGCTGCTTAGGGTACGGATCCTGGACTATAGTTCAACAAAGATTTTTCAACCCATATGCAAAGTTAAAAAGACCCTTTAAAAACATACTTTACATAAGATCAGGGTAATAAAATGTACACACTGCATATCAGAGAAGCTGTGAATTTTACGCCAGTTAGATGCACAGAATTTTCTGTGCAACTAATGGGTGCTGGCATGAGGATGGCATAAAACAGAAGTGACACAGACTTACACAAAACATAGAGATTGAAATAAAACCCCATCTTTCTTATCATAAAAATATTTGACAGACTCTCTGCCCCCCACTCAAACATATAAGGAGTATATTCTCAACAATCAAAGGAAATACACCGTGTATCAAAGGCCATACAACACATGTGAGGACCAACTCCTTTCCAGGCCTAAATTCAGGTCTATTTGCAGAGTCAACATAGAATTTAAGAGGAGAATTTTATAGCTAAATACTGTGTAGGACAGATACCTTGACAACGTATAGAATGTCCTACAATTACAACTATGATCACAATCAATTTACATTCCATTTATTTTGAATAAGAAACCAACAAAATGCCTTAACATATTAGCATAGGGTTAAGATCTTGGTCTCCCTCTTCTCTCGATGAGAATTATGCTTATGATAAAGAAAATAAAGCAAAGGATTTAAACATGGCAGGAACCAATTAACTCACCAGAGCCAGCCTTACATATTTAAGGTGAGAGGGGGAACACTAATCTTCTCAAACAAATTAGCTGATAATACTAGGCATGACTAACAGAGATGCAGAAGTCTTTTAAGTTACCTCTGACTACTAGAAATCTCTATGGATTAAAAACTGGAGAAGGAAATTCATTAAGCATTTTACTTACTATACTACTTGACATAAATAAATTAACAGTTTGATAAATATGTGAAAAGTTTGCAAGTAATATCAGTTTGATTTTTAAATTTATCCAATTACTTATTCCAAGCAAAGTAAATCGTAAATATAAGATAAAATTAGTAGCCAAAATGATATTGGAATACTTTACTGTGCTTCACAGTAGGATTGTGAATCACTTCATAATTTTTTTAAACATATAGGGATCTAGGAGGCTAGCTCGGGCATCTTCTTTTGGGCTTTGCACTTTATAATTTCAATATTAGTACTGGGCTACTTGTCCACAAAAAATATATTCACCTAAGAATGAAGAGATTTATTATTTTTTAAAATAATGCTTTTATTAATATAAAAGGGTCCTGTTAATGTTCTTTCATGCAATAGAATTGTTTGAAAGAGAGAAAACAAACAATGATATGTTACAATGAAACTAAATTCAGATTAGTTTGTTACTGATTAGGTCAATATATAGTTTGACCTGGACAAATTTCAGTGATTTAGGATTGAAACCACACAACATTTACCTTTTGAAATATTAATAATTTGAGACAGAGAAAATATAAAAGTAACTTTAATTTAGTATCACCTTGATAATGCACTGAAAATTAACAGAAAACTCTCATACAAGAATAACCATAAATGAACTAGAGAGCCAATTTTATTTTAAATATCCCAAGTATAATGAAGAATACTTAGTCAAACTAGGAGCTGTCAACTTATCACAATAAAACTTAAGAAATGCAAATTAGCTTTTGAATGCAGGAGAAAGGCAGAGATTTGAAGTTTTTGGGGCAGAAATTCTGTCTTCCTACACATTAGGACAATGGGTCCCCAGCCCTGATGGAGACTTTAGGTGCTACCATTAAACAATCCGAGAAATATAGAAATGTTGAGCGGTCATCTAGTCCAGTCTTTGGGCTAAGTATAGACTGACCATCCATAGCATGTTTGTGTGTAACCTGTTCTTAACACCTACAATAACAGAGATTGCTATTCCAGTGCTTAACTACACTTTTAGTTAAAAAGTTTTTCCTAATATCTAATCTACATCTCCTTTGCTACAAATTAAGACCATTACTTCTCATCTCATCTTCACTGGACTGGAGGAAAAATTGATCACCGTTCTCTTTTTAAACAGTCATTAATATATTTGAAGACTTATCAGTTTCCCTCCAAATTTTGTTTAGTTCAGGTTTTTTTTGGTCACATTTTCTAAAATTTGTATCCTATTTGTTGACTCTCTATCCACATTTTTTTTTAAAATGTGGTACCCAAACACACAGTATTCCAGCTGAAAACTCACCAAAACCAAGCAGAAAGGGACAATAACCTAGTGCCTATTAAATGAGATACCCCATAATCTTAGCCTTTTTTTGTTACTGCATCACATTGGTGATTCATATGCAATTTGTAATCCACTATAACTCCCAGATGCTTTTCATCAGTACTACTGTCTAGCCATTCATTCCCCATTTTGTAGTTAGAAAGAAAAATTTTAAATGCACAAGTTTACTTTGCACTTGCCTTTACTGAATTTCACCTTATTGATTTCAGACTAATGCTTCAATTTGTTGTTTTCAACTCTAATCCTGTCCTCCAAAGTGCTAGCAGATCCGGTCAGCTAAATGTTATCCACATATATTATAAACATATTTTTCACTCCATTACCTAAGTCTTCATTAATGAAAACACTGAACAGCCCTGGACCCAGAACAGACCCTGCTGGATACAACTAACAACAGTAGAAACTAGCAATGTTGTAAAATAAAATTCTTAGGAAATGTAACTTGGTTAACTTAAATACTGACAATTTAAATTACGCCCAGAAGTTCAAGGGGGAAGAAGAAAAATACTTGCATTTCTGAAAATCTACCAAAATTATTCATTCAATTGCTGACATGCATTCCCTGCTTCTCAAACTGTGTTGAAATGTACCAGCTGTATTCGTAAGATTACATCTTTCACTGAACAAGACTATCATTTAGCATTATGGAGTTATTGAAACAGCAACAGACATTTCTAATTTTTTTCTTTTGAATTTAAATAACTGCAATTTTCCTTCAACTGAGATCATCTTAGGAGATAACTCACAAATAAGTTTTTAGTTCAAGCCATACTGCATTTCTAAGTCAGTCATACAAGCATGAATGAAGCCCCCCTTAAGTAATCACCTAAGACAACTAGTAGTGCTAGATATTTTTAACAGGGGGGAAAAAAGTCTGCAAGGATACAGTAGTGGAATTGATTACTGCAGGAAGTTAGCTCTTCACAAGTTTGTAGTTTGCCTATTTATAGTCAGCAAAGGTTTTAGGATGTAGTAAGGATGTTAAATTGCGGTTATCTGGCTAATCAAGTAGTTGATACAATTTGTATCGACTACACAATTAGTCAATAAGGACCTCTGTGCAGAGCCACAGCACAGGTAGCTCCAGGAGCCAGCTCGAGCTGGGACTGAGCAGTCCTGGCTAGTGCCAGCTCCGAGAGCCACCCATGCTGTGACTCTGCATTTTACAAGAATTAAGTGCCGCCAAGCTCTTACTACATTTAAAATACAGAGGCATAGTGACCTGGCCCAGCACAAGCTAGGACTGCTCTGTTCTGGCTTGCGCTGAGTCCAGAAGCCCCTGTTTGCAGTGGCCAGCCACTATATACAAGTAACCAAATGCTATTCACTTGTCCCTCCAAAAAACAGCATATAAGACTGCATAATATATATTTAAATACATTACTAATTATCAGACATCAAACTTCTGTGGGAAAGTTATCTGAACATTATTCTATCTATAAAGTGACAAACTCCTTTCCTCAGGTCACATCTCTCATAGTATATACAGATACATACCAACTGTTTTCTGTCGTACTATGCTTCTTGCCTTTTCTGTCCCTGGAGATCCAGTCGTCGTAGCACTGCGCTGTCTCATCGGCGCCTGTCCAGGCTGATCACGGCTCCAACCTCTAGAAAAGGACTTATCAACAGATGATTTTTGGAACTCATGCCCAACTCCTGCAAAAATATAATTTTGAATCTATTCACTTAGTCACTTGACATGGATTTATATACTAGACCTTTGCAGTAGTCAACTTTTCAAATATTTTCCGCTCCGCTTCAAATGTACAAAGTCTCATCATGCAAGCATGTGACTTCAGAAGCTGAACAAAATAAACTAACATTTTTTAAACCTATCCAAACAACATCAATTGAACAATGTTCACACTAGGTCAATGATTCTACTGCAATTACTGTTGTAGTTCCTTTCTGACCTTTCCAATACATGCACCCAAGAGACGTGAGCTTACCAAGGGCACATAAGATAAAATAAATAATTGTGGATAGTTTTTTTCCCCCCCTTTATTTCCAAAGTATTTGATATAAAGTATAACTCCAGCTATCCAAATTCCCTTTATCCAAAAACCTTAGTTACCGAATCCACATCATCTCCCATGTGGCCCTACTGCAGCTAAACACCACGGCTGTGTCTATATTGGCATGATTTTGCACAAAAGCAATTGCTTTTGTGCAAAAATATGCTGCCTGTCTACACTGGCAGGGAGTTCTTGCGCAAGAACACTGACGTTCTAATGTGTGAAATCAGTGCTTCTTGCGCAAGAACTATGATGCTCCTGCTCAGGAAAAAGACCTCTTGCACAACTGTTCTTGCGCAAGAGGCCAGTGTAGACAGGCAACATGAATTTCTTGCGCAAGAAAGCCCGATGGCTAAAATGGCCATCAAAGCTTTCTTGCGCAAGAGAGCATCTACACTGGCACGGATGCTTTTGTGCAAAAGCACATGCCAGTGTAGACGCTCTCTTGCGCAAATACTTTAGCGCAACTACTTTAACGCAAAAACCCTTGTGTTAAAAGTATATGCGTAAAATCTTGCCAGCGTAGATGTAGCCTACTTTGTTTTATAGGAACAACCTGTTTGCCTGGGGGACATCCAAATGCTTTGGCTATCTGAATAAATGGGACTACACTATCTTTCATCTTTAGTTAATGTGATACATACAAAGTAAGAAATTTTAAAAATCACATGCAGGTTGAACTCTCTAGTCCAGAACTCTCTGATCTGGCAACATCTGTGGTCCATCATGATTTTAAGTTACTGGATGTCTGCTTATCATGAGGTGGCCAAGTTCCCCATGGTCCCATAGTGTTTGTTTACAGCTACCAATCCTGGCTCCAAGGTTCCCTCTAAACTGTGCAATAGCACAGCCCTGCAGCTGCTAAATGAGCCCTGCCCAGCTAAGGGCTCAGGGCTCCTTGCACAGAGCTACCTGGGTAAGGGGAGGGCACTTCTTTCTGATACAGCAGTAGCTCCCTGCTGAGGACAGAGCAGCAAGTCTTTCCCAGCCAATAAGGAGGGGACGTGTTGAAGAATTATTTCTCATGTCTTGTTTACAAACTCCAGCTAATCCATCTCAGAAATAATATTGTTGGTTTGTTTTTCCAACAATGTTACATTGTTCACTCATATATCTTGTGATCCACTAAGATGTCCAGATCCCTCTCCACAATGCTCCTTCCTAGCTAGTCACTTCCCATTTTGTAAGTATGCAACTGATTGTTCCTTCCTAAGTGGAGTACTTTGCATTTGTCCTTATTGAATGTCAACCTATTTACTTCAGACCATTTGGAGAAACTGTGCAATGGTGAAGTGACTTGCCCAAGAATCACACAACAGGCTAACGGAAGACCTGGGAATAGAACCCATGTTTTCTGAGTCTGGTTTTTAAGCTACTCTGCCTTCCTTTATGTATTTTGGTCTGTAAAACAGTCCATTTTCTATATCTTATAGAATATCTATAACAATGAACTCTAATCTTATTCAAAAACTTGCAACATTCAAATGCATTTTTAAGAGGCTCCTTTTTTCCTTAAATAATCATTACCGTCAAAGTAATTTTAACAAAACTGGCCTTCCCCCATGACTTACAATTCAACTGAAACCAAACAAGGTGGGCCCAAAACCTGAATTCTCATAGTCAGCAGGATACTATAAGGCAAACTACCAGCCCAGACTACAATTTTAATCAATATTTCTATTATGTATTTACTTTTCAAATTTTAGAAAGTGAATAATGTTAGCAGTAAATTTATAACCTAGTTAAGGTTTACTAGAAATCGATCAAGTTTCCCTAAAAAATGGACATAAATCCTCTTATTTCTAATTAGAAATGAATAGTTATGATTGATGCTTACAGTTAACTTAATTACTTTAACTGACAGAGAAAGGACTAGCCCTCCACAATAGATAATCATGGGCTTATTCCAGGAAACATTTAAACTTGTCAGTAACTTTACTTACAATGACTAGTTTGGTTATAGCTGGGATGTAAATTAAATTACAGATGTGCATGGTTGTTTGCTAGTAAGTGGTGTTTATTTACAAAATATGATCTACAAAATAGAAGGTGTCCCATTTCGGTTGAGACACACAGCCAATTAGCAATATAGTAGCCCAGCTTCCTCCAAGAACTCACCTTCCTAGTTTGACCGATATAATTAATGTGCATAATGTAGTATAGGACTGGCCAACCCGTGGCTTGTGAGCCACATGCGACTCTTCCTCTCTTCATGTGCAGCTCTCAAAGCCACTAAAAATCGCCCTTGGCCCCAGTTTCCCTGTGCTCACTGTCCGGCGTGGCAAAGCAAAATGGCACCAGCAGAACCAAATATGGCTGGGGTTGTGTTTATAAGGGAAGCATTTTTTTTTTTGGCTCAACCAAACATTGGTCACCCCTGATGTAGTATCTCTTACCTTTGCCTTTGTGCTTTTTCTGTTTCTGCTCACTTAATTTATCCAACGGTAAGTCACTGAGGTCCAGGCTGTATAGGTTTCTAGCTAACACTTTTGTTAGCGTCTCCATAGTCAGTGACCACTCAGTGGCTAGCTCTTCCCAATACGTGAGTGATGACATTACAGACAGCAAATCATCCCAAAGGTCTCGAGAGATGTATACATTTAGATTTGCCTTGATCCAGGCTACTATAAGAGTCTAAAGAACAAGTAATGTAAGTGAAATAGTTGACTTGTTAATGTAAGACAACAGAAGGGTATTCAAGCATTAGATTTTGCTGTTTTAAAAAAAAAAAAAAAAAACCACAAAAATTTCCATATATAGTGTCTACAAAGTCAACTCTTCCTCCCCCCACCCCCATCTATTTCTACTCACACAAATCTTTCATGAATTTTCATGTAATGTTTTTGTTTCCATTCACAGTTGTGTGGCATGTTACATCATTTAGCTATCAGAACAAATTGATTTGATTCATAAAAGATCTCTTCAGCTTTTGACCTAGTTTAGTTTGGATTACATTCCATGCATTTTTTGTTTGTTTGTTTGTTTTTTTAAAGCACCTGGAGATTCTCCAGATCCCACACACAGTGAAGTGACCAAAAAAGCAAATGGGGGCTATCTGTTTTGAATGACTCTACTATGGGCCTACCCCATGGAGTATGGTTTTCCGGACAGGTGGCAAACACTACAATGAGAAAGGGATGAGGCTAACCCAGGAGTGAGCCATAAGCAGGAGGCGATTCGCATGCATTAGCTGCTTGTGTGTAATAATGTCATTATATATACACAACTAGCTCCTTAACATGCAATGGTCTCAATATTTAGGCAATATGCTTAATATTAACAATTTCTAGTCTCTCAGATGATAAACGGAGGGAGACAAGGTAGATGATATTTTATTGGGCCAGTTGAAATTTGTCCCTCTCACCAACATTTGAGCTTACACAGAGCTCTTCTTCTGTCCTGCAGCTACATGTAAGCTCAAAAGCTTGTTTCTCGCTAACTTAAATTGGCCCACTCTCTAATATTCTCATATGCAATTTATATTTAATTGCCTGAAAAAGAGGTCCTGCAAGTCTTCCAGCTAAAGTGGAGTTCTTTCTTCCTTGATACTGCAGGAAAGCCTGGAGCGGCATCTTCAGCACAGATTCTGTGACCCTAAGGAGAACAAGTAACATCTGCTCCCTGCAAAGCAAGATTGAATTGAGTTACATTTTCAGTATATATTTAAGCTGAGACAATTAAGAACTATGTTTCTCCCCTTGCACAAACTTATTTTTTTAACTATGAAAAATTTAAGAGTCAGAAACAGCCCAACATGGGTCTATTTTTATGTCTATCATTCTTTCCCCTTATTGCTGTTCTCTGTTGTCACAATGAAGAACCCTTGCAGGATTCCCCTTCATTTGCTGTATAAACCTTTCTATCTTCTCTCTCAAGGAAGCATGGTTTTCATGGGTCCCAAATAGCAGCAAAGTCGTATTTCTTTAATTAGATCACTATTTCTGATCCAAAAGTACACTAATATTTTTAGCATGAACTGAGGTTATTTGGCAAGTGATTGGTGTAACAACAGAAGATAACTTTTATAAACATGCTCTATAAGGTATAAAGGGAGTGGCAGGGAAGAAGTATCTTCAGTCATAATTGAATTATGATGCTTGAAGGTTTATTTCAAGTTACATAAATAAAGCCTGTGAAGAAGTGCTACTTAAAATTATCTACTAGAATTTGCTAAAGATTCCCATTTTATTCCCATGTCTCCACTGGATACCTGAGAACCAAGGTCAACTGCTTTTGTTTTTCCATATATGTATACATAATGATGGCAGCCCTACTTACCAAGTATTCAGGAGACATCAGCAAGGTATTTAATGAAAATTAAATTATAATGAAAAGAAGTTAGAAATGTAAAGATTTGTTTTTGTTGAAAGCAACTAATTAAACTGATTAAAGCGTGGGTTTACTTCTGCATAAAAAAATCCTGAAACCAGACTAAGATGCAGACAAGAACCATCACAGACCTTTAAGCATCAAATTACCAGACTTGTATATACCCACTGCCTTCATGCTTGCCCCATTCCAACACAGCCATCTGAAAATAATCTTGCTGTAGTTTTCTTAGGTAAGTGAACAAATACCCTCAGGTTGCAGAGTGGGACAAAAGAGAAAAAAAAACAACACCACCACAGGCATATGCACCTCTCCCCCACAAAAACAAACTGAAATGATCACTGGATACACAAGCATCCTGTCACTATGGCAGATGAAGGGGAAGGGGAAAATACCCAGAATCAAGAAGTGGTAGAGTGGACATTCAACTCCACCATACCTCCTCCAAAAGTGGTAGAGCCTGGTTTCCCCAGATCTTGAATCTTAAACACTATTTCTTCCAGTGGTGAAATGAATAGTACCGAATCCAGCTTTTAGTAGGGTTGAGGTCAGAGAACAGGATGGCAGTTTACACAACCCCCATCTTCCCAAAAACTGAGAAGACTAGCCCTGCCCTTGGAACAGAAGCCATCGGATGTGTCTCTTTCCTCTTCCCACATCTCAAGTTAGCATTCAACATTGGCCACTCAGAAAAGGTGCTTGCCTATGACCTTTTCAATAGCTCTGGACAAAAGAGGATTGCAGTGGCTTATCTTTCCCTCAAAGTTCAACTCACCATCCCTGCTGTTTTTTTAATGCTGAGGATGTCTAGCTCTATCCCTTCCATTAAACATTCCCCCCCAGCTAGGAAGGTGTCTACACTTGCCTGTTGTAATAGTTATACAGATTGGCATTTTTTGCAGAAGGATAGTATGGGATGGTCCATGTATACTTTATATCCCCAACTACAGCAAGATAATACTTCAAGTAAGCCTAGACACATTGTTCTTAAAACATTTTCTCATTGAGAGAAACTGACTCACTTCATAGGCACCATCCTATTGAACTTCCTGAGTACTTAAGTTTTAAATATTTGGTCCAGTTCATTAAAAATGTTAAGATAAAACTATAAACTTTTTACCAAGTCTTCTTGTCCATTGGTACTTGCACCACCATGTAACGGTAGATATTAAGAATGCGTTTACACATATCAGTGTGCTCATCCAAGAGAGTTTTAATGTCATTTGCAGGCTCAAGAAGAAATATATTTGAAGAGTTTATTATAAAAACCTATAAACAAAAGAAGTGGTGATTAAAATTAGTAGCCTGAGAAGCTGGCCAATGTTTTTGCTATGATTAAACAATCCAACCGATAGCGGTAGAAAGATAGAGATACACATTTTTACAGGAACATCACTTGTTTAGCCTGCTTTAATGAGTAACAAATTCAAGAATAAAATTGAAAACAAGTAGTCCTGTGGCACCTTAGGGTACATCTAAACTACACCCCTCTGTCAGCAGAGGGATGTAAATTAGACACACTGAAAGTGCAAATGAAGCCAGGATTTAAATGTCCCATGCTTCATTTGCATAATGGCAGCCACCACTTTTCGAAATGGGGCTTTCAAAGAAACCCAGCAGTTTAGACAGGGCATTTTCAACAGAAATGCCCCATTTCGAAAGATCAAGGAGTACTCAAGGTGTACAGGACCTTTCAAAACGGGGCATGTGTCAAAAATGCCCCGTCTAACCTGCAGTTTTTTTCCAAAAAGCTCCGTTTTGAATAAAGTGGCGGCCGTCATTATGCAAATGAAGCACAGGATATTTAAATCCAGGCTTCATTTGCACTTTCAATGTGTCTAATTTACATCCCTCTAAACTACACCCCTCTGTCGTCAGACACCCTTAGAGACTAACAGACTATATATAGCATCATGAGCTCTTGTGGACAAAACCCACTTTTTCAAATGAGCAGAGGAAGTAGGTTTTGCCCATGAAAGTTCATATTATATTATATATAGTCTTTAGTCTCTAAGATGCGAAAGGACTACAGGGTGGCCCAGCTATCTGTTTTTCCAGTAAACATCTGTTCTGCACTGAAGTATTGACGTTTGTAGGAACTGATGTATTTTAAATCCTCCCATTCCCCACTTTTAAGTCATGCAAAAAAAAAAAAAAACCCACCAAAACCCAATCTGTGCAAATGGAAATCAACCGCGGGAACAAAACTCCCCACTTTAAATTGTTTCACTTTAAGTAAAAGTTTTTGGAACGTATCTTGGACTTATAGCAAGGATGGCCTGTACTTTTTTTGGAAGTTACAGATTAACACAGCCACCCTTCTGAGAAGAATAAACTTGGTTTAACTTTCAGTTTAGCAGGGGGAAAAAAAAAAAAAAAAAAAAAAAAAAAAACTGTTTACATTTTCTATAAAACACTGGCAACAAATTTCTACTCAAATATATTATATGGAAAATTACTCAAGGTTATGTTAAATCTAGAGAGCATTTAACAGCATAAAGCCACTGCTTTCCTCTGTAATTCTGCAACTTCAAAGTAACATTTGATAACAACATGATACTGTATCTGTATATACACACGGTGTACTTGACGATGTTTGTGAAATTACTATATTTTGGGACTTGAATGTTTTATCCCACAGCGTGTAGCACTCCTCGCTAAAAATAGGGTTTTAGAGATATTTACTAAAGTGGCTGCCCTCACACTTAACAGCATTTTGCAATTACTATACAGCTATCCCGAGAGTCCAACTCCTTAGTTCATACTGCCACAATTAACTCCAAGTATCAGAGTTAATAATATACAAACTACCTTTGATTCTGTAAGGGAATGGATATCAAACAAGTCTTGCTTAGCATTCAATATATACCACACAAAAAAGCAATGGGGACAAAATAGAAGAACAAAGAAGGGTGATCACAATCTTTGAATCATTATTTATGAGACAATGCTCCTCAAGATAAGCAGCCCAATATCAATCTCTTAGGTCCTGGTCACCATACTTGCCTGAGCTGAGTGCCATTTTTGAGACTTGGTCCAGTCTATTGAGTGGTAGTAGGACAGTGCTGAGAATTTCAAGTGAGTATTTATCTGAAAGATTTTCAGCCACACACCTTTCATTATTTCTGATGCAACTTAGCCCAACATGTCAGCTAGAATGTCTCAGTGAGCATGAAAATAGCTATATGCATTGTGAAGACTGGCCACAAATAAAGATTCAAGCCCACTGGAACACGTACATGTGCAAATTTATTGGAAAGGCTATTACATCTGGGCTAAGCAATGACACACAATTCTAGACAGGCCTCTTATTGTTGGTAAGCATTCCTATATGGCAAGAAATGTCTGTAAATAAGAATTCTTGAGGACAATGGATCTACAGCTAGAATTCAGTCCAGGTTTACGATACGGGAGAGAGCTGAACAAAGATACGCAACTCCAGCTATGGAAATAACGTAGCTGGAATCAATGTACCTTAGTTTGAATTTTTGTGGTGTCCCTGCTGTGGGGAAGTCAATGGAAGAGTCCCTTACTCCTTTCAACCCAACGGAGTACTGGGGTTAATGGGTGTGCTATCAGAAGTCTATTTAGCTGGTCCTTACTAGACCCACTAAATCAAAACCTGGGGAGATTGAACTCTGCAGCATTGATCTCCCAGTAAGTGAAGACAAGCCCTCAGCTGCACATTCTCCATCTATTAGACAAAGCATCAAGTTGCAGTGGGAGAGGTCTAGGTTGGATATTAGGAAAAATTATTTCATTAGGAGGATAGTGAAGCAGAATTGGTTACTTAGAGAGGTAATGGAAACTCTACCCTTAAGGTTTTTAAGTCCCAGCTTTACAAAGCCCTGGCTTGGATGATTTAGTTTGGATTGGCTCTGCTTTTAGCAGTGGGGTGGACTCAATGACCTCCTGAGGTCTCTTCCAACCCTATGATTCCATGATATATGAAATCAATTACAAAAGGTACTATAGGTACTGGGCTGTAAGCTTTTGCTGATCAGAAGTGCAACATCCAGGATATTTTAACTGGCCTGCCAAAGTGCATGATGTATGGAGTTTCAGTAACTCCATTTTGTACCAGATGAACCACTATTTTTACCATGCATACCAAAAAAACTAATAGACTGCAACCACAGGGCTTCTTGGAATCCTATCTATTCTTTGCTTCCTGGGTAATGAAATTTAATCTGGATTATCCCAAGTGCAGACAATGCCTTAAATACTACCTCCAAAAGAATTGAATAGAGATTGAATATGCCTCTATTAAGCTGAAGGGAAGACAAGATATTTTTTGAAATGTAATGACATTGTTAGAGCATATCCCAATGCCATGGTTTATAAAACATTATGACAAAATGGGGAAGTTTTCTCCTGGACAAGCAGAAAATAATTGGAGACTAAGTTAATACATGTCAGTAGCCTCCAATTCCAGACATGCAGGAAACTATATCAGGGAAGCTAATTTGATGCAAAATGTTCTCTGAGTACAGCAGCAAATGGGAGAGAAGAGAAAGTAATTATTCAAGTTTCAACAGCCATAAGATATAAACGGATCGGTGTAGCAACTGACTCTGAATAACTACCTCTTGGATATGGATAACCATCACATTGATTAAGTATGGGAGCACTTGTTTATTTCTTAAAGCCCTCTAATTTCCAACTAATTCATCTGCTTCCAATTCGAAAAACACAACACATTTCAAGTGTCAACGTTTTTATTTCTCTTTCCTTATGAAACATATGGTAAATTGAAAATACAGGTATTAACAACCACACCTCATCTTGGTATCAGAAAATAATATGGTTTGTAAGATTGAGTGTACATCTGGATAGTGTTTGAGTTACTGCTCTACAGAAGACAATAGGTGAAGTGCCTGCTTGAGTGCTTATTTAAGTCAATCGGAGTTTTTTCATTTATTTCAACAGGCACTGAACCAGTTCATTCGGAAAAGCGTTAGTAAGAAGGAGTACGAGTACATTAGCAGGTAGGACAACAGCAATATGGAAGTTAAAGGAACCTCTACTAGAATGAAAGATTCCAGAGTAAGGTTGTGGAATGTGACACTACATTAATACTCTGGAATAAGTTCTCCCTCTTAATTTTTCATTATGAGAGTAGAGGCCTTAAATATTTGCCTCAGGAGCTTCCTGAGGCTTCTGATCTGAATCACCTGGCCTACATATTTATGCAGCCATTGGTTGTACATCTGCAGTTTTAATCTCTTCTCTGCTTTGGGTATCTACAGCTCAATATTTAGTTCTTTGCCAGCTTTTCCCTCTTCACTTTTTTTTGGGGGGGAGGGGGAAGAGATCTGATAATTTTCCTTTTCTTTTCCACTGAAATGCAAGCAGCTGCAACGGAAGGGGGTTCTCAGCACCTTCTAGACTCAGCAGCTGTGCCTTCCTGGCCTGTGGAAGAAGGAGAGCAAAGATTAGTTATATTTGGCAGCAAACATTTATTCCTGTTACAGGACAGGAATGCTGCTGTGTGCTGGAGTAGAGAGAATCTAGAGTCCCCACTATTAAGCTCAGCTTCAAGAAGTCACTGGTAAAATATTGTGTATTCTTTAGAATGTGCCATTGGTTTCAGAAGTGTTTATTCTTGCTTGGTGCTTTTAGAAGCCAATAGTAAGGAACTGAACAGAGAATAACCAGACATTTTTCCAAAATTTCAAATACTTTTTATATGCTGTTTTGCCTTAATATTGTCTTTATTATAAGGAGAGAACACAGAGGTGAACATCTGTACTGAATATCTGTCCTTGTCCTATCTACCAGTGAAGAATTCTGTGTTTCATGTACCAATTAATTTATCACTGCTTGGACTGTGATTTGAGGCAAATATTTTTACTGGGAACTAAAGTGGTGTTCTATTCAGCTGTAGTAGATTCAAGTAAGAGAGAGTGTTAACATTAATGTGAGGGTTTTAGGGCAGAGGGTTTTAGGGCAGAGAACAAGGCAGCAGAAGAGGTATTCTAGATTTCACATGCACCTTTGTTCATTTCTGAAAAACTGTAAGCATACTTTTTTTTAAACTGGTAAAGATCATTATCTTTATCATATAAGCATCTTGCAAAGCTGACTCAGTAAATCCCATTCTATATTCAAGCACACACCAGAAATACTGTTCAGTAAATGTAAAGTGAGCACAATACCTTGCATGAATATCTTATCTTGATTGTTTTGGCTGTCTCCACTGCTATGAGTTCCTCATGTGGTGGGACATGCTGTTCTGGACTCAAAGCATTCACTTTACTCACTTGTTTGGGCAGCTATGATAAACTGAGAAGGCTTGATCAGTGGCCTGGCCCGGCCCGGCCCAAGAATCGTGGACATCACATTAAAGTTATTTATGTTGAACCAATGCTACTGTTTTTGTTTCAGGACTTATTATATCAAATGCTTTAATGTTTTTTCTACAATGCTTGGCATTTCATCCCATCCATGGTTTAGCTAATCTCTGGTGCCTTGCTGTACATTTCTTTATTGTTCTCAAAGAGAACTCAATCTGGATGGTTATTTCAGATTCTGATTGTACAATCATAAAAATGTAGGGCTGGAAGGGACCCTGAGAGGTCACCTAGTCAATCACACTGCACTGAAGCAGGACCAAATAAACTAGACCACCATTAAGAGGTGTTTGTACAACCAATTCTTAAAAAATTCAAATGATCAATTACATAAATTTCCCTTGGAAGCCTATTTCAACTTAATTACTCTTACAATTGGAAATGTTTTCCTAATATCTAACAAACTTCCCTTGCTGCAAATTAAGCCAGTTACTTCTTGTCCTACTTTTGGCAGACAGAGAATCCCTCTTTGTAACAGCCCTTAACATATCTGAAGATTTATCAGGTCCCCCTTCAATCTACTTTTCTCATGATTAAATGCACCACATATTTTAACTTTTCCTCATAAGTCAGATTTGCAACTCCATCACATTGTTGATTCATTCAATTTAACCTCTGGAGTCTTTGCAGCCCCACTACTTTCTAGTTAGTTATTACCCAATTTGTGCAGAAATTAACATTATAGTCACTAGAAAGTGTTTTGTTTGCTTTGTAACCACACTTGTCTTCTATTCATATTCTATATCACTTCAACCTCTATTTTTTTTTAATATGCTCATTCTTGTTCTATTACAAAACTATCTCTATGTAGTGTATTAAAATGTAGGGTGACTCCTCACCTAGCCATACAGTCTCTCCAGGCACTGAACTTAATTTCTGTGAATGTACAGTGACGAGGGACTGGACACTGGAGAGGAACACATCTGGGTAACTCAGGAGTTAGGATTTACTGACTGTTACATGCAAGGCAAGATTTGGACTAACAGAATTCCAAAGAGTTTGTTGGAAAGCTAGTGTCTCGGGAAGTTCACAGATGGTTTGGAGCAGCAAAACCACTCATTTGCTGAGGCTGAGAAGAGGGAACACAGGGGCTCACAATTGTGGGTACTCTAAGCAGGTCACACATCTGTCTATACATCCTGTATAAGAATATTCTTCCTTAAAATCTTCTTGGGTGTCTTCATTTGTATTATCATAGTGCTTAGAAACTCTAGTCAGAGACCAGGACCCCATTGCACAAGGCATTGTACAAACAAGGTAGTGACCCACATTAAAGGTTGATCAGGTGAAGGAGGAGCTAATGCACATCTCTGCTGTTGCTATTGTCAGATTCGACTCTGCCAAAGAAGTGCATAATTTAAGACAATAAAGGCTATTGCCAGAAAAGGCTAACCTGATACACACTAAGACCATAGAATACTAGGACTGGAAGGGACCTCGAGAGGTCATCGAGTCCTGTCCCCTAGAACAGGGAGCTCCCAGGAGTGGGGTTTGAACCCGCACAGACAAACATCCATTGGATCTTAAGTCCAACACCTTCAGCACTCAGCCATACTGGTGGTTTTTATGCTGTGCCACAGTAACACCATAGTGTGAACACTTCCTACAGCAACGGAAGGGGTGTTCTGGTCAATGTTATTAACTCACCCCTCCAACAGTGGTATCTGGGTGGAAAGGCGGCGGCTTCCATTGACCTTGCCATGTTGACACTGGAAGAGTTAGATCACCTACCTATGGGAATCAAGATTCAAAAGTTCCCGAATGACATAGATTTAATTTTTAAATACTGATCAGGCCCAAGGATATTTGTGTCAGGGGAGGGCAATAATTTTGGAAGTGGCCACAGGCCAACCCAGAAGGGGCAGGGTTGGGAACTACCCTTCTGGGTACGGCGATCTTATTTTCTGAACCAGCTGCAGCTAGTAAGACAAGTTTAATTTAAATTATGAAACAAAGTAAGCGTGTTAACTCTCTCATGTTGGCTTATCAAACTTAATTTTAAATAAAGTAAAATATGTCCAATACAAAAGGTTTCAATGTTTTCTTTATTTATGGCAGAGGTGAGGAACCCTTTTTGGGTTGGGGGAGAGGGGTCAATGACCCACACAAAAAATTGGGGTCCACACGAGTGAGAAGCAAAAAAACTCCTCCAAAACCCCCCAACCCTAACTGATATGGTTCCCAACTGAGACACCTCACTCCTCTGGTGCCCCAGCTTCACGGGGTGAGGGGCATGAAAGGGAGGAAACTGAGGTTCAGGGCTTCCCACTATAGCCTACTAACCGTTATCAGTTTTATTTCAGCCTACTAAAATGATATTTGCTTTGTTTTAGTTAATTAATAGCTTTATTATTTCATTTTTGTTTTCCTTTATGTAGATTTAAATATGCTGGTAATGCTAGGGGCTTGCAGAATTCATTTTGTGTAAGATGGCTTATAGCAGTAGGTAGTTAGTGAAATATTTGTTTTTCTTTATAATTTTCTATAAAAGGGTGAAGCAAGAGTTTGTGGTTGGCGCAAGAGTTTTTTGAATTCTGCCCAGAATTTGCAGAGAAAATCTGCTAACATAATAACAGCCACTTTGAATTTCCTGCGCAATCAGTCCAAGATGGAGGATTTTAGACCAAGGCTTCCCTCACTTTCTAAGTGGTTTTGGGAAATTATCCAAGAAAACATCAGTCACTCTCAATAAATATTCATAAGGGCCCTGAAGATTTCTTCCAATCAAAGATGGTACCCTCAGAAAGGTTTAGGGTGCTAGACCCAAATATGGAAAAGGGATTGTATATCCGGAACATTTTGGCGCCAAAAGGGGTATTTAGGCCTAGGGATTTGGGAGATTGCCGCTGCTCTCTCAGCTTTGCTGAAGCAGTCCACCCCGGAGTGTGCAATCTTGTCAGGTTAGAAACAGAATATTTATATCTCTTTCTATAACAGCTTTCTTATTTCCTTAAATTTTACTTAAGTTTACTTTTAGGAATCTTACTACCATTTGCTCCCATGTCTTCCAGGGGAAGGGAAGCCCCTCTTCTCCATCCAATCTTGGGGTCCTTGTGTGTAGGAAGTATTATTATTACTCTTTGTATACTTAGATAAGTTTTAATTTGATTGTATTAATGACATCTTGGGAAGGAATTCAAGTGATTTGTGTTCTTGCCGCTCTTTTTGTTGTGTTAAGCATTATAGTGGTTCCTTTAGCAAAAAAGTTGTTTTCTATTTCATTTCCTGAGTTAAAGTATGGTTGCTGTTGGTCACCTGCCAGCCCTCAAGAGAGGAAACCTTGTGGTTCCATTGAACTGTAACCTGGGACAGAGGACAAACTTAGATTTTTTTCTGGTCAGACTGGCGAGCCTAACCCATCCAAATTTTACTAAAACTCCTTCTCAGGCTACACCACAGACCAGATTTACTTTTCTGGAGTTAGTGGATTTTATGGACCTCCCTAGGCTCTGGGGTAGCGACAAAAGTGAGGGGTACAGTGTATAAGACAGGGTTGCTAGAAAGTAGGATAGAGATGGGGTGCAGGATCTAGGAGGGAGTTGGGGTGCAGAAGCAGGCTGGGAGAAAGGTATCTGGCCAGGTGGAGGAAGCAGGAACAAGGGAGGGTGCAGCGTGTGTCCAGGAGAGAGGGTGCAAGAACAAGGGAGGGTATCGGAGCAAGCTGGAAGTGCTAGGTCTTGGTGAGGAGGGAAGGGAGAGGATGGGGTTGGGAGGGTCTGCGAATGAGGGGGATCCTTACCTGGCTTTGTGCCCCCTTGCAGCAACGGCTGCAGCCATGCTGTCCCGGATGCCCTGGAGGAAGATACCGTTGCCATGGCCACGCAGTCCCGGAGACCAGAAACATTGTTGTTACAGACACATGGTCCCGGGGCTGGCCCCAAGGCACCACAGCCACAGGCCAGACTCCAGGGTGGAAGTGCCGCTACTGTGGCCATGTGGCTTGGGGATGGCCCCGAGGCACTGTGGTCACAGGCCATCCCAGAGGTAGGTGCTACTGCTGCATGGCTTGGAACCAGTCTCAAAGGCAGCGCAGCCACGTGATCCCAGGCTGTCCCGGAAGCACCATGGCTTGGGGCCAGCCCAGAGGCACCGGTACTACAGCCATGTGACCTGGGGCTGGCCCTAGAGGCGCCCTGCCAGTGGCGCTTCTAGCATGTAGGGCCGGCCCCAGACTGCATGGCTGCAACAGCGGCCCCATTGAGGACCCTCAGCCCCAGTGCTGCCTCCTCTCCAGCAGCCGTGCACGGGGGAGGAGAGGCAGGACTGAGCTCCTTCCCCTATGGCACATGGCCATTAGGGGACAGGGCCTAGAACTGCCTCGTGGGTCAGATCGAAGCCCAAGGAGGGCCCGATCTAGCCTGTGGAGAGGCTTTTGCCCATCCCAGGTCTGAGTGAACCTTGTTACTGCACTCTTCTCCCACTTCAAAAAGAAGGGTAGTTCTTATGAACTGTTAATGAATGGCAGGAAAGTCAAAAAAGACAGTTTGCACAGACAGGCCCTAGGAGACTTGTAGTCTCCTCCTTGCAAAGTTTCCAAGTAACAGTTAAGATCAGCAACCTGTTTATCTATTAGAGAGAAAGAGAAGTAGTGCCCTTGTATATCACCATATAAACAGAGACTTAAACTCTGCTAACATCATATGGCCTACACGCAGCCCCTTCCCACGCAACCTGCGGAGCCTTGAGTTGCTTCCCAGGCCGCCTGCCTGTCTGATTGCTACCAGCTGGCAAGGGGGGGAGGGAGAGGGAGAAGTGGCAAGAGGCGCCCCAGAAGCAGAGCCACGCAGCTCTGATAAGAGCCGCGCCTGTGTGTAAGGAGGAGCTGCCAGCCAGTGGGAAGTGGCTGAGCCTCCCCACAAGTTCTATCATATGGGTGGAAATTGGGTAAATATTGAATTTTATTAATATTAGCAGAACTGACTTAAATGGGACCTGTGTGTTGTGTAGTCTTGCCTTAATCTTTGTATTCATGGCTGCCAGTATGAAAGATGCTATTTGTATATATTTGCATAAATACTTGCATATGTTTGCAGCCATGCTTAAATTGCAGCCCTCAGCATGCGCTGTGGGTATTATTGTGGCCCCCAAGGCTTCCAAAGTTGAGTAGCCCTGGCCTACACCTTAAAAAACTTGGATTCAAGTTGCCTGCTGAGTTCAGGAAAGCTGTAGCTGTAGGAAAAATCTCTTGTATTTTTTCTACCTACTTAAAAAAGTACAGTATTTTTGCTCAACCTGTAAGCATGCTCAGTGGCCATCTAAGTGCCCAATATTGCTAAGACTTGTGCTCAAAAATAACTTTATGCACATTAATAATCCCATGGTGAGACTCAAATGTACACTTAATATACTCAAAAGCTTTTCTTAGTTATTGGAGGAGTAGGGGTATAAAAATTCCAAGTTTGAGGGGACCCCCCCCCCCCCCACACACACACACACACTTTTGGCATCTTGTAATACAAAAACAGGGCATTTTGCTCAAACTGCCCAAAATAACTAACCTCTGCCTGAGACTAGTTATAGAAAATTTCAGCTCCAGAATCAGAATTTTCAGGGGAAAAAAAATGAAAAAAAGGCTACAAAAACAATTCTTGCTAACTTTTACTACAGCATTTGCAATTTACAACAATAGCATTGAACTAGTTATTTCTATTTAAAATGCACCCACCCAAAGTTCCACAAATCCTTGTATATGATAAACACCTAATTAGGTTTTAAAATGTAAATAAACTGTTAATACTAATATTATTAAAATAAGGACAAAGATCTTACAGGCATTTATCTCAAGCTATAATATTCAACTGTCACCAGAGTTCTAATATAGATAAAATTTCATAAAGTAAGAAGGACAACACTCAAATTCATGCAACCTTTTCATCTTGATTAGTTTAAATCATTTTTTTCCTGTAACACCCCATATAACAGAGTATACCTTCTGATGTTGTAGTGAAGGTATGGAATAAAGCCAACAGTAGAGAAGACAGTCTTATATACTATGTTAGTTACATCAAAAATGGAGAAAGAATGCAGAAATCTAGAAGAGCACGGTAAACTATAATTCCAGCTTTATTATCCATCCGTACATCCCCTTAATTAAATCCACAATCATTTAGCAATGCTGACCTGTTATAGAACAACAGGCGAATCATGAGACAATAAAACTGAGGGAGGAAAAATGCATTCTGTACCTGTAATACTGATTGCATTCCAGCTCGTATATTTTGCTCAGCAATATCTATTTCAGACATTTGATGGGAAGTATCTTGATAGCAGCCATTTCTTGACCAACTTGAATTTCGAACATGGCCAGGGTTTGTCATTTTTTCCTAAAGTGCAAAAATACTTTGTTTCGTAAACTTCTGGGGGGGACAACCAAGTGGGAATTAAGGTTTTGTTTTATATTAACTAAAGGAGAGAAGAGCTAAAAACTACAAAATGAGTAGCCTGTCCCCCAGAGAATGGGAAATGGAAGATGTATATTCAGGCACCTTAAAGATTACAATTTTAGAAGTGTCACAGAACAAATACCTCAAAATAATAGGCAAAAAATTAATAGCTACTTTGTCTCCTTCTGCTTGGAATTATTTTCCATATAGCATAAGGCTACAGGGCACACAAAAACCACCCCCCTAAGTTAGTTTATAGTTAGCATCGAACCATAGTCACTTGATTACCTATTCTGGTCATTCCTTCTGAGGCACCTAGTATTGGCCATTGTCGGAAGACAGGATACTGTGATAAATGCAACTTTGGTCTGACTCCTTATATGTTAACAAGTATGTATATAATTTTACCATGGTAAAATTAAGCAAAATTTCAAAGCAGTCATGATGAAAATGTACAAAATCAAGATAGGCCCAAGCCAGAGCCAAAAAAGGAATCCATGATCAAATCACACCTACTAGTAAGCCATACTAGAGCATGCACTAGCTACTAATGTAGTCTTAAGTCACCAGTGTCGCCCTACTCCTTATACTGAAATCATTGGGGAGTTTTTCAGTTGAATTAAAAAGTGCAACATCAGGCCTCAAGGGCCATTTGGCTTCCACGCTGTGCTTCTAAGGCATACACCTATGTATATTATTATTTAAAATAATTAGTTATTTTGAATTGAAAAAAAAACAACCACATCATTTAAATATGGTAAAGGTCTGACTTTTAGAGAAACTTAAAATTTTGTTTTTGGTCTCCAACCTGAAAACTGAATATTTTTCTCTTCGGAAGCTCTAGATGGGAAACACACACAGTATCGAGTATCTAAATACATATATAGCACTAACATTAAATTCCACTACTGGAATTTAGATCAGGATTAAGTTTTCAAAAGGTGTATGAAAGTTGAATGGCTTTCCATTGAAAATAAATTAAACTGTCTGTGTCTTTGAAATGTAATATGGGGCTACGTCTAGACTAGCCCCTAATTCCGGAAAAGTCATGCAAAGCAGGTAAGTCAGAATAGGGAAATCTGCGGGGGATTTAAATATCCCCCGCGGGATTTAAATAAACATGTCCACCGCTTTTTTTCCGGCTTGGGGAAAAGCCGGAAAAAAGCGTCTAGACTGGCGCAATCCTCTGGAATAAGAGGAAATAGGAAAGTAGGAATAAGAGATCCTCCGGAAAAGGGCTTTATTCCGGAGGATCGCGCCAGTCTAGACGCTTTTTTCCGGCTTTTCCCCAAGCCGGAAAAAAAGCGGCGGACATGTTTATTTAAATCCCGCAGGGGATATTTAAATCCCCCGTGGATTTCCCTATCCTGACTTACCTGCTTTGCATGACTTTTCCGGAATTAGGGGCCAGTCTAGACGTAGTCTGGGAGTCTGTAAATGGTTTTATTTAATGCTGGCACCTAGAAGCCAGTTAATACTAGGTTCTATTTTTTTCTGGGCCTTTGCCTAAGCAATCTGACCAGAGAACTGATATGAAGGTAAACTAGAGGCATGAATTGTAAAGTTAGTTTGGCAGGATAGCTTTCAAAGACGGGAGGCACCCTCACTGTACTGCTACTCTTATTTACTCAGACCTGAGGGGACAGATTTGTGCCCTTCAGAATTTTCACCTCAATATTTCCTTTAATTCCAACTTACTCAATACTTGCAACAACCAGACTACTGGGTGAAAACGAAGTACATAGGTTAATTAGTTCAGGAAATCACACCAACAACTGTCTTTTTAAATTTGAAGATTACAATTTTTTTTTACCTCATCTCTCTCTTTTTCCTTCTCTACTGAATTATGTTCTGCAATATTTTCATCACAATCTATATTTACAGATGTCTGTATTTCTTCAGGTTCTTTCATAAATAAAGGCTTATCTTCTTGTTGGATCCATTCCTGATAAACCTTCACAACTTTTCTCATAGCTGCTGCTTCACAAATTGGCAACAAAAATGCCTTATTGGGGAAGGAAAAAAATAAAGTTATAACATTTAGAAACATGTTAGAACTGAATTACATTATCTCACAATACTGGTGGTAGTAAACAATTTCAGGAGCATGCATTTCAATTTATGGATGTGATACAAAGTTAGAAAATTGACAAAGTGACTTAATATAATTAAGATTTTAGGTCTCCCTATACTGTCTGTTCTGTCTCTTTGGAGCAAAATTATGGATTTTTACTGGGGCAAGGGGAAAAAAATCTCCAACTCACTTGGTTCAACTCCAGGGAAACCCCCACCCCAAGCATCAGGCTTTATAGATGGAGAAACGGCTGCAACCATTCTGCAGGAATTTAAACTAATGCAGATTTACATCAATATTAGTTTATTAGCTTTCCCATTTGCAATCTAGAACACACTGAAAGTTGGAGGATAGAGGGGGAAGGGCAGGAAGACAGTTGGGGGGAGGAGGGAGGAATGACACATAGTAAAAAAGTTGTGCTGCTAAAGAACTGGATGTAGTTAGCAGGAAGGGGAGCAACAGCTAGCAGGACTCCATGCAGACCTGTTTCTGCACAGACTTTAGGTGCCCTGCTGATTGAGCACCAAATTCTCATTAAAACCATAAAAACTCAGTGGAAGCTACTGCTACATCCAATTCCATGCATGTAAGGGACAATAGAGTACTTAATTACATAAGCCATTTGATTTTGTATTGATAAAAATCCTTGTTTTACTTTTGCTATGAATTTGTGGCACAAATCTGAGGACAGAGAAAAGGCATTTTTCATAATTAGTTACAAATGCATGTCAGGAAGCCAGTTTGTTTGCAACATGCTGCCCTCTTCAGGAAATACTATGTAACTGTGGGGCTAATACAAAAGTCCTCTCAATCAGCAGTCTAAAGTTAGTCTTGGACTTCTGCTTAACTAAGTTCAAAGACTGTCTACATTAATTTATATAGTCATTGAGAATTTCACTCTTAAATTTACAACTTCATCAGCTTTTGTACTTTTTTATTATACTAATTGTATTAAAAAGGATAAAATAAACTCAACTGGTGTACATTTTCCAGGAGCCATTGGTATGGATCTAATATATGCACTACCAATATCCCAAAGTAATGCACGATTCTTGATATGAACTCAATCTCAATTTCAGGACTGAACACTTAAAAGGAGTATCAGAATGGCACCCAGATATTCTGCGGCTTACAAAAAGTCAGCTGAAGAGTAGGATAGGCAACTGCTATTTTTTAAGTTTCTTATGCTTTGGCTTTGTAACACAGAATGCCCTATAGCTTTCAAAGTACAATGTAACTGAGGGAATGCTGTCACACCTGATGGACTGCTGTTATTAACAGATTCAGACTCCAAAGCTAGAAGGGATCACTAAGATAATTTAGTCTGACCCGTGTGCACAGGCTGTAAATTTTTCTCTGACCCGTGTGCACAGGCTGTAAATTTTTCTCTAGACAATGGATTAAGGCACATCTTTTAGAAAGGGATCTATTCCCATTCTAAAGATGTCAAGGGATGGTGAATCCATCATCTCCCTGGTAATCACCTCGAATGTTTAAATTACCTTCGAAGCAAGGATAGTCAGTGTCTTTTTTTTTTAAGGCTGATAGTGTATCTTCAACTTCCAACCACTGGATCTTACACCTTTGTCAGTAAGACTGAGAAGTCCCCTTGCTATCAGATACTTTCCATATGTAAATATTTATGTACAGTGATCAAGTAACCTCTCATCATTTTCTTTTTGATAAGCTAACAGATGGGGTTCCTTAAGCTTTACATCAGGGCTACTCAACTTTGGAAGCCCTGGGGGCCACAATGGTACTTACAGCACATGCTGAGGGCTGCAACTTAAGCGTGATTGCATATACATGCAAGTAACTTTTCACACTGATGAGCATGAATACAAAGCACTTTCCACAATGCCTTGGTGCTCCTGGCACCTCCTCTCTGGGGGTTAGAAATGCCGATATCCTATACCAATCTGTTCCAGCCAGCCCATCCGCTTGCATCTTTTAATGCTCATGCCACCTGGGAGATGCCTCGCCATTGTCCAGCATGCTCCTAGTGGAGGCCATGTTCAAAGGATCCCACCTGCGGGCTGAATGTTGAACCCCCCGTAAACCCAAACTGCACTGTGGACCGCAAACAAACAGGCCGTGGGCTGCATATGGCCCATGTGTTAAGTAGCCCTGCTTTACATCATATTGTTTTCTTCCAGCCCTTAAACATTTGTGACCTTTCTTTGAACTCACTAGTATTTCAACATCATTATTCAACTGTAGATACAGCCTTCTTGTACTTGTTTTACCAGTGCTGTGTGCAGAGGCAAGAGCATTTCTCCACATCCATTTAATATTCCACTTTTATATGCCCATGGATCACATTAGCCTTGTCTGACACAGCAGTGCACCAAGTGCTCACTGAGGCAGTCCTCTACAACAATCTCAACAGGCTTACATAAAATAGGCTCAACAAGTCTTCTGAAGCTCTAATTTTCTATACTCTGGAGTGCATTTTAAGGCACAAAGCTCCCTATAACAGGATCGTTTTCCTGTATCTGCATAGCCCCTAGAAGAAGTGGACCTTGGTCGAGGTGTCTAGATGCTACTGCAATAAGAAATGAATACTAAAAATACAGCATTCAGATGCAATACATTTGAATTGAACATACAATAAAAAAGAGATATATTCCAGCATAAGGCTCATCATGGTTAATACAATTGCCATAAAGCTTTGATGCCCAATGGATTCATGATGGGTACCATGTTTATGCGGCTATACAATCTGCATGGATAACCAGGGAGAAGGGGGAAAGAAGAGCCCAAAAAGACTGTCTTTTCTTTCAAGCCAGGGGGAGGAGAGGGAGAAAGAGGAGATAGGTGCATTATGGGACACTGATACAATGTACCCAGAACTGGAGCAGTTTTAGTTCCAGTTTTATGCACTGGGAGCATTACCTAGCATGCAAAGGGACACAGGAATGGTCAGATAGCTACCCACACACAGTGCATTACTCAAAGTTGACAGCCACCTTACTGATGAAGTGCGAACTGCACTGAATTCTTGCATAGTGGGAACATACACCTTTGAGTTTACAAAATCAGGTACCTTAATAAATTCAACCTTCTCTCTCAGTGTAAACAAGGTTTTAGATACAGTTTAATTTCAGACTAAAACTTCAAAATCTCTTTTTACTGCATTTGTTTTTTTGACAACTAATAACCTTCCCTCATGCCACCAACCACAACATAAGTTTTCTTGTAAGTTTCACATTGTATTTTACTGTGTTTTTAAACTTCTATGCTGTTTACTTTGGATAGTTTACAAAGGTTCTTAGCCACAAGAAATTGGTAAAAGGGCTTCTGAAATCTTTAAAGAATATCTTGGACAATAAAAACAGGTTAAAGTGAAATGGCATAAAGTGATGCTTAAATATGAAATTTCAGCCTCCTACCATTGTTTCACATTACTTCATGGATACTCAGCTCAAATGTCTACAACATTGGTCAAAACATGCAGCCTGTATACAATAAGTTTGTGCAACAGCTCAAGAATTTGGAGTACGAAGAAACTTTACATTTACCATTTATCTTGTAAGAAAAGATAAGCATACAGTCTCATTTTCATTTCGTTTCACTCCTCTCTCAATCTCATTTATCTTTGTTTGATCCTTGCCATTTTTTCCAAATTCATAATTACACATGGAACAGCAACACAATGCAGATGAACAATTTTTGGCTCCCAATATAGTTACTACAGTCAATCCAGATAACTTTGCTAAAATTGTCCACATTACATTAAGTCAAAGTTATATGTCACTCAAGTAGTAGATACAAAACAAACAAACAAAAAAAACCCAAACAAACAGGAATGGGTGCAGATTTTACATATTCGTGGTATTATATTAGCTTTTGCTCTCTAGACATAAAGGAGAGAGCAAAGTGGTAAGCAGATGGCAAACTTAGTAAACATTGATTTTTGTTCAATAATCAGCCTAAATTTAAAACCAACAGGGTAAATAAAAAAAACAAAAACAAAGTTCTTACTTTTATGTATACTCTACTTAACACAAACAAAAGCTTTAAATATGATCACGGTTTAAACTGAAACAAAAGAATTCTTCCAAACTTGAGGGTTTCTTTACCTGTCGAAATATCTCTGTAAGAAAGTTAACATTACTTCTTTTAGAAAAAAAGACTTTGCGGACTATTTCAATATCAGTTAGATGTTCTTCATCAATACTACAGAGGCTTGAGGAACTTGGTTCTCTCTCTGTTAGGGTGCTTGTATTGGAATGAGATTGTTCTGGCTCTGCATTTCTATCTGGTCTATCAGCACTGTCATTTTTACTGTCTTCTCTAGAAGCCATGCTAGCAGCTGCTCTCTGAAACGAAAACGCAAGGAAAGGAGCATGAAAATAGTTCTAGTAATATAATTTGAACACAATTCTTAAAACAGTACAGAGAATTCTGACGTCATCATGAGACACGCAGTATGAAAGCGCTACAGAACTGTTAGATTATGTAGAACAAGTTAGTGGTTGTACAGTACCAGGGCTGGCTCTAGGTTTTTTGCCACCCCCCACCCAAAACAAAACACCGGGAAAAAATTCTGTTGAAGGAAAAAAAAAGGGGGGGAGGGGGAGACAAAGTTGTTGAGCAAGCCTCAAGCCAAAAAATTAAAATAAAACAGTATTAAAACAGCATGTCCCCTTTAAGAGTGAGAGTAGGGATAGGACCAGGGGAGCGGTTGAGCACTAAGCCAGGGGAAGCATTTGGCTCCCAATATAGTTACTACAGTCAATCCAGATAACTTTGCTAAAATTGTCCACATTACATTAAGTCAAAGTTATGTGTCACTCAAGTAATAGATATAAAACAAACAAAAAAACCAAACAGGTAAGGGTGCAGATTTTACATATTCGTGGTATTATATTAGCTTTTGCTCTCTAGACATAAAGGAGAGAGCAAAGTGGTAAGCAGATGGCAAACTTAGTAAACATTGATTTTTGTTCAATAATCAGCATTGCTTCCCCTTGGTCTTTTGGCCAGCAGCCATTTTGTGCCAGCAGTCTTGAAGAACTAGGTAAGCATGGGGGCTAGAGGTGTTGGGGGCTGCAGGAGGTTCGGAGGAGGGGGGCGGGAGTTGAGTGTTTGTAGTGTTGCCAGGTGCCCAGCATTTTTCGCCTCCTGGAGGGGGTGGGGGAGGGGAGGGGGGTAAATCAGAAAATACCAGACATCTCAGGTATCAGGTATTCTCTGAATTTTTTTACCGGACAGGAGGCTAAAATACCAGACTGTACAGGTGAATACCGGAGACCTGGCAACCCTAGGTGGGAAGGAGGCATCCTACCTGGGATTTCCACATGATGTAGGCGGAGGGGTGGCTGATGGCCGGGTCCAGGCTGCGGGTCTGGCAGAACAGAGCCTCTGCTTGGAGTGGAGAGGCTCTTGGAGGAGGTAGCGGCTGCTGGGGAGGAGCAGGACTCAGGAGACAGGGCCGGCCAGCAGGCTCTGGGGCCGGGTGCACATGGTGCCAGTGCTGGCTTCGCAGCCGCAGCATCTCCCATGGCCCTTTAAAATCAGCGGGGCGGGGCTGGGCATTGCCGTGGGTGGCGCCAGCTGTTTAGTGACCACCGGAGAGGGGAGGAGCAGGAGATGAGATAGGGGCGGACAGTAGGCTCCGGGCACGCACTGGTGCCAGCTGGCTGCGCAGCCGCGATGTTTCCCGGGCTGTGGCCCTTTAAAAATTGGCAGGGCAGGGCTAGGCTTTGCCATGGGCGGCGCTGACTGCTTACCTGAAATGCTCTGGCAAAGTGGCGCCCCAAGCACCTGCCTGATTTGCTTGTGCCTAGAGCCAGCCCTATACAGTACAAATCACAAGCACAAGGAAGTGCAGTCAGATCACAGACCTCAAAGCCACTGAAGTGACACAAAATTTGGATTGGGCTTTAAGAGAAACTGAGTGTATCACCCTATGCAGAGAGACTACTGTAGATTTAGTTCAACAATTCAAAAACAAAAAACAAAACAAAAAAACCACACACACACACACACACACACACACACACACACACAACAAAAAATAAACTTACAGATCAAAACATTTATTTAGGTGAATGAAGTATATTTCTATTATTCACAGTACATTTCTATTTTTGTAGAAAAAATAAGATTTAAATATTTGGCAATTTTTTCCAAATTGGATTCAAGTCTGGAAATTCTTTAAAGACAAACCGTCTTGATTCAATTAGCTAAAACTAACAAAGAAACACACACTGAAATTCTGCCAGTGTTATCACAACAGAAGACTACAAAGAATCTTTCAAAGTGGAGGAAATACTATTTGAAACGTGTGTTTGGTGATACCTGAATATTCTTTGGCACAATTTCACCACCTTCCATCCCAGGAATATGAGGTCCTGTATGAGGTTTTGGCTCAAGCCAGAAAGACACCAGCCATCGAATGACAATAACACGAGCCTTAAGGAAAGGTTCCTTTGTGCAAAATAGTGCTTCATTGGTTTCAGCATCTTTCTTTATCATTACATAATGTGGCTTTGGTCTCATCTGTGGTATCTCTGTGGTAAAAGCAAGCATTTTAAAATGAGAGTGTCAGAAGAAAGGCCTACCAGCTCAAAGCTCTATCCAACCCAACTGAAATCCCAATGTTTCTGGGTTTGTTCCCCCCCCCCTCCAGTGCAGTACCACCATAGATTCCACAAGGAGATGAAACCGAAATATCAGTATTAGTAAAAGTCTAGAGCATCAAACTTCAAAAGGCAGCCTTTTCCCCAGGAGTGGACATTGTATGTGGCCTAGAAGGCTGTTAATTTTTTCTGTTGGATAAACAGCTCCATTTACCACTTATTTATGTTCTAATTTCTTGTGTGACAAACAATTCTTAATACATAAAGCTTAACTTACACAGTGCCTTCTTATCCAGATGATTCCCTAAGTGGTTTCAAAATTATGTACTGTATTGAGGAATTATGTAGTCTGCCACTGATATGGAGTGAAACTCAGTAAGATTTTAACAGCAACACTGTACCACTGTTCAGAACAAAAGTAAAGGATAGCCACCTTTCAGTTAAAACTACACAAGGAATTTTAAGTGGCAGAATGCAATTACCCAAACTGGATTTTGGCCCAAACAAGAACATCATTTTCATTTAGGGAATGAAGAAATAGCTGTAGTTTTATTTAGAAAAGTTGTTAATGATTGATCAAGTAGGATATCGAGCAACAATTCATAGATGAAGTAATTCACCTATTTTGCAGAGGGTTGTTTCATATCACTTACACCCCCCCATGATTGAGATTCTAAGTGTTGTATGAGGGAGAATGCAAATAAGTCAGAAACAAAGTGATGTCCACACACTCCTTAAGTTGGACCAAAAGGGTATCTTTGTTGGTTCATGAGGGTCTAGCATGGAAGGTCATGAAAGGAACAGATTGTGAACATACTAAAACAAGCATTAAAAAAACCTATGTCAATGTGGATCTAGAGATCCTTCTCCCCAGGCATGGAAGGGTCAGAGACTCTATAGTAATCCATAGGTTTTAACAGCAGTTCTGAGGAGTATGCAATAGCCCTTGCTGGCCTTTGTGGAGAGAAGCAACTGGGGACAAAGCATATGGCATAAAATTCACCTCCCCAATACCACTTTTCTTATAGGCATTGTTTACATTAGGAGGTAAGGGAAATGTTTTTTATGCAAGTTGGGGTGGTCAAGAGGCTGCCAGCAGGCTGGATTCAGCCTGCCAAGCCACCGAATCCAGCCCACAGCTGCCTCAATGGGACCCTTAGGCAAAGAGCAGCTCACAGTTTAAACAGTGAGCTGCTCTATACAGCTGGGGAGGGAGGCTTTGCAGCACACTGCCCCCACCCCACCAGCAAAATCTCTCAGCTCCCATTGGCCAGTTTCCAACCAATAGGAATTGAGAAATTTTTCTGGGGGACACGGGGCAGAAGTGTGAAGCCTCTCTACGTTCCCCTTCCCCATGCCTAGAGCAGAGCCATGTGGAGCGGCCATCTCACTGAGACTTCAGCAGATAGTCTGCCTCAGGTTCCTGCAGAGCTGCTGGCTGGGAGCCTCCTAGATAAGCACCTCCCAGAGTCCCAGCCACGGCCTGCTTCTGGCACACCATCCCTTCTTTCCCCTCAACTACTTGCCCCAGCACCAGCCACCACCCAAACACTCTGTACCCCATTCCCCAGGACACAATTCCCTCACAAACCCTGCACCCCTTTCTAGAGCCCCTCCCCCAAGGCCAGAATCCTCTCCTCCTGCATCCATATACCCTCCCAGACCCTGCACCCCATTCCCCTGCCCCAGATCACAACCCAAACACTTTGCACCATCTTCTCCCAGGTCACAACTCTCCCCCAGACCCTGCACCCCCTTCCAGAGCGTACACCCCCAGCCAAAGTCTTCTCCTGCACTCTCATTCTCTCCTCGAGGCTGCACCCCAAGCTCCTGCCTCAGATCACAGCCCCCTCCCTTCACACAAACTCCATCTCAGACCTCACACACCCTCCAGCACCCCAATACTCTGCCCAAGCTCCCTTCTGCACCCAACCTCCATCCCAGACCCGAGACTCCTTCCATAGAAATGCGATCCTTGACCACTTGCCAAACATCTTGGAGTGCCCCCTTCCCCTCCATTTCCATTTCTCACCCCTGATCCAAGTTCTCTGCAGGCAGCATAACTTAAAAAAAGCTGTATATCTATCCTGTAAATTACAATATGTTTAAGTAGCTGTAAAATCATTAAACACTTACCAAGTACAGGGTTATACAAGCTGGTTTCCTTGCAGATGTTTGGAAAAATATAAGGCAAGTAATATTTCTTAAAATATGAAAACAAGAATGAAAATCCCTTTTCTTGGTTTTCTTTGTTTTTCCATTCCAAACTCTTGACCTTAAAGAAAAAACAAAAACTTTGAGGCTGAAAAATGAAATATTTGTTTTGATCTTTCCCAAGTATATAGCATATGTTGCAGAAGTTTTCTGCAGTTTTTTTGACTGTCAAAAAAGTTAAGTTTTAATTAAATTAAAAGTCAAATGTATTTTCCAGATTTGCTAAATGGAGCAAATATACAGTAAGAGGACAGATCCAATCCTAATGCAATACGCTGTCTTGTATGATTAAGCAATAGGATTATACTCAGTTTAATTAAGTTACATTTTCAAAATGGTGGGTGGGACTGGCTAATTGAAAGTTTAGTAAGCCTGTCTTTTTTTTCCTAAGATCTTTTTCCAAGGTCTAGATTCAACAGAATACTTAACAATGTAAGTAATTTTAAAACATATGCAGAGTCGCACTGAAATCAGAGACTACACAATTTTAAAGAGCATCAAATCTGAAGTTGCCCCTCTAGAACTGAGTTTAACATGTAGTAAATCAACCTGCTTTGTTTCAAAGTTACCTTATAAAATATCTATACTTAGCTGACATTCTTTTTGTGTATGCAATACTGTCCATATATCTGTTATAACATATACTGCAGCCTGCCTGCAGCTTGAGAGCAGAATCAGACCCATCAATAACTGACAGCAGGGCTAGGTTATGCTCTGTTTTCTGAAGTTCCTGTGCAAGCAACTTCTACAGAGAGGATAATTAAAGTGAATCGACAACATACCCAAATCCTTGAATGTCAGTTTACAGCTCTGTTCTGGATAATCCACTTGTTTCCAGAATGGTCTAAATCTGTGGAATTTATCATTCAAGAACAGAAACGTTCAGTAAGCACTCAGAAGTGTTCCTATTCTTTATGATAAGGGCTCCACAGACCCATTACAAAGGGGATTTTCAGAGCAGTGACCATGCAGGGATTATCTTTCAAATATGGACATCCAAAACAAGGTAGATTACATACAAGCATCCCCTCTATCTAGTCAAGGGCATTAAGATATGGAGAACTCTTCTGCAAAAGAAAAGGAGCAGCATTGGCTGTGACTGGATGACCAACATTAAAATTTGGATAAACTTAAAAAAACAACAAATGATCTGGTAGCACTTTATAGACTAACAAAACATGTAGATGGTATCATAAGCTTTTGTGGGCACAGCCCGCTTCTTCAGAAAAAAATTCCAGTCATCTGAAGAAGTGGGCTGTGCCCACGAAAGCTTATAATACCATCTACATGTTTTGTTAGTCTATAAAGTGCTACCAGATCATTTGTTGTTTTTTTAAGTTTATCCAGTACAGACTAACTCGGCTACCCCTTGAAGCTATTAAAATTTGTCAACTACTAGTCACCTACAAATCTTAGTACATGACTACTCTGCTTTGTAATTGTGAATGATCTTAGGGGCTGGACTTTGGTGCCTATCTGAATTAAAACCATAATAATGAGACTTTGTTAGAGACAGCTCCCAATTTCAAATGAAAAACCTCATCTAATTAGAAATTAGTAGCCACTGGGAAGCATACTCTAATGGATAGGAAGTAGAATGACACTTTTTTCAGAGATTCAATCTGGGTAGTGCTGGAAGAAGCAGAATGAGGTTTCATTAGAATACCAAAATGAAGCATTGTACAAAAACTTCTCTTTAAAAATGTTAAAAACATTATACCTAAACTTAGCAGAAATTGATTGAGGATTTCGACAGCACAAATCTTTATTTTTAAGCTTTTTTTATTACAGATTTTAAATGTTCACAGATGTAGAAAGTTACAGGGAAAACAGTCAACAAAGTGATGAGACAATTAATACTAGACTGTATCTTTGATACCATTCCATTAGGGTCACCTTCATCTTGTTAACATCCTTTTCAAATAAGACCTTGTGCTCAACAGTATTCATTCTCCTCAGGCATATGGCGGACTTTTCTGCCACCATGTGTCTGTCTGGCTTGAATCAAAAGATAGTTCACGAAACAAAGCAATATGTATTCCTCAGGCTTCTCTACAGAACCCTTACCAAAAAAATTTCCAGTAAGAGATAAGTGAATTTTCTTCTTCTCTAAAGACAAACTCTAGAATCACATGCAAGTTCAAATGATAATGATCAAAGCTGGGAAAAGAAAAAGCCTGTTATCTGTCTGCAAAACATAAGAATTGTCTGAGTATGGTAAAATGAGAATGCTTAAGGAGAAATTTCATTTAGAAACTTAGATGATTAATCTAAGTTTCTGTTCTGATTGTTCTCAATTATCAGAGAATCACAGAACACTATAACTGGAAGTAACCTCGAGAGGTCATCGAGTCCAGTCCCCTGCCCTCACGGTAGGACCAAGAACCGTCTAGACCATCTTTGATGTCTATCTAACCTGCTCTTACATATCTCCAGTGATGGAGATTCCACAATCTCCTTAGGCAGCTTATTCCAATGTTTAACTACCCTGACAGTCAGGAAGTATTTCCTAATGTCCAAGCTAAATCTCCCTTACTGCAATTTAAGCCCATTGCTTCTTGTCCTATCATCAGAGGCCAAGGAGAACAATTTTCCTTCTTCCTCCTTGTAACACCCTTTAGGTACTTGAAAAGAGCTATCATGTCCCCTCTCACTCTTCTCTTTTCCAAACTAAGCAAGCCTAGTTCTTTCAGTCTTCCCTCACAGCTCATGTTCTCTAGACCTTCAAATATTTTTCTGGTTCTTCTCTGGACCTTCTCCAATTTCTCCACATCTTTATTGAAATGTAGTACCCAGACCTGGACACAATACGCCAACTGAGGCCTAATGAGCACAGAGGAGAGCAGAAGAAGTAGTAACTCACCTTTGCAGTAACAATGGTTCTTCAAGATGTGTGTGCCATGGGTACTCCACTATAGGAGTCAGGCTTGTCCTGGAGCCGCACATCAGAGATCTTTTCCAGCTGTAGTCCACCAGACCGCACATGCACGATACACATCTTGTGCTTTCCACGCCGTTTGTGTGCACACGGTCTGGCCCCCGCCAGTTCTTCCTGATCCTCTTTGGTCTGAAAAACGTAAGAGACAAGATACTCCTAAGAGGGGAGGAGGACGGGTCGTGGAGCACCCACGGGACACGCATCTCGAAGAATCATCGTTACTGCACAAGGTGAGTAACTTCTTCGAGCACTGTCCCGTGGGTGTTCCACTATAGGTGAATTTACAGCAGTAGCCCCTGTAACAGAGGCAGGATTCAAAGCTATTGTGCTGTAGCAGTGGAAAGGACTGCTGATGCAACCGCTGTATAGGGTAGAAGATGATTGGGGATGGCATAATGCTTAGCGAACGAGAAACCGGAGGACCATATAGCAGCCCTGCAAATGTCCCGTAATGGGACCCCTTTCAGGAAAGCGGTTGACGTTGCCATTGCTCGCGTTGAGTGAGCCCTCGGCGTGTGTGGTAGAGGTTTATTTTGCAAGGTGTAACATCTTTTTATACAGGAGATGATGATTGAAGAAATGCGTTGCACAGGAGATGATGATTGAAGAAATGCGTTGCACCGATAAGGAATGGCCCATAAAGCGCTCCGCCGTGGATACTAGGAGCCTGTGAGACTTGCAAAAGCATCTCATCCTATCGATGTAAAACGCCAGTGCCCGCCGGACATCCAAGGTATGGAGGCGTGCCTGCTGCGCCGAAGAATGAGGTTTGGGATAGAATGTGAGAAGAACAATTTGCTTGATTATGTGAAATTCCAAATTTACTTTTGATAGAAAAGTAGGCTGAGGACGTAATATCACTCCCTGAGGGGTGAATATTGTGTAAGACGGTGATGCTGAGAGGACAGACAATTCACCAACCCTTCATGCAGAGGTTATTGCCAGCAGAAAGATGACCTTTATTGTGAGGGTGTGTAGGTCACACGTTGCTAAGGGTTCAAAAAGGGGTTTGCGTTAGGGCATTCAAGATTAGCTCTAGGTTCCACGGGTCCACAGGTTGTCTATGGTGTGGAAAGATTAGCCAACCCCTTCATAAATCTTTGTCATTGGATGAGAAAAGACGGAGTAGCCATCCACTGAATGATGAAAAGCAGTGATAGCCACTATATGAACCTTAACGGAGGAGCAGATATAAAAGATAGTCCAAAATGCAGTGAATAGGTGTCGAGTATGGATCTAAGTGTGCATCAGAGCACCACGAAGAGAAGCATCTCCACTTGTGAAGGTAAATATTCCATGTAATAGATTTTCTACTATGTAATAGAATGTGTTTGACAGCTTGAGAACAGATCATTTCTGTTTGTTGGAACCAATCAGGTACCAAGCTGTCAGAGCGAGGTGATCGAGCTGAGGGATGTATCAATTGTCCGTGGTTCTGCGTGAGCAAATCGTGGCATCTGGGAAGAGGATATGGAGAGCAAATTGACATGCGAGACAGGTAAGGGAACCACGTCTGCCATGGCCAAGAGGGGGAGATCAGAATCACCATAGTTCCTTCTATCACTATTTTCTCCAAAACTCTGAGAATTACGGGAATGGGAGGGAAGACGTATAGAAGATGGTGACTCCAGTCGCATAAGAAGTCATCCCCCATGGAGTTCCATCCGATCCTCGCCCTCGAGCAGCATTGCGGGTACTTTGCAACATGTGGCAAAGAGATCTACGATGGAATATGGTATAGAGTACTTCTGAGTGCAACCCCAATTCACGGTTCATGGAGAAATGTCTGCTTAGGGCATCAGCTGTGGAGTTCTGCTGCCCAGGGGGGTACTCTGCAATGAGCGTAATTGTGTGTTGGTTGCACCAGTTCCATGAACGTATCGCTTTGGTGCAAAGCAATCAAGAACAGGCTCCTCCCTGTCTATTTATGTAGTATACTGTGGTCATATTGTTGGTAAGAGCTCAAATGACTTAACCACGGATAACTGGGAGGAAGAGCCGGCACGCATTGAGGACCGCCCACAATCCCAGTAGGCTGATGTGCAGCAGTGATTCTTGGGGGGGGGGGGGGGGGGGGGGGAGAGAAACATAGGCCCTGGTCTTGTTTGCCCTGTTGGTGGGCACCCCAACCTAGGAGTGATGCATTGGTGGTCAGTTGCATTGTTGGTTGGAGGTGATGAAAGGGAATCCCGCCCATTATATTGTCAGGGATGGTCCACCAAATCAGAGATTTCTTGATGTGAGCAGGTATTGTAACTCTCCTGTGGATGTCGTGGATGTTTGGGATATATATTGTAGCTACATATGGCCCATGGGATATAGATCGTAGATGCCACATGGCCCATGAGCAGTAGACAGTAGAGTAGAGGTGCCTTGGGACCGATAGAGAGTACTTGTATCAAGTCTTGGATTGTTTGGAATCTGTTCATGGGTAAGAAGGCACATGGCTTGGTTGAGTCAAGGTGCACGCCAATGAAGTCTTTTGATTGTTGTGGTATCGTGGATGACTTTGGGACATTGAGAATAAGCCCTAGTGTCTTGAATATAGATCTCGTGGTGTTGGTGGCATGAAGCGCTTTGGTAAACGAAGGTGCTCTGATTAGGCAGTCGACGAGGTAAGGGAATATCAAGTCATCGTTGGTACACCGTGACTACTACTAACGTCTTCGAGAAGACCATGGGAGCCGACGAGATACTGAAAGGCAGGACCTTGTATTGGGAATGGTCTGTGCCTATTTGGAAATGTAGAAATCTTCTGTGGGCCAGATGAATGGCATCTTGTAGGTCAAGGCACATGAATCAATCTCTGCGTAGTGTTGGAACGATCATCTCCAGGGTAACCATCCGGAAACATTGTTTTTGAAGGTACCGATTTAAACTCAGAAGGTCCAGCATGGGCCTCCAACCTCCCAACTTTTTCTGGGTTAAGTAGTAGTGGGAATAAAAACCTCTGCCTCTGAACTCATCAGGAACCCTCTCTACTGCTCTGATGGTCAATAGATGAAGTGCTTCTTGTTTTAGCAGAGGCTTGTGAGATGTGTCCCTGAAGAGGGACAGGGGTGGGAGGACGTAGTGAGATAAAGGGGATGGTGTAACGTAGTGCAATGAGTTTCAAAACCCATCTGCCGGTGGTAATACGGGCCCATCGATAGTGAAATGGCTTTAGATGATGGAGGAATAGCATATCTGCGGCACGAGGATGGTTGTTTAGGGTCCCTTGACCGAGGCATCAAACTTCCTGTCTGGTGTTTTATTGACTGGATGCTTTGAGTTGAGATCGTCTTCTCTGTTGACGCTATTTGTTGTGTTGATGGTCTTTTTGTCTGTATTGGATCATTGGATGGGACAACAGTCTTCGTCACTGGTACGGTGTGTACCGTTTGCGGCAGTAAGGCGGGATATATGTCCCTAAAGTTCGGAGCGTGGTTCTGGAGTCCTTGCCTGAGCGGAGGACTTGGTCCGTCTTCTCCAAGAAAAGAGTGTCTGTCAAAGGCAAGATCTTCAACTTTGGACAGGAGGTCTTTTGGTACTGCTGCTTGTTGCAGCCATGCTGTTCTCCGCATGACCACCAGGTGGCCGTGGTCCACGCTGCAGTGTCTGCTGTGTCCAGGACTATGGGCAGAGCTGTCCTAGAAGCTGCATAAGCCTTCTTGAACCACTGCCTTGAGGATGTCACATTTGTCGTCTGGCAAGCGTTCTATAAGTGGGACCAGTTGAGTAATTATCGAAGTTATGACTGGCCAATAATGCAGCATAGTTGGCCAACTGAAGAGTCAATATTGCTGAAGAGTAGACCTGTCGGCCAAAAAGATCCAGGCATTTAGTGTCTTTATCTGCGCCATTGGATTTTTGCTGGGGAGCTTTTGCCCTCTGTTGTGCTGCATCCACAATGAGAGAATTTGGTTGTGGATGCGTGAAAAGGAATTCCATGCCTTTCACAGGGATGAAATATTTGTCTGCTTTCTTGTTGGTAGCGGGAGTCGATGCTGGCATGCGCCATATGTCATCTGCTATTTCTAAAATGGCATCATCAATTGGTAGTGCCACTTTGGACTATCGTGATGGTTGCAAATTCCTGAGCAGGTAATGCTGTTTTTGTTGTATTTCAGCAAGTTGGACTCAAACTGACCGCTCCCCTCTTAAACAACTCCTGGAACTGACGGAGATCACCCGTTTGGGATATATCCCCCTGAAAAACTGTATTATCTGGTGATGATGAGGACTAGTCAATGGGTGACCATTCTTGTAGTTCTTGTTCAGAAGAGCAGTGTTGTGGCTCTGAGGGAGGTAGCATGGAAGGCAGAATTCCAGTTGGGGTAGGTGGCCTTGTTTAGGGCAGTGTAGATGAATGCACCCCGGTAGGTGATGGTTGTGACCGGTGAGGGGACGGTGATGACAACGTGTCCCGATGAGGTGAGTGGGAGTGATGCCTATAGTAACGGTAGTGACTGGGGGAGCGATCGTAATAGCACGAACTATCTGGGGACCTGGCTGGAGTAGTATCTATGCCTGTGTCCCCCCTGGTGTCCTGAATGACTGGAGAGCATGGGGGCGATCGTGATCTATCCCTGGAGTGCGTAGATGGAGTGGGTGAGTCAGTACTGATAGCGGTAACGTGTTGAGACGTGAGGGGAATGATGAGTTCGCCATGTATAATGTCTCAGTGAATGTCTCAAATGCACCAGAGAAGGTGAAGGTGGTTCCGATGAGAAACGCACGTGGTCCGGGCTGAGAGAGGGTGTTGGTAATTTACGAGGCTTCTGCTGAATCGCAATCTGAGCCAGGAATTGCTCAGGCGAAGATTACCCTGGAGTCAAAATTTCCCTGGGTACGGATTGCGCCATGGCATAGAGAGGCGGTGCCGTTATTGAGTTGTGCTGTGGTGCCTCGCATGGCAGTGCCATCTGTGTAGGCGGTGCCGCTGCTAGATGGCATGCCGGTGCCAAGGTTAACGGTACTTGTTATACCATTCAGCCAGTTAGGCACCCACCTTATAGTAACCCTACGTAGGTAGTATTTCCCTAGTTTATTGATAAGATCATGCACGATTGTATCAAATGCATACCACATCCACTGCTTTTCACTTATCCACGAGACTTGTTATCCTATCAAAGAAAGCTATTAGTTTGACATGATTTGTTCTTTACAAATCCATGCTGCCTGTTACCTATCACCTTATCTTCCAGATGAATTCCTTAATTACTTGCTCCATTATCTTTCCTGGCACAGAAGTTAAACTGACTGGTCTGTAGTTTCCTTGATTATTCTTATTTCCCTTTTTAAGTGCACTATATTTGCCCTTTTCCAGTCTTGTGGAATCTCTCCTGACTTCCATGACTTTTCAAAGATGATAGAGGAGGTATCTGAGCCTTTAGCTATCAGCTCCTTGAGTATTCTAGGGTGCACTTCATCAGGCTCTGGTGACTTGAAGACATATAACTTTAAGTAATTTGTAACTTGTTCTTTTTTTAGTTTAACTTCTAAACCTATCCCATTTCTACTAGCATTCACTGTATTAGGTATCCTGTCACCATCAATATTCTTGGTGAAAACTGAAACGAAGAAGTCATTAAGCACCTCTACATTTCCAAATTTCTGGTTAATGTTTCTCCCTCTTCACTGAGCAATGGGCTTACCCTGTCCTTGGTCTTCCTCTTGCTTCTAATATATTTGTAGAATGTTTTCTTGTTACTTTATGTCTCTAGCTAGTGAGCTCATTTTGTGCCTCTGCCTTTCTAATCTTGCCCCAACATACTTGCGTTATTTGCTTATATTAATTCTTTGTAATTTGACCTACTTTATCCTTTTTATAAAACTCCTTTTTGATTTTTAGATCATATATGATCTCCTTGTTAAGCAAAAATGGTCTCGTCATACTTGCTATCTTTCCTAAACAGTGGAATAGTTTGGTTTTGGGCCTTTAATAACGTCCCTCTGAAAAACTGTCAATTCTCTTCAGTTGTTTTTCCTCTTCAGGTATGTCTACACTGCAACACTATTTTGAAATAACTAGCACTATTCCGAAATAACTTAGTCCGTGTCTACACAGCAGGCAGCTATTTCGAAAGTGTCAAAATACTGTCAAACTGGAGGACTTCTTACTCTGACTCCTATAACCCTCACTGTACAAGAAAGAATGTTCTATTTTGAAATTAAGTGCTGTGTAGACAATCCCTATTTCGAAATAAGTTATTTTGAAATAAGATACACAATTGACGTAGCTCAATTTGCGTAGTTCATTTTAAGTTAGCTCAGCAGTGTAGATGGACCCTTAGTCTTGCTTCCCAGGGACATTATCTACCTGCTCTCTGGTGATGAGGGACTTCAACTATCCAGACATATGTTAGAAAACATATGCCTTCTGAAATCCATTGTCTCTATTTTTCTGTTCTTCCTTCTACCACTCCTTAGAAGCATGAACTCTATGATTTCATGATCACTTTCACCCAAGTTGTCTTCCACTTTCAAATTTTCAACCAGTTCCTCCCTATTGTTAAAATCATATTGAGAACAGCTTTTCCCCTTGTAGCCTTCTCAACCTTCTAAAATAGAAAAAATTGTCTCCAGTGCAGTTCAAGAATTTACTGGATAATCTGTGTCCTGCTGTGTTAGTTTCCCAACATATGTCCGAATAGTTGAAGTCCCTCATCACCACGAAATAGTGTGCTTTGGATGTTTTTGTTGTTTAAAAAAAGTCTCATCCACCTCTCTGCCCGAGTAGGTGGTCGATGATAGACCCCCTACCATGATATCACCCTTGTTTTTTACCTTTTAACCTAACCCAGAGATTCTCAACAAGTCTGCCTACTATGTCCATCTCAACCTCAGTCCAAGTGTATACACTTAATATAAAAGGCAGCACACCTCCTCCCTTGTTCCTTCCTGAGTAAGCTATACCCTTCTATACCAATATTCCAACCATGTGTATTATCTCACCAAGTCTTTGTGATACCAACTATGACATAGTTGTGTTTGTTAGCACTTCAAGTTCTTCCTGCTTATTTTCCATACTTCTTGCATTTGTATGCAGGTATCGAAGATACTGATTTGATTTTGCCTCCCAGCTCTGCCTTGTCCCTCTTTAATCTCTACTATTATAGGCCATACTATTATAGTGCATACTCTCACAGTTCTGACCCATCTCCTAGGTCTCCATGTTTGTCCACTTACCTTAGGATTTGGTCACCTGTCCTGTCAAAGCCTAGTTTAAAGAGGCTGGGGAGAGGGTTTTAATGCTCCTATTTGAAGAAAGATTATGGATGATTTTCATTCATGAACTTTCCACAGGTTGTTGTGACTGGAAGTGGCACACAGCAGTTTCTAAAACTTTTGCACAGCCCTAGAGCGTCTCTGGACAATATTGAATGACTCTCATCGGATCAAAGTACACAAGAAGCTCTAGTTCCCAAACTGAGAAAGCCTAGCATACATAGGGTCTTACTCCACAGTTGGGAAGTCTGCAGACCTCTTGGACCCTACCAAAGTCACAGTCCATTTTGATCAGTTTCACAGTCACAGGATTTAAAAAAAAAAAAAAAAAAAAAAAAAAAAAAAAAGTTGTGATTGAAGCAATTTACATCTGAAATTTCACAATATTGTAAATGTAGGGGTCCTGACCCAAAAAGGAGTTTGGAGACTTGGAGGTATGTGTGTGTAAGGTTACTGCTACCCTTCCTTCTGCACTGTACATGGTGGCAGCACTGCCTTCAGAGCTAGGTAGCTAGAGAGAGGTGGCTACTGGCTGGGAGCCCAGTTCAGAAGACACAGCCATCAGCAGTAGCAGCACAGAAGTCGGCATGGTATGGTACTGCCACGTTTACTTCTGCACTGCTGTCTGCAGACCCAGCCCTCAGTTAGCAGTCACCACTCTCTGGTCCTCCAGCTCTGCAGACAGCGGCAGAGAAGTAAAGGTGAAAACACCATACCATGACTGTGAATTTGGCAGAGCCCTAGAGATAAGCAATGGAGATCAGTTACTGGCCCTGCACTTGTTCTAGTTACCTCTTCAAAAGATTTATTTCTCCTGTTGTACTTCAGACTTCTTCAATTTCCCACATCACCAGTATTCCTTTCCACAGTATCTGGCAGGAGGCAGGATTGAAAGCTGACATTACTGATGGCTGAATAGTCTTAGGTTTCCTTAAAAGTTTCTCACTGTATCATTAAGGCAGCTGGAAACAGATTTGTCTGTCTTACCTCGAGAACCAGAGACCCATATATAATTCACATGAAAAAGATTTGAATCCCATTTCCTCCTCACCCACTTTTAATCCAGGGAGAAGCTGATGGCCCACAATGAATCTTAAGAATGCATTACTTGCAATATGATGAACTCATATTAGCACCGCTTATAAAAGCGCACAAGGGCACTTAGGGTGTCAGAAAATAGTTCTTGTTTACTTTTGTTGGACTAACGAGACCTGGAAATTTCAATGCCCCTGGGAGCGGACTGAAACGATGCCAGGCATGGCAGCCTTTGAAAGGCCTGTATAATGAGACCACCACTCCTTCAGGTAAACATCTCTTCAGTGAGAAATCATGAGTCACTGATCAACCAGGGGAAGTAGCCACATTTTAACGTGGTATCACTACTGCATATAATTATACCATTTGGCACCTGCTGGCTTTATAAACTGGAGGTGGGGAAAGAATGAAAAAAAGTGGCAAGCCAAGAAACCATTTATTGCCTGTTAACTCTTCCAGATCTGGGATGCTGCCCCTCTCATCACTCCATAATCATCTGCTCATGAGATGAAGTAGAGGCACTGGTGAGACAGTGAAGCTGGGAATAATAACCTGGACATCAGGCTATGGTGACCCACAATAGCAGCTGAGAATGATAGCCCAATACTTTCCTATTCTTTAAGGCTTGGCAGGAAATCCCTGTCCTACTATTACATGCTACCAAATTACATGAGAAGGAATATATAGATGTAACTTTCCTTGGACAGAGCTTAGTTTCACAGTGAACTCTTGCCTTCCGACCTATCCTCTGGTGTTCGATATAATATTTGATTCCCAGCTGTGTTGGAGTGTTGGTCTTCTTCCCCTTAGGAGAAATAATTCCCTTGGGAGGCTCCGGGAGGGTTGCACACGTACAGGAATCGGTATTATTTATGGGCCTGGTCTTTTTTACTCTGATCTGTCAGACTGTGCACTATGGAGCTGAGCACAGGAACCAGGGACTGAGGATTATCCACTCTGCTGCACACAATGCAGTGAGCAAGAAAAAATAACTGATATATTTCCCCTTTCTGAGTCCGTCCCATAAGCCTGTTTCAAAGGCAGTAGGAAATCAGACTCAGAAGACTCCAAAAATATTTCAAGAGACTATCTCCCTGTCCTCCAAGAGGCTTAGTTTAGTTGTTTCCCCTCCAACATACAGGTTCCTCCTGAGTTCCTCAAGAAAAATACTGACTTTCCAGATCTAGATCCCACTTTGCTGAACGGAATTTACATGGATCAGATACAACTGTTGTCCCAGTAGGTCTGAGTGTGGGACATGAGTAGGGATTATTAGGGAAGCAAAATTCAGAAGTGGGCCCAAATACCCCTTTACTGCATTCATGAGCATCAACAGTGTGCAGTCCCCTTCATCCTTGGTTCAGGAGATAGGCAGCACTTGAGTTCCCCAGTCCAATGTATAGTTGACAGGCTATAGGTGTAAACTGTCACCTGGCATTTTGCCCCTCGGGCTTCACTTTCCTCATGTACTTTGAAGAGAAGAGGCGCTGACTGCCTGATTTGCTCACTTACTGCCCCAGAAAGGAAGGGAGCCAAGATGACACTACTGTGCTTATGATATAAGGTTGAAACTGTATGCCAGCAGAGCTCCCCACAACACACTTGAAAAGAGGATGAATACAATCCAGATTCATCCTTTTGCCTCTGGGTCCTCAACCCAGCACACTCCTTGAATCCTGTAAAAGGCATCAGTTGCTGAATACACCTCAATGGCAGAAGTGGACCTGAGGGAACAGTCTCCCCAAAAATCCAATGAAACCCTAGAGACACAGCTGGGAATTAGACATTATTGAACTAAACTGTTGGGGGAAAAAAAAAAAATCAAACTTTATTTCAAATGTTTAGACTCTCAGAAAACTTTACAGCAGATAAAGTTGGACAGAGCCCATCAGCCACATGAGGGCAGGAAAAAAACCTGAAGGGAACTTCCAGAGGCCCAGCATTACCCTCCTATCAGTGACTAATAGGTCTGTTTCTGGTCCCAAGCTAAACCAGGCTGAAGTACATGCTACAATTGATCAGTGGAGCTTAGCACAAACAAGAAATGCACTCTAAGAGAGTATGTTTTCTGTAAGGTGTGGTTTTGGAAGACAAAACAATAATCACTCATTCCTGTGCATCTTTACGGTGTTGCTGGTCCATTACAGTAGATAACCAAAAAATAGTTTCTTTTCACAATGTGGAGAACATACCTGAATAACTATGTATTTCAAGAGTGCTTCTAGAAAGTAGCTTGTAAGATCTTCTTGACCTTTATCTCCTGACTGTGGAGGGACAAGTGGAGTAATTTCCTCTACTGTCACTTGCGCTGTCCAGAAATTAAAAAAAATAGTTAATTAAGATGATGGAACAAATTAATAAACAATCAATTTGTAAGCACCTAGAAGGTAAAAGGATGATATTTAATAGCCAACATGGATTGGTCAAAAACACCATGAATCTGATTTCCTCTTCAGCGCATGGACAGGAGGGAAGAAACGTATGTAATTTATCTTAATTTCAGTAAATTCTTAGAAACATAATATTCTCATAACCCTTCTAGCAAAATGTGATCTACCTGAAATTATTATAAGGCTGGGTGTAAATAATTGAAAAGCACATATCCAAAGAATTATTATCAATGGCATGCAGTTAAAATGGGAGATTTTATTTAGTGTGGTCCCAAGGGAGTCTATCCTGAGTCTGGTACTGCTTAATACTTTCATTAATTATTTGGATAATGGGATGGAGAGCATGCTTTTAAATTTGCTAATGACCTAAACCTAAAGGAATTGCAAACCTTAGCACAGGATTAGAATTCAACTCACCCTTTGCAAATTGGGAAACTGGAAGGCAAGTTCAAAGTACTAAACTTCGGAAGGAAAAAAAAAATCAAATACAAAATGGAGAACTACTAGATTGGCAATAGTATTGCAGAAAAGGATCAAGGAGTTATATGTTGAATGAGTTAACAAGTGATATAATTGCAGATAAAGCTAATCTAATTCTGGGGTGTATTAACCGAAGTGTTGTATGTAATAAACAGGAAATTATCTATCTATTCTACTTGGCAATGGCAAGGTCTTAGCTGGAGTACTGTGACCAGTTTTGGATACACACTTTAAGAAAGATGAGGACAGAATAGAAAGAGTCCAGAAGAGAGCTACAAAAATGACAATATATTTAGAATAGCCTCACCTATGAAGAAGAATTAAAGAAACTGGGCATATTTAGTTTTAAGGAAAAGAAACTCAGTTCTTCTTTTATATATGTGTGCTGGAAAGTTGGCTGCTCAAAACAAAAGTCAATACAAATTACAACCAAAACCCCATCCCTAGAGTGATTCAAATGTAAAGACTTTGCCAGAAGCCCCCTATTAGTTGGCTTAGTATTTTTCCCTTTTATGCAGTAAGCACTCATCATAGAGGCTATCCCTGCTTAAGATTCCCTTTGAACCTTAAACCTGTTTTATGAATACTGTTGCTGCTTTTAGGTTTTAGTTACATTTAAACTTTCCAATTACATTATTTCAGTCCTTTTCTATTTTGTACGAATGTAATTAGAGCTTAGAATTTTTTCTTCTTCCTCCATAATTCTTTGCTGCCCAACAGTATGTAAGCCCCACCCTCTTTGTCCTTCCTTTCCCATTGTTCTGGACAGTGCAGTACAAGACAACAGGAACCTCTGGAGGCCATCATGGCATGATCCACACGATGGAGCTACTCAAAAGCTGCAGACCCCTGGGAGCGCTGGTGTCCCCAGCAGCCCACCAGGATAGTTGTTGAGAAACCAAGTTTGGCCTCTGCTATGTCAATGGAAGTTCATTGAAATGTATGTTTCAGCAAAATAATTTAGCTTTTAACAAACCAATGATTTCTAATAAGTCTTTTTAATCAGAAAATTCCTGACCAGCTTTAGTTATGATAAACAGTAAGAGGAGAGGATAGTATGAATCCATTTTTTTTTGAAAAGGTGAAGTTGAAATAAATCATACAGGGAGTCTTGTGGAAATAGGGATACAGCTGCAATTATAAAATATTGTTCCAAGTGACGTGAAAAACTCATTGTCCAAAGAAATGATTGAGACTAAGAATCTAGTAGGAATCAAAGGCTCATCCATATGAACAACGAAAGTATCCAGTTGCATTAGCTAGTATAAAAGTGAAGGCAAGTCATGAATGGATATAAACCCTCATGCCTCAAGGCAGAAGGCCCCAATCAGGGTGAGTTTACACAGTAGCGTTATTTTGGAGTAACGGCTGTTCTTCTGAAACAACAACATGAGCATCTAAACAGCAATTCTGTTATTTTGAAATAAATTGGAAATAATGGACAGCTTATTCTGACTTCTGTAAACCTCATTCCACAAGAATTAACGCTTATTCTGAAACAGCTATTTCGAAATAGGACACTCCACTACTGCTATTTTGAAATACGTATGCAATGTAGTTGTACCCTTAGTCTAGACTGCAAACTTTTTTCAAAAGAAGCTTTTTCGAAAGAGAGCATTCACACCTCAAAACTGGATCGAAAAAGCGATCTGCTTTTTCAAAAGAGCACCCAGACTGCATGCACGCTCTCTCAAAAGAAAGCCCTGATTGCTATTCACAGAATGGCCACCGGGGTACCTGCGCTTTTTTTGATTGCCTCTTACGAAAAATGCGTTCTTCCTGGTAATCTGAGGTTTACCAATGTTGAAAAAAAAAATTCTGCGTTTGCAGTGTGGAGGCAGGTGAAGTGGTTTTTTTTTTTGAAAAAGGGCCTTTTCTTGAAAAAAACTATGTAGTCTAGACATCCCATAGGAGAAACTGTAATTTCTACAGGTAAGGTTATTTTATAATTGTCCACTATGGTGTTTCATGCACCTTTTACTCAAACATCAGGTACTGGTCACCAGCAAGATACTGGACTAGTTAAACCACTGATGTGTAGTGGTAGAGCAACATGTATGTTTGTAAGAGATGTGGAAGGAGAAAAAGAAGTCAGGGTGAAGGAAGACACCAGGATCCTAGAAGCTCTGGGCTCAGCTGCACTCATTAGTGGTTCCACAATCCATATGAGTAACAGAAAGCAGGTCAGACTACTTACTTTAGTTATTTATACAGTAATTGAGCAATGGAAAAATTAGTGAAATGGGACCATGTAAAGAACTTGGTAATGTTAAAATTACTTACTTTCTTGCACATTAAGTGGCGGGTTAATTAGATTATCTAGTGTTCGAGGTCCATACTCTGACTGCAGTGATGAAAATCCAGGAATTAAGCAAGAAAACATACATAGCTGTTCTTTACTACAGTTATTCTGAAGTGCTTGCAACCACAAGAGGAAGAGGCGCACACCTTCTCGCCGGATCTTAAAAAAGGGAAAGAGGGAGCTTTACGTTTGTCAGACTCTTCTCTTTTATAACTATATTACATTCTATTGTATAGACTGTCAAATAGTTTCCTTACATTTGCATATGAATAAGCTAAGGACCCACTCTGTAGAGTACAAAAGCACACATTCTCCCCTTTCAGTAAAGAACTGCACCACACAGAATGTCAACAATACCATTCTTTTTCTTCAAAAGTAATGTTACAAAATACATTTAAATGTTTTCATCTTTCTGCTTATAACTATGATAGAAAAAAAAGTCTCTCTCTCTCTCTCTCACACGCACACATACATACATATAACCAGAAAAACCCACACACTTATTTCCTTCCCCCTATAATATAAAAATTAGGGCTTCTTTGCTCTTGAAAAAATTAAAACCCCAATTCTGCAAACACCTATGCACCTTGATGGAACTTATCAAAGTACTAAAGCAAGTGCATACAAGTTAATATACACAACAAAAACACAAAAGCAAAGATATATGTATTTATTTTCCTTACCTTTAAGGAATTTCCAGTGTGAAGGAGTTTCTTTAAAATCAAGCCTGAAAAGAAAATACATTTTTAAGATGTTCTTCACTCTTCATTTTATTTCAGATGTCAGAGTTCTCGGTCAGACTTGGTAATCTTTTAAACAAGCCCTTGGCAATCTCCAGTTTATCTTGGTGAACTTGATATCCTCTGACAATCACCTCAATGTCAGAGGGGGAAAAAAAGTATCACCTTCTACAAGATCTGTTCCTTTTTTAAAAAAATTGTATACATTAGGATGGTGCAAATCACAGCGCAAGTAGGCAAAGCCTCCCAATTCAACAATGCTGTTGCTATTCAAAGGTCTAGTTTAGAGTTATACTAGACGGCTTCTGTTCCAGCGTTTTTCTTTTTTATATTAAATTAGTACCAAGATGGCAAAGGACTTTCCGGGTCATCTACTTTAATTATGCTCTGTGCCAGGAATTTCAATCTACACTACCTTTCTGTTTTCTCTAATATTCTTTTTTGCAGAACTCCAGTAATGGTGTCTATGACAACCAGAATCAAAACACTCCAGGTGCATGGATCCCAAAGAATAAAAAATACCTGTGTTAAAGTACATAAGTAAAGTAGGTATTTTATGGACACTTGCTATGTTTTGAGCTTTATGGTCATTAGGTTGATGAACCAGATGGGAAAAGTGTAACTGTTTGGTAATTAAGAACTATGGGGAGATGGATTTGAGGAGGCTTGAGTCTAGAAGTGTTGTTAGGGGTCACACTGAAAGGAGTAACTATTCTGGTGGAAGCCAGGGTGAGAATTTATATTTGTTGGCTGGCTACAGGGAGCAGGAATCTAAGGCACAGCAGTAAGGTACCTAAAGTTACAAGGGAGGCAGCAACAGAACTGCTGCTGCTCTGAGTGATCTCCACGTGTGTCAGTACCTTAACTATCTCTCCAGAAAAAAAGTTCCATGTCAGTTACCTTACTTAAGAACATAAGAACAGTCGTACTGGGTCAGACCAAAGGTCCATCTAGCCCAGTATCCTGTCTGCCGACAGTGGCCAGCACCAGATGCCCCAGAGACGGTGGACCAAAGACAATGATCAAGCGATTTGTCTCCTGCCATCCCTCTCCAGCCTCTGACAAACAGAGGCCAGGGACACCATTTTATCCCCTGGCTAATAGCCTTTTATGGACCTAACCTCCATGAAATTATCTAGCTTCTCTTTAAACTCTATTATAGTCCTAGCCTTCACAGCCTCCTTTGGCAAGGAGTTCCACAGGTTGACTACACGCTGTGTGAAGAAGAACTTTCTTTTATTAGTTTTAAACCTGCTACCTATTAACTTCATTTGGTTACTTACTGTTAAGAACCTTGAGAACACCCAGCCTAAATTTTTTTATGAAAAATAGCAGAATGTTCCTTGCTCCTTATTATGCCATTTTAAGTAATTCCTGTACCTTCCTTTATGGCATCACTCAGATAAAACTATCAAATTTAGGACATTAAAGAACTCAATTACACTCCACACAGTATCTTGTGTTTAAAAAAAAAAAAAAAAAAACACACACACACACACACCACACATTTATCATAAACAAGACTTCTTTTTTAAATACAAACTCACCAATACTATGAAACTGCCACCTCTGGTGAATCCTTTCTGGAAGAAGTTGTAAAATTTTCTACAAAAGCCAACAATCCACACTATATAGTTATTACCTAAAAAACACATGCTAGAAGTACCAAAAATTAATAGTAGTTATTCAGTAAGAAAATGTAAGTTTTATTAATTATCTTAGTTATCTGTTTGTGGTATCTACCTACCCACCCACCACCAGGAAGAAGATGCAAGCAATTTTTTAAAAAATTAACTTTATCTGAATCCAAGATACAACTTAAATATGCATATTCAGCATTTCTCAGTTATATAAATGAACAGCTATTTCTGTAGTGTCACTCCATGTGTCTGACCACCTCATTAGGAAAGTAAATGAGGAAAGAAACCTTACAGGGTGATGCCTACCGATAAGTTAACCGGTGGCTGGCAGCCTGCAGCGTGGTGGGCCTGGCTGAGGGACTGCTTCAGCCAAGCCCAGCCCAGCCCACAGTGCATGCCATGAGCAGAAGGTGCTCTAACCCAGCTAGGCCCATGGGCTGCTCCAGGGGCCCCTTGTCTATGGCACGACATGGCAGGCAGTTAACTGGTCAAACATGTAATTTAACCCGTTAACATTTTAAACTCTATTTTACATCCCTACCTCCAAGTAAACAACAAGCTATAAATGGCTTGATACACCACTACATTTATTGTGGGGCATGTAAAGTAGGTGAGGTAATATCTTATATTGGACCTACTTCTGTTGGTGAGAGACACGCTTATGAGCCATAAAAAAAGCTCTTCTTCCGATCTGGGAAAGGTGCAGCATAGCTTAATACAAGGTGGAACAAATAGTTTAGAATAAGTAGCTAGCACAGTCTAAAGGGACCGATCCAAGTAGAGTGGTCCAACAACACTTCTGCAGGCATAGAACAAAAAGAGGGGGAGTTAGTATTTACAGACCATTATAACAAGCCACATATCTAGTGTCTCTGTTCAGCTGATGATTTTTCCATGTTTAGCAGTTACCAATTGAAGCTCTCATGCTTATCCTTTGAAAGTGTTGTGCATGTTTCCTTTGAGAGTGAGGACTGATATAGAGTGATCCCTTTGTGAAAAGTGTTCACCCACAGGTGATGGGCAAAAGTAACTTTAATCATTTTCCTATGAGAGTTCATGAGCATATTAATTGTCTAGTTTCACTCACATAGTTATTAAGGCTTTGTCTACTCTTCCAAGTTTTTAAACACAGTAGTGTGGTCAGCACCAGCTATGAGAGAGCTCTAAGTAAACCACTACCACACAGGGAATAGCTAATAGCTTTGGGAGCATGGCTCCCCATGCTAGAAGTCTGTTTACACCAGTGCTTTTCAGCACTGTAACTTGCCAAAGTAGACTAACTCTTGGTATGCCACATGTTGTGATAGGCATGTGTAGGATCTATGGATGACTACAGAGGTGTTAATAAACTATTCTGCTTTGAACGGTCCCTTACAATACATGCTAACTACTTAGTAAGGACTTAAGCATTAACCAGCTACCCAGTAAGCATTAGCCTTACCAGTATGCTTACTCAGTTACCGATTAACTGGTGGCCCAGCAGGCTAGAGCAGCCCCCACCCATGGCGCAGCAGACCCTCCCAGCCTGGTCTAAGCAGCCCCATGCCCACAGGATCCCAGCCCTTCAGAGTTAACAGGTTACACATCATTTAACCAGTTGACTTTTTAAAATGGGAATTTACATCTCGGCTACTTAGGCTAAACAATCAGTTACGTTCGCTGTGTCACTGGGAGTGTCTTTGCCAGAACTGAAGAAGAGTTGTGTAAAGCTGGAAAGCTTCTCTCTCACCAACGGAAGTTGGTTCTATTAGGGATATGAATGACTAATCGACTATCCGATAAGCAAATGCTTATTGGGCAGTTGACAGACTTGTTGACTAGTCACTTCCCCCCGCTTTGCTGCCTCTATCAGAAAGAGGCAGCAAGGGGTGGGAGGAGGGAAATTAAGAGAGTGCTTCAAAGCGGCAGCGCCACTCGACATTCGCTCACTGACCCTGGGCTACATGCGGCGCTGCCACTTTGAAATGCCATGGGGAGCACAGGGCCGGTGGGGGGGGGGGAGCAGGGAGAGAGGACACCTCCTGGAGCTGTCACTACACTTCAGAGGCAGAGGCACCCTTCTAGACTAATCGAACAGTTGACGCAAATTGCATCACCTAGTCAATTAGCCAATTAATAAAAATTTTACATCCCTAGTTTCTATAAAATAAATTCATCCACCCATGTCTCTCTAATATCCTAGAAGTGACACAGTTACAACTACACTGCATATTTTTATTTATATATACACACCTACATACACATACAGTGAAACCTTTGTTATCCGGCACACTGTTAACCAGAAAACTTGGTTAACTGGCATTGCTCACAGCCACAATACTGTCACATTTTCAAGCGCACAGGCCTGGCTTGGTTTACCATGATTGGCTTAACAATTTTTTATTGAAGTAGTACTAATCATCTTTAACTCAAGATAGAAATAAAAGACCAACTGCCTCACACCCCAAAACTACCAATATTGAAAACTTGAGTTTTACTATTATTGTACATTGGTTTTTTCTAGGTTGATGGGACCCTCGGATAACTGGAATTTTTAGATAACTGGAATGTCCTAATCCCCGAGCATGCCATATAACACAGGTTTTACTCTGTGTGTGGGGGGCGGGGTTGGAGAGTTAATATTTAACCTCTGTAGCTGCACCCAAGGAAGCAGGCAAACAATATTCATATTATATGATTTATTCATTGCATATTTGCTCCACTTCTAATGGCATAACCTTACAGTTCTGTTGTGCTAAAACTAACTTTTCTGGCAAATAATCGGAGTAAAAAAACAATACTCGAAGTATCAAAACAACTTACCTCAAAAATAAAAAGAATAGCATCTAATTCTTCTCTCTGAGACTTGTGACCTAAATTTAATTTAAAAAGAAACTTTATATAGTTTTAATTATGAAAAGTCATTAAAAGGGACCATTGACTAAAAATATAAATACACAAGATGTATATACTTCTACAGACACAGAAAGCTGATTTCTCACATTCTTTCCAATGAAACAAGTTAGACTGGTTTAAAATAGTATCCCATATTCTGAAATTATAATGAGTGTTTATCCATAAACTCAATCATGGAGTTAGACACTAGTGTAGTCACAAAACAAAAATATAGATTTAAGTGGAATTTATTTAGGTTTCACAGCAAACCTTAATTTTTAATCACATTAAAATGTGAAACTACACTACTAGATATAAAGATTATGCATTCTGGTTTATATTTTTCCTCTCATATATTAAAAGCAAGTTTTGAATAGTGTTATTCAACAAGAGAGAATTAAAGAACAAAGATGATGTTCTTTGACCTGTTCCACCCTCCAGACATACCACACATTTTATGAAAAAAGTAGGAAAAAAGCCCATTTGTTTATAAATCTATATGAACACAGGCAGCATTAAAATTTGAAGATCCTCAAGTTTGCAAGATGATTAGAAGGGCTACCAGGATAGCTTCTCTCTCCATGCCATCATTTGAATGCCATTTGCTTCTAACTTTGTATCTTGCTAAGGGTGATCCAACTGGCGAATGTGCATCAGATGTCTGATCTCAAACAATTGAGCATAAAGGATGCAATCAAGACCAAACCTGCTTCCCAGTGTTAATAAATATGTCTGCAGAGAAAGACATTTTAAATGAGACACATTTGAAAATCTTACCTTTTTGTTTGAGACCTACTTCAATAGTCACAAAGTTTTCAAAGAACACATAATATATATGTGAAAAGTGTAGGTCAAAAAACTGTTTAAGATCAATGGACTCTGCATTCTCTGAAAGATAAAAAGAAAATTATTTTTCTCTCATTTATCCAGGCTTATGGTTCATCAAGTTATTTCAATGTTTAATTCTATTAGATAAGGAAGATGTTTAGGATGACTAATATATTCAATATAGACATCAAAACACATTTACAATCCCAGCTATTTAAGTTCAAGTTGGTGGATCTGACTTAGTATATATTTAAGTCTAAGAGAGGCAAACAATGACTGTTAATTCTTGCATGCAAAAAACAAACATTTAAGACATTAAAGGTGTCACTCAATGAATGTTTAATATAGAATTGGAATATCTGTGTAGTATCTAGAAGCCCTTCAAGTATTTCCACTCTTCCCACCACCAAAAAAAGATTAGTTGAATAAAATACTTCAGAGAAAACAGCAAAGGCAATTAACAAAATATAGATGCATACTTCACAATTAACATCGTTAAATTATATGGGCCAAATATCTCATTATACAGTCTTTACCATATTGTTATACATGCATTCTACCTTAAATAAAGATCTTTTTAATTATTTGTGTGACCATAATTTCCTAATTACAGTCCTCCTCTCTGCACCTCATTCTCCTTCTGTTTAAATCTAATCACAACATAGAATCCTAGAATACTAGGACTGGAAGGGACCTCGAGAGGTCATCGAGTCCAGTTCCCTGCCCTCATGGCAAGACCAAATACGGTCTAGACCATCCCTGATAGACAGTTATCTAACCTACTCTTAAATATCTCCAAAAGGGGGTTTTCCACAACCTCCCTGGGCAATTTATTCCAGTGTTTGACTACCCTGACAGTTAGGAATCTTTTCCTAACGTGCAACCTAAATCTCCCTTGCTGCAGTTTAAGCCCGTTGCTTCTCGTTCTATCCTCAGAGGTCAAGATGAACAATTTTTCTCCCTCCTCTTTACGACACCCTTTCAGATACCTGAAAACGGCTATCATGTCCCCCCTCAATCTTCTCTTTTCTAAACTAAACAAACCCAATTCTTTCAGCCTTCCCTCATAGGTCATGTTCTCTAGACCTTTAATCATTCTTGTTGCTCTTCTTTGGACCCTCTCCAATTTCTCCACATCTTTCTTGAAATGCGGTGCCCAGAATTGGACACAATACTCCAACTGAGGCCTAACCAGTGCAGGGTAAGGTGAAAGAATGACTTCTCGTGTCTTGCTCACAACACACCTGTTAATGCATCTGTGATGGACCCGCGAGGGTCTGCACTCCCGAGGGGGAGGACCCGCCCCCCCCCCGGAGGCAGAGAAGGTGAGCCGGCGCCATGGCCAGCCGCGGCAGCCCCAATCCCCGGCTCAGCAGGGTGGAGGAGGAGTGGGGAAGCAGCGCAGCCCTGCCGCACGGCAGACAGGGCCAAGTTACACCGATGCTCCCCGGTGTGAGGCAGGGGGAGTGGACAGGCCAGTGAACGCTGGAAGGCTCAGGGTGCGGGGCCTCCGCCGTGCCGCCCGCGCCACGGCACGAGACAATGCGGAGCGCCGTCAATTGGCGTCTGCCCCCGGGCCGCTTGAAAAGCGGCAGGACTGGAGGGGGGGGGGAGGAGACACTAGGAAGAAGCGGCCCCATTCTGGCAGAGAGAGGGAGGACCTGCCTCCGCGCTGGAGGAAGCAGCGTGGGACCCGCAAGCCACCAGACCACCCAGGAGGACCAGACACCAACCAAGCGGGGGTAAGGACCCACAGTGGTTCCCCGGGACAGATCACCTGGGGAGGGGGAAAGGAAGCAGCTCGGGGAGGTGCGCCTCTGGCGCCCGTGGGCAGATGGGATTCGGGAGTAACGCCCATCTGCCATGCAAGGGGAACATCGCACCCGGAACTTAGAGCCCCGGGCTGGGACCCGGAGGAGAAGGCGGGCCGGGATCCCCCTTCCCCCACATACCCTTATTAGAGGGGTTCACGACGCGCCTGTCAGCCAGACCCCCCACTCCAGACCCTGCGCACGTACATTGAACCATACCCGAACAGGGGCTAGACTTGAGGGCAGGAACCCCACCAACACAGCCCCCTCTCTGGGGGATTTCTGGGTTCGCCGAGCCCCTACTCCCATCTCAGGGGAGGGATATCGCACCCAAGAACCAGTCCTGAAGTACAGAGGACCCTGAGACCTAGACGCTAGTTAGGCGGTGGGTCTGCTGAACCCCCCCCTTTTGAGTGGAAGGGGGTGGTTGCACCTTTAATACCCGTCACAGCATTCCAGTATCAGGTTTGCTTTTTTTGCAACAGCATCACACTGCTGACTCATATTCAGCATGTGGTCCACTATAACCCCTAGATACCTTTCTGCCGTATTCCTTCCTAGACAGTCGCTTCCCATTCTGTGTGAGAGAAACTGATTGTTCCTTCCTAAGTGGAGCACTTTACATTTGTCTTATTAAACTTCATCCTGTTTACCTCAGACCATTTCTCCAATTTTTCCAGATCATTTTGAATTATGACCCTATCTTCTAGTGCAGTCACAACCCCTCCCAGCTTGGTATCATCTGCAAACTTAATAAGTGTACTTTCTATGAAAATATCTAAATCGTTGAAGATATTGAACAGAGCCGGTCCCAAAACAGACCCCTGCGGAACCTCACTGGTTATACCCTTCCAGCAGGATTGAGAATCATTAACTACTCTCTGAATACGGTTATCCAGCCAGTTATGCACCCACCTTATAGAAGCCCCATCTAAGTTGTATTTACTTAGTTTATTGATAAGAATATCATGCGAGACCGTATCAAACACCTTACTAAAGTCTAGGTATACCACATCCACCACTTCTCCCTTATCCACAAGACTCGCTATCCTATCAAAGAAAGCTATCAGATTGGTTTGACATGATTTGTTCTTTACAAATCTATGCTGGCTGTTCCCTATCACCTTGCCACCTTCTAAGTGTTTACAGATTATTTCCTTAATTACTTGCTCCATTATCTTCCCTGGCACAGAAGTTAAACTAACTGATCTGTATTTCCTGGGTTGTTCTTACTTCCCTTTTTTATAAATGGGCACTATATTTGCCCTTTTCCAGTCTTCTGGAATCAATCCTGTCTCCCATGATTTTCCAAAGATGATAGCTAGAGGCTCAGATACCTCCTCTATCAGCTCCTTGAGTATTCTAGGATGCATTTCATCAGGCCCTGGTGACTTGCAGGCATATAAACTTTTCTAGGTGATTTTTAAGTTGTTCTTTTTTATTTTATCTTCTAAACCTATCCTCTTCCCACTAGCATTCACTATGTTAGACATTCTTTCAGACTTCTCGGTGAAGACCAAAGCAAAGAAGTTATTAAGCATAACTATCAGCATGCATGATAAGCTATACAAATAATGGCAAATTGTACATCAGTAGAGCCCAGTGTGGATACAAATTTTGTATTCACATCTGTAAGTGCAAAAATGAGCACTGGACGCTTGAGGACAAAGTGTGGATATCTGTGGATTTGCAGGGCTCTATATAAGACATGTTGCATACCATGCTTCAAAGTGGCATTCCTGGAATTCCCATATTCAACAAGGTCATAGAATTATGACATGTTTTGTACTAAGTGTGCTTTGTGTTGCTATTTTAAGTCTTCATCTGTTGAACATTAATATCCAGTTGGATTGTATGTGCTGTCAATAGGGAATGTGTGTATGTGTGTGTTACTCGAATGTACTGTGACATTGAAAACACCCACAATCCAGCCTTTCAGGTGCTACAGTGGAAGAGCAGACATGTTGATGCCTTATTAAAAGGAATCCACATGCCAAAGAACTATCTACAGAACTATATACAATTGAGACTTCTCACAGATAGCACAAAAATTATGGAGCACATCACAGCCAAAGACCTTTCCAGAAGAAACTATAAAAGAATGGAAGTGACAAACCTCCCCTCCTCCTCCCGCCACCACACACAACTGAACACCTGAAAACATATCTGGAGAGCAAAGACTGATCTGGAGAAGGTGGTTTAGGATGAAGGAGAGTTCCAGCCTTTGTATAGATTTGTAACCTGCGTGCATCATCTGAGGTGAGACGCTGCTTGATTCAAATCTAGTTTAGTTTGTAGAACTTGGATTGTGAATTTACTTTTATTTCTTAAATAATCAACTTTTATCTATATGTTTGCTACTTATAATCAGTGTTCCTTGTAAGCAATGTGCTTGAGTAGCCACACAGGTAAGATTCAAATATTTCCCAGCTGATCAGCAGAGTGCCCACACCTAGGATTTTTGTTTCTACTGTTGGGGGACATTCACACATCTTCGTGCACATTTAAAAAAAAAAGCGTATTCTGCACATCGATGGGAAAGATTAAAGAGAACATTACTTATAATCACTTAAAATCTGTACTTAAGCCTGTTTTTTGCTTTACCTAAATAGGGTTTTGGGTGAAGTACTTGGGAATCTGCTCAAATAAAAGCTGGTGCATATCCTCTCCGGACTGAGGGAGAGACAGACTGCATTATAAATTTACACTGGTCAGGCTTCTGAGCAAGGCAAGGACAGCACAGCCCTGGGGTTCTAGACTGCAGAGCTGGGCAAATTGGCTGGAGCTGTTCCACAGTTGGCTCCTGAGAGGCTGGCAAAAGCATTCATGTAACTAAGTTGGGTGTGTGTCTGCCTATGGCAGGGATGTTAAAATGTGTTTAATCAAATAACCATGTAACTGCTGAAATTCAGTGATTATGTGGTTACATGCAGGGAAGAGGAAAGCAGCTTCCCAGGAGATGGTACCCACAGGCTTCCATCTGCCTGATATAGAGGCAGTAGCTCGGGGGCAGGAGAAGGGGAGCAAGGAGCTCCGTGGGAGTCAGTGTGTGCAGGGAGTCACCTTAAAAGCCCGCACATACCTGGAGCCTGCTTCCCCCCACCCCCTTTCCCCAGTGCTGTCGCCTCTGATACAGCATGGGAGGGGGAGGGAAGAGAGAAATGCCCACCTTGATTGAAATCAATGGGAGTAGACAAGCAAATTATAGGATGCTGACAACATGAACCCATTATCACCTGCTGCACAGTTTTGGTCCCAGCATGCACCAGGAGCATAACCCAGCACAGGCACTGTGGGATAGCTACTCTCAGTGCAGCACTCTTAAAGTTGGTAGCAGTCTCCCTAATGAGGACGTTACTTGTAACTATCCTGAATTCTTCTCTTCAGTGGGGACACAGACCTCTGACTTTGCAAAATCGGGTGACCGGAAATTGACAATACAGCCTCTCCCTGAGTTACGAACAAGTTATGGACCAAACACTTGGCCGTAACTCAATCTGTGCGTAACTTGAACCCCACTGAGTTATATAGCGACCACATTGTTCGTAAGCGCAGGTTGTATTCGTTACTTGGGGACCGCCTTTACGACCTCTCCATGGGAGCTTTGGACGTAAATTCGAATGGTCGTAACTCGACTGTTCGCAATTCAAGGAACAGCTGTAGTAGATTTGGCCTCATCTCATAGTGTAGACATGGACACAGACCACAGTATTTCATCCAGTTATCCCTGAATTGAGCTGAAAAATTTGTGTTTAGCTTATTGCCCAGTCTTGATACAAAGACATCAGAAAATGAGAATCCACTCATTTCCTTGATAGTTTCTTTCAGAAGTTATTTACTTTCACTATTAAGATCTGTGCCTTATGTGATGCATATAGCATTCCATATACTTTATGAAAATATGCTTCAGATGGGACAACTGAAATATGCTTTATACAAGATGGTTCATGTAAGGTATTATTGGAAAGGTTATGATCTATTGAACATGATTATTCCTTTTGTATGGATGTATCATTTTTGCATCAAGAGATAGCAATATTGATGTGTATATCTGTATTTTATATTTGCTATTTTGGGTCATTTCCACTGTTGACACTTCAGGGACTACAATGGAAAAGCCAGACAAGCAGGGCTTAATGATCTTCAGTCAAAATAATGGAACATGTAAAGGCTTGGTCTTCCTATAGACGTTCCATATTGACTCTAGGATGATGGAATAAGGTGACTTGGTCACCTGGTATTAACCTGCATCTTAGACTATTGAACTGTTGGGAGGGAAAGTAGGATAAATCAAAGGTTTCACATCTTAAGGAAATTCTATATAAAGGCAGGAGGAGAAGAGGAAAGGAAAACAGTGACTATCTTCCCTTTGAGTCATCTCTGCCTCCCAGAAATACTTGGAAACAAAAAGGACTAACTGAAAGGTGGGAGGCAGAAAAGAAGAATGGCTGGATCCAGGCTACAGAGTTATCTAGCCCATGAAAGACTACCAGAAACAGAAACTAGGGTGAGAATTTATTATTTGTAACCAGCTTTTTAGTGACTCTAGCTTCGACTGAATGCTTTGTATTATTTTCGCAGTAATCTGCTTTTTTCACTTTGCTACCTCTTTGAACACTCACAATACACCCTTCCATAGAAATAAAAGGTATTGTTGATTTATAATACAACCCAGTTTATATAATTTCTAACTAGGGAGGTGGAAGGCTGGACACCTCCTTCCTGCCCATTAAGGATGTGAACTCCATATAACTTTGAGTTTGTACTCCAAGCTGGGATGAACATGTGGGTGCTGCAGTAAATCCCCATGTTTCAGCAGTAAGGTGAATCCTCCTACAGCTGATTTATGTCTGTATCAGCAGCTGGTTGTTTCCCTGCCTGTGTACTTTGCTGGAGGCTTGAGAGCCTGGCTCAGCAAGACTATGTAAGAGAGAGCACAGTCTGGTGGAGAAGGCAGGCTCAGTGCTATATTATTCTTAAGCACCTCAGTTGGCATCTCAAGGGTCCCACATCATCACACCTTATTTCTAATTTGAGATGGTCTCACTCTCACTTCCACGCATTGATTCCTGTTACGCTTTTCTCCATTGAAGAGCTCTTCAGTACTTAGTATTTTCTTCTCCTGAAAGTATTTATATGCAGATCAAGTCACCTCTCAATCATATTTCTGATACACTAAACAGATTGAGCTCCAAGTCTCTCCTGGTAAGGAATGTTTTCCAGCCCTCAAATAATTTGTGGCTTTTTACTGTACCCTCTTTGGTTTTCCACTATTTTTTTTAAAATGTGAACCTCAGAACTAGATGCAATATTCCAATATCAATCTTAAGTCCTAGAGAGAGGTAAAATGACCTCCCTCCTCCTCCAGTTATATGTCCAAGGATTGCATTAGCCTTTTTTGCCACTACATTGCACTAGGAGCTCATGCTGAATTGCTTGTCTACTATGACACCAAATCCTTTTCAGAGAGTCACTGCTTTCCAGGACTTAGCGTACCATTCTGTTGGTATGACCTGCATTCTTTACTCCTAGCGTATGTCTACACTCCCTGTCACATTATTTGATCTAAAGATTACTGTTGCACCCATGGATGGAGGGGGTTGGCCCCAAAAGTCTGTACAAAGGGGGTCATGTGAAATGTTAAACAAAAGCTTATGTTCTACTGATTCTGTATATGCTATTCATGTACTTGTATAATATTGGTATGTGGAGTTATAAATATGTACTCTGTGTTGATGCTGGAAAATTCTGTCAGAGCAATAGGCAAAGAATGTTCAGTCAGTGGCTATGCTAAATAGCAAGAAGACAATGAATCTCTAGGTACTAATACACACCTGAGGAATTTGGCTGATATCTGCAAGGCAGCCAGGGCATAATGGCTGCCAGCATCTGAAATAGAGATAGGTCACTCAACCATGTGACCTGCTCTGGCAAGGAGGATGCCAGGAGAGGTATGTAAATGCCACGTGGCACCCTCTATCTGGTTTTCAGTTCAGCTCCTGATCCCAGATGCGGCCTTGTAGGGAACACCGAGCCGGAAAGAACTGTGAACCCATCCTGACATAGGATGTACACCAGAGACTTTTAAGATAGCAGTTTATAACATCTCTAAGAGCCTGGATCGAGAATTGCGTGACTTGATGCATGTAATGTATTCTCCTTAACAACCTTACTCTCATGCTTTTCTTATTTTAAGAATAAACCCTTAAATTTTAGATTCTAAATGATTGGTTCAGCATGGTCTTATAGGGAAGATACAGAGCGTAAATTGATAAGGACCTGTGACTGGTTTCTTGCGACCGGAAGAAACCGTTCAGGGTAGGTGAGATTGGGTTCTATAACCCCTCACCTGTGTGTTAGGCCCGGGGCTGATTGGGGCACAGAAAGAGCTGGAGTGACAGAGGGGTTTTGCTCGTGAGGCTTTAGGCTGGGCAGATAGGCAGCTGGAGCATTCAGTGTGACTGGTGTGTAGCCTATTTGGAAAGGTCTCCAGTCTGGGCCTGTAAGGAGCCCTGAGTGGATAACCTCAGCTGTGTCCAGACCCATCCCATCCCATCCCAAATACTAAGTTTTGTTGAAGAAACTAATGTTGACACGCAGAAGTGACAAAAGAGTTGCCAAAACACATGTATGTCTGTTGCCTTTGTTGACCGATTGTGTTCAGTATTCCCTGTAAGCAATGCGGCTGCTAAGAAAAGATTAAAATGCATATCAGCTGATTAGCAGAGTGGTGTACATTTGCACATGCCTCTGTACATATAAAATTTATCCTGCACATGGACAGAAGATTGTTATATCCACATTTTTATCTCCCAGTCGACAGTGGGAGCAATATACCATCTGTCACTAGGTATTGTGGGATCTCAGAACAGAGTGTAGGATATCTTGAGACTGTGCAAATGTCCATCAGGCACTGCATTATTCAGGAGCTTCCAGTGTCCTTTCATCCCTTTTTTTCCCCCCCAACTATCATGCTCTGCTGTGCACTCTAGCATCTACAGCAACAAAGAATCGGAATATTTGTGTGACATTTCTTTCACGTGCTATGTTAACTGTGATGAGAACTTCACACGACAGCAGGGATCACCTTGAAATTACTAACAGAGGAAGAAAACTTGGGAGTCTGACAGTGTGCATGATAAGGACGGCAGCAACCTGCTATTGTATTTGGCAGTCACAAAGCCATTTTTCAGGGTAGAGAAGTGCTTCTGGGCTAGGGAAGCCAGCACTGATTGGTGGGATTACATTGTCATGCAGGTGTGGGATAAAGACCAGTGGCTACAGAACTTTAGCAACCTTCCTGGGACTCTGCGCTAAGCTGGCCTCTGAACTGTGGTGCAAAGACACTAGAATGAGAACTGCCCTCTCGCTTGAGAACCATGTGGCATCTGCTGCGTTTAAGCTGGTGACTCGTGATTGCTACCGGTCAATTGCAAATCAGTCTGGAGCAGGAAAGTCTACCATTGGAGCTGCACTGCAGCAAATATGCAGGGCAATAAATTCCATTCTGCTATGGAGGGCCATGACTCTGGGCAACCTTTTGACACAATGGTTGGCTTTTTGGACATGGGATTTTCCAACTGTAGGAGAGCAACAGAGGACAAAAATATTCCAATTTTAGCTCCAGCCCACCTTGCCACCAAGCACACTAACAGGAAGGGATAATTCTTGATGGTGTTTCAGAGGCTTGTGAATCAACATGGGCATTTCACAGCTGTCAATCCTGGGTGGTTCAGAAAGTTGAATGATGAATGTATCTTCAGGAACACTGTCCTGTAAAAAAAACTGCAAGACAGGATTTTCTTTCCAGACCACAAGATTACAGAAGGGGATGTGGAGATGCCCATTGTGATCCTGAGAAACCCAGCTTACTTCTTGCAGTCCTGGCTCATGAAGGCTGAGCAAGTGCTGCATGGTGGTTAAATGCTCCTTTGGGCGACAGAAGGGGAAATAGAGGTGTCACTATTGCCTTACTAAAGACAATACAAGCAGTCCCCGACTTACGCGGATCCGACTTATGTCGGATCCGCACTTACGAACGGGGCTTTTCTTGCCCCGGAGCTCACGGGCGGCAGTCGCCACCCGTATCCTCCGGGGCGAGAAAAACTTCTCCCGGTCTCCCTGGTCTGCTGGGGGGGTCCAGCAAAGCCGCTGGGCCCCCCCAGCAGACATGGGAGACAGGAGCAAAGCCGCGGAGCACGCCCGCTGCAGGCGTGCTCCAAGGCTTTGCTCCCCGTCTCCCTGGTCTGACCAGCAGACCAGGGAGATGGGAAGCAAAGCCTTGGAGCACGCCAGCAGTGGGACAGCCGCGGCACACCTGGACTGTCCCGCTGCCTGCGTGCTCTGCGGCTTTGCTCCACGTCTCCCAGGTCAGCAGACCAGGGAGACGGAGCAAAGCTGTGGAAGACTTGGGCGGTCCCGCCACCCCCGTCTCCCTGGTCTTCTGGGGGAGGGGGTGAAGCTAGTGCCCCCCCCAGCAGACCAGGCTTTTCTTGCCTACCCCTGGGGTAGAGCAGCTGGGGGCTGCCGGGTTGGTCCCGCAGCGCTGCTCCGGACCAACCCAGCAGCACCCCAGCTGCTTTGACCCAGGCATCCTGATTTAGCCGCTGCTGGTCAGTTTCAGCAGCGGCTGACTTGGGGACGCCTGGGGCAGAGCAGCTGGGGTGCTGCTGGGTTGCTCCAGTAGCGCCAAGGAGCCGCGCTACTGGAGCAACCCAGCAGCACCCCAGCTGCTCTGCCCCAGGCGTCCCCAAGTCAGCCGCTGCTGAAACTGACCAGCGGCTGACTACAGGAAGCCCCAGGCAGAGTTGCTCTGCCCCAGGCTTCCTGGAATCAGCCGCTGATCAGTTTCAGCAGCAGCTGACTTAGGGACGCCTGGGGTTCTTAAGTTGAATCTGTATGTAAGTCAGAACTGGCGTCCAGATTCAGCTGCTGTTTAAACTGATCAGTTTCAGCAGCGGCTGAATCTGGACGCCATTTCCGACTTACATATAGATTCAACTTAAGAACAAACCTACAGTCCCTATCTTGTACGTAACCCGGGGACTGCCTGTATTCCCACTTACCACAGCTTGTTACACTTTGCACAATTTGTATGATTAAGGGGAAATTGTTTGCTCTGGCCCACTGCTGCCAGCCAGCTGGGCCTCTATGGGGACATCACTACTCCTCATACATGGATCAGATCCAACAGCTCTGCAGTGGTCCAAGTGGGAAAAGTGTTTGGTGAGATGGCCAGGCATGGATACCTGGGAAGACACCATGAGACCATTGCATGTTGAGCCAGCCTACAGGGGGCCGGTGGATCCAGGTGCAGCAGGAAATGGGATTTAAATTTTGCAGAGCTTGTACGGGATACGGTTGGTCACCTGGCTGCAGGGCAGTGGAGTTCAAACTGCTGAACAGAGAGGCTAATTGGAAACTGGGCTACTTCCTGAAGGCCAGATTCAGTAATAAAATGCCTCAAGATGTCTACCTTGCATGTATGTCAACATGAGGAAAGGAAAGAAAAAAAGTCCCTCAGGGAGCTGGATGTTTTTTGTCAACAAAAATAGATTTTTCATGATAAGAATTGTGTGGCAGTGTGAATGTTCATGCAGTTTTGTTGACAAAAGACACTTCATCTCAAAAATGTTGCCAGTGTAGACAAAAACCTAGAACATACAATCTAACAACAACCAGAAAGAGAGCATAATCTCCTTTGGAACACAACAACAGCAGTGCAGTCTCATGAAAGTTCAATTGTTGTTTCCTTTGCCAAGGCATCATAAAGTTAAAAGTTGTGATGGAGATTTTGGTGACATGCACACATATCCATTACAAACTGCACCAAGGCCACCAAATTATTTTCTGTAGTCTGAACAGATATTGGGTATTAATTGCCAGCTATGACTTTCTGCAGGACTTTGATACCTGATCCCTCCTCCTTCTTTGAAGTTTTAAGGAGGTAAAGATGGGGTGGGTGAGAAAAGTTGAGTAAGGCAGTTTCTCTCAACCACTTAGGGGTATGCAAGAGAATCTGGGGGTACATCAACACAAGTGAAATTTGGCAAAAAATGTCTGGGATTTTGCCCTGCAAAGGAGATCGGGGAGGGGGCAGCGTTACGTGCCTGTCAAATTGAATGTTTGGAGCCATGCGCCTGGACGTTAACAGCTGCTCTGCACACATGCCCCAGCACTGGTGGGAAAAGTGCATGGCTGCAGTGGTGGTAGCTCTGGTGAGACTTAGGGTCAGGTTTGGGTGTGGAGAAAAAAAAAAAATGACTTCCACGGCCTCCTCTCCAAGTTTGTTTCCTCTCCAGCATCCTCCCCAGGGTGCTCCAGCTGGGAGGGAGGCTGAACCTGGAAACGCGCATTACCCCCATCCTCGCCAGCAGCTAGTACAATGCATGCCCATCGCCCCTTGCCCGTGGCGCTGCGGAGAGATCTAAAAAGTGGTGAAGCGGCACAATAAGCTTTGCTCCAAAGGACACCTCCCTCCCCGGCATAGTGGGGAGGGAGGGGATAGTTCCTCCCGGGGACCACACTATGGGGCGCCAGGCTGAGGTGGGAGCACACAGCCCCATGCAACGAGCCCGGCACTGGCAGGCCACTTGGTCCCTGCAGACAAGCTGCCGAAGCAGGGCCTGGCGGCAGTAGTGAACACTTCAAAGGTAGGGGTACCATATGTCCAGTGCCTGGCTCTGAAGAGGAGGGTCATTGGGTGAGAGCGGGGGGGCGGGGGGTGGGAAGCTAGGTGTGCCTGGTTCTGGGGGATGAGTGGGTGCATTGGGTTAGAGCGGGGGAGGGGGGCACTAACAAAATACCCCTTTCAAAAAAAATAAAGGTTGAAAAACACTGGAATAGGGTGACAATAAGTAAGAAAAGGATATGCAGCAATGTAAACAAGCTCAATCCTTCAACCTTTATTTCTAGACACTTCAGTATTTTAAAAAACTGTATGTTTCTTAATGAAGGCAGTGTATGTTATTGAGACTAATGAAACATCTTCAATATTAACTAAAGTTAGTTTACAAATCCATCTCTATCCTTTATCTGCTGCTACGTATTTCCAACACAACCCAATTTATTCCTTGTTTTCTTGGTAACCTATGCTCTAATGTCAATAAACCCCCCAAAATAGATCTGGCACTATATTATTCCATCAGAAAAGTTTGCTGGAAGCTGGGAAGGAAGCAAGGGACAAGGAGAGAATATACTTCTATATTAAGAGACTGGAAGGCCAAACCTTACACTGTATAAATATAGCTCCATCATAAAAGCTAACTTTCGCCATTACAAATAACAGTGTTTAATAGGAAAACAGAGTTCACCTAACATCTTGCTATAGCATAAAACTTAAGAATGCAGTAGTTTAGCAGATAAATTCTAGAAATATATTTTTCAAATTGCTGAATCTCAAAATTTCAGAATACTTTACTCTGAACAAATACCTTGTAACTGAAAAATTGGCAAAGAACCTGTAATATCCAGTTATTAGTATGCTATATGCAACTTTTCCTAATGCTTCCCTCCATTATCAAATTACAAAGGCATACTGTATTTTAAAAAAAAATTCCCAAAGTACACATTTTCTTCATGCACAAAAATACAAAACTCCAATTTTTTTAAAAAAATACAATTACTTCATAAGCCCTATTAATAGAGATACAAAAGGAAGACAGTGATTACCCATTAATGGCAACTGTTAGCAGGTAAAGCAATTTTACATGATCACATGAATGGGTGCCAAATGCCTCAAATCTATTTATTTACTAAATATTTGATAGAGGCCAGAATCAAGTTTAAAATGACCATATATAGTGAGTGTACTTTAAACTGGGTGTGTGGGGGGGGAGGAGGGGGTCTGTGTGCATGTCATGCATTTCTGAAGTTGATTACATCCTCAAATTAAAGTTACCCAGTAAGTAGAATGAAAGATCCAGCCATGTCATCCAACACAGTTAAATACGGTTTAGCTTACTGAATTTCCCACTCCTCATTTGTATTTATGTCTAAAGTGGACTTAGCAAAATAGATATTTTATAAAGAGGATTGTCTGTGATTTGAAGATTTATTTGTATTTCATTTAGCTTTTTAATGCATTATTTGTATGGTTCTTGGACTGACCCCTCTGAACATCAAAGATCACCATCAATTCACAGAACCACTACCACACAGTCAGGAGCAGCTGAACAGAAACCTGGGTCAGTTCCGGAGATTACCTATTGCTGCAGGAGGATAGGCTATTCCGTCTCTTTCCTATGCTGTAAACAAAATAGCAATTTTCATAACAACTTTGTGCATTATAGATACTTTGTCTTTAGAAAATGCACTGATATTACCAAGCCCTTACGCTCATGCTACCGATCATGAAATGGCAACAAATTCTGGTCACTATGTAGGATACAGCTTCCATTCAAGACAGTGACCTACATATCCAATGGTACTTATACAGCCTCTACTATTCATGGTATCGGATTGCCTTACAAATTTCAAATGTATTTACCTTCTACAAACCTATAAGATACAGATGTCCTTTATTATCCTCATTTTACAGATGGGAAATTGAGTGAGGCCCATAAACATGAAAACCAAGGCTTAATTTGATTTTCAGATAGCGGAAGAGCAAGGTTTTCAGAAAACAAGTACCCATCCCCTTTTCAAGTATTCCATGGGGAACCTCAGTTCTTTGGGGAGCCACAAAATTTCTGGTAATTTTGAAAAGTTTTGTTAGATGACCTTCCCAAGATTATACAGGAAATCTGACAAAGCAAGGAACTGAATTCAGATATCGCAAATCCTAAACTACCACTTGACCACTGGCCTGTCCTTCCTCTCAACCTATATTAAAGAGATTTTATATCCATGATATCAATTCCAGGACTCTATTATGAAAAAAATCTTAGCAGTACAAATGACAAAAAATATATTTGATATTCTATGTAACAAATTGTAAGTTTATAAATTAAAAGTGAGATTTGTTGCTTCAGAAACTTGAACACAGAAACCCTGAAACAAAAGTGCAGAAAAAAGTGAAGGAAATTTTTACTGTATACCTAATCCTGAGGAAAAGAGCCACATGGACAGCTCATTACACCCACAAAACATCCCAATAAATAAAGGTATCCATGGGTTTAAGAGTCCACTCACACCTATTTGTAAGATCAGGATCTTGGGGAGCTTCTTTTTCATTTAAACAAACAATTCCAGATATTTTTTTTATTTTTCCCAAATTTCTACATAGAATACAAAAATCAGTGTGTGCAGGCAACACTTATAAGACAAATGTTAACAGACTATATCAGGGGATTACCTGGAAGATGTGGAGCAGTTCATCTACTTGGGAAGTGTATTATGTACAAAGATGGAGGAACAGACAAGGATATCAGTGCTAGGATAGGGAAAGCAAGAGCTGCACTCAAGACTTAACTTCCCATATGGAGCTCACAAATAATATCTGCGAAGATGAAACTACGAATTTTCAACACAAATGTGAAGAGTGTGCTCTTGTACAGATGTGAGACCTGGCATACTAAAAAGTCTTCAAATCACAAGCTACAGACATTCATAAACAGATGCCTGAGGTACATCCTTCACATCAAACGGCAAGACTGTCACAAATGAGGAGTTTTGGAACAGAGCAGGACAAGAACCACTTGATGTTCAAATCAAGAGAAGAAAGTGGGGATGGGTAGGCCACACTCTCAGAAAACCATCATGCAGCATAGTCCATCAAGCTCTCACATGGAACCCACAAGGAAGACACAAAAGAGGAAGACCTCAGACAACGTGGAGAAGATTTACTGAGATTGAAGGACAACAGCTGGGATACTCCTGGAGTCAGCTAGAAGTTTTGTCTCAAGACAGAGTGAAGTGGAAGAGACTTGTAGATGACCTATGCTCCATTCGGAGTATAAGGGTTTAAAAAAAAGAATGTCATCAGAAACCAGCAAGTGCACCTGTATTACTGTACTTAAAATTATTAGTCTGTTATAGTCAAAGCAAAATTAATTTATTACCTATTAAGTAGTAGTAATTTTAAAATGAAATAATATTCTCTGCATAGGACAGTGGACTCAAATTAAATACCTCACCAATAAATAAAATAAATAAATAAAGATTTTTTTTTTTGTAAAAAACACGAGACCAAATGTTATCTCCCCTATGATTACAGTTTATTCAAGGTAAAGCTGAAACAATCAATGCAGGACTAGGATTTATGCTTAATGATGCTGTTATCGCTACCAAATGCTGTATACGCAAGCCTATATGATATGCTTACAGACCAAACCATAGCTACTTTAACATTTGATTTTTTTACTGTTTAAATAATTTTCAACATTAGTTTCATTTAAAAGAGAACAAAAAAGTTATGGGTGAACAGAAAGGATGTGGCAACACTATAAAACATCAAAAAAGTATACTCTCTCACATGGATGCAAAGACACCAATGGCAAGTACCACTTTGCAATTATGAACCTAGCCTTTTGTAAGTTTTCTATTGAGACTTTATAGTATTGGGATTTCAAACTCTTAGCAGTCTGAAATGTAGTTTGTGATGATCTGTGCAATCAATAGGAAAATATTTCTGTCCAAAATTCCTGTATATATCTAAACAAGGCAAATGTTTAATTATTCCTGACTTCAAGTAATCTGTTTACTGTTACCTACTGAAAGGCAGCAAACTACACAGAGCAGCAATTTTTAAAGTGACCATTCTCTGAATTAAATAAAGGAACTAATCATTTGGAGAAGATCATTAGAAAATTCTCAGAACTTAGAGGTACTGAGAAAGTTAACAGAAAGTAGGTTAAAATAAGATTTCTGATGACCCATACTGCTTACGTTACTGCCCGTTTATACCAAATATGAGAGGGGGAAGGTGGCACTGTTATTCAGTAAGGAGTTTTCCAGCCCTTCATTGTTAAAATGGCAGGAGGGTTTTTAAACTCTCATTGTACGCCAACATCTAACTAAATATTTGGAAAAGGTGGTTTTGTTAAAGATTTAGTTAGGATGGGAAAACACACCATGCACATCTTCAGACTTCAACAGACTTTAGATCAAGCCCAAAAGTGCATACTATAGAGTAGTCTATTTCTTATGTGGTACATTAGATCTAAATGACACATCATCGGTTCCAAATCTATGCAACAGTCCTTCCAATATAATATTATCCATTTTGGTTTCTTTATATTATTTTTAATGCTGCCACAAATTATTTCAGTGTGCAATCAGATTTTTGTATGAAAAATTCCTGATTTATAAAAGCTGCCAGGGAAAAGCAGCTGGATGTTTTGACATCTGGTATGTTCAGCCTTCAACATTCCAAATATTGTTGAATAAGCACATGTTTTTGCTAAACTGAACAGCAGTGAAATAGTGAACATTGACATAAACATCATCATTGGGTTTACATTTTAACATTCTATTGAGATTAATAGATTATCTGAAAGCTCTCAAACATAGTTGTTCCGGGTTACCAGCAGACTAAGGAGTAATGAATATTAGTTTACATTTATTCCATTTTTCAGGTTCTCACTAACTATATAAACTGGAACCTTACAAAATTTAATGAAAAATTAGGCTGGTGGTTGGGGGAGAAGGAAACAAGATGGGTGAGACAACCTCTTTTATTGGACCAACCTCTCTAAAAACATAAGAACAGCCATACTGGGTCAGACCAAAGGTCCATCTAGCCAGTATTCCCCCCTCCCTTTTTTTTTTAATAAAGTATAAATTTAAAAACCACCTAGTTTTCAGACACACAAAATTTTTTCTACCACTGCAACACATGTGTTTAAACAACTTACTCATAGCCAGGTGGGAAATGAAATTTTCGGGTGTAAAAAGTACAAAAATAATAAAGCACTGTAAAACTTAAAACAAAAATTCAGTTTTCTCCAAATTTCACTTATGTTGACATACCCCCCCAGACTTCTCTCAAGAACCCCTAAGGGTACTTGTACCACTGGTTGAGAAACACTGATCTAGTCCAGTATCCTGTCTGCCGATACTGGCCAATACCAGATGCCCCCAGAAGGAGGGATCACAACAGGTAATCCTCATGTGATTCCTCCCCGTCACCCACCTCCAGAGAAACAGGCTAGGGACACCATTCCTACCCATTCTGGCTAATAGTCGTCGATAAACCTAACATTCATGAATCTATCTAGCTCTTTTTTAAATCCTGTTAAAGTTCTAGCCTTCACCGCATCATCTGGCAAGGAGTTCCACAGGTTGACTGTGTGCGCTGAGTGAAGAAAAACTTTTGTTTGTTTGTTTTAAAGCCATGTCTAAACAGTCACTTTACTGCATTTCAACTTTTCACTCAGAGTTGTGAAAAAAAAGACTCCCATGAATGCAGCAAATTACAGCACTGTAAACCACCAGTTAGACTCACAGCACCTGTTGAACAAAGGGCACTGCCAAACTGAGGTACATAGCTGTCCCAATACGTGCGGCACTGCCACTTTGAAATGCCATAGTGGCATTTCAAAGGGGAAGTGCTGCATGGAGTCTGGGATCAGCTGTGCTGTGCTGCCCCTTTGAAATGCCACTGCGGTGTTTCAAAGGGGCAGCGCTGCCCTATCAACTAAATAATAGATATAAAAAATGCATCGACTATTCGATTTGTGAATTACTCGATACTTAACATCCTTTCATGTAACTGCTGAATTTTTCATTTAAAATAAATGAATTTTAATATTTTTAGTATAGACTTCAGTGAAACAAACAAGCTTTTGAACTTACACAGAGCTCTTCTTCAGTTGCCCAAACAGATATGAGGCAACTTTAAGAAGTTCTTAATACATTATTTGCAAGTCTTAAGTCACAAATTCAGCCCACACAAACCCAGGACTGCCTCTAGAAGCCAAAACTACTCCTTTACCTATCCTGTACTAGAGATATAAACAACTAATTGACTAACTGAGAAACAGAAGCTTATAAGTTAGCACTATCGACTAATCGCATTCCCTCCCTCCTCAACTCTACATTATAAATGACAGGGAAGCTAGTGCACGAAGTCACTGGGACAGTCACTGGGCCCCATGTCTCTCATTCTTCAGCATGACCCCCTCTTAATCTGTCCTTTACAATGCAGAGCAGCAGCATGGGAAAGAGGGGGATAAGGTCATGAGGACTGATTGGAGACTCACAGGATCAGGGACTGCCCCAGGATTTCATGCACCAGCTTCCCTGTCCTTTATAGTGCAGAGCAGCAGCAAGGAAGGTTATGCTGGGATCCGGTGCAAGCCACTCTGAGCACTACCCTCCTCGACTAATTGAGTAGTCGATAAAAGAGTCTATCAACTACTCGACTAGGAAAGTAATTGCATTTTAAACATCACTAGCCTGTACCTTTGATCTGATCCCAAACTGTTTTCAAGCACAAACTCATCTGTCAAAACTCACTTTGACAATGCCCTCCCTCACACAGAGCTCTTGTAAGCCGGCTGTTTATCTATCTTAATCCAAGGGAGTGGGTGGGCGCAAGCTAAAGGCCCTCCTTCAGCCTTGCGATAGGGACCACTGGACCCAGGACTCAGATTATGGAGGACAAATGATGAAAAACAGGGTCAGGGATATGGTCAAAGGTTTAAAACAGGGGGCTTACAAGTCAAGGCCAAAACTTAACCTAGTCCAGATACCTTTAACTCATGGGTTCCCAAACTTGGGGATGTGCCCCCCAGGGGTGTGTGAAGAAATTCCAGGGGAAGGCCATGAGGCAACCCAGCCACTCCCACCCCTAAGTTGTGCTGCTATTTTTTGTTTTTGGGGCCCAGTCAGTTCCTTTTTTTTAACTCAACAAGTTTTGCTGCAAATGGGGGGGCGGGGGGAAGGGGCAGGGGTGAGGCTCTCACAGAAATCAAAAAGGGGGTGTGATGCCAAAAAGTTTGGGAACCACTGCTTTAACTGGAAGGCAATTCCTTTACATGAGCCCAAGAATAACAGCAGCAACATGGCCTATGATTAGGTACAGCAACTAATGCTACTTAAACTTGCATCATTTTCTGTGTGTGTTTAAAGACCTAGCTAAAGCTTCATGGCCTATCATCCCTACAACAAAAATTCCAGAGTGCTTCTCTTTGCAATAGTTCCTACCCCCATCACCTTTTCTTGGTGAATCATTAACTTTCAGTTGCTATAGTTTGCAAGACAGATATAAAGCACCATTTTACAATGTAAAGTGAACAGATATTTGTTCTTTTGAAATTTTGTAACTGACATGTTCAAACAGCTTTTTATTTAATTAAGAGACCTTCTGATTTGACCTATCCACACCTAAGCACCTGAGAAATACTGAACAAGATACCAGTCAAACTGGGTGTCCAACATACATTTCATCTACCTGGAGGGTACAGACTGATTTTCTCATCTCAAGAAGTGGGTGTTGCTCACGAATACTATGTTTGTTAGTCTCTAAGGTGCGACAGGATTACTTTTTCCTCTCTACAAATTTTGAGCACTGGCTAATAATGCAATCTACTTGCCCGTGACGTGTAGATTGCAACCCGGAAGAGCCTGGTTCGGGTCATCTGCGCATGCGCAGATCGCCAGACAGCGCAGCTGGCAAGCGGGGCTCGCCGCAGTTCGGCGAGCCCTGCAGATAGCTATAGGTAACTCAAAACAAACAAACAGAACTGCTATGACTGAAGATCCTTGAGTTCTCCAACAATTTAAAATTTTACATCAGTAAACTCAATTGTAGAGCATAGTTACAAACACAACATAAGAAATAACTTTGGTTTGCATTAGCAGTTATTAAGGTGGTCTTGTTTTATTACATTTTTACTTTGGAATGGGGGGAAAAAACAACAGATCTATTTTTGCATCAAGTTATTTAAAAGTATCAAGGCCAGAATACACAAAAATGTTCCTAAAGGACCCAATGTACACCAATGTATATTTAATTAATTCCACACAGCAAATGGACTATACAAAAATTTGAGGGAGTACAGTACAGGGATTCAAGTGACTAGTCAACTGTCTGATAAGCATATGTTTATCAGATAGTCAACTCAACTTGTCGCTTCCCCACCCCTTGCAGTCTATCAGAGAGAGGTAGCAAAAGGGGATAGCAGGAGATGGTGCTTAGGGGAGCCAGCTTAAAAGTTGGTTTCCCCCCAGCACCATCTCGGGTGCAGGCCAGAGGGGCAGCGGGGAACTGGACGTACTTCTGCCTTTGAGATGTAACAAAAGCAGAAGGGCTGTAGGAGCAGAGGGAGAATGGGGGACTCAAGCAGTCACACATACACACTCCCAGTCCCTTGTTCCCTGCTTTCAAAACATACAAGAGCCCAGGATACAGAGGCAACAGTGCAAGGTGGCAGCAACCCCTGTCTGGGAGAAGAGTCTGATCTCCCAGACTCAGCGCAAGCTGGAACTGAACTGGGCTGCCCACCTGCCCTGCTCCTAAAACAATTTAAATGCAGAGCCACAGCAGGGGCAGGTCCTAGACCCAGCATAAGATGGAACTAAGCAGGGTTGCTGGCCAGCCTGCTAAAAAAATTTGCAGGGGGAGGAGGAGGAAAGAGAGAGGAAGGGGGAGGAAAATGCATGTAGTCTATAGCATTAACCGATAAGCTTTTGCTCATCAGTTAATTGACTGAACTATTACAGTAGATGTCCAATAATCTGGAACCTATGGGACCTAGGTAGTGCTGGATTATCAAATATGCCAGACTATCAGAAGGTACTATAAGGTGGTGGGTGGGTGGGTGGGTGGGTGGGTGGGTATGTATGTATGTATGTATATATATATATATATATATATATATATATACACACACACACACACACACACACACACACACACACACACACACAGTATACATTATATACTGTATATAAAGTGTTCTTAACCCTTTTTATTGTACATACTGTAATGTTTTAGTTTTTTTAAGCCTTTTTTACCTTTCTGCTCAGTTCAGCTGCTGCCGCTGTTACCTTTTGACTCATTTTTTGCCGAAGCTCACTCACTAGGCTCTTGCCATTTTGATGCTGGACTATCAGGAGAGTCGGATTATTGGATGCCAGACTATTGGAGTTTTACTGTACATCCAGGGTATTTATATGCCCTCTCTGAAATCCACAGTCTCAATTATTTTAACGTGTCTTCATAAGAGATTTTCCAGAAGAGATTTTCCAGATCTGAATAATTTTAATCTTCCTTATATTATGGGGGGGGGGGGTTGCGCAATGGGGGTTACTGCACTGAACTCTGTATTATATATGAAGACACATCATTACTTATAATGGCATATTTTCCATATTTGTCTTCATCCTATTTTTTGTGCATCCTTAACACTGTTTGCATTTTTATTGTTACTATACATTGAGCACAAGTCTTAATTGAGCTATCCACAATGATGCCAAGGCCATTCTCAAGATGATGCAGTTACTTTAGAACCAACTGAGCTATAAAAGTAATTCAGATAATTCCCTCCAATGTCTTTACTTTGCATTTGTCAACAATACATTTCATGTGTCATACCATCAATATATTTTGTTAGCCTGGAACAGGAAAGACTTAAACAACCAAAATCTGATAGCACTTCAAAGATTAACTTGGCTACCTCTCTGAAACTTTTAAACAATATTATGTCCTCTACATGATTTGACACCTCACTGCATATCTCCCTTGCTATTAAATATATAAAACACTGATAGTAATACAAAACCTACTGTTTTCTATTTCTTAGCCAGCTTCTGACCCGTGTCAGCACACTGCCTCTGCTGCTTTCTGTGCCCCCACATGCCACTCAAAGGGCCAGCTGCTGGTGCTAGTGTGCATGCGTGCCTCTGCATAGCACATGCCCCTTGAGGGGTAGTGTACAGAGCTCCTCCTCTCCATCACAGCACAATCTTCACAGGTCCTATTGGCTGATTTCTGTGTCAGACAGCTCATGAAGTCCCTCTCCCCCATGGTGGGAGACACACAAATGCACATGCTGCTTCCCTCCCACCCCCTCAGCTGGCTGCTTTGAGTGGCATGTGAGGGCATGGCAGGTAGGAAGCTCCTCATCAAAAATCATTGCCCGCTGTCAGACTGCATTAAAGGAGTTTTAAGTTTACAAAAGGAGGTAAACACTTATCTTCTCTGATGGGTGTAAAACTGTAGAAAAAGGAGAATTTCCCTACTATTTGCTGATATGCAAGGGCTGGGGAAAGAAGTGATCTGACGGGTGCAGAAGTCAGTCTTCACAAAGGGAGGAAGCAGAGACAGAGACTAGGGAAATCTTTCCCCAAAGATTACACTGGGAAAGGACACCCTCTCCTCACCTTATTTCTTTTCACCTTATTCCTTTTCCACCTCCTTTCATGATTGGTCTGAAGGATCAAATTTAAAAATATTGCTGTCAGTTTCAGATGATTGCTAGCAATAGATAGGGATAACCAGGAGCTGTCCCTTTTCTTCTGAGCAGTGAAGCATCTTCTTGTTTACCATCTTCTGAGAGTATTCAACACTGCTGAAGTAGTGGGCACTCTGCCATATGCTCCATAGGAGCCATCCCAATAACTCCAGTGTAATCTCTAGGGAAAGATTTCCCCCTGTCTCTGCTCTGTTTTGCTTCCTCCCTTTGTGAGGACTGACTTCTGCACCTGTCAGAGGCAACAAGGGGGGAAAGTAACAAGTTGCATCACTAGTTGCTTACATCCCTAATTGTAATCCTATATTCTGTAAGGTTTATCCCTTGATTCCCTAAAAAACGTGATACATGCACACTATGCAGGGAATCAAGGGATAACCCTTACAGTATATAGGATTACAATTAGGGATGTAAGCAACTAGTGATGCAGCTAGTCACTTTCCCCCCTTGTTGCCTCTATCAGAGAGAGGCAGCAAGGAGTGGGGAAGCAGGAGCCAGCGCTGGGGGGAGCCAGCTTAAAAGCTAGTTCTCCCTAGCACTATCTCCACGCGGATCAGGGGAGGTAGGGACACAGTGGGAAATGGTGCAAGCGGGGACTCCCCTGCTGGCCCTGTGCTCCCTGTGGGGCTTCCTTTTGAAATGTACAAGAACCCCACTAAGACACCACAGGGAGCATGGGGCCAGTTCCCTGCTGGCCCCATGTCCCTACAGGGCTTCCACTTTTGAACTGTAGCAAGAGCCCAGGGTTCTTGTTATAGTTCAAAGGCGGAGGCTTCTCGCTCTTATAGACTAATTGACTAGTCAATGGAAATCCCATCAACTACTCGATTACTTAATCTAAATTTAACATCCCTAATTATAATCAACAATCCATTTCTCTTGTTGTCAAGTGTACACGAGGGAGGTGCCAAGACAGTCATCCAGAGTAAGACCTGTCATTTTTCCAACTCGGTTTTGTAGGAAAGCACATCTAGAAGGCAGCACAATTCTGTAGCCAGAATATGGCAAAAAAGAAAGGATGGGACATAGAGTCACACCCAGCGAATCTGCTTTTTTCTACATAGACATGCACTGAACTGTACTCTAAGACTGTGGCAGAAGAACAGACAGGAACTGCAGTGGGGGTGGGGAAGGAGTCACAGGAAAACATGTCTCAACAGATGTAATCCATTTTATAGTTGTTGCATAAAACCTCAGATTAAATAAAGACTATTAGCTTGATGCTATGATGTTTTTACTAGAGCTGCAGTTCTTATTCCTCATCAACCACATCTGACTGAGGGGGCGAAATACGTACTGAATGTACAAACCAAACAAAGTAACATACACTAAAAGTAACCAAGTAATCTAAATTCAGAATTTTATATTGTTCCTTTGTGAGGCAGATTCTTAGAGCAGATTTCTCCAAACACTGGAGAAAAAGAAGTATATACATATTTTGTATAACACAAGCCATAAATGATCCAAGGATAAACAGGTAAGAACAGCTCAATGATTTCAAGGATGGGGGAGAGGACTTCTCTTACTGCTGGGGTGGGATGGAACACCTTATTACAAGGACATAATATCTTCATTTGAGACACTGCAATAACAACTGCTATAAACTGTAAGTTAGGGGACTGTGGACTAAGGATGTAAAATCCTGTTTCATCAGTTAACTGGTTAAATATAACGTTTAATTGGCTAACCACTTAAGCAGGGGGGAGCAGGCTGCATCAGCCTGGCTAGGCTGGAGCAGTCCCCCCGCCCACCATGCCCCCTTCCACCACCACGGGTTGGGTGCTGGTCTGGAGTGCCCCCTGCCCGCAGCACGCTGGGATGCTTACCAGTTAGCTGGTTAACCATTTACATCCCTATTGTGGACACTCTCACATGTTAACAGCTGTACCATACATTGGCATCTAGAGCAGCATTGGGCAAATACCAGCCTCCATGCTGGAGTTGGTCCACGAGGGTTAGCCCTTGGTGGACCCCCACACCACCATATTTACCTGCACCTCCACAGGTACTAGGGATCACAGCTCCTGTTGGCTGTTGCCGGTCAACGGGAGCTGCCATCGCTTGTACCTGTGGAGGTGCAGGTAAATATAGTGGCAGTGTCCCACCAGGGAACTAACCCTGGTGAACCGCAGCTCTTATTACCCACCCCGATCTAGAGAAACAAGAACCAATAACAACTATTTTACTTGGTAGTTTTGAACTATAAGGACAAGAAATTTATAAACTCACAAAATATGAATAGTTGGGAGCACTGATTTCTACCCAAAAACTAAGAAATGCAGATACATCAAGGTCATTCTTTTTAACCCAGCTATAAACATATGTAGAGAAAGTGACAGCCACGATAATTACAACTAGTGTATTTCAGGATGGAAAAACAGGACACAGCTGTTTGCAGTGAATGTAATCACTTTTTCTGTTCTCCAAGTATCCTTGAACAGACTTGAATTTTTACAAATGTATTTGTTATTTAAATCGACTGACCTCCAACAAATTATCGCCACAATAACTACTATCATTCACTCTGTGTACTAAGCTACTGCTTAGTGCTGATTCCACTCCACAACTGAATGACTCCCAAACCCAAGGATGGTCACATGAACATGTCCAGCATAAATATGCACCTGAATCCATTTCAGCACATATTTGTGATGCTGTTATCATGAAAATTCTTACAAACAAAAGTTCCTAATACAAGCATTCATGTAAAATGGATAAGAGGGGATATAAATGCCATTAAAGTTCATTAGCAGTTTTTATGCAAAGATATCAAACAATGTTACAGTACAGTATAGGAATGTAAGTGACTAGTCAACTATCCAATTAGCTTCTCCCCCATCCCACCCTAGCTGCCTCTATGAGCAAGGCAGGGGAATAGGAGCCAGTACAGGGAGGAGCCAGCTTAAGAGAAACTAAAGCAGTCTCCACTGGCGCTGCTTATGCTGCGATTCTGCTTTTGAAATGTACAAGAGCCATGTTGGCATTTTGAAATGTACAAGGCTCAGGTCCCACAGGGAGTTCAGGGCCCAAAGGCTCAGGTGCCACAGGGAGCTCAGGGCCAGTCCCTCGCTGGCCCTGTGCTCCCTGCGGGGCTTCTGCTTTGAACTGTGAACTTAATCTAAATTTAACATCTCTATTACAATATACATAGATTTAGCACATATTTCTTTCACAAGGAACCTGCTGACCTAGGTAAATGCCTCTCAGCCAGAGCCTGGACTTGGCACCTCCCTCCCCCCCGGAGCCTCTGCACCGCCCCTTCCCCAGGTCACAACTCCCTCCCAGACATTGCACTTCCTCCTACAACCCTACCCCAAGCCAGAATCCTCTCCTGCATCCATACCCAATCCTGCCCTAAGAATGTGAATGGTTAACTAGTAAGCATCACCCTTATGGGGCAATGCAAGAGCTGGAACAACTCCCTGCCCACCACTCCAGCCTGCCCACCCACATTTAATCAGTTAACCGGTCAAACTGAACATTTAACCAGTTAGCTAATAAAACAGGATTTTACATCTCTATCCTGCACCCCAATTCCCTCCCCCAGGCCATCACCCAAACCCTCTGCACCTCCCTTCCCCCAGGTCACAACTCCCTCCTAAATCCTGTACCTTTCTTACAACCTTCTCCGAGCTAAAATCCTCTCCAGCACTCATACGCCCTCCTGAACCATGCAACCCAATTCCCTTCACCCAAACTCTCTCTCAGCCCTCAAACTCTCCCCTTCATATCAGTCCCCTACCCCAAACTCCCTTTGGCACCCAACCTCAATCCCAGAACCCACACTCCCTCTATAGCTGAGTGCAGCCCTTTACCACTTACCAAAATCTGGGAGCAGCCTCCCCATCAAAAAGTTATTGCCCATCCCTGGTGTAGACTGTCTGACGTGCCATTACCAACAAATAAGTTTGGTTTAAGATTCCAGGCCTGCCCTTCTCTCTTTGAGGGAGAATCCACCCGCCCCTATAGGTGACACCGCCCATCCTCCCCCTGGACTGACCTCTTCCTCTGTCCCCGAGAGCAGGACCCCTCTCACTGCCCCCGCCCCCTGCGCCGACGTGGACATCTTCCCCCGTCCGGCCCCCACCTGGACCCTTCTCGCTTCCCCTCCCCAGCCCCGCCTGGGCCCCACTGGCTCCCCACGCCCGGGCACCAACCCTGGGCCTCACCGATGAGGACGCGCAGGTGCTTGAGGCGGGTGAGCGGGTCCTTGCGGGTGTCCAGCACCTTCTGCGTGGATTTCCGCACATCCCCGTGCGGCTTCTTGGAGAACATCCCGCCGGACGCCCCGGCCCGGCAGTCGGAGCCTCCCGCTCTCAAGAGGCGGACAGCGGCCTCCGGATCCGCCCGCACCAGGCCCCTTACATAGCAAACAGCGGCAGCACCAGCTCCTCCGGCTGCGAGCGATACGGAGCGGGAGGGGGAGGGGCGGAGAGTTAGTGCCCCGGGAGGGGCAGGGCCTGAGCTCTCCCCTCCTTCCACAGCGCTCTAGTCCCGTCCTTTCACGACAGCCGTCAAGTACCCCGGTATTCCCGTGGCAACCGTGCCGTGACGTCACAGCGGGGCTGAGGTTCCAAACGCATGTCGAGGAGGAAGGTTCTATTCTGCCTTACAAAGCAGCGCCCAGGGTTTGGACAAAAGGGAGGAGCTTGCGGAAACGCGTGGGCCTGTGGGGAAAGTAGTGTACACGACCGGACTGGGTTAGGAGCAGGAGCAGCTGTGGGCTGTGGTGTGACAACACGTTTTGGTGTCAACGGAAAGTGACTCCAGCCTTAGGATAACCCTGACCAATAAGATGAGGAAATAAAGTTTCAATTTCGTGCTAACACTGTGGCATACCCTTATGATCAGTAGCAAAATCTGTCCCTAGTCGTTTTTGAACTGCATCTGCTAGGCTGGAGAAGGAAGGGAAGTCATTTGATATCATGGCTCATTGCTGAGTCTCATTCAGGACATGAAAGTGATCATAGCCAGGGAAGGAAACTAACATTATTCCAAATAATTAAAAAATACCCAAAGCTAAGATTGGCAATATAGCCCACACCTGGCATTCAAAAATTATGTAACCTGCTGTCTTACTTCAGAGGCTGGGCCAGCCAGACTCTCCTCTCAGGTTCAGAAAGTAGCAAAGAAGACACAATCGCTTAATGCGAATAAGTGCAAGGTTTATTAGATAATATAAAAAAAAAACAAGAGAAGGCTTACAATATCCCTTTGACTTCCTGGGGACTCCGACTCAGCAAAGGATGGACTTCCCAAAGGACCTGGAACTGTACAGAGGTACCTTTCGGACCTGGCCCAGGAGTCCATCCTTTGCTGAGTCGGAGTCCCCAGCAAGCCAAAGAGATGTTGTAAGCCTTCTCTTGTTATCTTTTTATATCTAATAAACCTTGCACTTATTCGCATTAAGTGATTTGTGTCTTCTTGGTTACCCGCCGAACCTGAGAGCAGAGTCTGGCTGGCCCAGCCTATGAAGTAAAACATTTTCCAACATTGAAAATGACTTAAAAGTAATTTTGTATCTGACTTCTAGTGCATTTAGGGTTCATGTTTTCAAGCACTTTTTCTGAAATTGCGAGTGAAGCTGTGTTCACTGTAATTGTCTATTTGAATAAAGTCTGCAAGGAGCCTATCATGCACTCTTCAGTGGCAGTTGCAGGGCTGGTTTCAGCTCACCGCTCTAGGGCTACATCTATACTGCAGCCTTATTCCGCAAAAGTTTATGCAAATGAAGCTTGGAATAGAATATCACAGTGCTTCATCTGCATAATTAATTAGCAGACATTTTTGTGCAAGAGGCTTTTGCGCAAAAACGGCTGCCAATAAATTATGCAAATGAAGTGCAGTGATATTCTACTCTGAACTTCATTTAGATAAGTTTTTGCGGAAGAAAGCTGCAGTATAGACATAGCCTAAATGTTGTGATTTAGTGCATAGCATTACAGCACTACTCAGGTTTGGCCCATCCCTCCTGCATTAAAGGAGACACTGATATATCAAACCTGTAGAGGCACTATGACCTTGTGTGCTAGGAATTTAACGACAGTTGACATATTTCTTAAAGCTACAGCTATTGGGATAACATCAGGGGCCGATGAGAGTTTTGCGGATCCCAAGGTGCAGGGCCTATTGAAGCGCGGGGCCCGGGGCAGCACAATTTCGCTCATGTGCCACGGCCACAGCCAACAGGTAGTAGCGCATGCGCGGGACCTATTGAAGCGCGGGACGTGGGGCAGCCGCCTCGCTCGCCCTGCCCTATGTCTGCCGCTGGATAACATTACCGCCTGAGAAATTCAACTTTAATTTTAAAAAGTTATCTTTTAGCATTCATACTTAAGGCTATAATTTGCGCACATAAATTTTAAGTACATTTCATGGTAAAGAACTGGGACAAAAGCTCTGAGGCTGGAAGAGTCCACCCTGTGCTCACACCACAGCAGATATGTGTGTATTGCAAAGCTCTTCTATAAATTAGTCTCTAGCTTCATAAATTATTTGAACAATGGCATAGAAAGTACACTTACAAAGTTTGTGGATAATACAAAACTGGAAGGGTTGCAAGCATTGTTCCTCTAAGATGAGTGCTTGGGTGGCAGCCCAGGAGAAATTCAAATGCCTCCCTGCTGATTAGCAGAGTGCCCACAGCCAGCAGTAGCTGGCAGAATGTGTTTCTACTTGTAGTGCACATCCACACATGCCTCGGTGCACTAGGGATGTTAAACTTAGATTAATTAGCTAATCGAATAGTCAATGGGATTTCCATCAGCTATTGATTAGTCTATAAGGGTGCCTCCGCCTTTGAACTGCTTCAGTCCTCACTCATACCATGTCCTGCTGTGCTTCTACTTCCCCTGCCCCCCGCCGGCTCCCCCCAGCACTGGCTCCTGCTCCTCCCCCCTCCCCTTGTTGCCTCTCTCTGACAGAGGCAGCAAGGGGGAGAAGCAACTAGTCACATCACTAGTCGACTATTCAGTAAGCTTAGTCGCTTACAACCCTATGGTGCACATCAATTTTTTTCTGCACATGGATGGAAAAAATTAGAGGGAACATTCATTGCAAGCACTTTTGGAGCATAGGATTAGAATTCAAAATAATCTTGACAAATGGGAGATACAATCGTAATAACATAAGAATAGCCATACTGGTTCAGATCAAAGGTCCATCTAGCCCAGTATCCTGTCTTCTAACAGTGGCCACTGCCAGGAGTCCCAGAGGGAATGAACAGAACAGGTAATCATCAAGTGTTCCATCCCTTGTTGTCCATTCCTTGCTTCTTGCATGCAGGAGCTAGCAACTCCATCCTTGCCCATCTTGGCAAACAGCCATTGACGGACCTATCCTCCATGAATTTATCTAGTTCTTTTTGAACCCTCTTAGGGTATGTCTACACTGCCACCCTAGTTCGAACTAGGGTGGCTAATGTAGGCATTCAAATATCCCGGGCTTCATTTGCATCTTGCCGGACACTGCCATTTTTAAATCCCCCTTAGTGTGGACTCCGTGCCTGCGGCTACTCGCGGCACGGAGTAGTTAGTTCGAATTAGGCTCTTGTGGAACGAGGTGTACCGGTAGTTCGAATTAGAGAGCCTAATTCAAACTACCTACTCCGTGCCGCGTGTAGCCATGGGCACGGAGTCCGCACTAAGGGGGATTTAAAAATGGCGGCGCCCGGCAAGATGCAAATGAAGCCTGGGATATTTAAATCCTGGGCTTCATTTGCAACTTCGAATGCCTACATTAGCCACCCTAGTTCGAACTAGGGTGGCAGTGTAGACATACCCTAATAGTCTTTCTTTTGGTGATCGTTTGTTCTTGTGTTATGGAAAGGAGTAAATACTCTTCTTTATTCACTTTTTACACACCAGCCGTGATTTTACAGACCTCTAATATATCCCCCCTTAGTTGTCTCTTTTCTAAGCTGAAAAGTTCCAGTCTTATTAATCTCTTTTCATATGGCAGCCGTCCCATACTCCTAATTATTTTTGTTACCCTTTTCTGAACTTTTTCCAATGCCAAGATAACACTTCCTTATTTAACTTCTCCTGAAATCAATTACATGAAATTCAGTAAGGACAATTACAAAGTTATTACACTTCAAAAGGAATAATCAGCTGCACAAATACCCCATTGGACATGACTGACCAGGAAAGAATACTGCAGAAAAAGATCTATAGCGGAAAATGGTTAAAGGTCTAGAAAACACGAACTCCAAGGAAAGATTTAAAAAAATTAGCTCATTTACTAGAAGAGAAGACTGCAGGGAGACATGATAATAGTCTTCAACTATGTAAAAGGTGCTTATAAAGATGAGACATAAACACTGACATAATTGTCAGGGGGTAGAGACAATTTTTTGATTGTTCATCAATAATGATGCTTTTACTACCAATACATTTATGGTAATGATGATGATGATAATGATTATAAACTGTCCTCCTAAACCACTGAGGTCAGGACAAATTGGGTTAAATTGCAGCAAGGGAAATTTAGGTGAAACATTTGGAAAGGCTCTCTATCTGTAGGATAGTCAGACACTGGAACTAATTACCTAAGGAGGTTCTGAAATATCTGTAATTGGAGGCAGAGGCACTGACTTTCTAACGTGCCAGAGGGTGCTCCCTCTGTTTCTGCCCCAGGCTCTGGCCCCGCTCACTTTTTTCCTCAAGATCCCATCCCTGCCCCACCTCTTGCACACGTCACTGGCACAGAGGAGGTGCTGGGAGAAGGGCAGGAGCTGATTGGGGCATTTTCTTCTGTGGGTGTTCTAGCCCTGGAGCATCCACAGAGTTGGCACCTATGATTGGAGGTTTTTAAGAACAGGTTAGACCAGTGTTTCTCAATCTATTTACCACTGTGATGCACATATGCAGTTCTCTATATCTCATGTGGACCACATCCACAAAAAATATTTATTACCTGAACATATAAAAAAAAGGTTTAATATTTGTTATGAGACAGCAATATAAGTCAAATAGATATAATACCTATCATTTCAACACTGACAAATATCTTCTAAGAGTATTTTAAATTAGCAACATAAGTCAACATATAAACTGTTTAATTAATTTACTGTAAGCATAGCTTGGCATTCTGTATTGCCATCCTCACTTCTATGTTGCTGCTGACAGCATGACTGGCCTAGACTGAATACCCAGCAAGCATGGCTGGAGAATCTGTCTGCAACGATGGCAGCTTGCTGGCTTGGTTCCCCTGTTCTCCACCCAGTGATTGCCCCTCAATCACTCCACAGAATGCCCACCAATCAGGAAAAAAAAAACATCACCCACTTCTCCTGGAACTGTCCCTCCAGCATGAACCACCCACCCTCAGCACTGAACTGGCACACATCCCAGGGACTGCCCCCTCCAGCATCCACTCCCCCACTCCAGGATTTCCCCCCAACTATTGCTCCCTAGTGCCCAGACCTTCCTTACTCAGACTGCCTATCAGCAATCAACCTTCCCTCTATGAACCATCTGTGTCCCAGTATCTAGCCCTCCATCCAGGAACTGCCCCTAACAATCAGTTGGCCCACCTATAGTCTGTGCCTATGCACAGGCTGCATACCCTTCTACATGGCCCTTGCTACTTGTACCCCCACCCCATGTCCCAGCATTCTGCACTTTCCTCCTCCCCGCCCCGTTCCCACAGATCCTGCATCCCAAGCCTACTACATCCTATTCTCGCACATGCTGTTCTCCTACCTTGGCTGCAGCAAGCTCTAGTGCTGAGGAGCCTGATCCAGTCAAGGTTACTGGATCTGTGATACTGGGGGATGGCAGAGCACTGAACGCTTTGGCCTCCTGCTGATGCTGCAGACCCTGATGCTGCTGGTGGGCGGTAATGTTGGGCCCAGTCGTGCACCATCCCATTTTTGTGTACATAGCCTCTTCCAGCTCTGAGACCAGGGGACCTGCCCTAGATGTGGCCGTGAGGATGTCACCTGAGCCTGAACGGTGTGGTAATTAGGCTACAAGTGATGCAGGGGCCACATATTGAGAACCACTTGTTAGACAAACACCTATCAGGGATGGCCTAAATAATACTTCGTCTTGCTTCAATGCAGAAGCCTGGATTAGATGACCTAGCAATGTTCCATTCTGGTTCTGTTTTTACAATTGTACATATAAAACTGGGAAACATCACAAAAGCTCCTTTTTAATTTTGTAGAACTTAACATGTACAAGTATATTTCTTCTACTTTCTGAGATTGACAATGGACATATTTTCTATCTTTTTTCAAGGCCACAAAGCTTGTTCTTTCCACTGAGGTGGTTTAACTAGTCCTTCTCTCAACCATAATTATGACATTATTAGTAGTAGTAGTAGTAGTACTAGTAGTAGAAGTCCAAAACACTGCAATAACATTTTTGTATGATGTAGTGTCCTGGAGCATTACTGTGGTATGTTTCAGTTAACAAGCCTTTTGGATGGGCAACTAATTGCTCAATTTACATGGTCTTTGACAGGATTGGGCAAAAGGGCCTCTGGGGGCCAGATCTGGCCCACCAAGCAGGTGGATCTGGCCTGCGGAGGCTCTGCTGCTTCCCCGCCCCCAGGCCAATTAAGGATTTGAGATGGGGGAGTGCCCGATGCCTTTTCCGCTCTGCCCCCGCCCTGCGAACAGCGTGCGGCAGGGGCAGAGCGGAGAAGGATTTGTGTGATCCCCGCCCCCAGGCCTTAATTGGCCTGGGGGCGGGGGAGAGCATGAAGCCTCCTCCCGCCCTGCCAGAAGCATGTGGCTCTTTGTAGCGCTATATGCTGCTCACGGGGCGGAAGAGGGGGGATGGGAGAGAGCAGAGGAGACTTCGTGCACACCGCCGCCCGCAGGCCAATCAGGGCCTGGGGGGTGTGGGAGCTGCATAAAGCTTCCTTCGCCCTGCCCAGCCTTGCGAGGAGCCCAGGGCACTTCATAGTGTCATGTGCTCCTAGCAGGGCGGGAGGAGGCTTCCTGTGCTCTCCCGCCCCTAGGCCCTGATTGGTCTAGGGGTGGGAAAGCATGCCAAGCCTTTTCCAGGGCATGGGTGCCTAGTGGGAAGAGGGGGCAAGGGGCTCCTCCATCCCCAGACCAATCATGGTCTGGCGGTTGGGTAGCCCTGCCCCTTCCCATTTAGGCCACATTCAAAAACGTTTGCAGTGGCCCCCGGGGAAAAATTATTGCCCACCCCTGGGCTTTGATCAATACTATAATGGCCTTTTACTTATCTGGTGTAGACTGGTGAACTAGCTGAATTTGGATTAGGCCATGGGAGAAGGGAAAGCAACATGTATAAGGGAGGATATTTGAAAAGCAAGAATGTGTTACAGAAGATTGACAATGGAATAGAGAACCCAATTATGAGGTTTTTAGATTCCATAGCAGTTGAATGTTCCTGGCTGAGAGGATGAGCTGCTTTCTGAAGATTCTATGGTGGGAAAAGAGAAGCAGTAGATTTCAAAGCAATAAAATATCAAAGCAATAAAATGTAATTTGATGGTATTTTGTAACCATTAATAAAGTATTTTATTTAAACATTGTCTTTGCTAGGAGGGTTTCCCTTGCATAGGTATACTAAACTTAGTTAAATTGCAAAACCCTCTTGTTTTTTATCTGCAATTAGAAGCTTTGCTGGTATAGCTACAGCTGTACTAAGGTTTTTACCAGCTGAGTTATGTAGGCAAAAATTACACCCCTAACTAACATAACTATGATGGGAAAACTTCTAAGTCTAGACCAGGTCTGTTATGTTTATTTTTAGTTACATTAGGCAGTTCACAAATACAGAGGATAAGGTAGTTTAACATTTTTTTTGTATTATTGAATCGCTTATTATGCATCAGTCTAAATACAACAGGATAGGAAAATGTCTGATTATTGGGAGATTAGTTTCAACAGCACTTCAGACTCCTCCAACGTATCTAGGTGTTCAGTTTCCAAACATGTATATCTACATAGGCTCATCTCTTGGCGCATGTCTACACAGCAGTGTTAGTTCGGAATAACTGACATTATTCCAAAATAACAAAGAGCACATCTACACTATTAGCCTTTATTGTGAAATAATGTCGAGCTGGAGCACTTCTTACTTCAACTCTAATAAACCTCATTTTATAAGGAGTAAAGGAAGTTGAAGGAACAATGTTCTTCCTTCTACTTCCTGCTGCGTAGATAGCGCCTAAAGTTGAGCTAAGCTATTTTGATTTAAGCTATGTAATTGATGTAGCTGAAGTTGCGTAGCTTAGTTCGACTTTAGCCCTGCTGTATAGATGTACATACTAATCCAAAGGAGAAACAGACAAGACAAGAAGTATTACATGAGTCAGAAGATGGTGATTTTTTTTCTTTTTGCTTTAGTGTTTGTTACTTTTCCTTGTCATCCTTCCATGATCAATGTGTTTTAGTACTTGTGGGCCTCATTAATAAATGTAATAATTTACACTCTATTACAGGTCTTTCTAGCTGCAGTTTAATAAAACAATGGTTAGTAAGTCTGTCACATACTTAAACCTTGGTTTCCTATTTACTACCCATCCCACCAGCTATCTGCAGTTGTGATTTGGAACTCTCTGTGTGAGAACCCCTGCTCCAGCTGATGCTAAACACTTCACAAAGTATCTTTGAATACATCCCAGTCTCATTTAAGGAAACATTAATCTCTGAAATTAATAGAGAAATGTTGTATTGTGGATTCTTACATGGATCCCATTGTTACAAAACTCTTTTGACATCTTGCCTTATTAGTGTTCTAAAGTAGAGGAGGAAAGTCTACTTCAGTTTCTCTGGTATGTATAGAAAGGTATTATGTAATTCACAATGTTGTGGGTAACAATTTTAAAGAGCAGTGAAATACATAATGATTAATGTGGATAAAAGAGCAGAGCACTCCACTTTAAGATAAATAGGTGAAGGTGAGTTTCAAGTTATTATTAATTATTAATTAATAATTTAATTTAGAAGCTTGAATGCTTGTCCAAGACTGATTGTCTCAGCGGAAGTGAAGCCAATGAAACTCTTGGGCCTTATCCCCAGAAATGCAACTTATTCACCATTGAAAAGTTGTGTGCATGTATCTGTGGAAAAATATGGACCTTTTATTTAAGAGCAAATATAAAACATAGTTTGGGTGGGGAGAAGAGACAGCTAGCTCCTAGGTGCCCGTTCCTACTTCTCATCTGCCCAAAGTTTTTTCTTCTGAAGGTTCAGTCATCTGTGTCCCTCTTCTCTAGTTTTTGACCTCCATCCTTGCTACCTGCTTCTGCTTCCTTCCCAAGGAGTTTATCAGTTTTGAACAAACCACCTGGATACCTCCATTATTCAATCATTTCTTATCTGAACCCCAAATTTGAAGCTGTAGAGATTTAATCTTATGTCGTGGCTCAGCCTAGGATATGCCATGAATTTTTGTGATCTGTCTAGTTCAGGTATAAATGTATTAGTTAATCTGAAGTAAAACTTAATTAAGTAATTGCAGATAAAAGACAAAACAATACCAAAAAACTCCTTGTAAGCATTTTGGAGAATTACGGTTTGAATAAACTGAAGTTTATATATATATATATATAGTATAATGATCTTTTGTGGGCAAAACCCACTTCTTCAGATGAGATGATGAGAGGATCTTGAGTGGAGGGAAAAAAAGGGGATGTAGGGTTCTGATACTCTATGATCATTTGCCCAAGTGCCAGTCAACCAACCCAACCATTTCACGCTGTCTTCATCCAAGGCTGACAAGAGCTGCAACCAGCCGAGGGCTGGCATATTCCTAGCTCTAATTCATTAACTGTAACAATCGAGAAGTCTTTCAATTAAATCAGCACCTTTGCTGCAAAGGAGATTCCATGGAAAGATGGAAATTCCCTAATTCAAAGTGCTCACAAGCCTCAGCCTGGCAACTCCGCTATCTAATCCATGTCCATGAAGCCACAGCGAGTCTTCTCCAGATTAACTACAATTACCATAGTGCTTCGCGCAACGGCCAACCACACCAACTGCGTTCGGCGGGGGACACGCCCACTCGGGCCAATATGCACCAATAAGCGGCGCGAAGAGCCATGCGGCAGGCACTTGGGTTGCGTTGTGTGGCGTGCGGGAATGGCGCGGTTTTACTGAGGGGCGGGCAGGGGGAGGAGCTGCCGGTGGTGGCGGCAGAGGGAAGGGCGGTCCCGGCGCTCGGCGGCATCTCGGGGGAGGATGCCGGTCCATTCCCGGGAGAAGAAGGAGAACAACCACGATGAGATGGAGGTGGATTATGGGGAGAACGAGGGGAGCTCCTCGGAAGAGGAGGAAACTGAGAGCTCGTCCGTGTCCGAGGAGGGGGACAGCTCAGGTACCGGGGACCAGGGGCTGATTACAGATGCTGGGGCAGGGCGGCCGCTCGCTCGCTGGATAACGGTGCGCGCGGGGTGTGGGTGTAAGCGACTGTTAATGCCTTCGCCACAGTCTGCCCCAGCCCCCACCCGGCAACATCTGACCCCGCCCCTCCGTACGGCACCGTCTGCCCCGCCCTCCCGACACGCCCCCCCCCCTCTCCCACGGCTCGCCCCCGGCTCCCCTGCGCTGCAACTTCCGAATCGCTCCTTGGAGGAGCCGGGGCGTGCAGCCCCCCCCCCCTTCCCTGCTGGGCAACTTGTGACACACACAACCCTTTACTGGGGGCTCGGCCTGCCTGTCCCGTCTGCATGGTAGCTTGTGGATACATCCCTTCTCCCTTGTATGGCAGCGTATGGGTCCCTTCTAGCTAAGGGAATGGCCTTCCCCTTCTTCCCTGCTTGGCTGTTTCTGAGGCGCTTCTTTTCCCAAGGATACCTCCCTGCCCGCCGTTCATTCTCTTTACCTCGTGGTCACATGCTGTGCTACCATGCTCCCTCTGCATGTCAGTTTCTTCTTGCCCTATTTGCCTGATGTGGGGGCACTTTCCCTTTCTGGCAGTTTCTGACATATGCCCTTCCTGACATATGCCCTCTCACCTTCATCCTGCTCCTTCCCTGTATGACAGCTTTTCCTTATCTACCTTTCCTTGATTTAGGGGGTCACTGTCAGCTTCTTTGCCCATGCCCTGCATAGTACCTTCTCCTCAATCCCGCACCCCCACCTTTTGATATGGGAAGCAAAGCGCAATCTCCCCTCTCCATTTACTGCACTGTAGCATCTTGTCCCCTCCCAGGAGTGTGTGTGTGTGTGGGGGGGGGGGAGGGTATATTTGCCAACTCTTGCATAATATTGTCTTGTTCCCCATTTAAGGCTTTTTGAAACTGTTTAAAGAAACTCTAGATAACTTGTTATGAAAAGTTCCATAGAAAAGACTTGCCAAAGAATAAGTATAAATTTTAAAATACCACATATCACAATAAATATCCGTTAATAGTAGTGGTGGTCCAGATATGAAATGCACAAGATGGGTGAAGTGATGTCTTTTATTGGACCAACATCTGTTGGTGGACAGTACAATCTTTCCAGTAATACAGAGCTCTTCTTCAGGTCAGGAGAAGGACTTCAAGAGTGTCTGAGCTAAATACAAGTTGGGACAGACAAGCTTAGGGGTTAATGAATAATATATGCCTTCCAGCAACATAAGTTGGTTCAATAAAAGAAATACCTTAGTGTCAATTTTTCTGTTGTTTTTTAAGTTACTGTATTGCTTCTAATAAGCAAAAAGCGAGGTTGAGTTAAATAGCAAATTCTGCTTTAAAGCAAGAGAAGGAGGTTTGGCTAAAATGACATTTTGATAAGCTCACAAATTATTCCCAATTCTTACCTTCAACTTCAGCTGCTTTATTTTATCAACAGTTGTCTGGAAGTTAGATAATCAATGCACTCTATGCTTGAGAATCAAGATTCCTCCAAGCTCACTCCCTTGAGTTTAGAAATGCTATATTAGTGATGGATGTCAAAGTCACAAGTTATGTTCATCATTCCAGTATCTCAGTTTTGGCCACATTTTATAGAAGAGCTAGTTCAGAATTTTACTGTTGGCGCTGTTTTTACTATCTCCACCTTTAAACCAGGCTGCTCTAATTACCGTGTGTGCCCCCCCCCCACTCAGTCTTTGAATGGAGAAGAAATTTTAGAAACCTATCCAACTTACCAAAACAATTCTGCCATGCGTAAGTGATGATTTTTAATGTCAGATACCTTGTGGTATCCCAGGTCTAGAAACAAATGATCTTGTGAAATGAGGGATTTGATATCCCTGTCTCTAACTTCTTGCATGATGGGTAGTGAAATATCTGATACTAAACCAGTTACTTTTCTAAGACTGACTATTACCCATCGTGCTTGTCAAGTTTATGCACCTTCAGGGAAGAAATATCACATTTTGGGAGTTGAATATAATAAACTACTGGCAGTATTTTTAAAGATACTTTGTAGCTATTTGGAGTTTTGAAATGTTACCAATAATCCTAGTGGAGATGGATTAGTTGGCAGAGTGCAGGTGAGGTAGTCAGAGGTTCATGATAAATCCAGGTGAACATGAGGGTGATTTCATGTGTGATTGTATAAGTGAAACTCTGTCTTCTGCTTGGTGGAAAGTCAGACTTGCTTGAATATGTATGTATGTATGCAGCTATAGAAATGGAGGGCCTATGGTTGTATTAGTTGCAGTTGGAGGAGGGTACTATTCTCCCACATCTCAAGGTGGTGCATTCCACATTGTAGCAAATGACAGGAGTACACATCTAAGCAACCCAGTATGCTGTGCAGAAAGGAAAGGGTCCAGAGAACCACTGATTCTCAGGCATGATTGGAGTTGATGTTGCTTATCTTGATTTAAACTCCCTTGACATCTGTTTATAAAGTAAACAGCTGCTGATTAATTTAAAACAAAGCAATAGTTACAAAAATACTGAAATATATCTAGAACCTAAAACATACTGGAGACCCATCTGAATAATGGAAGATATTTTAACACCTTGTTTGCCTTTCTACTTTTGTGAGGCAGACCTCCCGAGGAGTAAATTGATGGGGTAGTTATATTAAGGATGTTAAAAAGCGGGTAACTGACTAATCAGGTAGTTGATACAATTTGTATCGACTACACGATTAGTCAATAAGGGGCCCTGAGGCTCTGCAGTTTAAATATGATAGGAGCCAGGTGTGCAGGCAGCCCAGCTTCTATTGCATTTAAACTGCAGAGCTGTAGTGAGGGATTGGTCTAGGACCTGGCGTGAGCCTCTGCCTCCCCGCCCCTAGCACTGTGGAGATGGTGCTGGGGGAAGTGGCTTTTAAGCTGTCCCCCCCTAGCATTGGCACCTGCTCTCCCCTTCTCCTTCGCCCCCCCCCACTTGCTGCCTCTGAGTCAGCAAGGGGGAGAAGTGAGTAGTCAAGTAGTAATCTGATAAGCCAAGGCAGACTAGGCTTATCGGTAGGCGACTACTCAATTAGTCACTTACTTACATCCCTAGTATTTATGGGAGTTAAGGGTAGGAGGTTTGTTTGTGCTTTTTTCCCTTCATGTTTATGATGCCTGCAAGGCAGACCAATAATTGGGAATAACTGTTGCAAATGTTCAGGATGAGCTTGATAGGATATTTAAAAAAAATATTTTGAGTCAGTAAGTTTTTTGCATATTTTCAGTCCACGCAACTTTTCTTACTTTCTATTGCCCTGGTTTCTATTCTTTCCTGTTAAAAGTAAAATAATATTTTAATCAACAGAAGTCTGTTACTAAATTACAATTTGAAATGAAGTTATTTATCTAAAAATTACACAGTCATTTCTGAACTAATATTACTTCTCTGAATGTATGTATGCGAACTGTGGAGTCTGATACATAAGTCCCTGACTACTTATCAAAAGCTGGGGTGAATGAAAACTCCCTGAAATGGCTGATGTCCTTCCTTTAAGAAGGAGCCAAAAAGTTCATTGTGGTATGCTCTTGATCACCTCCAAAGCTTTTTGCACTTATGGAGTACCCTGTTCAGTCATCCTACCATGCTGTTCAACTGTGAGAGTCAATTTAAAGTACCAACAGCATGTGGACAACCCAAATGTACATCACATATAAACTGTACCATTATGATGCTGGTAGACCAGGTATCTTCTCATGCCAAATCCTAGGTCTCACCAAACACTAACAAATGCTTAACTGGTTATTATTCTGGGTGGTAATCATTTTGTTAATATTCTTTAAATTGATCTTAAGTTTATAAAAATGTGTTTGATAGGAATGTTAGAAAGCAGTTACAGGCAGTCCCCGAGTTACGAGGATCCGCCTTACGTCGGATCCGCAGATACAAACGGGGATTTTCTCGCCCCGGACGACGGGAGCGGCGGACGCCCGGTCCCGCTGCCCCCGTCCTCCAGGGCGAGAAAATCTGCTCTGCCTCTCCCTGGTCTGCTGGGGGGGGAGGGGAGAGGAGCCAGATCAGCGCCGCGATCCCGCCCGGGTCCTCCTCGCTTTGCTCAGCCTCTCCCTGGTCTGCAGACCAAGGAGACGCTGAGCAAAGCGGCGGAGGACCTGGGCGGAACCACGGCGCTGATCTGGAAGCGCCGCGATCCCACCTGGGTCCTCCGCGGCTTTGCTCAGCGTCTCCCTGGTCTGCTGGGGGGGGACGAAACTTGTGCGCCCCTCCCAGCAGACTAGGGAGACGTGGAGCAAAGCCCCGGGCCTGTGGTAGAGCAGGTGGGGCGCTGCCGGTTGGTCCCGCAGCACCGCTCCTTGGCGCTACTGGACCAACCCAGCAGCACCCCAGCTGCTCTGCCCCAGGCGTTCCCAAGTCAGCCGCTGCTGAAACTGACCAGCGGCTGACTACAGGAAGCCCCTGCACTGGGCTTCCTGGAATCAGCCGCTGATCAGTTTCAGCAGCAGCTGACTTGGGGATGCCTGGGGTTCTTAAGTTGAATCTGTATGTAAGTTGGAACTGGCGTCCAGATTCAGCCGCTGTTGAAACTGTTCAGTTTCAGCAGTGGCTGAATCTGGACGCCAGTTCCGACTTACATACAGATTCAACTTAGGGACTGTAGGTTTGTTCTTATCTTGTATGTAACCCGGGGACTGCCTATACTTCAATAATCATGTAACCACTACATTTCTTAGGGGTTACATGGTTATGCGATGCTCTCCGGGGGCAGGAGCAACAGCCAGCATGCTCCCAGCTCCACTCCTGGCCTCAGCATGGGGTGACAGCAGAAGCCAGTCTGCGAGGGCACCCAGTTTAAAAACTGTCTCCCTGCACAGACCAGTTTCCACCTTTTGTCCCATGCTGCTGCCTTTGTAGGGAATTAGGTATTGGGTAATTGAATAGTCATATAACCACATGAAATCTTAGTGGTTACATGACTATTTGGTATTCCCTGGAGGTGGAGCTGGAACCCAATGCACTCCCGGCCCCACTCCTGGGAAGCCCTCTGGTGCATGGTAGTAGGGGGGAGCTGGTCTACAAGGGGGTCCATCCTGTGCAGACCAGCTTCCTGCTGCCCCATGTTGCAGTCTCTGATACTGAGGCAGCAGTGTGAAGTGGCAGCAGCTCCTGTCTGGGGGGGGGGGGGGGGGGGAAGGGCCCGTTCTGAGCTCCCCACGGACAGAGGCTGCTTGGTGGGAAGCAGAGCAGCCTCTGTCTGTGGGGTGCTTGGGCCTGCTGCAGACAGGCTGCTTCATAGCAGTCTCCCATGCTTTTCTCCCTTCCCCCTTCCTCCCCCCCACCTGCGGTGATAGAGGTAGCAGTACGGGGGAGGGGAACCGGCTTTTAAGCCATCTCCTCCTGACATTGGCTCCTGCCATTTCCTCCCTTTAATGCCGGCTTATTGGTTAATTGTATAGTCTACTATATGCTGACATCCCTATCTCTCTGTATCAGAGGCAGCAGTGTGGGGTGGCAGCAGCCCCTGTTCACAGGAGGCCCAAGCTCCCTGTGGACAGAAGCTGCTCTGGCATCCCGTGGAGTGGTCTCTGTCTGTGGCAAGCTGGGCACTGCTGCCTGTAATACAGAAAACTCAGACCAGCAGTCTGGGACTGAGCCAGCCTGCCAGTTGGAGGTTTAAATACAAATTGGGGTATGATGTGGTGTGTGAACCAATAAGCAATCACTTATGGGTTAAATGGTTAGCCAACTAGCTGCTAATATCCCTAGTATTTAAGTGTAAGGCTGCTGTATGTATTGATCTCACTTATACTATGGGATACAGATGTTATAAAGTTACAATGCAGACATTCAATATAAACATCTAATTGTGTAATTCACCAAACAGGAAAGAAGAATTAAGTAAAATGCAGGTCCTGCACACAAGAATGAGTCATTGTGAAACATCAAAGGACAAAGACTTTGTTGATTGCTGTCTCCCTCCTCACCCCACATCCATGAAGAGGAGATGAGTGCAGACACTTGTTCCATGAGGTTGAACTCTGGGGGAAGGGAATAAAAATCTGTGATCAGAAGGAACAATATCAATGTGCTGCATGGAATTTGGAGAGGTCAATATTTTTCTAAGAATAATCGGGGGGTGGGGAAGAGAGACTCTCTAAGCTGCTTAGTTTGCGTTAGCTATAAAAGATGTAGAAAGTTTGCATGGTTCAGCAGCTTCTCTTACCTTTTGTGTGTGTATGTTTACCTGCATTAACCTTATAAATAACTTATTTTTTCTTAGTTAATTACTCCCATAACTAACAAATCTTTAGCTTCAAACATCTTTGTGAGGTGTAAGGTGTAGTTGACCTTGTTTAAGTGACGTGTTGTTTGGTACTGGGAGTAACTTGGTTTGTAAGAGTCTGTCCTAAGGTTGGTATTCATGTTTGTGAGTTATTCTAGACAGCTGGATAACCATTTTCATCTTTAATGCCTAGCCATAATCAACACCTGGCTAAGAACCTCCTGTTTTTAGTTTTCCCTTCTACATCTATATAGAAGTTAAGTTGACATTTAAAAAGCAGAGCAGCAGCAGTCTGGGACCTGTCGCAACCCCCCCAATCTTAGAGGGAAAAAATGGTAAAAAGTCACTGGCCCATTTATGAGGTCCCAGACCACTGTACTCTAGAGACAGCTTATAAACAGGTCGGTGACTTTTTTTTACCATTTTTTTTTCTCTAGAAGTTAGGCAGAGGGTCAGCTTATAAATAAACGGGTGTATGTTAGAGTATAAATGATAAGATTCATGTGTAGCAATCGAAACTTTCAGGCAATGAAACAGCTACTCTACTTAGCAACCCATAATGCAGCTTTCTTTGCAGCTTTCTTTCACAAGATAGCTTTCTATTAATCGCTATGTAAACGTGCTTCTTTATCAGTTCAATGAACTGGAGCTAAATTTTCAGATAGGCAAAGAGAGAACCTATGACACCAAACTTCTTTAACTCATGTACAGTGATCAGGTGAACAAAACTTACCTGATTTTTTGATTTCTATGTCCAAGACTTCGTGTAGCCTGGAGGATAAACCAAATGTTTCAGTTGGAAAGAACTCAGGCAGGAAAGCTGCTGCAGGATTTGATGACAGTCTACCAAAGTCTGGTGGTGAGAGCTGTGAAACCATGTTCATTTTGAGAACTGGACTGCTATGTTAAACTAAGATCTCATCTTTGAGTCAAATTATTTACTGTTTTGTGCAGTCTATAATCGAGTTGCTTTTCAGTGGAACTTTCAAAATATTCACTAAACATTTTTGTTAAAGACCTCAAAAGTAAGTGTCGAGATTTCAGGTTGGAGTTTGTTAAACATATAAAATAACATCAAACATCCAGTCATGGAATCCTTTGTGATGGATAGTAAGTCTATTGCGCTCAATCCTGTATGACCTAGATTGGCAAAAATGAGAGCGCAACTGTTTTGCGGAGACCACTGCTGCTCCAACTGCCTGAGAAGTGTTTTGCCCGTGGTTCACTGGAAACGTATTCGGAATAACTAGGAGCAGTTTTGCGTTAAAGTTCTCAAACACACTGTAGCTGGAGCACAGACTTTAGAGAACCTGACTGGTTTGCTTTTTTTGTTGCTGTCACTACCTTTTGATAGAAATAAAACTGCCCAACAAGATGGAAGAGGAATTTTTAGAAAGCATTCTTTGTGTTAAGGCTTATGTGCAGTGACACAGAACCTGTTGTTAAACAGTTTGCATCCATGAAATAAATAATTTCACTGGTGTTTTGTGACCAGAAGCATTCTTCTTCTCATGAACATTGCAAAGAGGAAATGTTGCCTTTTAGGGTATGTCTACACAGCAGCTTTATTTCGGAATAACTGACATTATTTTGAAATAACAAAATGCATGTCTATGCAGCAAGCTGTTACTTAGAAATAATGTGAAGCTGGAGGACTTCTTCCTCTGACTCCTGTAACCCTCATTTCATGAGGAGTAAGGAAAGTTGAAGGAAGAGTGTTCTTCCTTTGACTTCCTGCTGCGTAGACAGCACCAAAAGCCAAATTAAGTCTCCCCCCCCCCCCCCCCCCCCCGCAGACCAGGCTTTTCTCTGGATGCCTGTGGTAGAGCAGCTGGGGCACTGCCGGTTGGTCCCGCAGCGCTGCTCTGGGCGCTACTGGAGCAACCCAGCAGCACCCCAGCTGCTCTGCCCCAGGCGTCCCCAAGTCAGCCGCTGCTGAAACTGACCAGCGCTGATTTTCCGGAATAAGTGGCCCAGTGTAGACACAGCCCATATGTTTGGGCTATTTTTAATGCTGTTGCTACACTTCAAAGACAGAAGCACCCTTATCGACTAGTCGATGCAAATGGTATCAACTATTTAATTAACCAAATAATTGAAATTTTACATCCCTACACACACTTACTTCTGCTGCTGCTTCATAAGGTATGTAGATTGAGTTTAAACATTTTTAATCACCAAATTTGCTGTAACGGAAAAAGGTAAAAATCAGAATTTTTCATCAGCTTTTGAAAAGTGGTCCAGGTTTGGCTGAATTTCTTCCAATTTGAGAGGGATTTTGTGTGGGCCATGTTGTAGTAGTCACTACAACTCAATACTGAGGTATTGCCTCTTTAAACTACAGTTTAGCTATATACTCATGGGTTATTTTTTGTGGCTTGAGTTTATACAGCTATTTCAGGCAGTAAAGTAAGAGATTCGGTCTTACACCTGGCTTGTCTTCCTATGCTAATCTTCATTGCGGTGTGCACAATAGCCGTTGTCATAGTCTTTAAAAAAAAAAAAAAAAAAAAAAAGACATGATGTGTAAAGTTTGAACGGGCCTGATATTTTTTTCAGCCTCCCACAACTCTGTAGATTTTTGGGTGCCCAGTACCTTTGAAAATTATGACCTGTGTGTAGTGCTGTATTCTATTTTGTGACCCTGTAGGAACCAACTTCTTGCTAGACACTATATGAATATATAGATGTCACCTGAGACACCTCTTCTTTTAGGCGTCTCATCCAATCTTGGCAAAAAAGAAGGGGAGGGAACAGAAACAGTTGTGGAGGAAACACTTTTCAGACTTTCTTGTACATCTTAGAAAACAGATAAATTCTACCCTGAAAATCCCTATAAATTTAACGTTCGGTATTTTGGCACAGTTACCCTATACCGTTGGGGTTTCCATCTGTTTCTAGGCTATTAAACCCTCTTCTGCATTATGAAAGCAACTAAACCATTGTGTACCTCCGTAGTAATAGGTGTCAATAGATGTTCTTAGGAAAAGTCTGGCAGGAGAGCTTTGCCAAAAATCCAACATTCTTTGCTTAAAAAGGTACTTTGATTTCTATATGCAAGCATATTTAATGACATTATCCAGAAATGTCAATAAAATAACTCTAGCTAAAGTGATGAAACTGTTTTTATTGCATTGCTTTAAAATATTTATGTAAATAAGGCACTAGGATAAATGAGGGAGTTACTTCTATATGAGCACTTCGGCTGCAAAACCAAGAAAGCAATTAATGTAATTCTTCAGACAACTTTGGGTTTTTAGAGAGGTTAATGTGTTCAAATTAACATTCTATCAATAACTCCATGGTTTATGAAATCACTTTCTGTGAATTGCTGTGCTCCTGCTAACTCTTATACTCATAACTGCAGTTGACAGTAGGGATATAATAGTGTGATTGATTAACTGGTAAGCAAAAGCTTATAGGGTTAATTCTATAGATTACATGCATTTCTTCCCAGCCAGTAAATTTATTAGCAGGCTAGCCAGCAGCCTGGCTCAGTCCCAGCTTGTTCCAGGTCCAGGACCTACCCCTGCTGTGGCTCTGTATTTAAAGTGTACTAGGAGCCAGGAGGGTTGGCAGCCTGGCTCAGCTCTCGGACCCTGTGTGTGTTGGAACTCGGACCCTGCCCCGGATAAGGGCTGCTGCCACCCCATGCTGCTGCCTTTGTATCAAGGCAGCAGCATGGGGTGACAGGCAGCCAATCCGTGAGGTGAGCTGGCTTTTAAAACTAGCTTCCCTTGTGGACCAGCTCTCGTCTGGTACCCCATGCTGCTACCTCTGATACAGCAGCATGGAGTGGAGCTAGAGCACACTGGCCACTTGCTTCACCCCTAGGGACTACATAATAGTCAAGTAACAGATAAGAATTCATGAGTTTAATTGACTATTCAATTAACCAATATTTAACATCCCTAGTTGAAAGCTCTTAAAATTCTTTGCTTGTACGACTTCGTTTCCTTTGTTCTTTCCAAAAGCATTCTATTTTGTTTAAGAATTCAGACTGCATTTACAAAAGTCAAGCTTTATGGAACTCAACAATAACTTTCAAATTCTATGTTTTGGGGAGTCTAAATTGATCTCCATCTCTTCTAATTCTAGAACAAACCCAATAAGATCAATTACTTTTGTATATTACAATAAGTGTAAGATAGTTCTGAATTTTGGAATTGTGTTCAGCAGGAGCTAATATCTTTTAAACCAGTGGTCCCCAACCTTTTGGGGCTGCCGGGCACCCAAGGGCGGGGCTTCTCATGTGCCGGGCGCCCGGGGATGGCACCGATCATGCGCCGGGGGCAGGGGCCACCCATGCGCTGCACGCCCAGAGCCGGCACTGCACATGCGCCGTGTGCTGGGGGCAGGGCCATCCCAGATCATTTGGTGGGCGCACATAAATGCCCTGGTGGGTGCCATGGCACCCGCGGGCACCACATTGGGGACCACTTAAACCTTCAACTTGCAGAACATACAGCAGCTGGCTCAGGTTTTTTTTTTTTTTTTTTTCCATGAATTGCTTATGATTCATGAAGGCTTAAGTTTTATACTTCACTTCATTTCCAGGGAATTTATTTTGAAATCTTGTTAATTTTTTTTTTTTCAATTTTCAGAAATGGATGACGAGGACTGTGAAAGAAGAAGAATGGAATGCTTAGATGAAATGTCCAATCTTGAAAAACAATTTACAGATCTCAAAGATCAGTGAGTATTTTTTTTAAATAGTTTCTTCCTTATGGGAGCTCATACTTTTAGTAGAGTTATAAACAACACGAACAAGCAGTCTATCCTTTCCTGTGTTGCAGGAATTACTCTTATTTGGAAGAAGAATCTATCATTCCAGCAGCTATTGACTCTTCAAAGAGTATAGTGTTAAATTGGTGTTCTGAAATAGAATAATTGTGGGGGTAGCCAAATTTCTACTTTGTTCTTTGAGTAGAACTTTTAGGGTGCAGATAAATGTAGCTTTAAAGTAAGAATGGGGGTCTCAAATGCAGTTGCTGGGCAGAGGTGCTAGCATGAGTCTCTTGTCCCAAAATGTTCAGGTGATATTTGGGGGGCGGGTAGCATCAGGATCCCTTTTTCTTCCATATGTCATTGGTACCAGTATATATGCAACCAGAGGCAACCTACCAGCATTAATTAAAAATGTGTTTAGAAGTCTCGAGAGAGCAATTATCTCTGTACATGTTGTGCAATTCACCAAAGAGACCGTGATTCTTGTGGTCACCCCTAACCTGGATATCAACTTTTCTAAAGACTGAATCTTCTGTTATTTCAGCCTGTCTGCTCCTCACAGCCATGTCCACATCACTGGGAGTGACTATTGAAATACATGCAGAATGAACAGGGGTTCCTATCTAAAGGACTTTTGCACTTTAATCTCTATTTTCTCCTCCCCAAATATTTGGGGTTTCCCCTTGGGCTGTTAGTCTATACAAAGCTTATTTGTTTAGAGATTATAGGTCAGATCTGTCATTGCCTGATTACCAGAACCCAGAGTAGCTGGGTCAGTGTCAGGATCGAGCTGGAGTCCAGTGTCGAGGACCTTGAGTCACACATGTAGCGGCTTCCGTGATTATGGCTGCATTCGGTGGATTTACCCCCAAATTGTCTGCAATGTCTGAGAGAGCATCTGCCTGAATTTCTCTCCCTTCTTCCCCACAAAGGATGCCTCAAATGCAGTTCTTCAATGTTCTCTCTTTTGTGGCAGCAGTGAAGGTAGTGCTACCCATTCATGAAGGGGAATAGCTAAAATTAATGCCTTGCAGCAGACTCCATCCTCCCTGACCCCCTTCTCGAAGAGGATGGAAGGGAAGTATTTTGTTCCATCTAAGGATCACAGATATTTCTACACTCATCCAGCCCCAAACTCCCTTGTGGCGGAGGTGGTGAACCACTGAGAGACAAGGCCAATCCAGGGCTATCCCTAAAAAGGAGGATTCCAGGAGACTGAAGTATTTGGACATAAAGCATATTTGTCCTCGAGCCTGCACCTAAGGGTAGCCAACCACTAGGCCCTCTAGGGCTGTTGTGCCTTCACCTGTGGCAAAACATGGTTAAGTTCAAGGTTTCTTTTCCAGAAGATGTCAGGAAGGAGCTCAAGGCTCTTCAGGATGGTATAGCAGCTGCCAGGGAGACCCTTCAGGCAGCAGCGGATGTCACAGATCTAGCTGTCTGCACTATGGCTTCAGTAATGATTTGCAAAGTGTCATGACTGGGAACTGCTGAGACCCAGGAGAAGCAATTTGTTGCAGGATCTTCCCTTTGATGGATGCTCCAAACCCCTTGGTGCCCCCCCCCCCACTATTGTCCTTGGGCAGAATGAATCTTTTCATGTGCACCAGCATGGTGGTGATGTGTTACAAATCATCCCAATGTTGGTGCTCATAACAAAATTCATTCCACCCATGGACATAAAAATTTACAGGGAACACTGTCAACAACCCTCATCGAGGTCTCCACATACCCGATGACAACAGCCAGGGTATGCCTGCACCTCCTATACCATGTTGTAGGTACTTGCAAGACTTCGTATGTGGCCTTTCCAACTATTGCTGGTCTTGGTTTTCTCCCAGTTAGGGGACCCACCTGGAAAAAATTCTTCCAAGAACAGTTCTTATCTCTCTCGTCAGTGGTAGTGTGATCTGAAGGACATTCTAGAAGGAGTCCCATTCCAGAGTGCCCCTCCATTGTTCAAGTTGGTGTCAGATGCCTTGGATCTCAGTGGGGAGCCCACCTCAGCGAGATCGGAACCTGAGGAGGCATGGTCCCAAGAAGAGACGCACCTTCATGTAAATGTCACATAGCTAAGGGCAGTCTGTCTCGCAAGTGTAGCTTTCTTACCTCATCTGGAAGGCAGAGTAGTTAGGGTCCTCACAGACAATATGACCTCTGTGTTCTATATCAACAGGCAAATGTAGCCCAATTGTTGACTTTCTGCCGTGAGGCCATCAAGTTCTGGGAATTCAGTATCTGCCACAGAATTTAGCTCAAAGCTTCTCAACTCCCAGGAGTCAAGAACACCTTGGCAGATCACCCGAGCAGGGACTTTTCCCTCTCACCATGAGTGAGAGCTACATCCAGAAATAGCCCATGCAGTCTTACATTTGGGGAGTTTGCCACCTTTGCAACTGACCAGAACAAGAAATACCTCTGATTCTGTTCCAGATGAGAGTTAACGGTGGGTTCCTTTTCCAACACCTTCCTCATCTCCATGGGCAGGGGACTTAAGTATGTATTTCCCCTGATTCTGCTCATTAGGTAAGTTTTAATGAAAATCAAGACAGACAAGATTTGAGTTATTGTAATTGCCCCAGCATGACAACAGCAACACTGGTTTAGCATCCTGTCAAACTTGGCAATGCTTCTCCTGTGGCCCATACCAGACCGTCTGGACTTCCTCTTCTAGCACAATAGGCAAGTCTTGCACCTGAAACTCAGAGTTCTCCCACCTTGCAGCACGGATGCTGCATGATTGAACCTCAAGGAACAAACTTGCATAGAGACTGTCCAACAGGAGCTCCTTGAGACCAGAAAGCCAGACAAACCTATGTGGCAAAATGGACCAGGTTCTTGCATTTGGTTGCTAATGGACCTCTTCCTCTTGAGGGCACTGCTCCAGTTGATCCTGGATTATCTACTTCATGTAAAGAGCCGTGGTTTGTTGGATTCCTTGATTAAGGTGCATCTGACAGCCAATTTCCACCTTTCACTTGCTGATACAGGGTCACACAGGCTCTTCCTTCAGATGAATCTTCCAGTCTCTTAGTTAGACTTTTTTTGGGGGGGAGAGGGGACTATTGGTTAGTGTCCCTGGGCCATGCTTTGAACCTTGGGCTTCATGCTTCTTCTCCCACCTCTTGTGGAAGGTGGCCTTCTTGGTGGCAATAACATTGGCTAGACGGGTCTCCGAGTTTTGAGCCTTAACCTTAGAGTCTCTGTGTGTAGTCTTTCGGTTCTAACCCCTCTAGACTTTCCTTCCCAAGGTGGTGTGTACTTTCGACATGAACCAACACATCTTCTCCCATGTATCCTGTGCAGCTTGTGGCAGTGGACCAGAAGAGAGATGCCTTCATACGTTGGATGTGAGAGAAGCCCTGGCTTTCTTTGTAAAGTAGACCAAGTCTTTCCTCAAGTCAATAATTTTTCATCTGCACAGCTGAGAGGATGACAGGTCTCCCAGTATCTGCACAAATCTCTAATTGGATCACCTTGTGTATTCATACTGCTATGACCTGACAGGGATCTTCCCCGCCACGGATTTGTTAGAGCCCATTTATTTAAGGCCTACGTGTTGGCATTGATGTTCCTGGCTCACATTCCAGTCCAGGTCACTTGCAGAGTTGTTATACGGTCTTCAGTTCACACTTTTGCAGCCTGTTCACCATGAAAGAGATGCTGGGTTCCTCAGCCATGTTCCATGAACTCCTTCCCACATTTGGAGGGTACTGCTTGGAATCGCCTACTGTGGAATGGACATGCTATCTCGCATGTAAGCTGTGATATATGGACGGAGTGGCCACCAGGGCACCTGTGCTTTTTCCTCTTTCCTCTTCCTTCGAAAGAACTCCCTTTTCCCCATCCACACGTGCCTTTTTCTTAAAGAGCTCTTTCAGAAAAAGGCTTCTTCCTCGTAGAAGGAGGATTACCAATGTCAGAAAAACCCCTCTGTTCTTTCGATTTTTCTTTTGGAAGAATGCAATTGCAGTGTGTACATAATTGGCTGTTTTTCCGAAAAAACTTTGTAGTGTAGACATACCCTGAGCTAGGGATGTAAAATCCTGTTTAATGTCTAGGGGGTTAACTAAGGAGCTGCTTCAGCCTGGCTCCTTCTGGCCCCACAATGGTCTGCAGGCTCCGAGCCTGCACAGGCTGGGAGTAGGCAGCCTCATGCAAGTCCAGAAGTGGCAACCCAACTCATTTTTTCCTGGCCCCGCGTGTGATTGCCAACTCCTAGCTTGTGTGGGCTGGGAGCTGGCAGTCCTGTGGGGCTGAAGCAGCTCTCCACCTGAAGTGAGCTGCTCTTGGGTAATAGTTAAGGGCAATGTTCTTTCTAATCTGCACATCTTCACAGGTGATTCATCAGCCCTGGCTCCCTGCATGGAGCTGACTGGGCAGGCCTGATGAATCACCTGTGAAGCTGTGCTACCACACAGCTTAAAGGGAACACTGGATAAGGATGGTGCTTACCAGGTAACCAGTTAAACTAGAGATGTGAACAGAAAACTGGTTAAGCCAACTTAAGTCTTCAACATCAGTGCAGCAGACTCTCAGCTAATAGTCTCAACAATAACGTGTATTGAAAATTCCATGTAGATTTTATTTCCAGAAATAATTCTGTAATGTCAACCTTTTTTGTGTTAAGTAGGTATTAATTGCTGCTGAAGTTCTACTAATCTATTCTTCTCTCCTTCAGTGTCTTTAAATAGATTTATCTTTTAATAGGCATGAAGTGAAAACTAAAACAGGTAAGCTAATATTGATGGGTAACCTGTGCTATAGGTAAAGGATTTTTCCCACATTGCTCTACCAATATCAACTTGTTGAGAAGGGATCCATTTTTGAAGTTTTTAAAATATAAACTCACTTCCCATGCCAGCTGAGTATGTGATATCTTAGCTGAACGTGCCAGTTAGTCTTAATAGTTATGGTGAGAGTTTGTGGTATGCGGAATCTGTCCACTGAAAACACACATGAAGGCTCATCTCTTTCTATGTTGGTGTCTCATCTTTTGTGTGTAGTGTTGCTACCAGTTTGGGAAATATTTAGAAAAGTTTCTGGATGCTATCACCAGTTCCTAGTTGCTTTTCCCTTGTATCTTTTTAAGGTGAAGTGATCATATTCTGTAGTGCTATTATCTGTAATTTAATCTTCAGAAAGAAAGGATAGAAAAGCTATGATTGTACATCTTTTCTAGAAGGGTGAAGTAGATGAAAATAAAATAGTTTAAAAGTGATTTTTGTTTTAGAATTTAGTGGCAACAGACTTAAATTTCTAGGTATTAGTAGATTTGTCATGGGATTATAAAATTTCATGATTTGTAGATGTGATTGTGTAAAGTGTTCTTATACGAAACTATTGTTTCGTCTTGTGTTGGCTCTTAAGTAATGCACTACATTTTTATTTTAAGACTTTACAAAGAAAGATTAAGCCAAGTAGATGCAAAACTACAGGAAGTCATAGCTGGAAAGGCACAAGAATACTTGGAACCATTAGCAGCTTTGCAAGAAAACATGCAAATCCGAACAAAGGTGGCAGGTAGGAATGTGATGTGATTGTTGCTGTTTTAACAATATAGAATTACTATGCGACTTTAAAGTCAATACCTCAGAAGCAAAAGCTAATGGGTGCTCTCTTTAGTAGAAGCCAACGTTGTAAAAGGTTGTCTGGTTTTATGAAGGTATTGTTTGATTAAACCCCTAGGTATTGTGATGTTAACTTTTGCTGCATCTGTTGTCCGTCTCCATAGCATTGTACAAAATGATTGCATTTCTGCCTTAATAAGGGTTGCTATTTCTATTAGTGTCAGAGGATTTAAAAAATAAAGGATATGAAAAAGTGAAGGCGACTTTACCTTTTAGATTAAGTTTAAATTGATCAAATTTTGAGTTCAGACTACTCTTTTATAGCTTTAAAAATCTTGTTTTGAGTTGTGATGTTAGTTGTCTTCTACAAATTTTAAAACTACTACTGTATAAGAATTTCTTAGATCCTTAACATACAACTTTAGATGACAGAATGACTACAAACTTAAGTGTGCTTGTTTATTTTGAACATCTAGCACAAAGAATATATTCAATCATTTTCTAAATAGTTTTTAGTTATAGTTTTCTATAACCAGCTTAGCTGCCTTGCAATGCACATATCCAGACCTTATTGTGCAGAAGATATAGGGCATGTAAATTCCATAACAATGAGGCTATACCAGGGATGCAGTTCTTAACACTCCCTCCCCACCCCCACAGAAAAAAAAAAACCCTAAACATTTCCAGGAATTTTAAACTCTTAGCATTTAGCTAAATTGGATTGTAATATTTGGACATTATTTTATTAAGAATTCTTGCTAACTCCATTTTGTCTGCTCAGTTACAGTATTGGCCAAGCCTCATGGCAGTTACATGGAATGTCAACATGACTAAGAAATAGAAGAGGAAAACAAAAATCTGCTTCTCCTTTTCTATACTATTACTAAATTTTTAGAGGCAATCACTTTAGGTAGATTAATCCACAGAGGTTGAACCTGTCTGAGATAGAGAGGTGTTCCCTAACACAGGCTAGAAAAAAGCCAAGAGGAACCATGCCCATCTCCTCTGAGAGGAAGACAAGCAGAAAGAAAATGCAGTTAAACAATATAGAAAAATGAGAAAATGCACAGGTTTGTATCATTAGTGCTGGTGATCACAAGCACTGCCAACATCTCCTTCCTCATTACTTAACACCAGGCTACGATGCGAAATCAAGTCAGGCCTAGAGGATCAAATGGGAAATAAGGAAGCTTTTGGCTCACCTCATCCCTCTCTTTTCTTTATTCTGTGGGTTCGTCTCTGGGGCGGGTTTCCTTACTGCTCCCTCATATAAAGATAACTTTGGATTTCTGGGGCTGGTGATTCTTTCCCTCAGGAGATCACCCAACCCTTCTTCAATTCTAGATGTCCATCTTCATAATTGGTCTCTCTCTCTCCTTGACAAATTATTGTAATGTGTTCTATTACCCTAATCTCGGTCTTGGCTCCTGTGGCTCAGACCTTTACTACAAGTACTAAGTCTGGCGTCCGAGTGATATGGAGAGGCAGTAAATTGGGATTCCCAGACCCAGTCACATCTTCAGTACAATTAGCTGACCTTTAGTTCCCCATCAGAAGATGAGCAGGAAGCTTAAGAGAAGGAAGGGCAAGAAAAGCTGTTTGTCCCAGAATAGTATGAGATGCTTTACATAGGGTAGTAGCAATACTAGAGCTTGCTAGATAACTCTTCCCAGTCCCCCTTTATCCTTTAAAAGAGAGAAGGCAGGAGGATGAGACTAGTTTGGTCCCTGATAGGCAGCCCTATACATTTCCTTACTTGCTGCCTTAGAAGATCTCATTTGTATTCACAAAGATCAAAATGCTGGAAAGACAGGTCAACTTTTTTGCAATGTCCATAGCACTTATCCAGTGAGTAGGGCCTACCAAATTCACAGTCCATCTTGGTCAGTTTCATGATCATAGAATTTTAAAGAGTCCTAAACGTCATGATTTCTGGTGTATAAACCTGAAATTGCATGGTGCAATAACTGTTGGAGTCCTGATCCAAAAAAGGCTTAGGGGTGAGGGAGCCAACTGTGTTGCTATCCTTCCGTCAATGCTGCTGGTGGGGTGCTGCCTTTGGAGCTGGTGAGCTAGCCACAAGCTGTTGCTCTCCAGCCACCCAGCTCTGAAGGCACCGTAGAAGTAATGGTGTCAATACTGTGCCCCCCCCTACAATAACTTTTTGCAACTCCTCCCCTTACCGGGTGACCACCTTTTTGGGTTGGGACATCCAGTTTGAGAAATGGTGAAATTTGAATACAATAGGGTAAAAGTACCGAAAAGACCAGATTTTATGGTCCAATGATACGTTTTTCATAGCCATAAATTTGGTAGGTTCCTACTAATGAACCCACCCAAATTAAACACAACTGTTGTTTGGAGGACACAACATTTCCTATGAGGAGACTTTCTATCAAAGAATTTGATACACATAATGGTAAACTCCTTCCTAAGGGGAAATAATGGAGTAAGTTCCAGCAGCTTCTATTTGCTTCACTTGAGTGATGCTAATATAGACAGATCCTTGTTCACTTTTTGGGGTTTCTTGATTTTTCTCATAGAGTCAATGTCTACACTGTGAGTTAAGGTTGATTTCTTACCACACAATCTTGTAAAGTTGAAGGTCCATGTCCTCCTGCCTTCAAGAATTCAGTGTAGTTCAAAGTAGCACACCCTCAGTACGGAGACTGGGGTCGACTTTGAGAGCGATGCACTGTGGATAGCTATCCCACAGTGCCTGTGCCACTTCCCATTCTGAGTTATGCTCCTGATGCATGCTGGGACCAAAACTGTACAATGGGTGATTCTGAGTTCATGTTGTCAGCATCCCATATTGTGATATATTCCTTCCCCCTCTTGCTGGAGATCAGTGGGAAACAATCTTTTTGTGCCCTTTTTGGCCCTGGTTACCCATGCAGATGTGATAGCAGTGAGAACCTGGACCCTCTTGTGGATCTCATGAATCAAAGCGTTAATGATGTTGTGCCTAATTTTGGAGTATGTTGAGAGCATATACCTGGCATTCGAGCAAGAGGATTAATTTCGGAAGACCATAAAACTTGGCAAATTGCTTTGCCCTACCCTGAAGCACAGGAACACCTAAATGAGACCTGCTCTGACAGTGGAGAAGCGTGTGGCAATTACCCTGGGGAAGCTTACAACGCCAGCTAGCTACCAGTCAGTTGGAAATCAACTCTGAGTGGGGAAATCTAAGTAGGTGCTGCTATTGTACAAGTTGCAAAAGCAATCAATACCCTTCTGCTATGGAGAGTAGTGTCTCTGGGAAACGTGGAGGACACAATGGAGCACTTTGCTGCAGTGTGGTTCCCTAACCGTTGGGATGATAGTCAGAACACACATTCCCATCCTGGCACCTGACTACCTTGCCAAGGAGTACATACATTGCAAGAGGTAATTCTTGATGGTGCTGCAGGCACTGGTGGCTCTCAAGGGCTGTTTCACTGACATCAACGTGAGATGGGATGATGCATGCATCCTTAGGAACTCAAGCCTCTTCAGAAAGCTGCAAGCTGGAATCTTTTTCCCAGACTGGAAAATTAAAATCTGAGAGGTGGAAATGCCAGTAGTTATCATTGGTTACCCAGCCTACTCCTGGCTCCTGTGGCTCATGAAGCTGCACACAAGCAGCCTCGACCGCAGTAAGGAGCAGTTCAACTACAGGCTGAGCAAGTGCAGAATGGTGGGGGAATGCACTTTTGGATGTTTAAAAGGAAGGTTTAGGAGTCTACTTACTAGGTTAGACCTCAGCAAATGCAACATTCCCTTTGTGGTGGCAGTTTGGTGTATGCTCTATAATCTTTGAGAGCAAGAGGGAAACTTATGTGGAAGGGTGAGGAGCTGAGGCAGAGGGCCTAGCCAAAGACTTTGAGCATCCAAACACCAGGGTGATAAGGAAAGCACAGTGTGGGGCAGAGGCTTTAAAAGTTTTATGAATACTCAGTTTTGAGATTCGTGCACATTGCTTTCAGCATGTTCGCCTGTAAACTCCCTTCCCTCCCTCTACACACCCCTGCAATACTAGCAATAAAGAGACTGTTGTTCGGAAATCATGGGTTCTTATTTAGGGAAGATAGCAGGGCCAGAAAATGAGTCCATGGTGAAAACCTTTGAGAGAGGGGAGGAGGGAAAGAATCCAGGCAAAAAAGACAGCCTTCTTTTCCTTTGTGACAACCTGGAGCATGTGTGTGAGGCTGTCCTTGAGTTCCCCTCCCCATAGCCAAGTGTCTTTGAGGGAGGCAGCTATGGAACTGGGTAAGGAGGGCAAATTGGGGGGGATAGCCCAGTGGTTTGAGCATTGGCCTGCTAAACCCACGGTTGTGAGTTCAATCCTTGAGGGGATCATTTAGTGAGCTGGGGCAAATCTGTCAGGGATAGTACTTGGTCCTGCTATGAGGGCAGGGGACTGGACTCAACTCAATGACCTCTCAAGGTCCCTTTCAGTTCTATGAGATGGTATATCTCCATTTTATATTTATTATATTATATAAAGTTGAATTACAGGGTGAGGGCACGAAGGGCACAAGAGTCTGTCCAGGTTTGTGTCAAAAAGCCACCAAAACATCACAGATGCCATGGATAACAGATACTTTCTTGGTGCTTCACTTGCAGTTACCTGCATGCTCTACTTTTCTGATGCTAAACTCACAGCTCTTCCACTTAGTTACATGTAACTGGGCAGATTGCATTTGTTCTTTGAACAGGTCTTCTCTTGTTTATTTTTGCCTATGGGTTTGTGCAAAGTGGGCAGCTGGTGGAGCCTAGGGAGTACACTGCAAGTTCATTGCTGTTTCAGCTGTAACAAAGTTACAAGGGCACACATTATCGGAGATGCTGTGTAGCCTAAAACCTAATCTATTAATATACAAGGAAGGTCTCTGTAAGACAATGACTGTGCCTAGACCATATCTTCCAAGTCATGCTTTAAAATGGCCACTGTACAGTAGGTACACAGCAGTTCTCAGAGAAGCATCTGGACTCACCCAGTTTGGTGGCAGACATGGTAAGGGACCTGCCAGGGCACAATCTGCAGTGGGGAGGAGGGACAGGGGTCTGGCTAGGCAGGCAGGGCAGGGTGGCAACTCTCGTGGCACTCCTGGCTTAGTCTATGCTGTGGCTTTTGCCACAAGAGCCTATGCAAATGAAGTGCAGATTAGCATATTGCTGCACTTCATTTGCATGATTTAGTCAAGCTGTTTTTGAGCAAATAGCTTGAATAAATTAGCATATTGCTGCACTTCATTTGCATAGGCTCTTGTGGCAAAAGCTGCAGTATAGATGTAGCCCCTCAAAGCTACATCTACACTACTGCTTTTTTGCAGAAGAGGAAATGCAAATGGAGCGCTAATTAGCATTTTTTACCCTCATTTGTATATCTCTTCTGATCCTTTTTGTGGAAGAGGTTTTTGCACACGGAAAAAAGCAGTGTAGACGGGGCCATTTTGCACAAAATAACCCTTTTGAGGAATTCTCTCTGAGGAATAAGGGTTCTTGCGCAAAAGGGTGTTGTTGGCGCAAAACGGCCCTGTCTACATTGCTTTTTTTGCACAATAACCTCTTCTGCAAAAAGGATTGGAAGAGAATATGCAAATGAGGGTGAGATGCTAATTAGCGCACCATTTGCATTTCCTCTTCCGCAAAAAAGCAGCATTGTAGACATAGCTCATGATAAGGAGTTGATGTTGACTGATGCTGACTGTCACCAACAGCCTAATCCTTGTGCTGCAATGCTTTGTGATGCAATGACACCAGACCACTTTCTGGTAGTTTGGTGTGGGAAGGTGAAATACCGTGGAGGATGGAATAAGGCTGGCCTCCTTAGAAACCTTGTGAGAAGTATTAAAGAGTTCCTGTATGAGTGCTTTATGGAGATGTTCAGGTAGGAGTTCCAGTCCATCTCCAGACACATTAACAAGCTTTTCTGGGGCCCGTGTGCTGTATAGGCACAGAGTACGCCATACATCACATTCAATTGACTTAACTCACTTGTAGAGAGATGGAAAAACTGAACTGGCCAGAAGTGCCTTCTCCAGGATCAGTGCCTCACTGTGAGAAGTTCTGAAAGGAGGAGCCCATCTCCAAGGTTATAACAAAGTTCTCTGTCATATTGGTTGCTCTGCTCACATCCTGACTGCTGTCCTCCAACATGTTGCCCTGATGTGTGTCTTGGGAGGGATTCCATAGTCAAGCTTGGGAAGCTGGTCGGGTCCCTATCTAGGATCAAATGCAGCCACTTATGGAAGTGGTATGTTTGTGGCAATATTCCAGACTGTCCATTTGCCTCCTTTTGTCTTTTGGTAGGACGTTCTTAGCCCCTTTATTTTTACATAGCACTGTTGGGCATCCTTGGTGTATCCTTTCTCCACCATAGACTTTGTGATCTTCACACACATATCTGTGTTTCATTTGCTGGTTAAGAGCTCCATGCGAATGAAGTCCTCTCCCTAGGCATCAGTGAAATCCAGAATCTCCTTCAGCCTCCATGCTGGTGCTCATCTGCACCCAAGGGAACAAGAGCTCATGGCCAGGTGTGCTGCTCAGATGAGCTGCCTGTTCTGAGGTGTGCTTGCCACACTATCCATATGGGAAATTAAATTCAAAGTTTCCTGTGGTTTCTTCAGGTGAACAGGAAAACACTAGAGTCATAAGTCCTGGCCAGAGTGGTCACAGCAGGCACTGCGGGATGCCTACCAGAGGCAAAAAGTGTCAGCTTTAGCAATGCTGCAACTTCATTTCCATAAAGTTGACCTGTGTAAGGTTGAATTTAGTGTTACTCCTCATGAAAAGCCAGAGTACTGATAGTGTGGAATCGTTGTTTAATGGACCTTCATGAGGCCAAATTCAACCTAAACTTCTACTGTAGACCAGCTCTTAGGAAGTACTGGCCTGTAGAACAGTGGTTCTGAACCTTTCTCGGCTACTGTACCCCTTTCAGCAGTCTGGTTTGTCTAGTGTCCCCCCAGATTTCACCTCACTTAAACTACTAAAAGTTGCTAATTTCTCAGTTTTACTATGTCAATATAAAAGAAATCAATTGGAACATAAATGTGTACTTACAATACTTATACATTGAAATGTATCTGAGCATGCCTTACTGCCATGGGTGGTTCCTGCTAGTTAGATGGAAGTTAGCTCATTCAGTCCTGGAGCACCCCCTTTCAGCCAGTGTTTCACCCACAATTATCTATTTTTCTCTCTACCTCTGGGTACTACCCTATCACAGCGCCCCTACACTCTGGGGTCATAGAATCATTGAGCTGGGAGAGACCTCAGGAGGTCAAGTCCAGCCTCCTGCCCGAGGCAGGACCAATCCCAACTAAATCAACCCAGCCAGGGCTTGGCATATCTAAGACTTAAAAATCTTGAGGGTTAGAGATTCCACCACCTCCCTAGGTAACCCATTCCAGTACTTCTTAATATCCAACCTAGATCTCCCCCCCTGTAACTTGAGACCATTGCTCCTTGTTCTGCCATCCGTCACTACAGTGAGCAGCCTTTCTCCTTCCTCTTTGGAACCTCCCTTCAGGAAGTTGAAGGCTGCTATCAAATCCCCCGTCACTCCTATCTTCTGCAGACGAAACAAACCCAAATCCCTCATAGGTTATGCAGGGCCGGACCGAGCCATTTTGGCACCCTGGGCAGACTGTTTAGTTGTGCCCCAGGTTGGGGGAGGGCGCATGTGTGGCCCCATGCCAGCGCGTGGGGGAGGATGCATGCGCAGCCCCGCCCCCGCGCCAGCATGTGGGGGAGGGCGCGCGGAACAGGAGGCGGCAGGACGCACGTGCCCAGCCTGGCTACCACTGCTGGCGCTGCAGCCTGGGGCAGGCCGAGCCTGGCCGTGCAGGGCCCCAGTGGCCGCGGGGGGAAGGGCACTGGTGGCCGGCACTGCGGGGATTAATGCGGCCCCCGCCCTGGGCGGCCGCTGGGAGCTGCTGCAGCCCGCGATCTGGGAGCCGGACATGCGGTGCCTGATAGCAGCTGTAAGGGGTGCTGTGCGCCCCTTACAGCTGCCATCAGGCGCCCCCCATAGGTTGGTACCCCGGGCAGCTGCCCTGCTAGCCCATGCCTTAATCCAGCCCTGAGGTCATGTGCTCCACCCCCCCCCAATCATTTTGGTTGCCCTCTGCTGGACCCTCTCCAATGTGTCCACATCCTTTCTCTAGTGGGGGGCCCAGAACTGGACACAATACTCCGAGATGTGGCCTCACCAGAGCTGAATAAAGGGGAATAATCACTTCTCTAGATCTGCTGGCAGTGCTCCTTCTAATGCAACCTAATATGCCATTAGCCTTCTTGGCTACAAGGGCACACTGTTGACTTGTATCCAGCTTCTCATCCACTGTAATCCCCAGGTCCTTTTCTGTAGAACTGCTACTTAGCCAGTCGGTCCCCAGCCTGTAACGATGTTTGGGATTCTTCTGTCCCAAGTGCAGGACTCTACATGTGTCCTTGTTGAACCTCATCAGATTTCTTTTGAACCAATCCTCTAATCTGTCTAGGTCACTCTGGATCCTATCCCTGCCCTCCAGTGGATCTACCTCTCCCCCTCTGGGAACTCCAAGTCCCCTATACCCACCTTCCTCAGTGACCTGCTGCCAGTTATCGTCTGGCCCCTTATCTAAAGGGAAAACTGCGGATTGAAATGGCCATTCATCATTGGCAATTGGGAGTGGACCTGTTGCCCTTGCCTACCCAGACTGACACTCTGCAGCCCTAGTAGCCTCAGGCCTTGCTTCAGGCCCTGCAGCCTGGGAGCTGGTCGCGCCAGAGCTTCCCAAGCTCTCCTTCCTTTCCCCAGCCCTGCTCTAAGTCAGAAAGCCTCTAGCTTCACTAGAGGCATCTGGATTCCTCTTGCTCCTCAGCAAGAGTGAGTCTAATTCCCACCCTTCAGGAGCCTTTATTTATGCCTTCTTGCCTGGGTCCTAATTAGCTATTACTTGCCTCAGCTGTGGGGCTTTGCTCTCTCAGCCCTCTCCCAGGGCTGGGTTTTACCCTTAAAGGGCCAGTGCAGGGGACACACCCCATCACATGGGGCACACCTCATCACAGTGACTCTTGGAAGTAGACTAGAGAAATTGCTAATTTGTACCAATTTATGGGGGAAGTACTTTGTGAAAGAAACTCAATTTGCAAACAAATGTATTAGCATGAGGCAGTTTAAATTGTATTTTAACTATTCAAAGCCCTTAATTGAAAACTTATCTGAGCAGAAATTTATGCAAATAGAATTTGAGGTTCTTCTTCGGGTAGTCCCCATGGGTGCTCCACATCTGGTGTCGGGCTGGTCCCGGCACCGTGAATCGGAGCTTGCCAGAACTGTATTTGGCCGGACCGCACCTACGCGAGCCAGTTTCGCGTCTTTATGCGCCGCGCGCGGTCTGGCCCCCGCCAGTTTCCTCTAATCTGCCTCTGGTCGGGGACGGAGCTCCTTTCATCTCCTCAGGTTTCCTGAGTGAAGTTTAAGACAAAGGTTTACTTTTTCCCTCTTTTTGCTTGTTAAGTGGCTCATTAGCTGTTTCTAAAAAAAAAAAAAAAAAGAAAAAGCCGGGAGAAGAGATACATTGTTACTCCTTCAGTTAGGGTCGGGCTAAATTCAGTAGTCCATGGACCCTTCATTCTTAAAAAAAAAAAAAAAAAAGGCAGCAAGCCGACATGCCGGGCTCCCCCGGTTTTAAAAAATGGTCTATGCGCAGAGACTCAATGCTTGTCTCTGATGGACACTCCGCTTGTGTCCACTGCCTTGGGGAGTCTCATATCCCACAAAAATGCAGCCACTGTGCCAAACTCACAACGCGAGCTTGCAAGCAGCGAGAGAGATGGCTAAAAGAGATCCTGTTTGATAAGGCTCTCCTACCTCCCAGTGCTCCAGGCTCATCAGCATTGGACCCAGCAGCAGGGAAGCGGAGGGCTCCCTCCCTGGCTGGGGCTTCCCCCAAGAGGAAGAAAGCCTCCCCTGCTCGTTCCCTGCAAATTGCCCCTCAGTATTGGGTGAGCGCAGGTGATAAGCCCTGCAGCTCCACTTCAAAGGCAGCCAGGGTGGCCACTTCAAAGAAGCCAGCGGTCACTTCACGCCTCGACTGCCTTCTGCACTGCAGACAGCAGGAATGCTTCTTAAAGAGACACTCACCCCTGCACCGACGGTGCTGACCTCTGGAACTTCGGAGCTTTCCCCTGCTCACAAGGAGCTGTCCTCGGGACTCAAATGATTGCTTCAGCACAGCCCTCTGAACCTCCAGCCTTGCAGCCTGCAACCTCTGAGCAGCTGCCAGCAGCCTCTATTAATGCTGTGTCAAGAACTGACACTCATGCAATTGCCCTCTCTCCCTCTCCCGGATTCTCTCCAGAGCCATCGCCTCACCCCTCCACATCTGCATATCATGCGGTGGGGTGCAAGGAGCATCATAGGCCAAGTTTATCATCTCACCACTGCTATAGGGAACGTAGCTGCTCTCATTACAGATACTCCAGATCTCGATCCCCTTCAAGACAATTCCATTCCCCAACTCGCTCGCCGCGCAGCACTTATTATGTTACACATCAAAACCCATGATCCTCTAGACGCTCATCACTGGCAGCTGCTGATCGACATCCCCCTCACTACGATAGGTCATACTACTATAGTTCACCCCATCATTACCGCTCCCAATCTCGCCGCAGATCACCAGGCTCCTGTTGGTCAATCAGCCCGCGTTCCTTGCATTCTGAACCTCGGAACAAATCTCCACGCTGACCTACGCTACCGCCATGCTCTCCAGCCACATACGCATAACACTCAAACCTGGAGGAGGGGCAGCTCTCAGAGACGGAACCAGACATGTCTCCTAGTGCTCGCTCGTCCGTGCTCTCGCCGGGAGAAGCGGTGACCTTGGCTGAGACACCAGCCCCCGACGATCTCAAGGAATTCCAAGACCTATTTAAACGGGTGGCACAATCCCAGGAGGTGCAGCTCATGGAGGCTGAGGTGAAACAGCATAAGCTGTTTAAAAACCTACACCCTAAACATCAATGGAAAATTGCCCTCCCAATAGATGAGGCTATCATGGAGGTAGCGGAGGAGATCTGGCAGACGCCAACATCCATACCGCCTACAAATAAAAAAGCTGACAAAAAATATTTCGTCCCCTCCAAAGGCTTAGACTTTCTTTTCAATCATCCACAGCCTAATTCCTTGATAGTGGATGCTGTCCGCCACAAAGCCAAGGCGCCCCACTTTAAGACCTTCCTTCCGGACAAGGACTCCAAAAAACTGGACTTATTTGGCCGAAAGATCTATTCTTCCGTAACCTTACTCCTCCGAATCACCAATTACGCAGCTCTTCTGTCAAACCACAACTTCAATAATTACTCTAAGCTTCCGGATTTGATGCAACACCTCCCTGACACCAAGAGACCCCTCTTAAGAGCCGTTGTCCAGGAGGGATACACCGCATGTAGAACATCGCTTCAAATCGCTGCTGATGTAGCGGACACGGCAGCATGAGCCATGGCAACAGGTATTGCCATGTGGAGAGCCACCTGGCTACTGTCAGCAGGAGCCCCTAGAGAAATGCAGTCCAAGGTTGAAGATTTGCCGTTCGACCGACAGAAGCTGTTTGCCGCCACTACTGATGAGGTTCTCCATTCTGGAAAGGACTCTCGTACGACCCTTCGAACCCCGGGCATGTACACTCCTCCTTTTAAGTGCAAACGATACTACCCCTTCCAAAAGAGGTACAATTATTCATCTTACAAGCAGCAACAGCTCGGACCTGACTAGGCGAGATTCAGACAGCGCCTGCAGCGCAAGCGCCAACAACAGAATCGAACATCAGCTCGGCCTACGTCTAAGCAGCAGGTTTGACTCCTGTGTCAAGGACTCGAACAAGTCTCCCACGGTCATCAGACAAAAGCCTGCCACTAGCCTCTTCTACCATCGGCTGAGGCCATATCATCATCAATGGGCCAGCATTACCTCGGACCAATAGGTCCTGGAAGTAATATCAGGCCTCACGATCCTCTTTACCTCAGTCCCCCCCACTACTCCACACACCCCGTACCTTTTTAGGGACCCATCTCACAGGGCCGCTCTTCAACAGGAGGTCTGCCACCTTCTGCAGATCGGGGCCATGGAACGAGTACCTGCAGAATTCCGGGGGAGAGGCTTCTACTCCAGGTATTTCCTAGTCCCCAAGAAGTCCGGGGTGTGGAGGCCTATCCTCGATCTGAGAGGCCTCAATCGCTACATTCAAAAGCAGCGCTTCAAGATGACCACGCTGGCCAAGATCATACCAGCACTAAACAAGGGGGACTGGTTTGCAGTCCTAGATTTACAGGACGCATACTTCCATATCACGATGCACATAGCGTACAGATATTTTCTTTGGTTCGTAGTGAGAGACAAGCACTTCCAATACAAAGTGCTCCCTTTCGGCCTGGTTTCGGCCCCGAGAGTGTTCTCAAAGACACTAGCAGTGGTGGCCGCCCATTTACGCAAAACGGGTCTCAGTTTTCCCCTATCTCGACAACTGCCTCATCAAGGGTCACACGCAGTCGGAGACACATTGTATGGTTGCCGCGACACGGGATCTATTAGATTCCCTTGGCCTCATTGTAAACATGCAAAAATTGCGTCCGCAACCGACGCAAACTCTAACTTTCATAGGAGCTCGACTCGACTCTCTCTGAGTGAGTTCATCTTCCGGCCAAGCGCTTCCAAGTCATAAAGGACTTAATAGGCACAGTCCTACAAGCTCCAGCTCTCCCGGTACGGGTATATCTGCAGCTCCTAGGTCATATGGTGGCCACTACGATCATTGTGCGCCACGCAAGGTTGCATTTGTGGTGCCTGCAGCATTGGTTGAACACGGTGTACAACCCCGTCACACACAGCACCCGAAAACTTGTGGCTCTACCTGCACGTGTAAAGGAGTCCCTCCATTGGTGGGCCAACCCCAGCAATATGTTGTCAGGAGTCCCCTTCCATGCGGTGCAGCCATCAAAGGAGATAACCACAGACGCTTCTCTTGTGGGATGGGGTGCCTACATCGGCACGGAAACAGCTCAGGGCTGCTGGCCCGCATTGGAACGGATGTTGCATATCAACCTTCTCGAGTTGCGAGCGGTGTTCCATGCCTGCAGACAATTCAGGATGCATATAAGAGGCACGATAACCAGAATTCTCACCGACATCATCACGATGTATTATGTGAACAGACAAAGAGGCTCCTGGTCCCGGTCCCTCTGCGCAGAGGCAGTCTACTTATGGAGGTGGTGCATTCGAAATGACATCATTATAGTCGCATCATACTTACCCAGTGAGACGCTGTCCTGTATACTCTGGACATTTGTCGGGTGCTGGCATTCTATATAGATAGAACCCGCGATATCCGGAAAACGGATCTCCTTATTATTTTGACATCAGGGCGCTCCAAGGACCAAACCCTCTCTCCCAGCGTATTTCCAAACTCGTTGTCTCTTGTATTACTATGTGTTACACCATTCACGAGAAGCCGCTCTCAAGGGCCCATTCTACGCGAGCAGTGGCGACGTCTGCAGCGTTCGTTAGGGGAGTCCCTCTACGCGACATCTGCCGGGCAACCACCTGGTCTTCCAATACCACATTCTCAAGGCACTATGCAATCGTGCAGCACCTAGCTTCTGATTCAGCTGTGGCTCTAGCGGTACTCCCTAGCCACCAAAATCGTGATTCCGCAGCCCACGTCTAACTCAGATCACTGCTCCGGAGTCACCAGACGTGGAGCACCCACGGGGACTACCCGAAGAAGAAAAAGAAGTTACTCATCTCCGTGCAGTAACGATGGTTCTTCAAGGTGTGTCCCCGTGGGTGCTCCACGACCCGCCCTTCTCCCCGCTACGGAATCTCGTCTGTTTTTTTTCTGTCTTGCTGACGGGTGGTTGAGAGGAAACTGGCGGGCGCCGGTCCGCGTGCGACACATAAAAGGTGCGAAACCGGCTCGTGCATGCGCAGTCTGGCCGAATACAGCTCTGGCAAGCTCTCATTCGCAGCGCCGGGACCAGCCTGACACCAGACATGGAGCACCCACGAGGACACACCTTGAAGAACCATCGTTACTACATGGAGGTGAGTAACTTTTTTTTACTGATAATTCAGATATCTATTTTTTTAAATGGCAAGTGATGGTTCATGAGGTTCAAGTTATCCAATTTAGAAAAGAGATACAAGATGGACCACCAGTAAAAATGGAAGAGCACTTCAGTTCTCATGCTTTTCAAGCAATAAACTTTTCCTCCTAGGTTAAATAGGTGAACAGAATAATGGCCATATTGGGTCAGATCATTGGTCCAGTTAGCCCAGTATCCTGTCTTCCAACTGTTTGCCAGATGCTTCAGAGGAAATGAACAGAACAAAGAAGTGTGTGGAGTGATCCATTCTCTGTCATCCAGTTCCACTTCTGGCAGTCAGAGGTTTAAGGACACCCCGAGCATGGTGTTATGTCCCTGATCATTTTGGCTAGTATCCATTGATGGACTATATCCAATCCCACCATGAATTTATCTAATATTTTTTAACCCAGTTATACTTTTGGCCTTCATAACATTCTATGCTCATTTCATCATTGGCCAATATCACAAGATTGGCAGTTGTAGCGGTTTGTGTTTGGGGGCCCTTGTCTGGTGGTCTTTTAAGATGTTGTCAAGAAACAGACAGTAATACTCAAGAACTATTGATGTTGGCTGAATACATTTTTCCATCTTCTGTTAATTTAACAATAATACAGTAACACATCTCCCATTTATTACCATTAAACATAATTCTTCAGTAGCACTTAGACGTCACCTAGGTTGGGGCCCCATTATGCTAGGCACTATATGCACAGACGTGTGTGTGTGTGTGTGTATGTATGTAAGTGTGTAATATATATAAAAATCTGCTTGGATTGGTCTTCCTCCAATACAGGAAGTATCTCAGCCAGAGGTGGCCAACCTGTAACATAGTAAATCTATCTTGTGTTGCACTGGCAGAATTTTATGGGGTAAATTAGTTTCTTTTCCACTTATATTGCTAGCATGATAAACTTTTAGTCTTCATAAATACAGAAGTGAACAAATTGAAGACAGTTATTTCTGCAGTCTCTTGAATTCAGCCAATTATTTTTCCATACATATTTTTATACTGTGTACTGTCTGAACTATGTCAGTATGTAAAATAGTATTATTTTTGCACATTTACATTACCTTAGGACTAGCAATAATGATCATAACAGTTAATTCTGAAATCAGTTCCTCCTATTTTATATAAGTAATAATGCTATAATTTGTCTGGTTACAGGTATCTATAGAGAGCTCTGTTTAGAGTCTGTAAAGAACAAATATGAATGCGAAATTCAAGCTTCTCGCCAACACTGTGAGGTATTATCAGCTTGTTTAAACTGGTGGCTAATCAAATTCATCCTTAATGGATATGTAACAGTTTACAAGATTGGTACACTTTAAGTTTGTATTGTTATTGTAACTTTAATAGTTTGATGTAACTTTCTTTAGCATTTCAGAATAAATAGATCGTTAACAACTAGGAAATGAGACCTCAGCTAGGTGTCTGGTTTACATAAACAAGATAATGCTAATGTCATTAATAGGACCCATCTAATATTGAAAAGATCTTTGATCATTTGGGGAGTCTCTTATATACCCCATATATGGTCATTATGCAGAAATAGACCTCTCTGTTTCAGTAGAATCTCTGATCATTTTAGCAGTAGATTTTTAAAAAAGTATGTGCATAGACAAAGTTGTAGAACAATTACATCTGTTAATCCTTAAAAGCCAATTTCTTCTTGTTAATGCATATAGTACTTGAAATGTCTGAACTAATATGGAGCCTCATATTTTTGATACTATTACCCTTTTGCCCAGATATTAATTGTCACGACCTGATCTAGTCTCTGTCTGAATAGATAAGTCTGCTGTGATGAATTCCATGTACTTCTAAGACCCCAGGTCCGGATAGTGGCTGATCACTACTTCTAGTTCTAGATTTCTGAAGCATACTCCAGAGGTGTAGATCTCATGTCTGACACCATTCTTGAGCAATGGGACCTTGCAATTTAGTTTCCTACACTCCAGACAAGTGAGTTAGCCCTCCTGAACCTCTAGTTGTTAGATAAGTCTTTGTTTACTATCCCTACAAACACCTGTAGGAGTTTGTTTCCTTGTTATACTTTTCAGCGACAACATGGCAGTAAAACACAAGCTTAGCAAAGAAATCTCAGTCTCCTCTCTTAAATCACAAGAATTACAGACCCACTGAAAACAGTTCCCAAATGTAATCCCCTTCAGTGTCTTTGCCACCCCTGAAAGCCTGTCTTTGAATTCTTTTAGGACAGGCCTGGATTAACTCATGTGCACTCGGTGTGCTTACGTGGAGCCCCAGTCACTGGATTTGGGTGGATAGTGTTACAGTGTGGTGCACAGGGTTGCAGAGCTTCTCATCACTCAAATTTGGCCTCAAGTATAGAGTGGATGATGATAGTAAGCAGAGCTGCTGGGATTGGGAAGAGCCTCCCGAGCTCAGGGTGAGAGCAGAGCACTGAGCTAGGAGGGCTCTGGTCAGTGGCTGGGAGGATGCCGGCAGGTTATGAAATGGGTGGGAGGCAGTTGGGAGAAGGCTACAGGATGAGTGGGGATGAATGGCAGATGTTGTGCTGTGGCAGGAATGGGGGGATATTGGAGGAGTAGGATGTTGGGGTGAGGGAACTAGCTGGTGGAGCTGCAGTGAATAGGATGTATGTCAGGGATGCTGGGTTGTGTGTGAGGCAGTCAGGATAAGTGGGGTTGATGAGGGGTGGTTCTGGAGGGATGGTGACTCTTGCCTTTCCAGAAAGCTGGATCAGACCCACACCAGGCATGGCCACATAGGGGCAAGTGGATGTTTTTAAAAGTGTGCTACTCTGCCTCCACTGACAGGAGCTCAAATGTACTGGTTATTAATATTACAGACATGAGTCATTAGCCTCTTTCATTCACTGATATGAAAGATACAATAGAAATTTGTAGAACTGACTTAAGTTCATGCACATTTAACCTTCATTTAGAATTAAAGGTGTTTTTTATATTTGAAAGTGTTAGTAAATACATCTTGATTATCCTTATCTAAAAGATTTTATATACATCTTGGCTATTGTTCTTAATAAGGACTTGAGCATGCATCTTTTCTGGTATTTCCTTAATATTTTTTTTTCTGGTTCATCTGTTTTTCTTTACTTTTGGTTATTTTTGACAATGGGGAATCTGATATATTCTCACAAATCAAATCAGGCATCCAAGGCTTTATATTACAGAAGAGAGAAACTAGTGAAATTTTAGATGCAACTGAAGAAACTGATTGATTCCATATAATTTCTCAGCCAACTTGAACTGTCTCGGGTGCTATTGTAGATAAAAGAGAACACAACTAATGAATGTTTTTTCTCTTCATTAATGACTCCTGGGATAAAATATTGGTTGCAATTTAAATAAAAAAAAATCCCAAATCCTCCAAATATGCATATATATTTGTCATCCTTTAGGAGACATCCCTGTAAATGAAGAGACAATAAAAGTACATCACCCCAAGTCCCAAACTCATTTAATGTAAAATGACTTGCACAGTTCTGGGATTTCAGATACTGTATAAAATGGTTTAAAAACTCTCATTGCTCTGTTTAAGCAGTTCATAGATACTGCATCAAATATGTACTATTAGAAGATTTACCCAACATTCCTTGGGACCTTAACTCAGTTTGTATATTTTAATTAAAATGGCTGGGCTTATCATGAGGGTTTCAGTATACAGGGTGTCCCAGGAAGAGAGGGCTACTCCAGCCTTCTCTCAGTGCAGCAGGTTGGGGCCAGGTGAGAAATGTCTCTCCAGCTCCAGCAGGCACAGGCCAGGTGCATGTTCCCTGGCTGGGGAAGAACAGCCAGTAATGTTCCTGTACAAATTGGGGAACAGGGAGCTTCATTTCCCCTCCTCCCTGCGTCCTCTATCCCAGTCTGGTATTTCTTGCGTCCCTGGGCATGACTTTATAGGTCTGAAGAAGTGAGTGGGCATGTCTTGATCAATGCACGTGATCTGTGTTTTTGACCCACACTCAAACCCCCTTCAATTTGGTAAGATCTACCATTCATTCAGGTTTATTCATTGCTATCCTGACCAAATCAATAGTGCACAATGTTCCCTCTTCACTTTAGATCTACTCCATATCTTGAGAAGAGCATGAGTGATGGGTCTATCATTTTCTCATCTTGAGTCTTTCATCAGACTGTCATGAGGGGAGATAATGTCCAATTAGAGAACATTCTTTTGGAGATCTAGAAGCTTGCTTTACATCTCCTTCCTGTCATGGTCCAACTCAGATCTTCAGCGCATACATGCTTCTTTTATATCTGTATATCTTATATCCACATGAATTATCTGGAATTAAGTGTAAACTCAGAACCTTACATTGAAAAAGCAGATGAATGAGGGACTCAGAATCAGGTGTAAAATGTGGCTTATGCTTCATCATGGTTGCAAAATGTTTCAAAAGCTACTTTTATTATGTGGCACCTGAGTTTTAAATAAGTTAAGTGCAGTTAGTTAATAAAAATGTATGCATTCATGCATCGTTTATAATTATTTGCCTTTGTTTCAGAGTGAGAAGCTCTTGTTGTATGACACTGTACAAAGTGAACTAGAAGAGAAGATCAGAAGATTAGAAGAAGACAGACATAGCATTGATATTACCTCAGGTAAATAGGATTTAAAAGAAAGATTTTTAATTACCTGGTGTCATAGTTCAGGCAAGTGCACTAGTAATGTCCCTCCATGAGCCATTAAGAGCACCTACTCTAGGTTCTTCAGCTATCATGTCTCTTGGGCAGAGACCAATATCTCTCTCCCTCCTGAATGTATTACAGAAAAGAATTCAAACAAATGCCAACAAGCTTACCAGACATCTTCCCCCATCTCTAATTAGGACTATGGTAGGAGTCAATCCTTCATACCTCACAAAGATGTTTTTCCATGGTTACAATTTTATAAACTTAGTTCAGAACAAGCACATCTATATAAAGGGAAATTCATGGATTGGACTTTCGATCTTCAGGTTATGGGAAGAAGTAATTAGTAGACAATGGTTCCCTTTTCAGGGTGTAATTTCAATATTCTGGATTTTTGCATAACTGCAGAGGAGAAATTGTACTGATCTCTAGAGAAAACACTTGATATGGTTTGTCCCGAAAGTTCATTCTTGTCTGGCATACTGCTTGCCATAGTCCTTTTAAAGTTCATAACATGCCAGGGGTCACATCCCATCTCACCTCCCCTGCCCCAGGAGAAGTTGCATGCAATCCTGGAGTCTATAATAATCCATAATCTTTGCCTTTTAATACACAGTGGACCAAAAAATACTTAAATTTGATTCAATATAGCTTTTTAAGGGTATTGCAGAAAATTGCCATATCTCTCATTTTGTAGCTAGCTATGGGTCAATTATGTACATGTATTGCATCCATAGAGCCTTTCATCACACTGAAATGCTGTTAATTGTATTTTAGACTTTATTCTAGCCTTAGTGAACTTAAAGTAAATACAATCTGGTGTCAGAGAAGATGTCACTATACCTTGTCTGCTATAGCAGTGGTTTTCCAGCTTTTTTTTTTTTTTTTTTTTTTTTTTTTTTTTTTTTTGTGAGAGACCCAGTTGGGAAAAATCATTTATGCCTGTGACCCAATAATATCTTTTTAAAGTCTATCTCTCCCTTCTCCACACGAACTCTCCCGTGACTCCCCTGCCCTGCAGAGCTCCCTGTGTGGCTGCTGGGGAATTCCCCTCACCCCTCCGCAGAGCTTTGCCTGCTGACCATGAGTGAAAGGAACTAAATTTTTGTTTGCAATACAGCAGTACCTGTAAGAAATATAAATGTAAGGTGTAGTGCAAGGGGTTCAAGGCAGAGGGGTGGAGGGTGCAGGAGTCTGGATTGGGTGTGAGGGATTCAGGGCAGGGGGTTGGGATGTATGGGGGAGAGAGTGTGGTACGCGGGCTGGATTAACCTACCTGTTCCAGACTGGGCCACTGCAGCCAATTCCATCTCCCTTCCTACCACCACCATGCAGGACTGAGACTGGGACCAGGCTGCCAGGGCCAGATGGGACTGCTGCCAGTCCTTCCTGCAGCAGATGGGGACAGGCCATGGAGTCTATCCCAGGGTTGGGGTTGGAGTTGGAGGCAGGCCACCACAATTGTGGCTGGACAAGAGCCATTTCTGTGCCCTGCCCCCTGACAGGATTGGGGCTGGGGCTGGACCACCGTGCCAGGAATGGGGCTGTGACCGGATGGGGAACAGACTATGGGGCCTGCTCCAGGATTGAATCCAGGCTCCCGTGGCTGCACAGGAGCCAATTTTGGCCCCTTCTTTCCCCCACAAGTGCAAGGCTGGAGCTGAACCACCACAGCAGGAGCCATGTCCCAGCCAGCGAGGGGCTCATTCCGTTCTCCACTCCACAGCAGGAGTGAGGCTGAGGCTGTGGCCAGATGGGGGCCAGGCCACAGGTCCTGCCCCAGGATTGAGGCAGGGCTGCTTTAACCCCAGCCAAGCAAAGACCCAGTTCTGCCCTCTGTCCCCCTCCCCTCAAAAGAAACAAGGCTGGGGCTAAGCCACTTTGGCAGGAGTGAAGATACCACTGCCAGTCCTTCACGTGGCAGTACGGAGCCGGGGCTGTGCTGCAGCAGCCGCAGCCTGGCTGGACAGGGACTGTTTCCACGCATCACCCCTTGTCAGGAATGGGGCTGGGCACATGGCCAGATGGGAGCTGTTGCCAGCTTCTCCCAGTAGCCTAGCTGGGAGTGTGCATACCTCCCCTACAGCATGCCCCCAGCTGTCCCCTTTAAATTGCCTGCCTGTCTCCTGTAGAATGGCGTGCCCAAACCAACTCTTGCCAGAGACTTTCACCTCTGCTGTCATCCCAGTGCTGCATGTCCTGCGACCCTAAGTTTGGGAATCACTGTGCTATGAGGAGAATCTATTAATTTTGGTGGATAGGTAAAATAAAGGTCTACACAATATAGTACATTAAAATATGGCAATTGCCATTCTTCTCACAAACTGTTATAGGTCACATTTTCAGATCCATGCTTTTTAGACAATATGTTTTTTTACTGTAAAAGAGTTAAACATCAAATTCATGAGTAATACATGTGTCCATCTAACTATAGCATTCTGATGGGGTTTTTTTTTCCAGAGTTATGGAATGATGAACTACAGTCCAGGAAAAAAAGAAAGGATCCATTTAGTCCAGATAAAAAGAAACCCGTTGTCATATCAGATATCCTTTTTCTGGTGTCCTTGTCTGTGCAATATTTTGTATAGCCTACTTATCACATGTTCCCCCTTACATTGTCTGCTCAAGCAATCATATATTTTAATATAGTTAGGAAGTTTTAACTGACTTGCACATTCTTGCCATGTGAATATCAGTAACACAATTTACAACTTTTCTTCAGGGAGACTTTATACAGTTATATGTTCAGCATATCTGTGTTCAACCTACGATATCAGAGTGAGCGTGATTACAAAATCCATGACTTCTAGTGATTTTTAGTAAATACAGTGAAGTCTCTGAATAGGCAGACCAAGCATAACTATAAAATGTTAATATTTCAAAAATTGGTTTTGTTTTGTTTTGCTTTTTGCAGATGACTATATCTTGTCTGACTTATGCATATGCAAGTACTAGAAGACTTACCTGACCTTGCTTGGATCCTTCAGGGCAGGAGCATGTGAGGAGTGCAGGAATCAGGGCAAGGAATTGAGGTTGTGGGAGGCTTGGGGCAGGAGTGCGGTGCAGGGCTCAGGGCTGGAGGTGTATTGGGGGGGGGGGGGGGTGCAGAAGCTAGTTGGGGTGCACCGCTACGCGGCAGCTCCCCAAGGCTATCCTGATGCCCATAGCTCCAGACTATCTCCATTTCTGGCCCCTTGCTGCTACCCTATGGTTACTACATAGTATAACTGTCCCTGCTAGCAGCACTTCCCTTTCTGTGTTATGAAAAACTATCACATTCCAGGCACATTCCATTGTCCTGGCACAGCCAAATCCTTACCTTTCTGTAAGCCGTAATAAGAGGAAGCTACATACCAAGTCTGGTGGTCCTAGCTCTTACTGTTTAGGAGGAGTTCTTGAACAAATGGATAGACAGACAAACTCTCTCAAATCTAGGAGATTTGTCCTTCGTTTGTTTTGTTGAGTACATAATTGGTGTATTAGTTTTTCCATAACATTCTCTTATCTGATAGTAGCTTCTAATAGCCTCTCTTTGGAAAAACAAAGATAGCTCATCTCCAAAAGAATGCTTAAAAATATACATTCTTACTGCTGTTGGCAGACAGATTTGGTTTTAATTGTGGTTGGTAAGTCTAGTTGGTAAGTCATCTTTTGTGACTTTAAAATCCAGATTAAGATCACTGTTTTCAAAATACTATTTGCAGAAGTGACTGTTTTAAATTCCATCTGGTTTTCCATTTCCAAAAATAGAAGCAATTGAATTCCTGAACATGTCAGCCAGGTTTCTTCTGTGACTTTGTTTCAATACATTTGTCCATTGCATTGGCTCCAAGTAGAAAAAACAGAGGAAGGAAGTTGTTACAGAGTAGCAATCATAACAGTGAGAGTAACATACACTGAAAAAAGAGGAAAAGCCTGTTCTAATCATGCTTAGCAAACAAATTGGAGCGAATGGAGAGGACACAAGGGAAGGCTTAGGGAAAAACAAGCATAACATTAGTGAGAAAGCACAGAGAATATTCTAAATTTAGATGACATTTGGAAACTTAATTCTACTAGTCATTGACTAATCTTTTAAAATAAGGGATTTAATCACATATTCTAGAGTATTTAAAACTCGGTATAATATTGTTCTGGTACATTACTAAAGCATTATTTGATATGTCTAGTAATAGTATAATTATACTTGGTGCATGGAGAAACACATGATTCTGACTCCAAGAAGTTGGCAGTCTTTAAAAGGTATACAATTCCATGCACTTGGTATGCAAGATGATGTGACAATGTATTTTTCTGATAATGTTGAGACACTGAAGTCCAAGTTTCAGAAGTCTAAAAAATGGATAAATATGAATGAAAATTACAGCTTCCTAGGACATAATAAGTAAGAAGTTAAAAGATTAAGGAGGGCATGATACAAGGCTCAGGAAATGGAGGCTGCAATGAATGATTCTGGAGGATGACTTTGGAGATGTAGGTAAAAGGAAGATAAAATAAATGTAGGTGGAGTTGTAGATGGTGTTTTGAAAATGAAGATTAGAAACAGTTTTGTGAATAGTAGAGACACAATTTAAAGACTGACATAATCAATAGCAGAATTTTTAAGAGGATGAAAGGTAAAGTGATGTGGGAAGCAGGAAAACTAAAAGAAGAGGTGGTAGTAAATTATACTTTGCTTTAGAGGTAGAAAGTAGTGGGTGGGTTTTGTTTTTTTTTTTAAAGATTACAGGCTCCTCAGAGGCAAAGATTTGCATTTGTTTTGTACAGAGCCAAACACACCTTCTAGTTCCATTGAAATAAAATGACCGAATTTGGCAGTAGGCAGAGAGAGGAGGCATAATATGACACTATTGAGCTGAGTTCAGCTGATAGTGTAATGTTCAGCTGTGGAGTAAAAACTGTAAAACTTGAACAAAAGATACCCCTGTCTAGGTAACTCTATTAAGAAGAGTTACGCTATGTAGAAAAAAAACTTTGGCTATGTCTACACTGGGAAGGTTTGTTGACATGCACAAGTGAAAACTGGTCATACAGTTGACATTTCATAGCCACATTGCTTTGCACTATCTATAGACAGGGGAGCTAGCAATGTGGGAAAACATCCCACAGTGCAGTGTTGTGGAAAGGCAGAGCTGGTCCCTGTGCTTCTTGGGATTCTCTGAGTTCTCCCACAGTACTCTCAGCTGTTGGAAGAAACATCATGAGTATCTCTGTGAGTTCTCTGTGCCGAGGAATGCAAAGCAGCACAGCAGTCTGTCCAACCTTCCCCCTGCAACAGCAGTCTGCTTGCTGCTATGTTTGTATCAGGGCAGAATGGGAGCATTCCACTAATTTGTTCTTTTTGTTTGTTTCCCAAATGGAGCAGCTCACTCAACTGTCAGATACTTCCTGAGCTTTGAAAAGGGAGGGACGCATGCCTGCAGGACAGCATCGATCACAAAACACTTAGCAGAAATTATAAAACACTGAGCACACCCACAATGCCTGCCCTGATGGCTTACTGGCAGAAGCCAATTATCTGGACAAAACAGAGTCCATGCAGGCTCTTTGTTGACAATAAAGGGACAGGAAAAGACAAAAGTCTGTCACAGAGGTAAAAGTTTTTTGCTGCCAAAATTTCATGTCTCCTCCCACCCCGCACAAAAGTTGCGTTTTAGTGTGTACCCTCTCACTATTTTTGTCAACAAAAGGTGGTTTTTGGTGACAAAACATGCCATTGTAGACAAAGCCTTGTTGACCTTTTCTTGTATTATGTTCCATAGCTTGTGCAATTTAACTCCATATCTTGAATTTTCTTTACTTTGTTTACTGACTGTGGTCTAATTTAAGGCTTAAGAACCTGTTTGTCACTTTTTAATTGCATATTTTAAATTCCGGATGTATTTGGTTGCTAATGTTTTGCAGGCTTTAGGTAAATAAGTTGCAAACTGTTACACAATCATGAATTCACAACTTTTAGATCTTGACAGCGACCTAAAAGTTGTGAATTCATGGTTTTGTCACAGTCTGCAGTTGCTGTCCAGTGCAGGTAAGAGGCTCAAAGAGGCTAGCTTCCAGAAATGAACACACAACTCTGGAGATGGTTGATAGGGAGGTTCTATCTTGGAGGAAGAAGAGGAGGCCTGAAGTCTTTGCTGACTTTCAGCTATCCTTCAGATGCAAGGTAGAACGAGAAAATGTAGGGGTGGGCTGAACTCTAGGAGTTAGGCCAAAGGGGATCAAGCCTAAACATTTTTTAGCATGGGGTCATTTGACATCACACTGGACTCCAAACATTTGAGGTGTTTAGGCCCCCCTGTTCAAAGTGAAATTAAAGATTGTGGGTTTCTTTTTTAAAATTCTATCGCTGTTTTATTCTGGGAGTCTCTAATTGGGATACACCATGTCAAAGTGTTGCTTTATTAGAATCTTTCTCAGAAAGATGACCTGTTCTAATGAATAGTAATGAATGTTACTCAGTTAGGATGGCATGGCATTATCATAAATTCAGCATAGTGGAGGTACTTTTAGCTAGTGCCTGAAATTTAAGTGGTGGTTGTTAGGGATGTCCTAGTGTTATGGTGACCATATGTCTCTCTTTTTCCTGGAACAGTCCTGGATTTAAAGGTTCTGTCCTGGTGTCCCGATAAAGGCGGCAAAGGTCCCGGAAAACCCGTTCAGATCCAACTACAAATGGAACCGCCATTTCTCTCCCTCCTTGGGACACTCTTGCATACACCCAGTGCTAGTGCAGCGCAGCAGCAACTCCCTGCCTCCACCCAGCATGTAAGCGGCTCCTTTGGTGCTTTGCGCAGGCAGCTAGGGCCGCTGCTGGTAGCGTGCAGTTTCCAGAGCTCCAATCTCCAGTGCAGCATGTGCTGCTGTCCAGCAAGCCCTCACCACCGCATGGCCCCTTCCCTCCTGTTGCAGGACTGCCTCTGCCATGTGTGGCCGCCAGCCCAACCTCCTCCATTCACAGACAGCCACCTCTGCTGCTAGGGGGTGAAGGGGCACTGGTTGGGGGATAAACCTGGCAAACCACTCCTGGGAGATGCTGCCAGAAGCCTGGCAGAGAGCGTGCACAGCCCAGCTGGAGTGCTGCAGAGCAGGGAATGTTTGGGCTCTGCTGGTGTGCTCTGTGCACAGCCGTTTCTTCCCCTCGCCCCTTCCCACTCCACTGGGGGAGTGGCAGTGCATAGACCCGCTTGCATAGCTGTGCTCCGCAAGCCGGGTCTGACTGGGTGCAGGTCCCTGGAGGGCAGAGGGCAGTGGGCAGTTAGAAGGGCAGGAGTCAGGACAGCAGAAAAAAGTGAGGGGTTTGGGGGGCAGCAGGTAACAGGGGAGCTGATGGAGTAAGGGGAGGAGACAGGGCAACAGAGGGAAAAGGTAGAGGTTTATAAGATATTTATTAATAACTTGGGAGCCACAGTGGCACATCCAAACAAGCCACATGAACTCAATATTGGCACACAACACAAAATTCATTCCACTCATGGGAGGAAAATCTTAAAGGGAACACTTCCCTCAGCCTCTCTCCATCCCCACCCCCCTGAGTTAATGTGATATAAATTGGGTTAATGTAATTGCAGGATAGTTGCATGAAAGGGATTCGGTGGGGGCCAAACTCATCCCTTTTTAGTAGGAGGATGGTGGGAAAAGTTCTTAGAGGATCACACAACACCTTTTACTTCTGGTCATGTGTCCATCTTGATCCTGAGAGTGTTACCTCCAGAGGCGTGGCTAGTGGGGTCAGGGGTGTGGCTAATGTGTGCCTAATTTTGATTCAGAAAATATGGTCACCATACATAGTGTAGTTGAATACCCGATTAACTGAAGCCTGTATCCGAGGAAGCAAGGGCAGGGGAGGAGGAGCTGATACATGCAGGAAGCCAGCTTTTAAGCCATCTCTCCTTGCGTGCTGGCTCTGCAGAGCTGCCTCCACACCCTCTTCTCTCCCCCCCCCCCCCCCCCCCCCCCCCCGCACTTGCTGCCTTTCATAGAGACAGAATGGAAAGGCAAGCAGGATCTGGTGGGGGGGGGGGGGGTGGAGCCACCTTCCCCCTGCCCTGTTGCTGCCTCTATCAGATTCAGCAGCTGGGGAGGAGGGGGGCAGTGTAGGCTGCTCTGTGGGATGCTGTCTGGGGGGAACTTGGGGCCCCCTGCGGACAAGGACTGTTGCTGCCCTGCAGTGCTGCCTCTGTATCAGGGCAGCAGGCAGGAACTGGTCTGCACAGGGAGCTGGTTTTCAAATGAGCTCCCCTCATGGACTGGCTCCCACCTGCCACCCCACGCTGTTGCCTCTGATACAGAGGCAGCAGTGTGGGGGGGCAGGGGCCACTCCAGGAATGGGGTTGGAAGTGCACTGGCTGCTCGCCCCACCCTTGGGAACTATCAAATAGTTGTGTAACTGATAATCATGTAACCACATCAAATATTATTCAATGAATCATTATCTAACATCCCTAGAGGTTATTCATTAGTCAGGTGTAACTTTGTCATCTGGTTTTCTAGTACAAAAATAGCTAAAAGGAATTAGGAGGTATAAACTTCTAAGTATTCATGCTCTGGATGGCTGTGCTGGAGGTATCTAGCAGAATAGCTTAGAATTACAAGATACATACACAGTTGTTACTTATTTTGAGAGAGTGATAATCCCATGTGAAAAACAAGTGTTAATAAGTCTGAGACATTAAGCAGTCATTTCAGAAAATTATTCAAATTGAAACTGAGTCAAGATTGAAAGATCCATGTTAATTTGCTGTCTTGTAGTTATTTATTTTTTAAAGTATGGTGTTATTTTTCTAATGCAATATATAGTGCATATTGGAATTTCCTATAATCTTTCAGTATGTTAAAATAAATAGTCTTTACATTTGTCTTGATTTGTAAATCTCAATGAGAACTACAAAATACAGTACTAATAATGAAAGTTTAATGATAAACAACTTAAACTTCTAGTTTCAAACCGCTTCAAAGCTTAATGTGCTATTTAAAGTCAGGGCTATTTAACTTATAAATGTTCATAATTTCTTAACTTTTGTTATGGAGCTTATGGAATGGAATAAACCAAGATAGATCTGAACACTATATTGTAAACTAGTATGTATAAATTTCTGTTTTTGAATTGTGTATATTCTAGTAAATATGGTAACAGTTTTGATATTTTGATGGTACAGAACTGATATTTTAAGATAGAGCTTTTAAACTTTTAAAACTCTGCATTTTTTCCATGTAATAGTATATGATTTAGCATCACTAAGAGATTGCACTGGAGATGTTAATTTAGGTGCTTGCTTTCAATATTGTAGAAAAATAAGCTTCCAGGATTGATTTTATTCTGTTTGGAGTACAAGAAACATTTTGGTGTCAAGTATAGAATGGGTTTATAATGTCTCTTATAATCTTGTAACCCTGTGGTGTACTGCAATAACAGTCTTAATGTAATTGTGAATATGATAGCTTCTGGGAAACTTAAGTGACACTTGCATACTGTGTGGCTCTCAAGACCTGATTTTTGCAGTGTTCTTTCACGTCATTTGGAATTCTGTGTGTGGATCAATTGCAGAATAGAATTAAGTCACTTCAAATTATGAAGATTGCAGACTTTTTATGCATATTTCACTGTTAAAGGTTGGTTTCCTTAACTTTTCAACGCCCCTATATAGTTTATATGTTACAAGACCTCGATATACTTGAAGACTGGACAACAATAAGGAAGGTATGATTGGAGGATAAATGAATGAATGGAGCTTGGCTGTTGGGACTTTAGACAAGATTCTAACCTAACTAAACATCACCACCCCAATTCCCAGTGCTTAGAAAACCTCCTTCCTATTGTAATGTCCTGGGACCTAATAAAACGTACAACCTGATGATTAGTTGGTTCTAGAAGCAGTGTTTCCTATCTTGTGGAGCACCAAACTATTTTAGAGGAAGGTTAGCCATGGAGAGAATCAGGACAGGGAAATTTATTGGATCCACCTCATTTTCTGATAGACGTAAAATCTCATTTAAAATGTTAACTGGTTAAACTACATGGTTAACCGTCTCACTGTGTTGTGGGTGGGAACCGCTGGAGTGCCCCTTGCCTGTGGCATGGTGGGCCTGGCTGGGCTGTAACAGAATCCTGCCTGTGGCATACTCAGGCTGAGCTGGGTACCGCTTAACTGGTTACCCCTTTACAGCTGTACTCCCTGACTGTGAACGTTTCCCTAAACTGCACATATAACTGGATGACTACTTAAAAGCCCACCTGTCTTCCTTCTCTTCTACGGCACTAGAAGATGGGAAAGCACAGTAGAAAAATATACAGAAGAGAAATACACAGAGAGGACACTGAAGGTGTATGAGGGTAGGAGATAAACGTGGAAGAAGGTGAACAAAGTGAAGTACAAGGGAGCATGAGCAAATCCATCACAATTTAGTCTCGAACACACAAAGTTGGAAACTGCTTTGCTTGAACTACAGCAGGAATTCTGCTGAACAAACATTGGACATAAACATAATTTCACCCTAGTAGCTCTTGAGTGTGTCTGAGAGTAAGTAAAACACAGCCATAGAACTTATTTGGCTAAAACTGCTACTTGGATCCAAGCTAGGCAGGATTGTTTCTATCGCTTTTTTGAGTGTGCTTTTCATTTTCCAAAATCTTTATCTGGCAGCTATTGATTATAAGACAAATTAAAAATGTTTTGTGCTATTTTGGGTTTGGCTGGCAACCTGCGGAGAGTAACATCAATTATACAGTGTTGTATAAAGAATTGCTCTTAGTTTATTTAAAATCAAAAGCCTGTTAAAGCTATTTTGATCTATTGCTCTACATGCTCATATGTAAGTATTCTATGGTATGCAGTATTATAAAATAATTTGCTATACATGTTTACATGCTTGTTCTAAAATATGTAAATGCTAATATAGTAAAGAACTTCATTGCAGTAATTATATTCAAGTAAACTTTCTTGGCGTTTCCTGTTCTGTAATTCCAGGCAATGGCAACGCTGGGGCCACACAGAGTAAAGCCAGAACGTAAGTCATAAAAACCTCACTACTTAATACATTCTGCTTTCATAAAACAAAACTCTTTATGCACAACAGCATAGATTTCCTCTAGACAGCACAGAGATTTATCAGACACAAAAGGGATTGCAGTGGTTGAGCAGGGGAAAGGAAACCAGAGGGCTTTAAGGGTATGTCTTTACTTCAAAAAGAGAGGGGGACAAAAAAAACCCAGCAGCAAGTTGCAGAGCTCTGGTCATTTGACTCAGACTTTGACTATGGGGTTGTAAATAGCAGTATAGATATTTCCGCCCAGTCTCTGAGGCTATGTCTACACTACATGTTTTGTCAGAAGGCAATGCAAATGAAGCATGAGAAAATGCTAATCAGCACTTCATTTGCATTGCCTCTTCCAGCAAAACACGTAGTGAGAGAATGGTGTGGATCTCAGTGCTCAGGCTCCAGCCTGAGTGGGAACACCCACACTGCTGTTTTTAGTCCTGCCATGTAAGCCTGGTCAGCTGACTGGGGCTCTGAGACTCTCAACTATGTGTTTTGTGTTTGCTGCATTGTAGGCATACCCTAAGCTGCATCCTTTTTCTCAGGCCTTAGCTGAGGCACAGAAGTGTTCTGTGCTTTGCAGAGGGGTTGCTCCCTCCAATGATAGTCTTACTTTCTAACATATATTTATATGAAGTAGTTCTTTCCATTATCATTTCAGTATCTTCTAAATGAAGTGTTTTTTCAAAGCAAGGTTAATACTTAAATGGTGGAAGAATACCAATGGAAAGAGTAGCCCATTAGAGAATTGGATTGGCTTGATGCATATCAGTGCAGCTTATTAATGTTTTTTCTGTGGCTTCCATCTTCCCTAGTTGAACTTTGTACGGTGGCTAATTGAAGTTAAGCAGAGCTTCAGATAGTCCTGTGAAAGCTTATCCATTTCACTATGCTGTACTGCTCTGAGCCAATGAAAAAGAGAACTTGGGATATAGAAAGGGCACAGTGCTTAGATAGCAAGGTGATATGCTCCTTAGATGCCTGCATTAGGAAGAAAAGGAAACAAAGGAGAGGAATTGGCTGGGAAACAAGAGAAGAGAAAATGGATAGGTGTGGCTGTTTTTAATGACAAATTTCTGTTTGTGTACTATGGTTAATGACATAGTACAATGGTTCCCAAACTGGGTTGGGACTCTAAAGTGGATCATGACCCTCTTTTTAATAGGGTCACCAGATTGCCTTTAGACTTGCTGGGGCCAAGTATTGAAGCTGAAGCCCAAGTCCCACTACCTGGGACCAAAGCCCAAGCCACCATAGGATTCAGACCTGGGTGGCAGGAGTATGGTTACTGGCTCTCTATCTAGGTCTGACACAGTTGAGCTTTGGCTTTGCCTCCTCCACACCCGTCCAGGCTCAGGCTTCTGGGATCTTGTTGTAATTTTTGGTGTCCGAAGGGAGTCACAGTGTCATGAAGTTTGAGAACCCCTGAAATAGTATGCTGACACATTTGTCTTGGGGATGAGAAGAGTTAAAATATGTGGAGTAAGGAGAGAGGAAGAAAATTGATCAGTGGCTGATACTTAAAGACTTGCCACAAATACCGGCTACCATGATGTTTGCAAATGTCACATTATTGATATGGGAATGCTAGAGATACTGTGGTTTAATGTTAATTTTATCTGAAGATGGACATGTAGTTTTTAATAGACTCCACTGCAACAGGAGATGAAAGGAAAAAAAATCTTTTTCTATTAAGTATCTTAGATTTCAGTTTGGATGTTGCCCAAGGTAGCAGTGCCCTTTTTATAAACACTTCACATGTATGCATGTGCTGATACAGCTAAGTATTTGAAAATCAATTTATAAACCTGACTTCAATATATGCATGATGAGTAATAAATATTTCTATTGATCATTTTAGCACCTGTCAAATTAGAAAAGCATTTGCACAGTGCTAGGTCTGAAGAAGGAAGGCTCTATTATGATGGAGAGTGGTATGGCCGTGGACAGACAATATGTATTGATAAGAAAGATGAGTGCCCCACAAGGTAAAGGTCATTATACCCTACTTCTGTTTACAATAGCATACATTATACAGTTTCATACAGTGAATGAAAAACACACCTTTACATGTTCAGTCAGCTGTTGCCTTGTCAAGTTATTTATCAGTATTTTTATGTGTTAAAAGATAACCAGCGGCTGTCTTCTAGATATCTATTTTTGCCTTCCTATAGGATAAGTACCAAATTATGTAAATGTAAGGGCTTAATTATTTTAATCTTTAAAATACTTAAAATTTGACTAATGATGTGTATTTCTGAAATAATAGCCCAAAACATGATCAGAAACAAAACTCCATCTCTTAAACCACTAGATATATTACACTTAAAGTGCTATTATTTTCTTGGACTTTCCATCTATATTTTTTTCTGGCTACTAATCCACAACCTGATGTCCCCTCTTCAGATATCTGAATCTGTTTATGAAATGAAATCTGAGCCCATGTGCTAAATGTGTGTCATACATTTTAATTAAAAAGCCATTGAAAATGTCATATAATTGCCCCTGTTTTATTCCACCTCAATCTTTTACAAGTTGCTCCACTTCAGGAAAAAGTCTGATTAAAAACATGTGAAAGATAATTGTATAGCTGTTCTCTTTGTGGTTACCAATACTTTATAGTGGCAAGATGGGATTAAGAGTTGACTAGATTGAGCATTGGTCTGATCTGGTATGGCAATTTCTATGTAAAGGAGCAGAGATGTGATAGGTCTTTGAAGGTGACGTTTTGGCTCCCTTGAAGTTACTGGGAATAAAATGGGACCAGGATTTTACTGTGTAGACCAGGGCTAGTCAACTTTGGAAGCCACGGGGGCCACAATGAACTCACAGCACATGCCGAGGGCTGCAACTTAAGTGTGGCTGTAAACATATGCAAATAGCTTTTCACACTAACGGGCATGAATACAAAGCGTTTTCCACAATGCCCCGACGGTCCCAGTACCTCCTCTCTGGGGGCTAGAAATGCCAACACTCTGTACCCATCTGTTCCAGCAAGGCCATCCCCTTGCATCTTTCAATGTTTACCCCTCCTGAGAGATGCCTCACCGTTGTGGATTGCGTTCCCAGTGGAGGCCACATTCAAAGGATCCCACCCGCGGGCTACGTGTTGAGTCCCACATAAACCCAAACTGCACCACAGGCTGCAAACAAGCAGGCCGTGGGCTGCATGTGGGCTGCATTTTGAGTAACCCTGGTGTAGACTGAAGCCATGAAACCTCTTATGAAAATGAGATTGTGAAGTTTTCTTCTCAGAGTGTTTAGTTCAAGGAGATTAGTTTTGACCCAGTTTTAGTGGACTCATACCTGAATATTTTCAAATTTGCAGACAACAGCTTCAAATCAATAATAAAATGTGTCTGCTTTCAAATGTCCGATGTTCTAAAAAGTTGGAGCTCTGTTTATAACATGAGCCTTTTAACTATTTCCAGATAAGAATCTTTGTTAAATATGGATTAGAGTACAAATTATGTTGAATTTGTAGGACCTATTAAATTTCAGTGAATTTTAAGCAATATGTTGAAAAAGAAGATAAATGTGAACTTCTGTCCAGCATATGGTTAAATGTATTCACAGCTAAATTTTCTCCTTCAAAGTTCAACAACCATCAGCTTCAATGAAATAATGCAAGTAAAACTCAGGACAGTGTTTGATCCAATTTATGTAAAGCCACACAGGTTGGTGTAAGAAACTATTCTTCTGTAATGAAGGAATCCATCTGAAGTGAACAATAGTAATTGAAATCAGCTGTGTCTGATTATTTTTGTTTTTTTATGATGTGGGAAAACATTTGAACAGGAGTTTTAAAAACTGTTCAGAGCTCAAGCAGGAAAGAATTTGAATACAATTATACATTGTTTTAGCACTTATACTAATGGACAATAAAAAGGTCTGTGGAAATCATCTGCTCCTTCCCATTTTGCCTTGAATTGAAGTTTGAAGATTTTTTTTTTATTTTTAAACCAAAACACACAGGTAAATGTGTTCAAATGCTTATGAAAGCCATGCTCTGATTTACATATGCTAAGCTGTGCCATCAGAGGAGTTATGCTGTTCATCAATGATTAACAGTATGTGAAATTTACAATATTGAGATAATCTGGAGATCTGATTTGTGCTATGGTGTGTATTCTGTAAATAAATAGCTCTTTCTTTGAATTTATCTGAGGTCACCACAGCATTAAACTGTAATTTGTACACTACAAATATCCAAGTACATCAAGATCCTTTAAAATGTGTTGGTTATTTCAAGGCTGAGTAAACTATCGCAATTTCAATGTGAGAGAGAGAGAATATCTTAGAACTCATGAACAATGGTTGAGGTCCAGAAGGTCTGAAGAAGTGTGTTTAAAAAGAGAAATGGAGGGGACCAGAGGGAAATTATCGACCAGTCAGCTAAATTTCTATGCCTGGAAAGATACTGGAATGAATTATTAGAGATTCCATTTTTAAGTTCCTAAAAGATAATGGATGACAGTAATAGCCAACAAGGATTTGTCAAGAACAAACCAATCTAATTCTTCCATTAACTGGATTACTGGCTTGCTAGATAAGAGGCGGGGGAAACAGTGAACACTTAATTATTTTTATGTGACGCTTTTGATGCTGTCCCATGTAATGCTGTCATATGCAGACTAAGAAAATGTGGTCTAGATAAAATTGATATAAAGTCAGTGCAAGGCTGGTGGAAAAACCATACTCAGTGGCTTGCTTTCACATATATAGAGGTAGGAGGTCTGTCCTGCGTTCCGTATTAGACAATACTTTCATTAACTGGATAATGGAGTATGCTTATAAACTTTGTGAATGATGCTGCTGGAGGGAATATCAAACACTTTGGAGGAGAGGATTAGAACTACCTTGGTGAATTAGAGACTTGCCTTGAAATAGGGATGTTAAATTGCAGATGATCAGCTAATCGAGTAGTCGGAATTTCTGTCCACTACTCAGTTAGTCAACAAGCAGGGGAGGAGGGGTACTTGCTTCCCCCGCTGCGGCTCTGCCTTTTAAATGTAGTAAAAGCTGCCTGGCTCCTGCAGTGGTCTGGACCCAGCGCGAGCCAGGACTCAAGCAGTCCTAGCTTGTGCTGGGTCACCCTCTGCCTCGCCTGCCCCCCCCACCTCCATCGGAGACAGTGCTGGGGGGAACCAGTTTTTAAGCTGGCTTCCCCCCAGCTCCTGCTCCCCCCACCCTTGCTGCCTCTGATATAGAGACAGCGGGAGGGGGCAGGGAATGCAAGTAGTCAATTACTACTTGATAAGCCTAGGTTTATCAGGTAGTCAACTATTCAACTACTCTTTTACATCTCTAAAATCAACAAGATGAAATGTAGTAAAGATAAATGCAGAGTCTTTCACTTAAGAAGGGAAAAGCAAATGCATAAATACAAAATGGGGAATAATGGTTTTCCACTGACAGTAGGATAAGAAGTAATGGTCTTCAATCCCCCTTGCTGCAGATTAATGTTAGATAAGGGGTGAGGGGAATTTGCAAATTATAAGGATAGCTAAGTACTGAAATAGCTACCCGGAAAGGTTGTGCAATACTTATCTTTGGAGTTGTCTAAGAGTAGATTAGACAAACCCCTATCAGAGATGGCTTACACATATTTGGTCCTGCTACAGTTCAGGGAGATAGATTAGATGTCCTCTGGATGGCCCTTCAGTTCCTACATTTTCATGTTTCTGTGAATTATCTTCAGCTGATTAACAAAGTAATAATGACTGCATAGGAATACCACAAGCAATTAAATGTTTACAATCCTTAAATCAGATGGTACAAAGGAACTTAATAAATTGTCTTGTACCTGCTTTCTAGCAACAAACACTTTAGAAAAACAACTCGTAAAATGTTCGCATTAATGTTTAATCAATGCAGAGAAAGTCCATGTAAGAAAAATTCAGCTGGCCAAATAGTTAATTTTTTCCTCTACATGAGTGCTGGCTAACAGTAAAAATACAAGTTCTTCCTCATTGTCTTTTTGTTGGAGAACAATTTTGTTTGACCCAATCTCTTCCCCCCCCCATGAAGCCCACTTCAGACTTGTGGATTGGTAAGCTGCCTTAGTGTGTACTGTGAGTCAAACTTGTGTTCACTACAGACACTAGAGGCAAGGTGAATGTTTTGTTTAACTAAATTAAATGTTTGATATTCATTAGAACAATCATGTTTATTACATTGAGATGCCTGGATGAAAATTATTAGTGAAGATACAGTGTTTCTAGATATGTCCATGTATCTTTAGCATCAGCTACAGAATTCTGTTAAAAATATCAGTGTAATCAGAGGCAGTAACTGTCTGGGCCTGGTACTTCTTAATGCAGATATTTAGTATTCCAAAAGATCATTCTACTTGTGGGGTTGGTCGTTTGGTTTATAAGATCATTTGTTTTCTATTTTCTTTCTTTTTAGTGCCATAATTACAACAATTAACCATGATGAAGTGTGGTTTAAGAGGCCTGATGGAAGTAAATCCAAACTGTACATTTCTCAGTTACAGAAAGGAAAGTATTCAATAAAACATAACCACAATTGACCATTACTAAACAGATGTGCAACAAATGGTGTTACCATGCTTGATGTGCCAATGAGATGAAAGATGTATTTAATGTTTTGTATTTTGTATTAAATTTATGGCAGTATCTGATGTATTTGTAGTACTGTATGTAAACTTCATATGGGTGTCACTGAATAGGTTAAGACTCTTAATCATGTTGACCAATACATTTTACCTCTAAACTGGGTCCAGTGCCTAAAATATGAAGTATACCTTCACAAATAATGGCTGAACTTCTGATTTAAAAATGTATGTAAAATACAAAACATTCACTTTTTATTGGTGACTAGATTTTTTTTTTTTTTTTAACTTGAAACCCTGAACAGCTCTGACTTCTACAAGTTTAGCCATGCCTCCTGTCGCAAAAGAAAGCCACCATTAAAAGTTTGAGGAGCACTTTCTGGTACCCAATAATAAATTAACAGTGTTGGTGATGTTCTTTTCCAGGTTATGAAAAATGTCACTAGCAAAACCAATGTAATTAGCACAGCCTCTACCTGAAGTGTATATGGCCCATAAAGGGTATGAGGGTCTGGCAGTATTACTGTGTAAATGGTAAATAACTGAAAGTATTATGTTGCATGCTTTACTTGTCTGATCTATAGTCTTATGAAACAAATATTCTAAAAACACTTTGTCAACAGCAAATGTTACCCTCAGAAATGGTATATCTGGGACAAATTAACAGTGACCTGTTCATTATATGGCATCTTTGTAAATTTCCCATATTTTACTTTTTTTTTTTTTTTTTTCCTTAAGAATTGTTTCATGCAAGCTTAACTTCCCAAACTGCACAAAAGTTACCTTTTAGGACATCAGGGACAGAGTCTGAAATTCTTAATGTTATAATAAGTGTCTGGAGTATGTAGACAAACAGGTGGGATTGGAGAAAAATAAGATTTTTCTGGTGATTGTGTGTGTACTTCACTGTCTCTTATGATGAGACTCTCTTTTTAATGCAAGGAAAACTTGCATTTACTTAAACTGATTATGGCAAAACAGTATTTGCATTGTCCTACTTAATACTTAACAGCTTTACTTCTAAAATGTCATTGCTGGTGTGCAGGGTGGTAACTACTTGATTGTTGCCAAAATTCTAAAATATTGGACCTTTACAGTGATAGAAAAGCATTGCTCAGGATAAACTGCATGTCATATTAACATTAGCCAACTGTATATAAAATAACAGCTGAAGTGTTGGCTTTTGAGTACTTACTTAGTATGTACACAGTTTGATAAAAATTTTGTAATATTTGTATTTTTAATGCAATATATAAATAAATGATCTGTGGTAGTAGACATTTTGTACAGTTTTTTCTTAAGAGTTGCAGATGTCTAATTCTAAAGACAGCTAAAATATTGTAGTATTTAATATTGCCTAGAAATGTATTTGTTCCACAGAATCTAAAAAGGTGAATACAGATATTTTTCTGGAAAATCACTTGGAAATGTAATATGTTTACAATAAACTAGAATGTAGACATCTACGTTCCAGTATATATGTGGACTTAGACTGAGACACTTGTAGTATATGTCTGTTATATTTCTGGCTTCTTTACCTCATGTCTTTGTGAATGTGAAGTATGTGAAAGTTTAAACACAACAGAAGTCGTACATGTGTTCTAAACAAGGTTTGTTTTAAAAATTGTAGAAACATACACTTACTTGTTCATTTGAAAGTTGACACTTGTTTCAATCTCTGAAAGAAATTGTACAAGATACTCACAAATGTTACCTATATGTGTACATGTGCAACTTTTATTTATTTGGGATTGGGAAGTAAATTTTTGGGAGCATTACTCTAGTAGGGTAATGCATTACTTTAGCATGTTTATTAGCTGACTACAGTAGCATTAATATACACTTTTGCCTACAAGAAAGGGTAAGAGTGTAAAGCAAACTTAAGCATTGTGGAAAAAATTGTTCACTACAGTAGCATTAATATACACTTTTGCCTACAAGAGAGGGTAAGAGTGTAAAGCAAACTTAAGCATTGTGGAAAAAATTGTTCAATCTAAAGTAGGTGTGCTTGGGGAATCTTAGTTTATATTGGACATGTATCTTGAGAGTATAGTCTTTGAATACAAACTTTGCTGCTCTGTGTCCATGCTATTCCTTGTTAGCAGAAGCAAGGGAGTACAGGCAGTCCCCTGGTTACGTACAAGATAGGGACTGTAGGTTTGTTCTTAAGTTGAATTTGTATGTAAGTCAGAACTGGTACATATTGTAGGGGAAACTCTAGCCAAACATTTCTCCAGAGCTCAGTTTTATTCTCCCACACCTCACTTCCCTCAGTCCTTTATTCTCAAGCTGAGGTGTCTGCTGAGAAAAGCCGCTCTGCGTCTCCCTGGTCTGCTGGGCGTGGGAGGGGGGCGCTAGCTTCGCGTCTCCCTGGTCTGCTGGGGGGAAGCAGCTAGTGCGGGGTTGTCTCACCCCGTTTGTAAGTAGGGATCCGATGTAAGTCGGATCCATATAACCCGGGGACTGCCTGTATTACACTTTTTGACCTGCTCTACACTGACAAATGTGACTGTCAACTGACACTTTAACACTGTTCAGACACTATGTAGATAAGTAGTATTTATAACTGAACCTTATTCAATCCCATTTGAGAGAGCACAATTGCTGCCCTTAAATTTTATAGTATAGAGCAAGTATGAGCGCTGGGTACAAAGTAATGCCTGTGCGCAACTGACATGAGTGGCACACAATTGAGTTTAGGAAGAAAATTGGAAGTCCATATTGAAAGATTGTATTTAAAAAGCACATTGAATGACTAATAAATAAATCAGGCAAGTTAAAAAGTAAGCAGCATGTGTGTCTGCACTGCATCTGGAAGATGAGATTCCTGGCACAGGTAGAAAACTTTCACATACTCTGCTAAATCTAGCACATTTAAAAAATAGCAGTATGGATGTTATGGCATGGGTGACTGCTCAGGCTAGCACTCACACACAAATCTAGGGAGTTGGGTGGGCTTGGAGGTGAGTGATTAGTCCAAATTACTATCTATGCTGCACTGTCCATACTGCAGTTTTCAGTGCACTACATCCAGCCAGTGCTAGCATGAAGCTCTTTACCCATGCTAGCAATCACATCTCCCTGCTACAGTATAGATTTACTTAAGCACATTCTTGGTTTGTGTGGCAAGTAAGAGGTTACGTGAGATTCTGAACTCTTTTGCCTTAGATTCAGGTGAACCACTTTTTAACTTGGAATTTTTAAAATTGGTGTTTCAAGTCAAGTTAATTTCAATGGAGAATTATTTTCTGTCCTCTCAAAATTATTTTACTCTTGTATGTTCAGAAGAAAAGGGATGAGACCATGGAGTAAACATGGATATCAGTTGCCAGAGAGAAGCTGGAACTTCAAGAGTTTATTTTGCTTTTGTTAGTGCTCTTGATTAATTAGTGATCAAGAAAAAGTAAGGAGCTGTGCTAGAGCAAAATTTGTAGACTCGATTACTTAGTTAAATGCAGAGAACATCCAGAACATTATAGGAACTTGACTATGCTGCTTAAGAAAGAAGGGTCTGCTATAGACTACCAAATTAGGAAGAGGAGATGGACGAAGCATTTTTAGAACAAAATAAATATCCAAAACAGAAGAGCTGGTAGTAATGGGGGATTGTAACTACTTAGACTTCTGCTGGAAAAAATAATATAACAAAACATTGAGAAAGTACTTTGAATGTACTGGGGACAACTTTTTGTTTCAGAAAATGGAGGAAATAACCTGGGGGAGAGCCTATTTAGTTTTGCCAATCTGGAGGTTGAAGGCAATGTGGGTGAAATTGATCATGAAATAATAGTTTTTCAAGGTTCAAGGAAAAGGAAGGAGTGAGAGCAGCGTAGTAAGGACAACAAACTCAAGAGGATAGGTAGGTAAGGTCTCCTGTGGAAAAAATGTAAGGGAAAAAGGAGTACAGGAAAACTGGCAGTTTCTTAAGTAGAAATGTTAATGGTTAACTAGTGGAGCCTGGAGCAGCCTACCGTAGTCAGGAGGCTGGAGTAGCCCCTCTAGGTCCACTACTGGCAGAGGTCGCTGCAGCCCGGCCCAAGCAGCCTTCACCTACAGCGGACCTGGTCCCAGGCATGCTGCTGGTAGGTGTACTCCAGTCTGGCTGGAGCAGTCCCCTCCCCAATTAATCAGTTAACTGATTAAACATTATGTTTATTTAAACATTAAACAGGATTTTATATCCCTATTCTTGAGGAGACAGTATTAAAGGCATAATTGACAATTATTCCAATGTGAAAGAAAGATAGGAAGAAGCTAGTACAGCTCTGTCAGGAGCCCTTTAATGACCTGAAAATAATAATAAAAAAATCTTGTAAAGTGGAAATATGGATGAACTTCTGAGGAATACAGAAGACTAGCACAACCATGTAGGGACAAAGTAAAAAACATCTAGCACGGGATGTCAAAGTCAATACAAGGTTCTTTAAATATGTAAAGCAAGAAAAAGATGAAGAAAAAGTATAGATCATGAAATAATAGACCCAAGGAGAACTAATAGATGCCAGGAAGAAAGCTGAGGTACTTAATGCCTCTTTTGCATTGGTCTTCAGAAAAAGGAGTAATGGTGACCAGATATTAAACATAATTGGTATGAAAAAGAGGGGAGAGAACTTCTGGCACATGGCCCATCTGGGAAATCCACTGGTGGGCAGTGAGATATTTTGTTTATGTTGACCAGCCATATCCCCCCCCACTGCTCCCATTGGTTATGGTTAGCTAGTCCTAGCCAATTAAAGTTGTGGGAAGCAGCCGCCAGCACGTTAGATGTATTCAAGTTGTCAAGATCTGATTAAATTCATCCTAGAGGATTTAAATAATTATATGAATCAACTTTAATAGAAATGTAGCCGTGTTAGTCTGGTGTAGCTGAAACAAAAAACAGGACTATGTAGCACTTTAAAGACTAACAAGATGGTTTATTAGGTGACGAGCTTTCTTGGGCCAGACCCACTTCCTCAGATCAAATTGTGGAAGAAAATTGGCATGACCATATATACCAAAGGGATGCAATAAAAAAAAAAGTGAACACATATGAAAAGGACAAATCAAATTTCAGAACAGAGGAGGTATGATGGGGGGAGGTAAATGTCTGTGAGCTAATGATATTAGAGGTGATAATTGGGGAAGCTATCTTTGTAATGGGTAAGATAATTAGCATCTTTGTTGAGACCTCTGTGTAAAGTGTCAAATTTAAGTATGAATGACAGTTCAGAGGATTCTCTTTCAAGTCTGGTGTTAAAATGTCTTTGAAGCAGGATGCAGGTAATCAAGTCATTGAGACAATGCCCTTTCTGGTTGAAAAGGCAAGAAACTTTTTTCTTTGTGTTCCTGTCTAATATCTGTTTTGTGGGCATTGATTCTTTGGCTAAGTGTCTGAGACGTTTGTCCAGTGTACATAGCAGACGGACACTGTCGGCACATGATAGCATAAATTATATTTCTGGAATATTCCTGCTCATCCAGAAATATAATGTCTACACTGCGGGGTTTTTCAAAGATAAGTATCCTGGAAAAACTGCCATGTCCAGGGAACGCGTTTGCTCGTCCGCTGCTTTTTTTTTTTTTTTTTTTTTTTTTTTTTTGCGGAAGTGCAAACACTCTCTTTCAGAAGCCCTGTCTTCCTCATTCCATGAAGAAAATGGATCTTCCAAAAGAGGGGGATTTCCGAAATTTGACCTAGTGTAGATAGGCCAAATTTTGGAAAAGCCTGTTCTGAAAAAAAAAAAAAATCAGAAAAAGCTGTTTTGTACACCTAGTCTGGAGAAATGGAATCTAGATGAAATTATGATAAGATGTGTGTTCAACTGGTTGAAAAACTACTTTGAAAGATTCAGAAGGGTAGCCGAGTTAGTCTGTAACAGGAAAAACTTTTAAAAACAATGAATAGTCTAGTAGCAACTTAAAGGCTAACAAAACATGTAGATGGTATCATGAGTTTTCGTGGGTACAACCCTTTTCTCCACATGACTGGAGTATTAGAAGTCCAGATCCAAGAATAAATAAGGGAAGAGGATGGGGGAAGAAGGGGGGAAAAAAAAGACAGTGAGTAGATTGTTCAAGTAGTTACAAGAGGCTGATAACCAACCAATGGAGGTGCTAATTGTTCTTAAGTCTTTAGGATGCAGAAGGCAGTGTGTGAACCAGCAGATGTCTCTGTTCGTGCCATTTGCATAAGAATTAAACTTGTAAATGCAGTTAAGTTCCAACCCTTCCCTGTGTATTTGACTTGTGGAATTGTCCTGAAGCAACACAGTGATTTGGAGATCCATTAATGAGTGCCCAGGCAGGTTAAAGTGTTCTCCAACAGGTTTCTGTGTATTTCTTTTATTTTGAAAGAGTAATTGTGATGTTGGCAGACCACTTACCAGCTCTTGCCAAGGCTTTAGGTCTGAGCAGAGCACTTGCAAATTCATTGCTGGAAACAAGTCTGTTTCACCTGTGTTCGTATGGTTAAAACAGGTGCTGAACTTTATTAACCATGTGTTTAGACTCTGAGATGTTTGTATTTGCTGTTTGCATTAATCTCACTTGTAACATCTTTATCACATGCTATAAGGTAATAAGTTTTGCTTGAGAACTGTAAAAAGTGTTTGCTCTGAAACAATGAACCCAGTCAGGAGGGATTGTCTTCTGACCATCAAGGCCTATCCAAACTAAATGGACCATTGTGGGACATTCCAATACAAAAGGCCTAATTTGCACCCTTCACACCTATGAAGAAGTTACATGTTAAAGGCTCACCTGATCAGTTTATATTCTAGAAGGAAGAAATTATAATAACTGACCATTTTTCATCTTTTGATGTTTGGACTCTTTCCGTGCCAAAGTTATGAACTAGAACCCATGCTCAACCTTGGTTAGCCCTGAAAGACATTGAGAATTGACAGATTACTACAGCTGTCACCTTTTTACAACCATAAACTGTAACTCATTTGTGTATATGCTTGTCTGCTTTAAACCTTGTAACTGATTTTTCTCCAGTTTGAATAAATCTTTGACTACAAGCATTCTCTTTGGTGAGTGAGCTAATGTACAAATAGAGCTGTAGTGAGTGGTCTCTTGGGACTGGGAGCAACCTGAATATGTTGTGATCTTAGTTGGTGGTTATACACTAGTCTCTAAGTTCAGCTTGCCTAAGCGACAAGGTAGACTAAAATGCCCTGGGGGATTGCCTGTGACCCTATGGTAAGATTGTTGTATTTCAGGAGTTCATATTTGTTTCTGGGTTGGTGAAATCTAATAGATCTTGCAGCCAACTTGGGGTTCTGCCGTACTTAACAATCAGCTCTGACTTACACTCAGTTATGAAGCACTCCAGACAATGTGACAGTTGGCATTGTCTTGCCAGGATTCACATGCCCCATGACAGTTAGTGCTGGGGTTCTAAGGATGTGTCTAGACTACATTCCTTTTTCGAGAAAAGGATTTAAATTAGGCACATCGATATTACAAATGAAGCTGGGATTTGAATTTCCCGTGCTTCATTTGCATAATGAGGGACACCACTTTTTTTTCAAAACGTGGCTTTTTCAGGAGAAATCTCCCCCCCGGCAGTTTAGACAGGGATTTTTCGAAAATAAAACCCTATTTTGAAAGATCCTGTAAACCTCAGGATGAAAAAAAATTAGGTTTACAGGATCTTTCGAAGTAGAGTTTTATTTTCGAAAGATCCCTGTCTAACCTGCCGTGGTGTGTGTGTGTGTGTGTGTTTTTTTTTTTTTTTTTTTTTTTTTTTTTTTGGAAAAAGCAGCATTTTGGAAAAAAGCGGCAGCTGCCATTATGCAAATGTAGTGCTGGAAATTCAAATCCCGGCTTAATTTGCAATATGATGTGCCTAATTTACATCCCTTTCTTGAAAAAGGGATGTAGTCTAGACACACACTAAGCCTGTTAAAAGTTTAAACTTGATATTGAAAGTTTTAAGACTTAAGTGTAAGTAGCAATGAATGAATCACAATCATACAAGAGTCTTGACCCAAAAGCCCTTAAAGTTATGTAAGGAGAAAGGAGTTCACCCTACAAAGAGAGCCCCAAATCAAGAACTAGTCGAGACAGTTTGAAAGTAATCATCAATGGTTTGCTGTCAAACTGGGAGGACATTATCTAGTGAGATCCTATAGGAAACAATCCTGGGACTAGTTGGATTCTTAAGAACAAGTGATTACTGGGTGTAGGAGACTTACCCAATTAAGTGCCATAGTAAAGTCTCCAAGCATTCAAGGAAAAAGAGTTACATTACTTCTCTAGTTAAGAGACTCCCATTATCTGTTATGGACAGTCTGTCTTAGTGGTCAGGGCAGACTCCTTGGCATCCAGGTTGAGGAGCAATGCCAAGAGTCAGCACCAAAGTTTACTACCAAATTTCAGAGCCAGGGTCAAGCCAGGAATCGAAACTGAGTCAGAGCTGACGTCAAATTCTAAATGCCAAAGCCCAGGGTACTAGAACTGACGGTTGGAAGCAAGGCATAAAGACAGGAACCAGAGAAGAGACAAGGATCAAGCATGGAACAGGAGCACACTGAGAACAAGAGTGAAGGCAGAGGGGAGATGGGAGCTGAGCAGGAGCAGGCTTGGGTTCAAGAAGCAGACATAACAGAAACACAATAGAAAATCACCGAATTGCTTCCTGGGTTTCCTTCCGGCTTAGAGTGATTTGGTGGAGCTGGACAATCCTCCAATCTAGGCTCCTTTTGGTAGTGTCTTAAATGAGGCAATAGTTCTACTTGCTGTTAGCCTCACAGGTTTTTTCAGCTTGTGGATAGAGGCCAGGATGCAATGTCTGGGTAGACTCGCTCTGTCCTGGATTAAAGACCTGGGATCAGGAGTGAAAGAGCCCTAAAGTGTGTGGGGGAGGGGGTGGGGATGGGTGTTTCAGCTGTAGGCACTCTAGGTTCATAAACCAATGTGTTTAATGCACATTTAGTTAAATAATAGCACATGTACTGGAAATAAGCATATGTATATGTCTATTGTAAGTGGGATTTGTAGCACTGCTAATTAAGATTCCCTGATGCTTCCCTTTATAGGAGCCCGGTTTTGGTTGTTTTTGTAATTTTGTGAAACATTAACTGTTTGGCTGAAATTTTCCCTACCGAGTGTCTTCGTTACACTGAAACGTTTTGGATAATTTCAGCCAAAGGGGTTCAGCCATTTTTTGAGACTAGGAAAAAATACATTGTTTTGCCCATGTTAAAAATGTGTGGAGACATTTCTTTGAAAAGCATATTAGGGGCTGTGTGGTTTGGAATAAAGCTTTGTAATGTGGCAGGGGGTGATATTTGTGGGACAAATGTGCCTTTTGCTGTCTCTGAAAATCCACAATGATTTGCCCAATTTTAGTAACTGAAACAGGAAACAGCTGAAAGCTCTGTCCTCCCTGAGCTTACTGTCTAGGTTAGAAGACTGGGCTTGGATGAGAAGCCTGAGAAGTGGAGCTTAGGGCTAAGAAGGTAAAGAAAATATGGGACACTTTGGTTGGTCTGAATCAAAAATTTTGTTGGATCTTGTAAATATTTTCACTTTGTGGCAATGCAGACCAGAAAAAAAAAGTCAGTACCTTAAATCTTGTAGGATAGGAAAACTTCCTTGTTTAGTGATAGAAATGTAGCCGTGTTAGTCTGGTGTTGCTGAAACAAAATACAGGACTATGTAGCACTTTAAAGACTAACAGGATGGTTTAATAGGTGATGAGCTTTCGTGGGCCAGACCCACTTCCTCAGATCAAATAGTGGAAGAAAATTGTCACAACCATATATACCAAAGGATGCAATTAAAAAAAAAATGAACACATGAAAAGGACAAATCAAATTTCAGAACAGAAGGGGGATGAAGGGGGAGGAAAGAGGGGAAGGTAAATGTCTGTGCCAAACCGCATCAAAAAAGCAATCTGTTTTTTCAAAAGATAGCATCCATTCAGTGTGGATGCTATCTCGCATTTAAACTGAGATTAGAATGGATGAGGTGGCCACCAGGGAACCTGTACTTTTTCCTCTTTCCTCCTCTTCTGAAATAACTCCCTCTTCCCTGTCTACACATGCCTTTTTCTGAAAGAGCTCTTTTGGGAAAAAGGCTTCTTCCTCATGGAAACAGGATTACCAATGCCAGAAAAACTCCTCTTTTCTTTCGAAAGAATGCAATTGCAGTGTGGACGTAATTGAAGTTTTTTTTGAAAAATGGCCATTCTTCCGGGGGAAAAAACTCTGTAGCATAGATTTACCCTGGGAGAGGCAGAGTTAGAAAGCAGCTCTCCAGCAACAGATTGTTGTCTTTTAGCCACAAACCCCTCTCCTTTCTCTTTGTGCAATCAGTCCCCTGCCTCCTTCACATTCACTACACACCTTCCAACTTCAGTAACAAATGAGGCCAGGGTCTTACGGAAAACACCCTCCTTTACTACACAGCTTTGATTCAGTTCCTTCCTATGAATTGAATAAGGCAGGGATTTTTTTCCCCTGAAGTGTTCTTTTGAAAAAAATGGATCTTGAGTAGCTAAATGTATTAATGCTTGTGAAGCACTCCAGTATTACAGTGATAAATACCATAGAAAATCTCATAATGAAATTAATAATTCTGTCCACAGGACAGGGTCTTAATAGTGTGCAGTAAACCATGCATAAGGTCACATACTGAAGGAGATTAAAAGAAAACATTGAATAACTACTCATTCATTGACCATCATCCATCCTGTGCACTGAATGAGGCAGGAGTCCCATGGGATAAATAAAATCAGGTATTAAAGACTATATCATAATGCACAGGCACAAGTGGGCCCAGAATAATTCTATGTGTAAAAACAATATAAAAATCAAGGACACACCAGCTTAAGCAGTTTAGTGAAGGTTGTACTATTCCCATTCTGCTGTTAAACATCTTTACTGTTTTTTAAAATTCGTTCTTTATTGAATATAAGAGATCTCTTAAAAATAACTACATCTAAGTACTAAAGAGGCACCGTGGAATAGTGCCATAGCAAAGGTTACAGACATGACTCACGTTACAAGAGCTAACTTTCTAAGTCAGGATCTGGATCCACTTTAAGAGCCTTCTTTGTTTCTACAAATATTTTTTTAAGGGAAAACGTAGAAAGTGCTCAGTATTTAGCATTAATATTTGGTTAGCTGTCCTAGATTTTGCATTCTTGTTCAACAGAACTGTGCAATGAGAAAATCTTCAGACAATATAATGGCCTTTATTTTTCCAGTGGCTCAGTGGCAAATGACAGGAAAAAAGGAAGATATAGTAAGAGCAAGTTTATGAAGGGAATATTGAATTTCTCCTCATACTGTGTGTAAATTTACCAGGCTACATATTTTTTTTCCTGAAACCAAAATACTCTAATAGTTCATTTAGAACTCCCCTAAAGGAAATTAAATCCAAAATAGTCCATGACATTTGGGAAAGTTAAATCTGCCCCAACCAAATAATTTGACCAGAAGGAAAATGACAACTATGCCAAAGATACATTTTGAGGAAAGCCTGAAGGTGGCAGTAAATTCATGCAGGAGTTAGCAATAGTTTTAGAATTTTCTATTTCAGTGTAATATTAGTGTATATTGTTCAGTTTCTTGTACTTGCTGTAGAACTACTATTGGATTTAATCCTATTGCATACTAATTAAGGGATATTCAGAACGAGAAGATAGTGTCTAGGGTTCTAAAGGAGGATTATTTTTTACTACTGTAAGCTGAAAGCAAAATCACTGTGTAAAGACTCAGGAACTAAAACTGATTATATGCTTTCTAGTTGCTATAGAAACAAAGTATGTAATTAAACAAAAGGAAACCTATAAGAACAGTTACTCTGATGAAAGTACTTAGGATTGGCACAATGAATTAGAGCTTTATATGGGAACGCTAAATCAACAACTAGGCTGGGGACGAGGTGGCTTTAAAATAAAAATTCACCCACTCAATTTTTTTGCTCTGAATTGACAAAACATTGTTTTGTTTCCTCAAATTGATTTATAAAAAGGTACATTAAGAATAATACAAATTGAGAAGCGTTGGCTCTGAAAACTCATTTCAGTGCTCTTGCAAATTAATGACATTAAATATAATACTTATCAGGATGGAAAAATCAAAAGTGAACTTAAAAAACTCGGCCAAAATCAGTGAAAAATCAAACTATTTTGAGATAATCTGATAACAGAAATAATATATAGTGTGTCAGAAAAAATGTACATCACAAACTAGAAATACTGTGGTTTTAACAAGTATTTCAAATTAACTAGCTGTTAGTAACAGCTTCCAGAAGAGGGCACTTTGAGTTTTCTTATGTTATCAATGCTATTAATTTTCAACATTTCAACTTCAGTTCCCAGAACTTTCTATTTTTTTCTTGAGTTCCAATTATAATTCAATTTTGATTAAAAAGTAACAATTATAGTGTTTCCCCACCGCCTGGGGATGTAAGGTGACTATAGTAGTTTAACATATACCTTTACTGGAAAAGGGTTATGATCAGGGCTCGACAAACTGCTGTTTCTACTCGCCTGTAGCAAGTAGATTTCAGCCGGTCGCTCTGTGCGCCCCATTCACCAGTGCTGCACACATGCGCAGTGCTGGTCTGGTGCATGCGCGGTGTGGGGCTGACAAGTAGCTCTTGCCGCAGTTTGTCGAGCCCTGGTTATGATTGTATTATCCCAATTCTATTCATACGTTTTTATAATCTTTTCATTACCTTGAATCTGGATTTGAACAAGTTTTCCACCTCAAAATCCAGAAAGCAGAGATTTTAAGGGAATATTAGAAATAATTTTAAAGGGGATAGAAAATGAGACAGAATATTTTTTGCCTCTGTATAAAACCATGTTATGCCCACATCTTGAATACTGCATGAAAATGTGATCACCTCATCTCAAAAATATATCTTGACATTGGAAAAAGTTCAGAAAAGGGCCACAAAAACAATTAGGGGTTTGGAACAGCTGCCTTATGAGGCGAGATTAATAAAACTGGGACTTTTCAGCATAGAAAAGAAGAGATTAAGGAGGGGCTGTGATAGATGCCTATAAAATCATGACTGGTGTTGAGAAAGACAAAGAAAAACTATTTACTTGCTCCTAACACAATAACTAGGGGTCACCAAATGAAATTAATAGGCAGCAGATTTAAAACAAACAAAAGAAAGTATTTTTTAACACAACACACAGTCAGCCTGTGGAACTCCTTGCCAGAGGATGTTGTGAAGACCAGGGCTTTAACAGGGTTCAAAAAAGAACTAGATCATTTCAAGGATGATAGGTCCATCAATGGTTATTAGCTAGGATGGTTAGAAATGGTGGCCCTAGCTTCTGGCTGTCAGAAGCTGGAAATGGGTAAAAGGGGAGAGATCACATGAGCATTACCTGTTCTGTTCATTCCCTTCCCCCCACCGGGGTGTTAGGGGTTCCATGGTAGTACCTCTAATGGGGTAGTACCTCTAAAGGAGGGCTTGTCACACTTCTTCGGGAGTGGCCCATCCTTTATTGATTTTTAGCAGCACTCAGCTCTCACCTGTGGCTCCACATAGTTGCTTTGCATGCAGCAGCGGCCACACCCCGGGCAATGGCTTTGACAGGCCGGCTAAACCAGGTGAGGGTAGCCGATGGGATTGAAACCCTCGGTGAGTTAGGGACTTGGTCATCCCAGCATGCAAAGACTGCTTCGATGGATCTGGTGGAGGAAATCTTTATGATTCAACGGCTGAGAAGGCATTGCAGCAGCACACTATGGAGTGTGTGGGGCATGTCAGAACCTTTAAGGTGACATGGCCATCCAGTGCATCTGAGGTAGTCTCCAGAAGTAACGATTTTTTCATACCACTGGATTCTGACTTCTGAGGCAGAGAGAGTGGGATCGTCTCTGTGCAAAGGCTTTCCCACTATAATAATATTTTTAATGCACAGGTTATGTTGTGCAAAAAAAGGAAGTTGGTAATGGGAGCATGAGGGATAAGGGATCTTTCGGAAAAGGCTTTATTTTCCGCAAGATCAGCGTCTAGACTGGAGCTTTTTCCGGCAAAGCTCCGTGCTGAAAAAAAGCGGCAGCCATTTTTATGCTAATGAAGTGCAGAAGATTTAAATCCCTGCTTCATTAGCAATTGCGATACATCTAATTTACATCCCTTTTATGAAAAAGGGATGTAGTCTAGACGTAGCCATGGAGTTCCCTTGTGAGGAAAGCAGTGACAAAGTTTGAGGACGACCGCTGCCAACGCCTTGCAGCTGCACGGGAAAGATGACCTAGAGCTGTGTTCTCTCCTGTCCTGACAACCGGCATCCCATGAGCATCGACCTTTGGGCTCTGGAGCCACATGCGTTTCCATAAATGAAATGCACAACATGTCTTCCTCGGCTCCCGACAGACAACCAACAACAACAGCTCATTCCCCCTGGGGAACCTGGCATTGGCCACTGTCAGAGGACAGGATACTGGACTAGATGGACCTTTGGTCTGACCCAGTATGTCTTTTATGTTCTTATGCCTCACCGCATCCCTCAGAGCAGACTTCCACCAATGGTTTTCCAGTCAAGTCCACCTTTTGTAGAGCAGTTGGTGCTATATGATTCTGTCTGATACTCTAGCAGTAATGTGCACAGTATGTTATATGAGGAGATGTGAAAGGCAGTAAATAAAAACTCTGTACCCTGTTCAGTGTAAGATTGTATGTGTGAGTGGTTAAATGAAAGAGCATACACCCCTGACATTACATCAATTAGCCCAAGGAAAAAAGTACTTAATCATGTCTCTATTTTCTCTCCAAGATTCTGTGCAAAATGGGCCCTTTCCTTCTCTCCACTGGTATAGCTCTTCCCTGCTATGGGAGAGGATTATCCTATAAATGGAACTTTCTCTGTTTAGATCCCTTGTAAGCTCTCAATACAGCCCAACTGGGGATACAGACCAGTGTCAAAAAGCAGGTAACTTTAAATAAAACAGGACAGTGCTGGCCAAAGCTGTTACAGAGAATGTGTGTGTCTTGTCTTCAGCCTGCCCACTTTCAGTCTGAAAATAAAATTAAGGGACAAAAGGAAAATTAAATAAAACTAGACTCTTGAAGTAAAGCCATTTTAGGTCTTCCTACTTACCAGTTACCCCTCCCCCTTAGCTCTGATATGAGTAGCAACAAGTGTTTTACTATTTTAGTAAATATTTATTTTTAAAGTGCATTTTACCTTAGACCAGGCATCCACTAGCATCATCATAATCCTCTCGGAACAAAAATTAACTAGAAAATGTGCTTGTTTTCTGTGAGTCCTCCACATTTTTAAAACATCTATAAGAACACAGAACTGTCTGAGAAGCTGCAAGCTGGAGAACTGTTTACTAACTGGCTGATACCGTCGGTAATGTGGAAATGCCACTGGCGATTCCAGGGTACCCAGCTAACCCCATACTTCCCTGGCTCATGAGGCTGCCTATCTTGACCATGCCAAAGAAAGATTCTACAACAGTGGTTCTCTAACTGTGGGTTGGGAACTCTAGCTTTAGTCCTGGGTGGTGGGGCTTAAGTTACAAATCCTTTGCCTGGGGCTCAAGCCCTTGAGCATCAGCTTTGACCTCCCTGCCCAGAATAGTGAGGCTTGGGCTTTGAGTAGATTTCTCTCCTGTAGTCAATTCCACTACTCTTGATTATCAGGCCAAGAAAATCCACAGTTCCTCCTTTGTTTTCTAGGTACTAGATGCTTACAAGGCTTTCTGTCTCTGCATATATTTTCCAAAATCTGCTCTGTCAGTTTCAAGAGTCAGAAAGGTGTAGATGCTATTCTGCATATGTAATCATTAAGTGGTCTTCTTTCCTGTTCACTTAGCCTGGTGGCTTTGTTTACCTTCTATGCAGATGTACTTTGCCACTGAGGAATTACCTGGGTCAATTAACTTTGTAGACGCAGGAAAACAGGCAAAACAGCATGTTTTTGTCTAGGACAGAATGGGCTTATGTACTACAGTACTTACAAAATACCTTTTAATAGCATATTTACAGTGTATAGCTATAATTCTTTATACACCACCTGTAAATATATCACCAAATAATATTAATGACCAGTGTCATTATTACTGATTTTTATATGATACCATTTATATAAAGATTATGACAACAGTGTGTTGGGGTAATATATGCGTCAGTCTTGGTGTGAGTTAGAATATGATGTGCTCTCTGCCAGTTGGCATTGAAAGACTCCCTGGGTCTCAGCCAACTCTACCTGTTTGTTTTGCTTCTGTAATTAGACTGCTATAATACTGTTCAAGAATTTGTTTTGAATATTTACTTCCTAACTCTTCCCCCTCCTCCCCCCCCCCCGATATACCAGTAAAGTAACAAAACGTTAATAGCATTGTCTTTTATACTTGGGGATGGGATGGACACTATATTTAAAAGATGGGAAAACAGGAGAAAGAAAGGAAGTAAAAGCAAATAAAATACTGTAAGTAAAAAGTCCTGTAGAACAGGTTAGATTCCTGCTCAGTTTCAATAGGTTATGGTTTTTGGGACTGGGGCATAGGTGGGCTGGCTTAATGATTAGGATCAAGAGCCTGGAGTCAGAGACAGGTACTAAATGGAAGGTCCGATCCAGAGTCAGCATCAGTGGTAAGGTGTAGGAGCAAGGCAGGAATGCAGGAACAGAGAGGGGGACTGGGATAAAGAAGACAGGGATCAGGAGTAAGCCAAGTAGATAAGGTCCATAGTAGCAGGCAGCCAGCAATTCCTTTAGTTGCTCAGACAAGTTCCTGTGGTTTAAGTAGAGCTTCCTGGCCAATTAGTGTGACTGCACATCTCAGCATCATCATAGGTAGGGCCCTTTGTGAGCTAAAGGTTCATTTGCTCCCTTCTTCAGTAGTTCAGTTGAGTTGCTGAGTAGCCTATTGGCAAAGGGATTATAGAAATGAAGAGATAGTTAGGTAGATAGGAGCTGGACTTCTCTTATGTCAAAGTAGGTCAGCAGCCACCACCTGTGAAGCTGTCAGGCACTAGAGGTCTCAACCCTAGGGCTGCTGAATGAGAACTTTACCCTGAGTCCCCCAGCGCAGCTGGTACAATTACTGCTAGTATCCCATCACCAGAGGCCATACCTGCTGACTCAGCACGCTCAGGTGACAAGTAGCAGACTGCTCCTTGGATACTACCAGTGTAAAACTTCTTATTCTTGTCCTATCCTTTGTCTAAGGGGTTCTCAACATTTTTCTTTCTGAGTCTGATTCCCTTACTATAAAAACACTGGGGCCTACTGGCAGTGGGGGATTTAGGGCTTCAGTTACAGGACAGTAGAGCTCCCAAATCTTTCGCCCTAGACCCCAGCCAGTCTAATTCCAGCCTGGCTTTGCAAATCTTCTGAAACTGACTTGTGGCCCCTCAGGAGGCGCGGACCTTAGTTGAAAACTGTTGGTCTAAGCAACTAGTTGCATGGCCTGTTGCTGACTGGACTCCTGAAACCAAAGTTCTGTCTCTTTGCTTGGGTCTTGTTGCTGTTAACACATTTTGTTCCTCATTATTTGCCCTAACTCCAGTTACTGACTTCATCTTGGCCTTGGGTGAGATTTTTTATTCTGACCCTGACTATGATTATCATGTAGATGGTATCATGAGCTTTTGTGGGCACAGCCCACTTCTTCAGATGACCGGAGTGTTGGATGTGCCCATGAAAGCTCATGATACTATCTACATGTTTTGTTAGTCTTTAAAATGCTACCAGACTATTTGTTGTTTTTTAAGTTTTTCCTGTTACGGACTAACTTGGCTACCCTTCTGAAGCTTATGATTATCATGTGGCTCCTAGTGTGGTCTTGGACTCTGTGATGGCATCCTGAGGTACAACTTGGAACTGTGTGACTTCTGTGTACCGCTATTTCTTTGGCCTGGTTGTGTCTCACAAAGTTATGCCAGTGACAAGCAGCAAAACCTTCCAGCTGCTGTAATCACTTAGCCCAGCCCTCAATATGTGGAGCCCCAGACACAGCTAAAGTGCATAAAGAATTTTTAAACTACTCATGAATTATGTTGAGGGAAGCACCAGCCAGTTACTCTGCTTCAGACTTGAATCCCAGAAATATACTGTCTTCCACTGCTCAAGAATCCCTTGTATAGTGCAAGGTAATTAATTAGTTTCCCACTCTGACAAAGGATAGTGGATATGGAATAGCCCTTGTTAATCTGAGCTCAAAGTTCCCAAACACTTCAGTCAAAACCAAATTGTTTCAGGTAAAAAATATATTTATTAGCTACAAAAATTTTTTTTTTAAAGTGATTATAAGTAGTGGGTATAGAGATCAAAGTTGGTCACAGAAGAAATAAAAAATAAATGTGCAATCTAAATTCTACAACCTAAGCGAAGTTTGAATCAAGCTGTTTCTCCCCCTGATAGGGTATTTCAGACAGCGTTCAGTTCTTAATACACAGATTCAAGTCCCTTTCAGCATGGGACCAATTACCCAGTTCAAAGTCTTCTAGGTTTTGAGATGGGGGAACAGAGAGGCCAAGTGATGATGTCACCATCTTATACTTTCTTCCAGCTGCTAGAAGAATCCTTGCTATAAGGTGGGGTTTGGTTATCCCTTATTGTGTATATGCCTTCTCTGAGGAGTCTCTGGGATAGTAGATTCTTCTTGATGATCATCAACCCGTTTGGCTAGTCCTGAGGTAAATTCATCTTCTCAGTTACTTCTTTCATGCCAGTGAAAAGCTAGCTGTGGGTTTTCTCCATATATTTTAGTAACAAACCCATAGCAGTCCTTCATAACTTCACATACAGTGGTAATACTTACAATTCCATAGGTTATTAACCTTCAACAGATCACACCTTTTAAAATTATGCCTCATGAGGCTTGTATTGTACAAAACATATCATAATCACATGACAGTGGTGAATATGGGGTTCCAGGATGCCATTCGGAAGTACATAATGTCACATGCTTTGACTCCATTTTTGACCTTTGGTATGACTTCTGGCTCTGACCCCAGGTCAGACTGCCACATTATTGACCCTGACAGAACAAAGAGATTAGCTGTCATTGGAGCAAATAAAGACGGGAGTGGGGAAACATCCCATGGGAGCAAACAGGAATCTGGGGTGTGAGAGAAAGAGAAAATAAATTGTATAGTTTTTTCATTGGCCTCTCTGGTTTCCTAGATCCTCTGCTAGGATGTTTTGAACTGAATCCAGATATGAATGGATGAGACCCCCACAGCCAGATGAATCACTTGTTCTGTCCACTCATTTGGGTGTTTCTGCACTTTTGCATGAATGCCACATAACATGCACATCCTGATTTCTTATTCTTGCAGGAAGCTGATTAACGCTCAGAATCTAGTCCTTGCCAATCTGAGTGATTAATCTGACTATTAATGTATCCCATGCACAATGCTGACACTCCGTAATTTTCCTCTCTGATGTAATTGCGTTTACCCCAGTGTAACATTTCACCCTGCTAACAAGAAACCGAAAAAAAAATTATTTCATTGCAAGTAACAAATTCAGTGTTATCATGAGAACTCTTTTGTAATATCTAACGATAATGGAGAAGTGTCACCAATGGCCTACTCTCTTTAATGATTAATGGTATTCTTGTGCTATGGCCTTACAGTGTCTAATAGAGGTCTATGAAATAGCAAACCTGGATAAAGAATACTGGCAATTCCTAATTTTCTTTTGCAAGCACTAGTTGTTTGAATCCTGAAGGGAACCAATAAGTCACGGAATGTGAGTTCAATAAAAGCCATTTGCTGCTGTCAAGGTCCTATTTCTGTACTCTTTTTCATTATCTTACCACCATTGTCATAGTTCCTTGACCTCTGGTACCTTCTATAACTCTCTCAAAACTAGTACTGTCCACTTTTTTCTTTATAAGCTATCCTTGAACCTTTTTTGTACTACCAGGCCATGTCTAACCTTCCCCATCTTGGCAAATTGCTTGTAGAGGTTGCCTTCTCCCCCCTCTTCAATAATTTTTCATACAATTGTGCTCAGCAGTGACTGGTTTTAATAGAAAATTGCAATGAATGTAGCTATTGGCCAATAGCATAGCCATCTCTCTTCTAAGTATGTAGTAATCTTCCCCTTTCTCATGATGGTCACTTCTTTCCCCATCCCTTTTCATCTCTTTGCCATAGTTGCTTTTCATGTTGTGGCATGTTTCATCCTTCAGGATCACCTCTATATCTATGCAGGAAACTATGGTTCCCTCCTGCCACTTTTTCATTCATAAATATCTAAGAGTTAAGGTCCTGCTTAATTTCTGATATTGGGGATCCCATTATATTAGGCTTCTAGCAGAATTTTTCATGCAGGGAGCTGATCTAGTGTCAGCTTCCTGGAGGTGAGAGTGGAAGCCTCCACCATAGCTAAGGCTCCCCTACTTTCAGCCCTGGGTGGCTGGTGCCTAGGGCTCCTGCTCTCAACCTAGTGCATTAGTGATTGTAATATAGGTGAAACAAAATGTTTGGTTAAAAAAAAACTGCCAAACGAACCCCTAGCAGGCATAATATAATACTTGAGTGCTTACATTGTTCCAGCAAATTTTCCTTAAACAAATAGGTATTCTCTGGCTTAAATTACTACAATTAGTAAAGGAGCCTTATTATTCTTCTGTAATGTTCCATGTCTTGTCTGCAACTCAGCCGCAATTATTTCATAATCATCCTACAATTCAAGCAGGGCCTTACTAATAGGTATTCTTGTGCTGTGGGTAGCTGCTCCTTTGCAACAATACCACAGAGTCTCTAAGCCAGTCTTTCTTAAACTATGTTCTGCGGAACACTGGTGTTCCGTGAACAACTCGCAGGTGTGCCGCTACCTCTTCTTTGTTTTTGTTACTTCTTTGTTTTTGTCTTTTTTGTCTGACAATTTTTTTTAAAAGAAAATGTTCATAGGTGTTCTGCATAAAAAAATATTGTTTAGTGTTCCGTGGTCTCAAAGGCTGTGTCTACATTGGCACCCTTTTCCAGAAAAGGGATGCTAATGAGACACTTCGGAATTGCAAATGCCGTGGGGGTTTTAAATATCCCCCGCGGCATTTGCATGAACATGACTGCCGCTTTTTTCCGGCTCGGGGCTTTGCCGGAGAAAAGCACCAGTCTAGACGGGATCTTTCGGAAAATAAAGCCTTTTCCGGAAGATCCCTTATTCCTGATTTTAAGAGGAATAAGGGATCTTCTGGAAAAGGCTTTATTTTCCGAAAGATCCCGTCTATACTGGCGCTTTTCTCCGGCAAAGCCCCGAGCCGGAAAAAAGCGGCAGCCATGATCATGCAAATGCCGCGGGGGATATTTAAATCCCCCGCAGCATTTGCAATTCCGAAGTGTCTCATTAGCATCCCTTTTCCGGAAAAGGGTGCCAATGTAGACACAGCCAAAAAGTTTAAGAAACACTGCTCTAAGCAATGAAAAGCATCAGGGTAGATATGGTGGGTGGGATTGATCCTGCTTTGAACAGGGGGTTGGACTAGAAGAATTTTCCAACCCTAATCTTCTATGATTCTAGTTAGTATTAACGATTGAAATAAATTGACCAAGGAGAAAATAATAAAGAGTAAAGGTTTGACATTTTTCTCTTCTTTCTTAACACTCATGGGGGGGAGGGGAGAGCGACAGACTTGCGGTGCCCCTGGGGAAGGTGGGAGGGGCTGACTCCACACTTCCAGAAGGATTGGGGCCCCAGGTAGAAGGGATGAGGCTAGGGCAGCCAGCCCTCAGCAATGTTCAGACTGTGCCATGCCGTACCTCTTCCCAGCCAGCCCTCAGTGTGGATGCCTGCCATCCCTTAACACCTGTGCTGTCTCCTCCATTCATTTCTGGATCCAGTTCAGAATTGCCCTTCTTATTTTCAACTGGTTCTTGCAGTTTCTAGAATTTGTGAGGTATATTTCTGGTGCTTTTAATGCAGATTTTCTCATTTGTGCGTTGCTGTATCGGGATATGGTCTTCTAGTGCATGCATTTTCCTGTCCTCTGAACTGTAGACATATTCTGAACCAGAAGGAAATATTGAATATATTTGTGCATCATTATTCTTATTTTAAAATTTATATATAGAACTTCTGAGACATTACATTTTGAAAATCAATTGGATTATACATTTTAAATATTGGATTTTCTTTCGTTCTGAATTTGTTTTGCATTGAGAGGCTATATATTTCATGGACCACATTCAGCATTTTGCCGTGGACCCTCTGCCACAAATAGGCTGGCGCAAAGGGGCAGATGCAAGGCCTTCCAGGAATACTCCTATTGCAGAATGTTCCTATAATAAGTACAGAGTCCACTCTGCACTAACTGGCTGTGTCTAGACCGGCAAGTTTTTCCGCAAAATCATCTGCTTTTGCGGAAAAACTTGCCAGCTGTCTACACTGGCCGCTTGAATTTCCGGAAAAGCACTGACGATCTCATGTAAGATCGTCAGTTCTTTTCCGGAAATACTATGCTGCTCCCGTTCGGGCAAAAGTCTTTTTCTGAAAGACTTTTGCACAAAAGGGCCAGTGTAGACAGCACAGTACTGTTTTCCACAAAAAAGCCCCGATCGTGAAAATGGCGATTGGGGCTTTTTTGCGGAAAACCGCGTCTAGATTGGCCACGGACGCTTTTCCGCAAAAAGTGCTTTTGCGGAAAAGCATCCTGCCAATCTAGACGTGCTTTTCCGAAAATGCTTTTAACAGAAAAGTTTTCCGTTAAAAGCATTTTCAGAAAATCATGCCAGTGTAGACGTAGCCACTGTGTAGGAGCCACCGGCACAGGAGACATTCTGGAATGGGATGGGGAGCAGAGGTGGGCAAACAGGCCAGAGGAGCTAGGGAAAGCATTGGTGGGGGGGGGGGGGGGGGGAGAGGAAGGGGTAAGGAGAATCCGAGCTGCTGAAGTGGACTCCATAGAGGCTGTTGCAATACTTGAATAGGAAAGGCACAAGTTGCCTGGGGAGCCGTTTCAGATTTTGGTACACATGTGTGGGCAATTTTAAGTGTGATTCCAGGGGCTACTTAAGTACCTCAAAAGGCTAGGTGGGGTTTTTTTCAGATAACTTAGGAATTGGCTGACGGGAGCACTATATCTAATTCCCCTATAAAGAAAGAAAAAGCATATACTACTCCAGTTAAAGGCATATTTTAAGTTTATATGTAAATTTACAACAATATAGCAAAATACTCCCAATCCCAAACCTTGAGGTGGAGTCAGAACTGTTCAGCTGTGTCTTATTAATCTTATGATTCTCACAGCTTGGTTGTGTGGAGGAACCTGTGTTTTGGGAATGGGAGGAATCCATTTCAATACCTATATCCAGGATAAAGTCTCATATGAGGAGGGGAGCTGCTGTCATTGAGGGGTCTGTTGCGCTTCAGGGATAAATCTGGATTTGGGGATGATGGCCAAGATTGCATTTCACACAAGCCTGAGAAAAGACACTGAAAATTATGGATGGAAGCAATTAGTACACAGAAATTTCTTATGCTTGGGTCAAAAGTAAGATCTGAACAGCTGGTTCTGAGGACAAACTTTGTCTATTTAGGCAAGTGTGTAACGAACAGGCTGGTGTGTATGTGCACCATGTACCTCTCATGATCCTCCTGGCTGTCATGCTAACTATATTGCCAACAAATAGCAGAGATTCTTTGATAGATCAGGCATCAGGGCCCAGTGGTTTGATGCAGGTGAGTGGAGTTATACCTAGGGTTGCCAGATGGTTTCAACAAAAATACTGGACACACTTGACATTACATCACATTACATCTTATTTAGAAAATACCAGACATTTATATTTTCTCAATTTGTTTCCAGAACAGAAAGCTCAAATACTGGACTGTCCGGTTCAAAACCGGAAACCTGACAACTCTTGTTCTGCCCTAGCTGCAGCTGTGCCACTCTCTAAGGGCATGTCTACACTGGGGAGTTATTTCAAAATAAGGGACCTGTTTATTTTGAAATAATAACTCCTGCTTGTGAAGAGGAATAAGCTTATTTCAAAAAAGTTATTTTGGGAGTTATTATTTTGAAATAACCTGGTAGTATAGACATCGCCTAAGACTGTTGTATGGGCTGCTCAGTGGCACATTGCAGATCCAACTGGCTGTGACACGGTCATTACAGAGCAATACCTTCTGGAATTACACCTTCACTATGCCAGCAAGCTATTCGATGCACTGAATAGGTTGTTACAGAATAGAACAGGGTCAAATAAAACCCAGCCACTGTAATTTGAAATCCACATGCGAGTGACAGGGAGCATTATTTCATCAGCAGCTACGGAAAAAATTGTCACCCAACCCATCAGTTGGAATTTCAGCCTGAGATTCCTCCTTTCTAGGAGCTCTAGGCCTTTCCTCCTTGCTACTGCCATGCAGTTGTGTCAGGGTCAAAGCAAGGACAGAGGTTAGCGCTATGTGTGGTAGAGACCCCAGGGCAACACCTGTGAGAGGCTGGGGGCAGCGGATAGACTTTACCCAGCTTTGGGAAAGACAGGGGTTAGCTCCAGATCTCTCGGAGGGGGGACTCTGGGGACTAGCCAACCGCAGCCAGCCATTCAGTACCACCTGGGACTCCTGTGGTGATTTAAAGGACCCAGGACTCTGGCTGCTTCCTTTGCTGCTGTAAAAATTGCCAGGCACTGGGGCAGCTTCCCCTTTTGCCCTCACCTGTCAGCAGCCTTGGAATGGCCTGAGCTGTGGGTGGGTGTCAGTGCGATGCTCAGCCAGGCCCCCTAACAGCCAAGGCCTTGCAGTTCAGCATGCTGGCCTGTCTATAGAGGGCCAGGGAGGAGTGTGTTTAAACTGCAGTCGCCCTCTAGTAGGTACAATTGGTGATTAACAATGTTAGTGAGAGCCTTAATCCTCTGTGCCCTCTCCTCCCCCACAGTGGGAAGTGCCAGCCCCAGTAGGGTTGCCAGTCACCCAGTTTTCAACTGGATGCCCAGTTGAAAAAGGACCCTGGTATCTCCAGTCAGCACTGCCAACCAGACCGTTTAAAGTCTGGTCAGTGATACAGCAGGGACTCAAGGCTAAAGCAGGGTCCCTACCTGCCTGGCTCCACATGGCTCCCAGAAGCAGCTATCAGGTCCTTGTGGCCTCTAGGTACAGGGGAGCTCCGTGCAGTGTCTCCATTCTAATGTGACCAATGGGAGCAGCGGGGGGTGACACCTGCAAGTGTGAGGGCAGTGTGTGGAGCCTGCTTGTGTCTAGGATTTACAGAAACCTGGAAGCCAATTCCTGGGAGCCATGGAAAGCTTTGATGTGACCCTGAACCTCTTCCCACACTCCCCTGCCCTAGCCTGGAGTCCCATCCTGAAGCCCAAGCCCCTCATCTCCAGTCTCACCCTAGAACCCACTCCACAGCCAAAGCCCAGTCCAACCGCATCCTAACCCCCTGCCCCAGCCCCAGCCCCAGCCCCAGCCCTAGCCCTAGCCCTGAGCCCTCCTCCACACTTGGAACCCCTCTCTTCTGGCCCCTGTCAAAGTCTACACCCCCTGCTGTGGATAAGGAGCCCCAAGAAGCCCTCTCCCTCCCCCCATCCCAACTCCTGTCCCAGCCCGGTAAAAGTGTGGGTGAGGGAAAGTGAGCAACATTATGAGGGGGCTATGGAGCTAACGGAGGTGGGGCCTCGGGGCAGGGGGGTATAGGCAGGGCCTTGGGGAAGGGGAGGTGCAGGGGTGTTCGGTTTTGTGCTACTAGAAAGTTGTCAACACTAGAACCCAGGCAGTGACACTGCTCTGCCTGGGCTCAGCCCTGCACACAGGTTAGGGAGCAGAAACAGAGCCAGGGGCTCATGGTCAGGCACAGGCTCTAGGGAATACATTCTGATCTTAATACACAGATCTGCACAGCACCTAGCACGTTTCATGTATGCTCCCTCACATGGCCCCACTTGTGCACCACTTATTCTCCTAGTACTTAGGCTCATGCTCACGTATCTCCTGCTCCCCTAACCACTGCACTCGCCTCCTGTGCCCCCTTTTCCCCTAAGTACTCCCTTCCTGTGCCCCTCTCCCCAACCCCTTCTCTGCTCCTTCTTCCCTAACCCCTGCACTCCCTCATGGCCCTAGCCTCCTGCACTCCCTCCCTTTGTCTCCCAAATACTCGAAGCAGCTAATCTCCTACCTCCAGCAGCTGCACGTAGCTTGCTGGGAGCCAGCAGCACAGACTTCTCCTTCTGCCCATCCTACCAGCCATTATCCAATAACTGCAGCAATGTGATCAGCTCCCCCATGTGAAGTGCAGCTGCTGCTGGTGCCATTCTCTGAAGAAGGGGTACAGAGTCTGGCCGTTGAGTTGGCCATCCTGCACTTTGAAGCTGGCCTGTAGGGGCACCATTTAGGGAGGGCAGACAATATCTCTACCAAAATCTGCAATAGCACCCCAGTTCTGCTGTGCTACGTACTTTGAGGGGATGCAGGTAACTCCCACTACTCCTAACTAGTGCCTGCTACTTGTGTCAATACAGGGATGAATCTGTCTCAGAGGAAATGGTACATGCACAAAGATAAGAACAGGGATTATCAACTTTCTACCTTTAAAAAATTACATCGTTCCTTGTAGTGTGTTATAGCTGTCTATGGGGGTGGCATTAGTCATTTGGCCAGAAAATGGCTGGAAAATGTTTCCAATCTCCATCTCCCTGGGACCAAACCTCCTTCCCTCAAAAGAAGCCAAGTCACCCAGCAGTCTGGCACCCCCTGAAAGAGACAGCCCTGCTTACATACCCCTAGAATCAGCCCTGTGCATTGAATATGTTATCTCAGAAGTAAATAAGCCTCAATAACCAGTAGTAAAATATGATATTTTAATCTGTGTTCCAGATGCTGAGAGATATAGCACAGAAAATACACACACAAACCTTTTTCTTTTTTTGATCAGGTCCTGACAGTGGCAATTAAGTCTATAATAAAGCATTTATGCTTCATTGTTTGAATCTACTTGACTGTAAAATGAAGCATGGAGAATACAAATGGCATAACTTGGCTTGATTATTTTGTGTCCCTTTTCCCAAGGTTAGCTAGAATACATATTAATATAAGAACTAAGCAAACATTGACATAGTCTCTTCTTGAGCCTACATACAGGATCAGATGCCTGGTGAGAATTTCAATTTTAAATTTGCTGATTATAATGCAGACTCCAGGTGTACAAAAGAGAAGTGAAATTTCTCACAACCAGGCTACGTCTACACTGGCCCCTTTTCCGGAAGGGGCATGTAAATTTCACTAGTCGTCGTAGGGAAATCCGCGGGGGATTTAAATATCCCCCGCGGCATTTAAATAAAAATGTCCGCCGCTTTTTTCCGGCTTTTAAAAAAGCCGGAAAAGAGCGTCTAGACTGGCCCCGATCCTCCGGAAAAAGTGCCCTTTTCCGGAGGCTCTTATTCTTACTTTGAATAAGAGCCTCCGGAAAAGGGCACTTTTTCCGGAGGATCGGGGCCAGTCTAGACGCTCTTTTCCGGCTTTTTTAAAAGCCGGAAAAAAGCGGCGGACATTTTTATTTAAATGCCGCGGGGGATATTTAAATCCCCCGCGGATTTCCCTACGACGACTAGTGAAATTTACATGCCCCTTCCGGAAAAGGGGCCAGTGTAGACGTAGCCTCAATGTTTACTAAAAACAAAACAGCTTTTAGAGGAATGTTCTCAATTTTCACTTTAAGTGAAAGTTAAGAAATGAAAAAACTGTATGAAGTATCAACATTGAACTTTTTTATTTTTTAAAATTCATACCTATTTTACATATATATTTGTCACAGTGAAACATCTGCTATATCCACAGTCTGGTGTGTAGCTACATGTGCCAATGAAAAGGTCCTGCAGTAATGTGATGATGCAGAAGGCCTTCACAGCTGGAGCCTGTCTTCACTGTAGGAAAAGGATCCAGGCAACAGGAACCTGGCTGAGCCATGGGGAAAGTCTCTCGCAATGTGGTGGAGCCTTTCTCTGATATCCCTTTGTTGCTAGAATCTTTCCATGCCTGCAGAGGAGAAAGGCTCTAGCAGGGGGGCAGGGGAGTGAGAGGAAGAAGTAGCAGAACAGTATATTGCTAAAAATAGTAGTGTGGATGTGAACGTGCAAGGTTCCCCCTAATCTGTGCAGTAACATGGCCTGCAGCTGTTTAATCAGCTCCACCCAATCAGAGGCTCAGGGCTCTGAGTATTAGCTGTCTAGCTAAGCAGGGCTGATTAGTCAGTTGAGGGGCAGTACTGCCATGAAGCTTAGAGGGAACCTTAATGGGGAGGCAAGGCTTGGACAAGTAGAGACAGTGTAGGGTATGTACTCACCTTACATATCAGCATTCTTCAGGGCTACGTCTACACTGGCGTGATCTTGCGCAATAATTCTTTTGCGGAAGAGTTCTTGTGCAAAAACTCTTCCAGAAGAGAGCATCTACACTGGCATGTGCGTTTGCGCAATAGCATCCATGCCAGTGTAGATGCTCTCTTGCACAAGAAAGTTCTGATGGCTGTTTTAACCATAGGGCTTTCTTGCTCAAGAAATTCATGTTGCCTGTCTACACTGGCCTCTTGCGCAAGAATAGTTGAGCAAGAGGGCTTATTCCTGAGTGGGAGCATCAGAGATTGTGCGCAAGAAGCACCAATTTCATACATTAGAACATTAGTGTACTTGTGCAAGAACTTGTGGCCAGTGTAGACAGGGAGCAAGTTTTTGCACAAAAGCAGCTGCTTTTGCACAAGATCGTGCTAATGTAGACACAGCCCAGGTGTGTCTTTAGTGGCAAAGCTGTATGCCTCACTGGCTACACAGCTATTTAAACCCCTGCTGGGAGTGGGAGAGATATGCACATTTATTCTGCAACCACTGAAAGAAAAGTGAAATGTAGGTGTACCTTAAGATATACAGCTAATACAATATGATTATATAAAATATATTTTCATCACAATTATGGTTGCATAACACAAGGTTACAGCTCAGTTAAATGCTAAGTAATCCAATATTAAAAATTAAGTTAAGAAACAATGTGATAAAAGGATATTCAATTCAGAGACCAAATTCTGCTCTCCTGATTAATTAAGGCAGTGGAATTACTTGCATGAATAAAGTAAGCAAAATAAGGCTCTAGATGTATTTATTCATTGTGTGATAAGATTCAGATATACGCCAGTATAACAAAAATGAAAACAAATCTGCACAAATCTCTTTCAACAATTCAATTTCTTGCAGAGGTAGCCAAACTGTAATGCATCAGCGTGGAAAAAGATTGAGATGCTATGATGAAAGCAGCTATATAATATAAAGTATTCTTAATTCTATAATCTTTTTTTTTAAACCAGGTTGCACTACTTCTACACCATAGCCTTGCTGTTTGTTTTTTTGATGCACTCACAAAGCACCCCTTTCCTCTAAAAACATTTGCAGGTAAGTGTTTTCTAATTTTCACATGAATTATTTCTGTTTTTTTTTTAAATTGAGATGAGAATAGATGTTCCTGTAGTTTGACAATATAATGAAGAATTTCCAGTACACCTATAGCTGAACCACATTTAAGTCATGCTTCATAGAACTGAGGACTATAATGAAAGTCTCTGATATGGTCTAGAGACATTTGTTTCTCATTTGAAATAATGGTCTTTATTTTTTTTCTGTCCTTTCAGCCCTAATGATATACAAGTAGCTTGGTATTGTATGAGTTAATATAGAACAAAAATATGACTGGTTAGTCTAGCAGGGTGCAAGACAAGGGTATTTGCTTTTTGTCTGTGGTAGGTTATGATATTTATTATAGACAACTCACCAGATAGTACATTTATATTTTCTTAAGTGAAGGAAGCCTTAATATCAAATCTTATCTCCTGGAATCTGACACCAGACTCTTCTCATTTCTCTGATTTCAACTTGATGTCTTGCCCACTTCCCCATTATGATTAACGGAATGGCTGTTTATAACTACATTTGATGATTATCATTTGGAGATACTTCAATGGGTAAAAGGATCATCTTGTGGTTAAGGGTGAGGAACTGGTTTTTATTCCTAGCTGTGCCATAAGTTTCCTTTCTATGTGAACTTGAGCAACTTGTTTAACCTCTTGGGGTCTCAGTTTTCTCTAACCACTTGGGGTCTGTTTTCCTTAATTCATAAGAAGGGGAATTTTGAGGATAAAGTCATTATAAAATTAATCAAGGGTCTTGAATGAAAGGTGCCATAAATTAGAACAGTCCTTTCTTTCAGTTAGATAAGGAATGTCCTCTAGGACCTTTTTGGGATATAAATTATGCTTTACTGTAAAGGCTGCAAATGGAGTTAATTTTGTCTGTTGTTAGCTGATCTGGTCTGCTCTCACTATGGGCAAAAAGATCCAATGTTTTGAGGTAGCTGTGTAGCCCATTAAATTAATTTGTAGCATGCCTTTTTTTATACAGTCAGATAAATAACAAATCATGGTAAGAAATATGTATAATACAGAATGTTCCAGCAGTAAAATATCTTGTATGAGAGTTATTTGCTTTCAAATGCTTGATAAGCAAAATATATCTTGCCAATATTATTTGCTTCCAAGGGTTTCCTTCTGGATTTACTTTTTGGTTTGAACCCAGTGTGGTCCTGGCTTCAAGCTGCTACTCATGATTGGAGGGTAAGAGTTGAGCCTTCATGGGTAGATTCAAATAATCCTGTGTTGCCAACAGTACCTCAGTTCACAGCACCAGAAAGAACAGAGGAAGCAGCAATTAATGAGAAGAACAGGTCCTGGGCTAAGAGTGTTGAGAGCATATGGTGAGAAAAATGTTACTTAGAATTTAACAAAGTTTAAATTAGACATGTTATCTTTTCTCTCTATTTTTATTGTAAATATTTCTGACTTTTATGCCTCATTACTTGTATTCACTTAAAATCTATCTCCCTGTAGATAATAAACTCTTTAAAAGCTAAAATAGTATGCTTAAATTGAAGTGTTTGGGAAACTCCATCTGGGGGCAACAAGATCTGTGTATATAATTTCTAGTAATAAAATGATGCACTTAATGTAAGCTTGTATTATCCAAGAGCGGATTGGGCAGTACAAGACACATTCTGGGGAAAACCAAGGAGTCTGGTGGTACTTTAAAGACTAACAAATTTATTAGAGCATTAGGGGATAAGCTTTTGTGTGTTACAAGGGAGCGTGCTGGGGCCTCGCTGCAGTATAACTCAAGCAGGTAAAAGCCTAGGTTTGAGTGGCAGGCTGCAGGTACCCAGACTATGCTGGGAGTGACTTATGTGCTGGAGATTGTGAGCAGTACTACTAGAGCCTACGGTAATGAAACAGAGTAAAGGGAACCACAGATTAGAGACAGGTGAGGCACAGCTACTTACTTTTTGTGTAGATCAGGTGTAGGGAATCTACAACCCAGATCTGGTCTTTGTCTTAATGTGATCTGTCCTACAGAGAGAAGCCTAGTGCCTTGCATCTCTCTTCTGCCGCATGTCAAGTTAGGTGTGAGTGAGGGATTTTTTTTATTTGCTTTTCACCTTGAGAGTAAGTGAGCAGTGAGTTGATTTTCTCTTCCCCCACTGATCTTTCTGTGGGTTGTGATAAAAAAATGGTTCCTCAGTCTAGACTGTATGCTGGGTATGCCATGCAGTACTTTCTGGCCACAATGTAGAGGAGCAGATAATGGTCTGGCTTCTATCAAACTCCACCCCTTGTGGCAGTTCCATGGGAAATCAACAGTGACTCCTATGACTGCAGAGCAGCTGGGAGCACTGAATGTAGGTGAATGGTTATGTAACGGTGGCAAGTATGGGCGCAGGCGTACAGCAAACTGCAGAAGCAGTCTCTATAGTACAGACAGATTTGCATGGGTACAGTGCATCTTGCATAAGCAGGTCTGGAGGCTGGGGAAGTGTAGTACTTTTTGTGACCTCCTCCTTTTAAATATTAGTTCACTTTTCATAGCAGCAGGGATTTCCATGTCTGGACCCAAGCTGCTGCTCATCATCCTATCTTGGAAAGCTAGTCTAGCCTTGATAATGGCAATCCTATCACTTCAGTATCTGTCAAGATGTTATACAGGCCACCATAGAGCCTGGGTTGATGAGATCCACAGAACAATGTCATAATTTAGGCAAATTAAGACTTGTTAAACACTCCAACTGCCACACTAACTCAGACACTCTGCCTCGCTGATGGGCTATTCATAAACTGTCCTGTCAATAGCCCCAGAACCTTCTCCTCTGCTGGCCTGTTATCTTCCAGTCAGGAGAGAGAAGAGCAGCAGATGCATTGTTTGGCCAATTCATCATACTACCTTCTACTGATCTAGGCTCAGTGGCTTCATTGCAGCATCTCTAGATGTACAGATGGGCATCTGCTTGTCATTCTAAAACTTGTTTTATACGATCTGGATACATTCCTCCTTATGTGGGAGGAAAGAAGGAAGATTGGAGTGACTTTTAGTCCTTGATTTGAAGATTTTTGTCTGAGTTTTAAAAAGGGGAGATTGAAACATACAAAAATAAAACTATTTTATGTCAAAACCATTAACAGGACGTGCATAAGGTTAAATTTTACAATAATGTTTACCGCTAGAAAACACACACACACACACACACACACACACACACACACACACACACACACACACACACACACACACACACACACACACACACACACACACTTTCGTTCTGACCCGTATATCATGCATTGGACTGATTTTTAATGTTGTTTCCTTGCTCACCTTATTTCTGTTTCCTTAGTATTTAGTAGTCTGGAAGTTACTATAGACTAGATCATATCTTTTTTTTCACAGGCCACTCAGAAATGGAACCAACTGACCATTGAGAAAATTGAGGACAAAACCCAATATAACTGGATAAAGAATATAGTAGGTTCTAGGATCTTGTATATAACAGCACATTTGGGAGTTTACACGTATTGTGCTAACTGTAAAAATAAACATTGGTGGATAATAGAGACTGATTGCCAGTGGAAGGTTTTTAAATGGTTTTGGGACTGCAAGGAATTATTCAAAACAACAAAGGAATAAAGGAGACTTATTGACATGTTGGACAGCAGTCTGGCTGGAAGAAGCAGCTTGTTCCTACAGGCATAAAAAATGCTACCAGTCATCCTGTATGATATCTGAATCCGAGGGAGAAAGGTAAGACCAAATAATATAATTGTGCTGGTTTGTTTTACGTGCGTGTATGTATGGGAGGGGACAAGGTAGAAAGAAAGAAAGAAAGAAAGAAAGAAAGAAAGAAAGAAAGAAAGTGTTGTGTTAATTAATGTCAATTGTTGTTTCTGAATTTCTGGGGTTTAGTTGTCTTATAAAATCTGGATAAGTAGAGGAGTGTGTTCTTGCTTGATATGTACTTTGGATACTGTAAATTAAATAGTTCTGTCTTGATCCCTGATCCCGTCCTGAGAGCCCTGTACGTGAACCCTGCACCCACAAGGAGTCTCACTGAAGTCAACAGATCACTGTGTGAGCATAAAGATCTGCCTATGGCAGGGGTCTGCAACCTTTCAAAGGAGAAGAGTCATTTTTTTGTTTTTGTCGTTAACCAAAATATTTCAAGAGCCGTATCACATGCCAAGCTACTTATACTCATACACAAAGATAGCAAATGACAGACAAATTCTTACATAAATACACAAAATAAGTGATGGAATAAACTGCATCTTGGTGGATTATGCAGTGAAATTAAATTACATCCTACTTCTTTTTTTTAAGTAAAGAAACAAAACTTTGTGTGCCCCCTTCATGCTGGGTGCTCCATCTGTAACAATAGAAATTATTCTGTTGATGTCAGTATCTTTTTATTTCAAACATTCAGTGGCAGCAGATGCAGTATCGTTGCCCCAAGTTTGTCCTTTGAGTAGCAGTAACACAATCCACTCTTCGTGAAGACCTTAATCATTAATATATCTGCCGAGTAAAGCAACCTGAGTTATCTCATCACAGACAATAGAAAAACCTGGTGCTGATATAACGTCACTAACCTTCTGGCTGGTTATGTCTGTGGTTATCTTAATAGTTCTTCCTTTGCAGTCTTTGCAGATAATGGCATTTCTCTAATTTTCTTAAATATTTCATCTTTGTTTTTAAAATTACCAAAGAGGTGCTCAGATGCTTTAATGAAACATTCTTTCACACATTTCCATCTATGAATGGCTTCCCTTGTTCGACGATTTCTTGAGCTGCCATAAAACTAGCAGTAGTGGTCCTTCCCAGCGCCTTCATCCATTCAGTAAGTGGATATCTTATTTGCTCAGCTTTGTGCGAGAGTCCTATACTGCTTTATTCCTCATGCCACCAGCTGGATAGGTTTTAGCAAACATCCAATGTTTCTTTTCAAAATATCTTTCTAGGTTTGATTTCTTATTGTTGGATAGTTTCTCCCTTACTAAAGGAGCCTTTCACTTTTACTGGATCCTTTGTGCTGCAGTCTAGCCCTAGAGACTACAACTCCCATGAGCCCTTGGGAAAAGGGAGAATGGTGGCTTTTCAGGCATGGAAAGAGAGAGAGTTAGGCTAGACTCCATTTTGAAGAAAGGAACCAGGCTACTGATGGGAAGCTTTTTCCAGGCCAGGAGCTGTTGTTGCAGTTAGAGCCTATTACTGAGAGCCTGCTGGGGCTTGGATCTAGTAGGCTACTTCAGGGGCTGGGGATTGTCCCTGGAGGGGAGAGATCCTGGTTGTGCCTGTGGCTGGAAAGGGCCTACATAAACCTGCGCTTTGGGAAAGTGCTGCCTGGGACAGATCACAGAAGACAAACTGACTCTGGGTCCAATGAGAGCCAGAGTGATCTGCCCAAGGAACCAGAGCTTCTGGGATTTGGTGGGGCCTGCACCAGTAGCAGAGGGATTTTGCAGCTGACTGCATGTCTGGAGTATCACACACAGAACCTGCTCAGTGCTGTTGCCACTCCAGCTGAAGACCTTCAAGTGCACCCATGCAAGCATCTGGAACTCTGAATCCAGAGGAGTGCACACTCTGGCATGGGATAAATGATGGCCGTGTAAATGCCAGATAGATAAGTTTCCTTTCTTTCTGTGTATTTTGTTAATTGATTGTGTTCACTTTTAATCTAAGTAAATGTGTGTTAATTCTAATTTAATCAATTAGATATATATTATTTATAATTGTTGTCTTAGAGTTAGATCTGGATTATTACTGGAATAATTTTATTCCTGGAGGCTCCCAAGGTACACCATTAAGTTTGTACAGGGCCAGCCAGGTGGAGGCACTGCCATTGTATATTCTTTAGGAGCAAGGGACTGCAGTAAAGAGGTGGATAGGGAATTCCCAACTAAACATCACCACTGGAGAATTCAGGATCTCCTTTTATGTTAAAAATATCAGGCGCCCAGGCACACATGAGTATGACCTGATCCCGAGTAAACCAGGGAGGAATAAGGGGGTTACACAGGTAAGAGATGAACTAATTAACAGATATACGGTATTTGTATATGGGAAGAGAGAAGACCTTGTCTGGTTTTCACCAGCTTTCAGTGTAAATGTTCTGATGTTGTCTTTGTCCCTGATCATATTCTCTGCAAACTGGCAGGCACCAATGCTGGATTAGGGAATGACAGAAGTGACTATTAACTCTTCTCAACGATAATTTTTTTAAAGTGTTATTTTTATAATAGTCTAGAAGTTTTAACATGCTTTTATAAAGTTTTAGAAATCAAAATATGGAAATAACATTTTCCAACCGTGGTCTGTGATTCAACATATAGGAACAATGCATTGTGACAGTCCCCCCCCCCCCCCCCATGCTTTATGAAATTGACTTATGGACACAAATAAGCATAACACAAAGATGCTTTGGATGAGATACCACATGCAACCTATCAATTTTAATGTCACAATATGCTGGATCTGTATATTTTATTTTGGTTTATGTATCACACTTGTATGTAAAGTTAGAGATATGGAGTATGGAATGGCTTCTGTTTTTAAATGTGCAAATGAAAGCCATCAAGGGCGTTTCCCTCAATGTCTGGATGGTCACATGTAAACAGCCTCCTCTATCCTTTACTTCTTAGCAACGGTTGGTTTTAGTAAGGCATGTGGTCACCCCAAGTGGTAGGGACTGGCCAGGTAATTTTCCATAGAAGGTGGGGGAGAAGTCCATGTTCCTGCCCAAAGTGGAATCTATAAAACAGTGGGAAGCTAGTTGTCCCTTTATTTTTGGATGGCATGTCACTCCTAAGAAAATGTACCAGAGACTCCAGGGGGGAAAAAGATCTTTTTTTCAGCTAAACCTCCAAGGCAGGGAAGAACAGCCTTAAGGAAAGTTTGTACTGAGCTTTTAATGTTAGAACTAGCTACATGTTTTTTTTTGTTTTGTTTGTTTTTTAAATATACGTTGCTGTGTCTGTTTTCACTCGCAACCACTTAAATCCTACTGTTTGCACTTAATAAAGTGATTTTATTATCAAGCCCAGTGTAAATAATTGTTACCTTGGGGAGCAATCATCCTCCTGAACATCCTCCTTTCATTGTTAAAGGGGCTTACCTGAATGATTTATCTGGGGAGTGGTTTCTCTGGAAGCTGGACCCCAAGCTGCATTTTCCTTGCACCTAAAGATTTTCAGTGTTTATATTGCTCCTTGTGGGGGTGGAGAGGTGATCTCAGCTTTGTGCCTTGGCTGGGGGAGAGGAGGTCCAATAGGACAGGGTGGTAAGAAGCTCCAGAGAACAAAGAGGTGAGTGTCAGTGGCTTTTTCAGCACTCTGGGAAGCACCCCCAAGGGTTCTTCTGTGACCGCACCCCATCACATGCATATCCAACCATTTGCACATTAAAGTATTCCTACTGAAAAATCAGGCAGATTGGCACTTAACTACATGTTTAGTGCACAGGAGTCATAGTGTTCATGGAAATATGAACATGAATATGCATAACTGGAAAACGCTTGATGCAAAATATTTCATGTAAAGTATCTTTTGAAAAGTTGTAATCTGCATGTGTGTTTTATTTGTGTGCATGTATTATTTCTGTATATGGAGTTAGAAATATGAAGTATAAACCTTGTTTACTAATATAGACATGCTAAGTGAGAGCCAGTAAGTGTATTTCAGAAACTAGATGGCTCAAGGATAAGATAAATGATCTGAAAATGGGTTTGTTTTTCCTATGAATCTGTCCATGTGGGGACTCTCATTCCTCCTAGGGACATGTATATAGGTCGCCTGTTGCTGGGACCCACATTAGTCCTTGTACTTTTTCACTGAAGACAAGAAAAAAGTTTTTAAACTGAACACAAAGGATCCCTGCTTTGGACAAAATCTATATAAAGGTGGGAAGCCAAACAATAGAGGTGACTGCCAGACATCGGAACACCACTGCTTACCACCCAAGATGACTGTTGGAAACATCTAAGACTGAATAGGGTGTGGGGGGCAGAGATATGAAACCAAGGTTGTGAGGCTGTCCAGCCTATGAAAGAAGCTTCTCTGAATACCTGAAGGTGAGATATTCTAGGTAACCAGTTCCATAGTGTATCAGACTTAGCTGGCATGTTTTTCTTTCGCTTAGTAACTTGCTTTGTTTTGAGTGAGATTATTTATAACCACTTAAATCCTACTTTTTGCCTGTATATCTATTTTAGAGTGTGTCTGTCTGTGAGTCCATTTGTTCAAGAGCTCCTCCTATTGGTAAGAGCTAGGGTCACCAAATTTGGTATGCAGTTTCCTCCTCTTCTAACTTAAAGCAAGGTCAAGGTTCGGTTGTACCAGGATGGCCAGAAGTCCTCCATCTGCCAGGGCGCTGTTCTTTTCCCCAGATCCCCACACCTGCTAGGGCCTTTTTTTCTACTCCAGGCCTCCCCGGCCACCAGGAGCCCTTTCCTCCCCCCAACCCCGTCATTGCAGCCAAGGTTCAGGAGGGGTGGAAAGAATTTGGGACAAGGGAACTACTTAACTTGGTGTGCTGACAGGCAAGATGGCAGAGCCCCAGCCCTGCTCACCCCCCTGACACTGGACATACTCGGGATGCTGGTGAAAGCGTGGGGTGGGGTGGGGAGAGATGTCTGGGAAGGACATCCTGTGCACCTTCTCACCTTCCTAGACTCCTGAACATGCACACATGTGTGCATGCACCCCCCTCCAATATCACCAACAACCTGCCCTGGAGGATCCCTGCAACACTGTCTTCTAATAGTTAATGTAATTCTGTTTGTTTAAACCCAGTATAAATAATTGTTACCTGGAAGGAGGGGGGAGCAGTTGTGCATCTCTCTCTTTATGTAAAAAAGAGGGGGAAAAATATGAGCTTGTTCTGTATATAACTTTATACAGAGTAAGATGGGGATTTATTTGGGGTTCAGGTCCCATTGGGTCTGTGCATCTGAGTGCTGTGGCAAGTCCCTTTGACAGACCCTTCCAAGAGCTGATCATATCTCAGCATCTGTAAAGTTACACTGACTAGGGGTGTGACCTCATTTCTGTGTCAGTGCTGAAGGAGGCTGTCGGGCCTGTATCAGTAAGATGGAGTAAAGAGGGCACCCAGGGAATCAGGAAAGTTGGCTCAGTGGTATTTAAGCACATCAACTGACAGTCACAATGAGATCTCTATGACCAGTCCCATCACAATTAGTTTGTACAAATACATGTTTTGTGTGGACTAATAGTTAAAGTTCAAAATTTGTGCATTTAAATTTAGAGTATGGATTGAGTCCTGTTGACAAATTAGCTTCTAAAGGATTAAATTAGCAATCAGTTCTGAAGCAGTAGCAACTATAGTGGCTACTGCAATAGTGAGCTAGCCACACTCAACCGGCCAAATAGCCACATGTGGCTAGCATGTCGGACACCACGACTCTTACATTTGAGGCATTGTGGAATCTCAGACTTCTCTTCTGCAATCTCTAGAAGAAAAGCCAATGCTATATAACAAGCTGGACTGAAATTCTGTGGCATATTTTTTGAGTTTGGGTGGCAGATCAGAAGTTATGCAGTAACTCCACTTAAATTAACAGAGGCAGTTACTGAATTAAATATGAAAATCAATAATACAACCAGTAATTTAACACCTGTATGATTGTTTTGCTATTACTCCATTTTTTTGTTCCAGTTTTTTTTGCTACGCTTCTACAATTCAGTTTTCAGCGTGCTGCAGGTTTTTATATTGGAAATTAATAAGAGCATTAAAAGGCAAGGAAGAGAGAGGCTGATGAAAATTGGAAGTTTTGGTACCTCAGAGGGTGAGGGAGTTGGTTTGGGAGGATGAGTACATTAGTTAGATGTTGCTGTTGAAAAATTCACTGTGAAATAAGTGATGACATTTTTCATTATGGCAGGATTCTCAGAGCCTTTGTTTTAACATGTCTGCAGACTGTCGAAAATAGCTATACATCCAACTATACTGGGGTTTTAAGGTCATGGCAGTCTTGAAGAATTATTATGATTATTTCGTACTTATTTTAGAAATTAAAGTGGGAGCACAATTGTAGTAGGATTTACTTGATCTGGCTTTGGTGCCTCCATTTCTATTTCTTTCCCAGTTGAGAAAACTTCACACTGCTGATGTTCTTAATAATGCCTCTTTCTTGGGAGTCTGATTTATTAACGCAGAGTTCAAAAGAACACAAACCTCCATCTAGCCTCCCTAGCTGGTGCTTAGTGTCAGTGCTGCATTCTTAGTTCTTACCCTGATGAGGTGTTCCTCCAGCTAGGCTTATCCCAGCCTTCTTCTCTCACACTGAGCGTTCACATGGTAGGACTAGTACTTCTTTCTCACTAAATACAAGCTGTCCTTTACATCGCACAGCAGGCCTGGTTCTAACTCCCATGATCCCATCACATGACCTCCTGCTCACCTCAGACACATTCCCTTCACCTGGGGAAGCAGATTATCTGTGTGAGGTTGAGCCCCAACCCTCTGAGGTTATGTGTACATGACAGGCTTCTCAAGCAAGAAGCTTTTTGCGGAAGAGATCTTCTGCAAAAACTTCTTGTGCAAGTGTGGGAGAAAAATCAAATAACTCCAATTGTGTCTAAGGGGAGACTGTGCAGAAATCATAACTTTCTAAAAGAAAACTGCTGTAAGGGTTAAAAAGTTTTCCAGGCCTCTCTCTCTGTAACAGAGAGAAATCAAATTAGCTCTAATCAAAGACCCTTACAAATGACTATCTCAAATTCATGGATACTCCTAGTCTGTCACAATTTGTCATGTAAACCCTTATCTTTGTCACAGTTTGCCTTGTAGACTCCTCCACTCAAGTTCTCATGTGGCTTTGTGTACTGTAAAAACTTACTTCTAGCACTCCTGGGGTGAACAGAAGTCTCAGAGTACTTCTGCTGAGACTTTGATATGTTAAAGAAGAACAATCCACAACTGAACTGTCTAAGCATTCTGTATAAAGACTCCCTGAATCTGTCTGTCAGGGCTGCTGCTTCACTCTTGGAAGTGACAGCCTGCATGCATGCATCATAAAGTTTTCTCTTCTAAGTTTCTCTCCTGCCTCACTGATTTGACCTCCGGCCTCGGACCCTTCTGGGGGCTCTGTACCCCAGGGGAGCGAGATTTCCCCCTCACAAGCGAGCGTCCAGACTGCATGGACGCTCTCTCAAAAGGAAACTCTGATTGCTATGCACAGAATGGCCACCAGGGCACCTGTGCTTTTTTGATTGCCTCTTTTTGTGCAAAAAACCCCTCTTGCCCATCCCCACGTACCTTTTAGTGCAAGAGTTCTTGCGCAAAAAGAAGTTATTCCTCGTAGAAGGAGGAATACCTACACCGGGAAAAAACCCTCTGTTCTTTTGTTTTACTTGCGCAAAAACATACTTGAGATGTGGATGCTGTTTTTGCGCAAATACTCTGTAGTGTAGACCTAGCCTGAAAGAGCCAATTTGCTCTGTGACAATAATTATGTAGCAAAGGTTAGATTCCATGACACATTTTGCACCTGTGGAAAATAAGGGTCCCTGAGTATAGTCCTGATTCAGCTTTTGTGTGCAGGCACATACACACACATGCATGTTCTATTGACATCAAGGAGAATCTGTATTTGTCATTGGGTACTAAATAAGTAAAAGTGCTGTGATTATTAGTCATTTTTGTCAGCTCTTTTAACTACTGTTAATTTTCTTAATTACTGAGCTATAATTAATGTGGGAAATGATTTGAAAGCTAATTTTTAAATTATCTTCAAGTGTGCAAAAAGTCACTACCATTTTCTGGGTAGGTGAAAGTAAGCAAAGCACTGCACTTTTATTGTGCAGTTCTCCCATGGTTATGCACTGACAGCATTTAATGTACTCAATTAGTAAAAGTCTCCCCTAACCCATTAATTATAGAGATAAATATTTTCTGGTTTTTAACTGATAAGATCTGAAGATATTGAACCATGGGCTTATTATCTAATAACAGCCTCTTTTTAAAGACACTTTTAGATGAGGGACATTTGTGTGTCTCACAGGAACAGACACCTTAGTGTTCCTGAGAATCCATTCTGCTGTAATTTCATTAAATGTTCACTGAGTTCTATAGAAGGAGCTTGTGTATGCACTGGCAATTCAAAAGAAGCTGGGGTTCCCGGCCACCACTGTTGCTACTGTGGCAGAGATGGTGGCCTGAGCCTCTTAAATTGCAGCTGGAGCACTGGGTAGTGCTAAGGGCTGGGGAAAAGGGAGAGAGTAGCATGGTCCAGGAGGCACCAAAGACTTGCTGCTGATAGACCCACCCCTTCTACCCAAGGTCTTGCCCCTTCTGGGAGTGCAGAGTTGCTCCCCTCTACCCGCACTTGCCCAGGCGGCTGGCATTCCTCTCAGCCTTCTTGCTGGCTTTGAAGCACTGATCTTTAACTTCAGTGTAAATAGCGTGATATTTTTCAAATTGTCAGATATTTTAAAATGTGTGTGTACTCAGGTTTTGGGAAATATTAGATGCTGATGATGTCTAATGAACTTAATTTGTGGAGTGTTTTATATACAGTGGCTTTTCCTTTTGGTAACATTTGATTGATTTGTCCAGGCGACTAGTGATTGTTTTTCTATTTACTCAAAAATATTTGTGGGCGCTCAACTGATGCTTTTGAGAGCTGTGTGAAAAGACCCCACTCTCTTTTTTGGAATGAGAGTCCATTCTTCAGTTCTGGCCCTCAATGACTATCAATTTGTCTTTAGTTTCAGTATTTTTAGGCTAGCATGTTATCTAATGTAATTATATTTGTCACCTCAATTGTATTTAATTAATGTATGTTTCAGGGAGGTGACCAAGAAACAGGATAGTAAGTACAAAAAGCCAATGAACATTATTTTTCCCTACTTTTTGCCTCATAAATTAGCATGAAGTACATTTTACTGCTCATGAACATAAGAGGCTGACATTGCTAGCTAGAGGTAATTTGAGCCAGATACTTCGTAGCTTTCCAAGATGGCAACAACAATGAACCTTTATCATGATCTGCAACATTCTCATACTGCAGTTTTGAGTTTCCAAAAGGACTCGTCTGATGTTATTCAGTAACCTGAACAAGAGTTCTGTAAGCTCAAAAGCATGATCTGTTCACCAACAGAAGTTGGTCCAGTAAAAGATATTACCTCACCCACCCGAATCACAGAAGTAATGTAACTGTGATAAAGGAATTAAGAACTTAATTGCTCTGAGCACGCCTCCTGGATTGGGTCCTGCAGGTAAAATAGGTGGGGGACAGATTAATTTGACTGGGACATTGGGGTGAGAATGGGTGATTTAGAAATACACGCAAGAAAAATTAGCTTAATAAAATAAATAGTAATATAGAAAATATACACTCTAAAATACAACTTCATTTCCTTTATCACTGTTACACTACTTCTGATTCAGAGACTCAGGCATTATCTGTAGGAAATCTAGATAGCTAATTGTTCCTTGCTGTTGCATTTCTAAAAGTATCTGCAGATAATTTTCTGTAACACTACTTAACTCATTCTAGAAAATCTGTTCCAAGCTCTTTTAACCTGAAATTGCAATCTAGTTAAAAGTAAGTATCCCTCTTAGTAACAGAATGTAAAAGTAAAAAGAGTAAGAGAAAACTGACCAGAGAGCGAATTGTTTATCTAGTGTGAGTTTTTGAAAGAGAAATGCAAGAAAGAACAGAATATAGATGTTTATATTTTGTGACCGAGAAATCACCTTTGTACTGATACCATTTAGCATGAAATACAGGTTGGACCTCCCTGGCCCGGCACCCTCGGTACCTGAGGGAAGGTCATTTCTGGCCCCACTGCCACTGGCCTCCCAGTGTGGCTCTGATCCTGCCCTGGCCTCCCAGCTGGCTCCCCACCTGCCACCAGCCCCACTGTCCTACCACCACAGCGTGCGGTCCCACTTCTGGAGCTCCTAACTCCTGTACAGCAGACCGATGCCCTATTGCCAATGCTCCTGGCCCCACCAGCAGCCCTGCTGCAGCAGCACCAGCCCTGCCAGCCCATAGTTCCACTACCGGGACTCTGCTGCTGGGGTTCCCAACCCTGTCAACCCTACCAGGGCAGCACTGGCTTTGCTGCTGGGGCTCCTGGCCCCACCAGTCTTGCTGCGGCAGCCATGATCCCACTGCTGGGGCTCCTGGCCCCACCACAGCAGACTGCTGCCCTAGCAGAGCCCACTGGTGTTTCAGCCACCCTACCACTGGCTCAGCCCTCCTGTGGCTGGGCTCATGGCCCCTGCAGAACTCCTGACTCTGGTCTTCCACTGGGTCTTTCTTGTCCAGCAACAGCTGTGGTCCTTCTGAACCAGGGATGATGCTGGACCAGGGAGTCCTGGTTGAGAGAGGTTCAGCCTGTATTACCATTTCTTGTAAGAATAATTTGACAACCATTTGGTGGTGGTTAGCAAAGTTCACATCAACTATTTTAAAGAAAAGGAACAGATTACCATTTCTGGACTCCAAATTGGAGAAAGTAAGGAATTTTTAAAAAAGGAAAAAAGCTTTAATCTTAAGCCCACAGGTAAGTGCTGAATGTGCGGGACTGGGAGTTGGGTTGGAAATGGGGGGGACTACGGCCTATAATGGCAAGGAGAAAGGAGGGTCAGGGCACAACAGGGAGGCAAGATCAAATCAGTATCTTAGATGCCTATATACAAATGCAAGAAGTATGGGTAATAAGCAGGCAGAACTGGAATTGCTAACCAATAAATACAACTATGATATCATTGGTATTACAGAAACCTGGTGGGATGGGACGCATGATTGGAATGTTGGTATGGAAGGGTACGGCTTGCTCAGGAAGGACAGACAGGGAAAAAAGGGAGGAGGGGTTGCCTTGTATATTAAAAATGTACACACTTGGACTGAAGTGGAGATGAACGTAGGAAATAGCTGTGTAGAGAGTCTCTGGGTTAAGCTAAAAGGGGTAAAAAACGAGGGTGATATCATGCTAGGAGTCTACTACAGGCCACCTAGCCAGGTGGAAGAGGTGGATGAGGCCTTTTTAAACAATTAACAAAACTATCCAAAGCCCAAGATTTGGTGGTGATGGGGGACTTCAACTATCCAGACATATGTTGGGAAACTAACACAGTGGGGCACAGGCTATCCAATAAGTTTCTGGACTGCATTGGAGACAACTTTCTGTTTCAGAAGGTTGAAAAAGCTACCAGAGGAGAAGCTGTTCTGGATTTGGTTTTAACAAATAGGGAGGAACTAGTTGAGAACTTGAAAGTGGAAGACAGTATAGGGGACAGTGATCATGAAATAATAGAGTTCATGATCTTAAGGAAAGGTAGAAGGGAGACCAGCACAATTGAGGTAATGGATTTCAGGAAGGCAGATTTTGATAAGCTCAGAGAACTTGTAGGTTAAGTCCCATGGGAAGCAAGACTGAAGGGAAAAACAACTGAGGAGAGTTGGAAGTATTTCAAAGGGACGTTGTTAAGGGCCCAAAAGCAAACAATTCCGCTGTGTAGGAAAGACAGAAAATATGGCAAAAGACCAGCTTGGCTTAACAAGGAGATCTTGCATGATCTCAAAATAAAAAAGGAGTCATATAAAAAATGGAAACTAGGACAAATAACAAAGGATGAATATAGACAAGCAACACAGGAATGCAGGGGCAAGATTAGAAAGGCAAAGACACAAAATGAGATCAAACTAGCTACAGGCATAAAGGGAAACAAGAAGACCTTTTATAAATACATGAAAAGCAAGAGGAAGACCAAGGACAGGGTAGGCCCACTGCTTAGTGAGGAGGGAGAAGCAGTAACAGGAAACTTGGAAATGGCAGAGATGCTCAATGACTTCTTTGTTTCGGTCTTCACCGAGAAGTCTGGAGGTGTGCCTAATGTAGTGAATACAAGCAGAGAGAGGGTAAGTTTAGAAGATAGGATTCACAAAGAACAAGTTAAAAATCACTTAGGAAAGTTAGATGTCAGCAAGTCACCAGGTCCTGATGAAATGCATTCCAGGATACTCAAGGAGCTGATAGAGGAGGTATCTGAGCCTTTAGCTATGATCTTTGAAAAATCATGGCAGACGGGAGATTCCAGAAGACTGGAAAAGGGCAAATATTGTGCCCATCTATAAAAAGGGGAATAAGAACGACCCAGGAAACTACAGACCGGTCAGTTTAACGTCTGTCCCAGGGAAGATAATGGAGCAGGTAATTAAGGAAATCATATGCAAACACTTGGAAGGTAATAAAGTGATAGGGAATAGCCAGCATGGGTTTGTGAAGAACAAGTCATGCCAAACTAATCTGATAGCTTTCTTTGATAAGATAACGAGCCTTGTGGATAAGGGAGAAGCGGTAGATGTCATATACCTAGACTTTAGTAAGGCATTTGATACGGTCTCGCATGATATTCTTATTGATAAACTAGGCAAATATAACTTAGATAGGGCCACGATAAGGTGGGTGCATAATTGGCTGGATAACCGTAGTCAGAGAGTTGTTGTTAACGGTTCTAAATCCTGCTGGAAAGGGATAACAAGTGGAGTTCCTCAAGGGTCTGTTTTGGGACCCGTACTGTTCAATATCTTCATCAATGATGTAGACATTGGGATAGAGAGTACACTTATTAAGTTTGCAGATGATACCAAACTGGGTGGGGTTGCAACTTCTTTGGAGGATAGGGACATAATTCAAAATGACCTTAGCAAGTTAGAGAAATGGTCAGAGGTAAACAGGATGAGGTTTAATAAAGAGAAATGCAAAGTGCTCCACTTAGGAAGGAACAATCAGTTCCATACATACAAGATGGGAAGCGACTGTCTAGGAAGGAGCATGGTGGAAAGGGATCTAGGGGTCATAGTGGACCACAAGTTGAATATGAGTCAACAGTGTGATGCTGTTGCAAAAAAAGCAAATATGATTCTAGGTTGTATCAACAGGTGTGTTGTAAGCAAAACTCATGAAGTCATTCTGCTGCTCTACTCTGCACTGGTTAGGCCTCAGCTGGAGTACTGTGTCCAATTCTGGGCGCCACATTTCAAGAAAGATGTGGAGAAATTGGAAAGGGTACAGAGAAGAGTGACAAGAATGATTAAAGGTTTAGAGAGCCATGCTTCATGAACTGGGCTTGTATAGTTTGGAAAAAAGAAGATTAAGGGGGGACATGATAGCGGTTTTCAAATATCTAAAAGGGTGTCACAAGGAGGAAGGCGAAAATTTGTTCCTCTTGGTTTCTGAGGACAGGACAAGGAGTAATGGGCTTAAAGTGCAGCAGGGGAGGTTTAGATTGGACATTAGGAAAAAATTCCTAACTGTCAGGGTGGTCAAATATTGGAATAAATTGCCAAGGGAGGTGGTGGAATCTCCCTCTCTGGAGATATTTAAAAACAAGTTAGATAGACATCTGTCAGGGATGGTGTAGACGGAGCTTGGTCCTGCCTTGAGGGCGGGGGGCTGGACTTGATGACCTCTTGAGGTCCCTTCCAGTCCTATGATTCTATGATTAACACTAGTGACTACACATGCTTGCCTTTTTGCAATTTTTCACTATATTGCTTGTGGTTTTCTTTTTCTGTTTAGTTAAAAGAAGCGACTAACTTGCTTCATAGTGGATTTCTAAAATCATATTAATGCATTCTATCTGATGGCTACAAGTAAAGGCCTTATCAGGGGCATAATTTTAACACCGCCTTTCATACAGTATTTTGGTAGAAAATTAAGATCTACAATATGAGATTTTTACTAAGAAATATCTTCAAAGCATTATGAATGAGTTATTCAAAAATGGCCTTAACTGCCACCTTTAATGCTTTCTTTGTCAGCTTTAATATGAAGAGGTTTTAGATATTCTGACAGTCAATATGCAAGCACAATCTGACTGCTTGTGTTTTCCATTATCTGAATAGAACATTATAGCAAGGTGAAGTGTGTATATATATTCAAATAAGAGCCCAATTCCCATCTCAGATATGTGGCTCAAAAACTGTGTAAATCACACCAGTGTAATACAGGCAGTCCCTGGGTTATGTACAAGATAGGGACTGTAGGTTTGTTCTTAAGTTGAATCTGTATGTAAGTCGGAACTGGCGTCAGCCGCTGCTGAAACTGATCAGTTTCTACCGCGGCTGAATCTGGACGCCAGTTCTGACTTACATACAGATTCAACTTAAGAAACCCAGGTGTCCCCAAGTCAGCTGCTGCTGAAACTGATCAGGGGCTGATTCCAGGAAGCCTGGGGCAGAGCAACTCTGCCTTGGGCTTCCTGTAGTCAGTCGCTGGTCAGTTTCAGCAGCGGCTGACTTGGGGACGCCTGGGGCAGAGCAGCTGGGGTGCTGCTGGGTTGCTCCAGTAGCGTGGCTCCTCGGCGCTACTGGAGCAACCCAGCAGCACCCCAGCTGCTCTGCCCCAGGCGTCCTGATTCAGCCGCTGCTGAAACTGACCAGCAGCGGCTGAATCAGGACGCCTGGGGCAGAGCAGCTGGGGTGCTGCTGGGTTGGTCTGGAGTGGCACTGCGGGACCAACCCGGCAGCCCCCAGCTGCTCTACCCCAGGGGTAGGCAAGAAAAGCCTGGTCTGCTGGTGGGGGGGCACTAGCTGCACCTCCCCCCCCAGCAGACCAGGGAGACGGGGGTGGCGGGACCGCCCAAGTCCTCCACGGCTTTGCTCCGTCTCCCTGGTCTGCTGACCTGGGAGACGCGGAGCAAAGCCACAGAGCACGCAAGCAGCGGGACAGTCCAGGCGCGCCACGGCTGTCCCACTGCTGGCATACTCCGAGGCTTTGCTCCCCATCTCCCTGGTCTGCTGGTCAGACCAGGGAGACGGGGAGCAAAGCCTTGGAGCACGCCCGCAGCGGGACAGCCCAAGCGCGCCCGGGCTGTCCCGCTGCGGGCGTGCTCCAAGGCTTTGCTCCCCGTCTCCCTGCAGGCCAAGGAGACGGGGAGCAAAGCCGCGGAGCACGCCTGCAGCGGGATAGCCCAAGCGCGCTCGGGTGTCCCTGGTCTGCTGGGGGCTTTGCTGGACCCCCCCCCCAGCAAACCAGGGAGACCGGGAGAAGCTTTTCTCGCCCCGGAGGACACGGGTGGCGACCCACCGCCCGTGAGCTCCGGAGCGAGAAAAGCCACGTTTGTAAGTGCGGATCTGACATAAGTCGGATCCGCCTAAGTCGGGGACTGCCTGTACTTGTGCCGTCATTCACTTTCATGAGGAAAGGGTCTTTCAGAGAACCTTAGAAAACTGTGGTGAAAAAGCCTTTCATTTGAAACCGAGGTATATATTGCTGTTTTCTCCAGCAGAACATGTTTTCTTTTGGCTGGGTTAGTACACATATTGACAACTGAATAGTGAAAAAAGAATTACGGTTGGCTGTAGAGAAGAAAATTACTTTGAATTAGCTTTTTCTTCTAACTAAACACTGGGAATTATGCATAAAGACCACACTGTGTATAAGCAGATTACTGTTCATAGGGGTAACATCAATACAACTTGCTGTGCAGGTTCACATTCCTTAGCATGTTATGAAACTTTTTTGCCTCTAGTAGTATTTAACCCCTTAAATTCTGTGTGTGTGGCTTTTGGAACATTACAAATGTACAGAAATGCACCGGTTAAAAACTGTGTTGGGGTGGTAAATATTCTGTAGTAATGAGTCAGATCTTTCTTGGGTTCTGTCACCCGAGAAAGATGTGCAAAGGCCAGACCTAGTGTTCTTACAAACACATTTCCAAGCAGGAATGTGCTTTTAATATTCACACCGTGGGAATGTTGTGTTATGTCTATTTAAAAGTACTCCTCAAACTCCAGCCTTTAGACAATACAATGCCATTTTTGGTACAGTTAAGGCTCCATTATTGGGTGAGCAGGGGGACTGGAACAATCTTTATAGTGGGGGTGTTGAGAGCCATTTATCCAAACTGTATATAAAAAAAATCACTTAAGTCAGAGGGGTCCTGCAGCATCTCCTGAATCCCCTTATTCCAGCACCTATGTGGTTGAGTTCATTTTTATGAGATTTTCTGAAAAACCTAATATTTTACCCTAAGGTGCTTTTTTTGGCCTAGAATGGAATGGAACTCTTTGCCAGAAGGTAAAACTCTCTGCTATACTGTAAGTAATCTATAAACCACATAGGGAGAAATATTTTGTTCCTACAGAAAACCTTTCAAAATATATATTTATGAAATTCATTTTCAATTTTTCAGGCATGTATTAGCCTTAATTTTGGCATCTGGTTGCATAGAAAGTGAGGATATGTCAATTGCAGTTGAATAAATTAACACATTTTTGTTACTTTGGGAGGAATGAAATGAATGAACCCAAAATCTTTATGGAAACAAGGTGCGTGTATGTAACACTTAGTATTCCATTCTGATTTAGTATACATTGTTATTTATGAATGGGCTTTCGCTAATTAAATATTTAATTTAAAGCAGAATTTGTTCCATATAAAGTAGAAATATGGGGCATTAACGACAGTTCCCAAAATCTTACAGCAATTAGTATATAATTGTTTGTATATCACATGAAAGAAGTTTTCATTATTTTATAGGATTGTTAGGACAGTTTTATTGGAAACAGCTTCAGTCACTAAACAAAAATCCAGTTTTTGTTTCAAAAGACTTTTCTCAGGTTGCAGTATAGAAAGTTTGAATTTGCTCCATATTGAGGGAGGGGAAAAAAAGTCTTGCAATAATAAGCTCATTTCTTTTTGCAAAAAAGAAAGGACCCTGTTTGTTAAGAAAACAGTGCCTAACATATTGTCTTCATTTAGACCTCTTACAGGAATGAAGATCCATCCGCACATGACAGGGTAAACTAAACAAGATTTTATTTACAAGGCTTTCAAATGCACCTAATACGAGAATATGTTCAGCCTGAGGGGCAGATATATAAAATATAATATGACATATATAAACAACAGAGCAAAAAGTGCTGAGTATTGGTATAAAAAATAGCAGTGCTTATCTTCAAAGTCATTTGTAAACATGGGGCCATATCCTCTGGTACAACGTGGCTGCAGCCAGAGTGACAGCAGGAATGAATGACTCTAATGCACTATGTACCGACCCTCTCTAAAGGAGAGTGTAACATGAAATATCACCATTATAAGGAGGATAAAGGGGATTCTGGTCAAGGGTATTCTTACCTCCTTTGCCTTATGGTGGGACTGGCGCAGCTCCTTGATTTTTACCTCGGCACTGTTGGGTGTTCCTATAATAACCTTTAGCCCCCATGCAGCCTGTGATCGTGCCATAAATCTAAGTGTTCTTGGTGGTTCAGAGCTAAGTGAGGATGGCTTCATCTACCTACTTCTGGATCAGAGCCAAGATCTCCTGGAGACTCCCCACTGGTCCTCTTCTGCGCCCCTGGGAATTGGAGCCCGTGGCAGCAGAAATCCTTGAAGTCATTGCACTGTTGGTTAGATTGTTGGGAGTCATCTCCACATGTGCTGTAGAGTACTGCTCACTCATGAATGGGCTTACAATGCTGGCTGCACAGGAAAGGCCCTTCTATTGTTCCCAGGCCTTTTTTGAGCTCAGTGGGAGAGCACTAGCGGCACAGGTTCTGGTCAGCGTGGGAAGCTGTGGGAGGCCTTCCAGAGGCCAATAGCATTGACTTTCTAGCAACACTGCGTCTAGACTTCTGTAAATTCAACCATTGGGAATAGTGTTACTCCTAGTGAAAAGCAGGAGTACTGAAATCAACTTGCATAGCCCCTTAAGGTTAATGCAACAAGCTTGGTAGTGTGGATGCATCACTTAGAAAATCGAGTGTATGGGGCTAAAGTTGATGTAAAATCCTAGTGTAAACCAGTCCTAACAGATTTATTAGGGGATAAGCTTTTGTGGGTTTTTACCCACAAAAGCTTATGCCCGAATATATCTATTAGTCTCTACAGGACTTCTCATTGTTTTATTTTTATATACATGAACAAATCTCAGAATTAAAGAAATCAGCCGTATGTGCATATGTATTAACTGGGAATGAGAACCTATTGTGCCAGGGTGCTGTACATAAGCCTGGTATGAGGCTCTGTCCTCAGGCCGAGTCTTACTGTCTAATTATTGAAGATAAAGAGGGAGAATTATTATCCCTATTTTACACTGAGGGAGCTGAGGCACAGAGACCTTGAAGCTATGAGCCTGTAACGAGCTTCATGTGGGAGGATCCTGGCATTTGCATTGAGCCAGGTACGCAGCAGGGTCAACAGCCTTGCTGGACCCCTGGGCAAGGCAGGGAGTGTTAGAGTTGCCAGATGTCCAGTTTTTGTCCGGAAAGTTCGGTATTCAGGTCCCCTGTCTGGTTTAAAAAAAAAAAAAAACAGAAAATACCTGACATGTGAAATGTCCGGTATTTCCTGTTTCTCTCAGACAGAAGCCTGGCGGGGACAGTTTTCCCCTGCCACATCGGGCGGGGGAGTTAGGAGCATGGGGCCATTTAAAAGTGCATTCCCTTTTTTTTTTTTTTTTTTTTTTTTTTTTTTTTTTTTTTTTTTTGCTTAACAGCTTTGGTCAACAATTTTTTCCTGGCGTTTTTTTGGGGGGGGGGAAGGGAGGAGTGTTCAGTATTTTTTGTTAAACCATCTGGCAACCCTAGGGAGTGTGTGTGTGTGTGTCCCTGCTTCGTACTCCGGAAGGGATGGGGTCTCAGGTGGAAGGGGCAGCAGGACTGGTACTAGGCAGTCCTTATCGTAGAGAGTGCTCCCCAGAGAGCTTTCAGTGCTGCCCAGAGAACTCTCCATGTTGATCTGGCAGTGATTTAAAGGGCTTGGGGCTTCAGCCACCCCTGGAGCTTCAGGACCCGAGATACAAAAGGGCCTGGGGCAATTGCCCCCTGTGCTTCTCTTCTCCCTCTGCTGTTGTTGGGCCTGCAGGTGCAGAGTCAGGCCCTAAAAGAAATTTTCAAATTTACACAGGATTCTGTGGCAAAGCTGGAAATTGTCTAGTTGTTAAGATACAGGCTCAGTGCTTCCTGTTTATGCAATTGCATGACTGCATTGCTCTAACCCTTGACACTTCTCACCTCACTCCTTCTCTTACTTCATTACCTTGAATTATGTCCTAGCTAAAATTTGCTTGTATGCTGTTTGAAACTGGTATCACATCTCCTTATGCCTTCTGTGAAGTACTGTTACGTGCCCTTGAGGATACCCAAAGTTACAAGCTGTTGTGTTACCTCTCTGCCTCAAAAAGCGAGCATTTTGCAGGTGATTGGATTGCATGTCAGCTTCCCGCTGAGTCAGTCTGTCTTTTTCACTTGCTAACTCCTCAAGGCTCTCCTGGATCAAACTTCACCTATCAGGTAACAATTAATGAACTCCAGACCTGAAGCTCCTCATAGCTGTTTCTCAGCGATATAAAACCCCAACCACTGTTGAAGATCAGATAGTTAGTTCTTCTAAGAATGTTTGTTTTTGTCACACAAGCAGGACTGTACTTAGGGGGGCTCTTGGCACAGGACAATTCCCCACCATGGGCCTTGCCCACACCCCACAACTAATATACCCATGTCTCTCCTTTTCCTGCCCCTCTCTGTCCCCATCGCACCCCTTCCCTTAAGGCCTTGCCCTGCACAACATGAGCAAGGGGATTACTGGGGTGGGGGCTGGCGTGGGTTGGCAGCAGGGGTTGGCCCCATCGGTGCTTGCCATGGTGGCAGGAACCAGAACGACCCGGCAGCCAGCTATGATCTGCCATCCTCTCCCAGCCCACTATGCTCCACGTCAGTGTGGTGGTGGGAAGAGGAATGCCGCAGTCTGTTGCCCCAAGCAAGGTGCTTAGGGGAGAGGAGGTAGCTGGTGCCAGTGCTGGGGCACTCCCCTTATTGCTGCTGTGGTGAAGGAGAGAGCAATGAGCTGGGAGATGGTGGCAGAGTGGAGCAATCTGCTAGGTTGCTGCAGCTCCCCTGCCATAGTGAGTGCAGGGGGTGCCAATCTTCCTCCCCCCCCCCAGGTAATTCCCCAGGCCTCCCTGGGCCCCGTGGCTAACCTGGGTGACCATCCTATTCATAGGATGGTTGAGGTGGCTGCCGCAGGGCCCCTCAAAATGCAGGGTCTCCTATGGACAGGACTGCTCTTCTTACAATCAGGAAGGCTTCCTGGTGATTGCTTCCTGTGTCTTTCAAGTGCAGGAACTATGTTAATTATCTGTCTCCTGAGGTCGGGGCAGAATAACCCTTGCTGGTTTAGCTGGATAGCTTTGTTTAGTGTAAATTAAGGTAACTCCATATTCATTTGTTTAGAACAGATCTGTTTTTCACCTTTGCCTAGGCTAAGGCTAGGCAGTCTTGTCTTAAACATGTTCTAGTAGAATCATACAGAGGGAATGCTTAACTTCACATAAAAAGACTAGCACATCTGCATTTTACAATTATGTTAATAAACAGTTTTATCAGCTTTCATGTGATGCTACACAAGGCATATTTTGTACAGATATGACTGAGGTAGTGTGTGGGATGTGACTACAAGTGTGGGTAGGGTCCCAAATGCACATAACATTTTTGGATGGGGGAGAATAGTATAGAACAAATCCATATCAGGAGCTTAATACTGCACTAAGAGTGTCAGTCTATGGCAGTTTGTTATCCTTATATTAAAAATATGTGCAGCCCAAGCTTTTAAAAATCAATATATTTAGCTCCTTGACAATATGGTAATATAGAATAGTAGACAATCAGAAAAATATGTTCTTAGAATCAGCAGAACACTTTGGTTGTGAAAGCAACTAATACCTCTGCAGTTGGTGGCATGAAGACAAATTTTACAAGCAAACTTCAAGCAGGAATGCTTTCCTTTTGATGGACATGACAGTCTGTTTTAGAAATAAGAATTACATTTTGCAGACATGCACAAGCTAAGCTTTATTCACATGTGTAAATTTACTTGTGTCAAAGTGCTTGCATGATCAGGTCTTTAGTTAATAATAAAATGTCACTTCACTGTGATTCCTCTTCTTAGTATCTGATCTGGAGATCAGCATGGTCTCTGCAGGAGGTTGTAGTGTCCGATGGCTCTGCTTATTTTTCAACAAGCAAAGAGCTACAGGTGTGCAGGAGTGGAGACTGAAAGCCAGATCAGACTTAAAGGGAAGATAGGAATACAGCCACTTGAGGTGATTGGGAAGGTTTTTGTGGTTTTGGTATGGTTTTGTACCCAGTTGTTGTGGGTGAAGTTTTCAGTTTGCTTTCATGTAAAGCTATTTTGTTTCTATTGCTATAACTGATATATTCTAAAGCTGTGGAACTACCACTCTTTACTTTCATATAGTAAGAATGATATATTCCTAGATTCCTGATAGGATCAGTCTTCAAAATACTTATGCATTTATCAGATCATCTAATCTTGTAAATAGTGTAGCATGTCTGAAAAATGTTTGTCATAAAACTCTGTGTGTCAGACTTTGTAGATACAGTTTCTCTCACTCTTTCTCAGACTCATGGTCACATCATTTAATATCAGTTCAAAACCACCTTTATTTGTATACAGGAGACATTTTAAAGTTGAATTATACAGTTATTATACTGGGTGACCTTTGTCATATTTTGTTTATTGGATGTCACATTTTCATTTGTATTACAGCTCTGTGCTACAGTAGTTTCATTTTTTATGAAGGGCAACTAATGCACAAAACAGTCAAACACAGAGCAGTAATTAGTCTGGGAAAGATCAAAGTGTGCTTTTCTAAATCCAGCCAATTTGCTGTGGGTGTGCAAAACCAATAGTTTTTCCTTTACCTTGGTTTCTTATTAATTTCCACTTTCATTTGTTGCTGTGCAGCTGCTTTTCTGTCAATCCAGAATACTACTTCAAAAAATCCATTTTGATGTCACAAATGCAATTTCAGTTGGTTTAGGAATAATACCTAGCTTTTTTTTTAAACCCTACCTTTCTGAAATGGAAACTCAAAATGAAGAAATTCCTTGTGTGACAGCATCTACAAAGCAAAAGTATCTTACAGTACGGGGTCAATATTTGGGCTACCTAGGTCTGTCACCTTATTACCCTTTGCCTCTACTCTGAAGGAGTCTTTCTTGTGGAAGCTGATGGTCTTGGCTCCCTCACATCACCAGCTTTTCAGCCACTTAAGAGCTCTTCTCTGGGCTTTTTCAGACCTGTTTTTACTTTGCAGGTTAACAAGAGGCACATGCAAGTCCCTTGAAGCATTTTTCTGTGATATCCAGTCCCTGACACTGGCTACTTACAGGAATCTCAGACCCTCTGCCCTCAAAAGGAGCAGTATATCCCAATTTAACCTTAAACCATTGCTCCTAAATAACACAGAACACTTATAATGAAACTAAGGGATGTTTATTCAAAGAATATACATTCCACTAAGAAATAAGAGAGACTGATGGAAACAAATGGTAACAATACAAAACAAAATCATTATACGTGAAGGAGGATGTGTCCTTATTAATTATTACATCTCTCATCTAATAAAGTAGTTTCCCTCAGGGTTCAGTCTGCAAGATCTGGTTGGCTTAAAGGACCAAGGATACAGTCTTTCATGGAAAACCACCCAGCTCAACAGATATCTCCTCATTGAACTGATCCAATGTACCTCTTCTTACTCTGTGTTAGTCTATGACTGTTCTATGATGGGGCAATAGTAGACAATAGAACCTTCTGTTACTTCCTTGGCTGACCAGAGTGGGGTGGTAATGCCTTCTTGCATGAACTGGCCACCACTAAGGCTGTGTCTACACTAGCACTTTTATTGGTGCAACTTATGTCACTCGGGCATGAAAAACACCTCCTTGAGAGACATATGGGGGGAGGGATAGCTCAGTGGTTTGAGCATTGGCCTGCTTAAACCCAGGGTTGTGAGTTCAATCCTTGTGGAGGCTATTTAGGGATTTGGGGCAAAAATTTGTCAAGGATGGTACTTGGTCCTGTTGTGAAGGCAGGGGACTGGACTCGATTCAATGACCTTTCAAGGTCCCTTCCAGTTCTAGGAGATAGCCACTCTCCATTAATTTAATTTAATATGTTACACCAAGAGAAGTGCCAGTGTGGACAGTGCTGTGTTGGTGGCAGATATTCTCCCACCAACATAGCTACCACTGGTGGCTGCCCAGCTGCTTCCGGGGCAGGGTTGCATGGTGGACGACTATCCCGTATGCCGGGGCTGGAGTCAGGTCTGTGGTGCGGCTGTTCCTGAGGCTGCACTGTGACCCTGGCCCCAGGAACAGCCACATCGCGGGCAGCCTAGCTCCAGCTCTAGCACATGGGGCAGCGGGGATTGCCAAAAGAGCCATATTTGCTGCTGTACAGAGCAATATTTGGCTCATGAGCCATAGGCTTCTGACCCCTGCCTTACATGTTGCTGGATGGCCAGTATCCTATATTTGACTTACTGGGTGTGTCAAGTATGAAATGAGAGTTGTTTACAAAGAACCGGGGACCCTTTGCTAAGGGGCTTTTAGGATTACAAGATAATAGAGAAGAGTGCTGCATGAAGATTAGGTACCAAAAACTGGAGAATGTTGTTGGGTGGGCCACTGTCTTGATTCACAAGCAAAAGATAGGGGATCATAAATGAAAAATAAGTGAGACCATGCTAAATATGGTGACATAAAAGCCCAGAGCCTCAAAGATATTTGGTGCCTAATTCCCATTGAAATCAAGGGGACTTACGTGCTTAAATACCTTTAAAACTCTGGGGCAAAATCATCGAAGTGCAATCGTACTGCTTGTAAGCAGCCGTTAGTAATGCCAATGGAGCGACACTAATGACAGCATATTTGCTATTTGGGATAAGACTGTCTTAGTTTTTGGCTATCGTTCAAAGTCTCTCTCCACCCTTTCTCAAGTAGCTTAGGATATTGCAGTTCCTTGCCCTAGTCTGGAAGTTCCAAACTGGAACACAGAGGCCACTGCTTTACAGACTACTGAACAGTCAGTGACTACTGAAGTTCACGTTCTCTCATGCTGCTTCCAACAAGAAAAAAATATCAGCAAATTTTAAGCTCAAGGCATCAGGTGGAGGGAGTGTGGTGTGACGGGAGAGAAGAAAACATGATCGAGGGGAGGAAAAGAGGTGAGAACCCTGGGGAAAATAGGAAAGATATTCCACATCTGGGATGGAGAGAAAATTAGAGAGAGAGAAAGGATCTGGAGGTAGGAACTCTTGGGTTGCATGTGAGGCAAGAGGAAAAAAAGAAATGCCTCAAATACATCAGGGATACAACTAGGGCTAATGGTTTCTCCAGTTGCATTAGAGGCAGGGGAGGGGGGAGTAATAGTGACTGTGCTCCCCCTACCCCTTGCACAAGATCACAATAGGAAGGGAGGGAGCCAGGACACAAATGAAGGCTGGTTTTAGGGTGACAGTCATGGTGCCTAGTGGAAACTTTGTATAACTTCAGGTAAGGATCCCAACTGGAGAATGCTTCTATACACCATAAACCAACAGGGGGGTTACCCTACTGATCATTTCCTATACTTCGTATTTAAAATAGATTGAAACAGGAAAAGATGGGAAGGGAGATCTCTCTGTCCTCAACCAGGGGTGTGGAAGTTATGGGGGAGCAGTGCTTGCCCAAGCCAGGAGGCAATGATCCCAACCGAAATAATTGGTCACAATTAGCTCTCTAGATTATGCTGTTTTAGTTAGAACAGCTTATATCACTTTTAATGAAAAATGAGCAAACCTGTTAATGTGTAAAGCCTTAACGAATGACACTGCCTGATAAAGAAACTCATTTTAGGAAGCTGTAATGCACATGCTCCATTAGCATAGTGAAACTTTAAAAGGGAAACAACACATGTTTGCAGTGACGAATGGGAACTTTTTCCCCATCTTGCTTTTGTTCTGGTACTCTTTGAAGTGAGCACATCTGAGACTCAATAGAAAGCAAGAGAGCTGTATGTCAATATAAGCATGAGACTAAATGACAGATCTGCTCATTATAGGACTTGTAAGACACTGAGCAGATTTTTATTTAAAAACATGAGAAATCTCACCACAGATGCCTTAGTCTGACATTTATTTTTAAAAATAGAATCATGAGCACTAGACTATCTTTAATGCAGAAGGTGCAAGTGCTTTCTTGCTTATTTGTCAGGTGAGTTAGAGGGAATTAGACACTTTTTTTTGAAGGCTGCTACCCACCAATATTTCATAAAACAAAGTGTCTCTTGGACCAGTTTTACATTTGGATCCATCAATCCATAACATAGAAGTGTCTTGGATGGTGTTTGTCTTGTTATAATCCAAAAGCAGAGTTAATTTAGGATCTCTGACCTTCCGCCTTCTTTCCAAAACATGCCAAAATTCATATCTGAATGTCTTGAATTCTGCATTTTTGATTTCCCCAAAGGGTGTGTAATTTGGACAAAAAGGAATGTGTAGTGATACACTGTTCTACACCAAAAAGCATCTCAGAGGTAATAGAGAGATATCTTTCAGGGAAGAAGACAGGGAGAACACCTGGGCCTCATTTCTACAAATATGTCTGTGTGTTAACTTTTTTTCATTGGGACCACTCTGATCATTTAAAGAAAAACATATACTTCGGTGTCTGTGCAAAGGATCAAGGTTTGAAAGTCTAAGGGCCTCTCCTGCCCAGTACACGTTCCTACATCGGAAAGGAGAAGAAATCACCTGGAAAAGAAGGGGGAGAGAGATCAACTTTAAAACCCCTAAATTGATAGAAAATAAACTACTGGAAGTGATATTTTTTTTAAACGGATGTTTTTTTATTTTAAAATTAAGTATAATTTGTCCTAACCTCATTTGGGAAATTTCTTGTCTTCACATGCACTAAAAAGGGAAAAATTGAACTGATTCGGCATGTGCACAATGAGCAATATCACTGGAAAGTTCTATAACACTTTGAAAGTAATAACTGTAGGACAGCAGAGGGAAAGTGTTATTTTTAGAAGATGAGTGTTTGGAATGCAGAAGAAAAAAATCTAGTTGTGGGTTGTACAATATTGTTTGTTTCTTGGCCCTCCATTTTCTTGTGATTTATAAAAGCATCAATGCACTAGCTTCTAAGCCACGCAAATCAGTGGGCATTTCTTCTCCGCTTTGCAATTCAAGGTTACCGAGAGGTCTACTGGGCCTTTAAGGACATAGTCATACAGAATTTTAAAAAACGGGGGGAGGGGAAATAATGAAAAACAGGTGGCTCTGAACTAACCAAAAGCACCTTGTGCTCTAACCAAATTAGAGAAGAATTTTTAAAAGAGCTGTTAGCTTCCTCTTGGGATACTATGCTAGAGAAGCGCTAAAGGAGTCATTTGAAAGTTCAGTAATAGTTAGAGGTGGAAAAAAACAGTAAAATTGGTTCTTAATTCTGGGAAACAGAGCTAAGTTGGTTCTTGTGTGTGAAAAAATTAGCATATTTTAGTGAAATACAAAATTAATTAAATAACTGAAAAAAATCATTTTGTGTAAGACCTCAAAATGTATTGGTTTGGCTGGATTGCTGAAGTATGACAACAGTAGGGTTCAATACTGCAGGTTTTACACTCAGGAAAAACTTCCATTGACTTAATGGAATGTGTCTCATGGTGGGGAGGGGATGACACGGATAGCTACTTAGTAGTGGAAAAAATAAATTAATAGAAGCCCTTGATTCATTTGTATAGTCCTCACTTTTTGTTCCTTTTTTCACAAACTCCGACGTGAGAGAGAGTCATAATGATGCTGTGGTACTATATAAATCCTGATGGAAAAAGTCTTGTAGAATTTATACTTGTAGAATTTAATATAGAAGATCTTTTCTATAGTGGGTTTTAATCCATCCTATATAATTCAAAAAATAATTCTATCCCAGCTCCAGGTCGTTTTAAGAATTCTATAGAAGAGTGATAACTTTATTGTATTATCCAGAGGATTTTTCATAAGGGATGGTATAATCGAGTTGCATCTGGGATAGCTGCGGTATTAATGAATGTTGAAGCCACAAATTAGTTATGTAGGACAGGGCATAGAGAAACCAGCACTATTTTCACACTATTTCACACATTTCTGTGAATACCACACAGTTTACAGAAAATTTTTCAGAGATTAGAAAAAAAAAATTAAATTATTTTGCCAGTCAGTTGAGGTAACATAATACACAACTGCAGAGGAAATACTACAAGCTAATACATTTTAGACCCCTTTACTCACTCCATCTACCATTAAAATGGTTTTTCTGTACATAATATGAGAGAGACTGAATGTTAAACCTTTTGCTAATGCATGACAGAGTATTGCTCATAATGAGCTTTCAGCCTGTGATTTCTCCATGTCTATTAAAAAGTACCTCTCACGGAGAAGCAACGCTAGATGAGAGAAACATCTGTACAGTCATAAACAAACACTCAAAGACAAAGCTTTTCTTAGGAGGTTAGGGGATCCATTCATCTTTATCAAATCCCTGCAGTGCTGCCTGATTCTACATCAGTTTAACTCAAATTCTGGTATTGCAGCTGCTATGTTTCTGGCTTCATAGCATTGAATGCTGCTATTTTCTCTCTCCTTAGGAACATTCCTAACTGCAAGAAGAAAGGAAATAGGATTTGAAACCAAACTATTCTGCATGGCATGACACCTACACTACAAGATCTTTTATGCTGGGGGATCAGGGTCAACAATAATGCCTAGAGCACACTTGTATCATAGACAATAATTTGCTATTCTTCACATTTGCTGTCCAAGACAAACAGGTTGGGTTTTTTTGGGTAACTTATTCTGTAGGTGGAACCCTCCAGTGCAAGTCCTGGGAAAATGTTTGGAATTTTGATTTGGTGGTTCCTTAGTGTTTGTCTTTTCCACCTCTGTCCCATAAGAATAGTCTTAAAATGACTTGTGTTATTAAGCCTTCAGGTATAACCTAGTGGAATGATCCCATTTTATTTGGAAGAAGTGTTTTGTGATGATGTCTGTCCTCCATCTGACACAATTGCCTCTATTTCTCCTCTAGCAATATGCTACTATCAAAGCAGTGGTAACCTAGTGCATAAATCTGAGCTGTTTTTCTATTCAAGGACAGTCTCCTCGAGTTCTGTGACTGCCCATAATGTACTTTACAAGCAAATTTAGTATTCTCACACACATTCTTCATCATAGTTATAACCACTTTTTTCTATTCTCTATTTAAAAAAAATCACAAAGAAAAAATAAGTTGTAGTCAAGTGAGATGAAGGAGAGGTCGCATGGTCTGTTTATTTAATACAAATCAAGACAGTTTAATGTGCATTTTGACAATTAGTAAATTGGTGAGACAGGGTGGGCAAGTCTTGTGAATAAAAAAATTGTTTCCTTTTTGTTCTGAAATGTTCTCTTTCAGCTGCTACAATAAACTGGAGAAAATTGCTTATTTATACTTTTAAAATGTAGATTTTAACATTGCATACAGTTTTTGCGAATAATAAAAGGAACAGGAAACAAGGTCTTTAGGGACTCATTTTAAGGGGGTCTGACATAGCACAAGAGAGAGACACATGACATTTGCACATTTATCTGTACATCAGAACTGGAAAGAGGATAGAATTGCCAGTAAATGTTGCCCTGTGATTTCTGTATTGGAGAGGCTGCATCTGTGCCACCTGTTGATGACATGATTGGAGCATTAGTTCTTGCTCTGCCTTAGCACTATTGATAACTCTGCTTAACATCGCCACAGGGGAGGCTTTGTTGGAAGCTGCAGTCACTTTTCCTGAGCAATGGTGTACATTGGCTCCTCCATTCAATCCTTTATTCTGACATTAGCACATTTGAATGGGCCACCAGTGAAGCCATTCAGTGAGAACATGTACCAAGGCTTCTGGGTGGCCTAGGGCTGAGCTGAGAACTCTTGTTAATGGACTGCAAGTCTCAGCCTATTGAGGTACATGAACTCAGTGACCAAAGAAAAGTGAGACAAAGATGTCCCTCATAGGAACATGTAGGTCAGAACCGGACAAAGGCAGACATTGACCAGTCAAAGCTATTTGATTATTGAACTGAAAAGGGGGATACCTATTACTATGGGAAAGCTGTTCTGGCTAGTTTAGCACTGAAACTTTTCTGTAGCATTTACCTGCGTGTTCAGAAGTACATCTTTTGTATAACCTCATTTAAAGATTTAACTGATTTTATTCTAAGTGGAATGTCTATTTAATCATGTACTTATAACAATCTGCTATTACAGCTACTATGTATACTTATTGAAATATATATTTTTATATATATTTTATATATTTATATATCTTATGTGGGTGACAGCTAAACTTTATTAAATATAAGTTTTGCACTAGGAAGTTTGTGCATCTTTTTCTTATCTGGATAGAAACTTTTATTCAGGCATTGCAAGCAGTTGGTCAAATTTCAGATTGACAGTAGCACAGATTTTGTTCTTATGTGTATTGGTAACAAACATGTTTATCACTAAAAAGATATCCTCTAATTCATATTCTGTTAAAAGGCAATTTTTTACTACTGTTTACTAATACTTACAAACCATGCATCGTCCACATTTTATTTCCTACAATATCTGTAAGAAGCTAACAACTGTTGCTTGCATCCATTAAAAGTACTCCATGTCAGAGCCATTCACCAGGTAGAGAGGGCCTTTTTGTTTTCAAAGTTACGGAGAGAGGATTTGGGAGAGGGCAGGGGAAAGAGAAATTGCTGTTACTTATGTCTAAGCTCTTTACTGTACTGTGGCTCACACACAGATTTGGATCAATGACTTGAACTCCCCTTAGTTGCTTTTGAATAGGGTTAGTATGCAAGACTACCCCCCCGTCCTTACTGCTTTTTGTGCTCTCCCTCGAGATCTTTGCCCAACAGATTAGGCTTTTCCCTAAAGATTAATTGCAGAGCTGTGAGAAACTTTCTTATCTCCACATACCTCTTGTTTGTTCAGTTATGAAATTTGCAATTTGCATGTGCAAAATATGAGTGCACTTCGCATGAACCTCTGCCTCCACCTTTGTGAAAATGACACCCTGAATGCTGTGCAGCTGTTAAATCCCCCCTTCAATGAAGGAACTAAGACCTGTGCTGCACAGACATTGCATATCTGTAGTGTAATCTCCAACTCCAACATTGCTTCCTGTCTATCACTTTCCTTGGAGGAACTTCTGAAGCTGCCAGAGAACAGTGTCAGTTGTCAGCGTGGCTATAAAAAACCCAAACATTTTCTGATTTGACTGAGGATGATGACAAGTCAGAACCTGAAAAGTCATTGGTCTCTGTTAATATTTTGCTGTATGGCATGGTAAATTTATGTGCAGGGTGCTTTATAGACATGTAAAACAACATGTACCTACCCTCAAAGATCTTTAAAGATGCAATAAGCAGAAAACAAAACAGAAGGTAGTGCACAGCCACAGTGATGGTGAGGAGACAAAAAGCAGTGTGAAGGAGCTGCAACTTGTAGTTTGTAAATTCCAGTTTTTTTATTTTAAATTCCTAAACTGTTGTCAGTTCCACAGTGTGTTACATTCTGTCATCTACAATGTAGGAGTTATGGATTAGAGAGTGAAGGCTTGATGAAAACCCTGCAGTCTGAAGAGTCAGATGTCAGAGATGGCCAAGTCAAGAGTTCTGTGTGTAGTTTCTGGCCTGGAGGAAGACAAGAAGGTAGGAGAGGACATAGAGAAAGTGGTGAGTGTGGTTGCTGGGTGGGGGGAGCAGCAGAAAAGGAGGAAAGAAGGGAGACGCAGCTGGAACCACATTGTTCAGTGCTCTTAAAACTATGAGGAGGAGTTTGACTCTGTTTTGGAAGAGTGTGGAAGGTTGGAGGAATTTGAGGCTGGGCCAGAAGTGGTCAAAGTGGCAGACAAGAAAGATTCAGGCAGCAATTTTGCAAGCTGAGACTAGAACCCTGTTCTCCAGTACTGGAATTTAATGACAAAACTATCCTTCCTCCATTAATGCAAACTTTTGTAGCTCTTGTTCATCATTTGGCTACATTGCAATGCATGACATTTTACAATTTCAAACAACCTTATAACATGGTTGCCGCTTCTTATGAAGAGCTCAGTCATTTGAAATGGCTGGAAAAATGAGCAGAAAGACATCTCCACCCTGGATAAGCATTTGACTCCTGAACCAGTGAATCCTTAGGCCAGCCAAAATGCGTGAAAACTGGCCAACTTCTGTCAAAATCTGTGACTTAGTAGATCATTTGAGTCCATGGTCTAAAAATAAGTGTGTGTTAGGCAGAATGGATGTACAACATGTATGAGTATATGGCCCTAAATATGTAAACTATAAACATTCATATGCATCCATCTCTTGAGGAAGGTTCAGAGATACAGTAGTTAATACAAGACTCAGCATTTGCTTACAGGCTTCTCTCATCTCTCACAAAAGGACTTAGAACAAGAATTCTGGATATAGACATATTTTCAATTTTAAGAGAAAAGAAAATAGAGAAGGCCCATAACAGCCATTGCAACTGGATGCAATCACTGTATCCGAGAAATTTAGAGTTGGGACAAATCCAGTTTTCAAGATTCTGCTTTCTAACATTAAAAGTTGGGACCATCTTCACAAGAAGCCATCAATACACTCTATGGTGGGCACTGGTAGCCTCTGACCAACTCCTTTGTTTATAATAGATACTTTATACTTTAGCTTAGAAAGGTAATTGCTTAGTCTTCAGATAATTGGATTTTGATTTTACTATGCATCCTATACTAAATACTTGACATTTATTTTTACCCTGATTATACAACACATTGTTTCAAATTTTGTGACTTTCCAATTTTACCAATGGTATAAGCATACAACAATATCTATTTAATTTCTCTGTTATCCATGTTCAAACACTCTTTTGTTCCGTGTGGTTACCCTGTAAATTGTTATAGGAGCTACTAAAATTATGACTTTTTTTTTAAATGGTTCTAGTAATGTTGCCTGTTTCCTGTCAAAGTGTTGTCACTAATGTAAAAAGCACCAAAATATGATAGCAGTCCTTTTGAAAGAATGATCTCTTCTGCTCCTTTGGACAGGGTTTCTACCATAGTAGTATGGGCCATTGAACTTCATTATACCTTTGCTCAAATCTTGGAACATCGAGTTGGAAGTTATGTGCCTGATATTCAAATTTGCTGGCCACCCAACAATCCAGTTAAAAACAGCTGGACTTGCCAGATGTTCAGTATCACTGAAAATTGGGCCTGATATGGTTATTAATTATTGAACATTATGGAGTTCCTTTTGTCATGAACTATAATCACAGAGACTTGGGTCAAAGACTACAAAAGTGTGCTGGAGTTGAAAGGTGGGAGCAGGACAGTAAAGACCCAAATTTTCTTTCTTTCTTTGATAGGCTCTGAGATGTTACATTTATATTAACAACCATTTATCTGCATTGCAAACCAGAGAAGAGTACCTGCAGTGAAGTAGTAAACAGTAACCTCTTCCTACCTGGAGACAGTGTTTGTATATTTCTTCAACTACCTATTTCATTGCATATGAAATTCAATTTGGAAATTGTGATCTGGTCCAAAGTCTTAGAGGGTGAAAGAGATGAAATATAAAATGCCAAAGCTAAAGTTAACATGCTCTCTCTCAGTGGGATACCATGACCTTCCTTGGAATATTAGGTTACTTTATATAAGATTATGAAAGGCAGGCTATTTATTTATTGATATTAGTATATTGTGGAATAGTAAAAAAGATTACACTTATTAAGATGAAAGGACGTTCATTTTAAACAAAAGGAAATAATTCTTTACACAGAATATATTAAACCTGTGGAGTTTAGTGAAATAGAAGCTCATACAGACAAATAATATGACAGAGTTTAATAAGACCTTAATTTTGTGGCTTCCACTAACATTTGCAGCTGGGCAAGCTAAAACCAATATTGTAAGACTTCATAGCCATAAGTCATAAAAATAGACACTGAATCTTGATAACCATCAGTCAAGAGTATTAGTATTATATATTATTTAATATAAATCCTATGTATTCCCTTCTCATATCCTTATGTAGCTGGTATTCCTATATGTAATTTTACTCCTTTGCTCCACACATCTGGATCATAACCAAATCCCACCCTTTATTCTTTCTTTGCATCTCCATAATCTGTCCTTTTCTTTCTGTTTTCACAACCTCTTCTCTTGCTTGCCAGACACACATGTTGTCTCCCTTCAGTCCATACAACATGTAACGTCTAAAGTTATTTTCCTTGTATGTCAATTTCATCATGCCTCTCTCTGAATTCCTTTTCTGGGTTCATCCCCTTTTGAACACCCAGGAAGTGCCTAATATATAATGGATAATACCATAAACAAATAACTGAATAATCATTATTTGGACACCCTAGTTCAGTTATCAAATGTGTTTACTAACTAATTACATCTGTCATTGTAAGAGGGTAGTCCTACCCCTTTAAGAGTACTGTGCCTTATGGCCAGATCATCCTGGTCATCTGTCATGGTCCTTTAAGATTGTGGGAGGCTTGATGTATGCAAAAAAATTAGAAAATAAGGCGTGTTGGCGGTGAAGAAGCAGTTCCAGGTATAAGTAGTGTTTGGGAGAAAGTCGGTAACTATTTTCTTTACGGTCCTGGGACTAGGCGCTCTGTGGAGCAGGTGGGGCAAGAGTCTATTTTCATGCCACAAAGTTAGGGATGAGCTGGGAGAAGGGGGATGTATATATTCTACCTCTCAGACTACTTCACAATTACAACAGTCCTGCAATGGTTTTTTTCATAAGTTAATAGGTACTCTCATCTTTAATTCCATCTTAATTAGTTTTTTGTCAAGAAATAAATATAGAGGCTGTATTTGATTATTAGTATTTACCTTCAGTTGGCAGTCTCATAGAAATAAATCTACATTCATATGTGTTGCATTATCTAAATGTAACAGATGATGAGAAATAGCAATTGGGGACTAATAAGGTAGAGATAAGGTTATTATACATCAAGATCGCGGGGTGGCTTAGTTTGTTATGCGCAGATCTTGCATTGCTTATTAAACTGTTTAAGCTAAAGTGGTTTTTAAATATATGACCATAAACTAAAGAATAGGAGAGAATATTAATGGTTCCAGAGGAGGTAAATGTATGGGTGAGGAAGATAGTTGTAGAATATATCGGAGAGGAAAGAGAAAGGTGAATTAGATGTGTGAAGAGGAAGATGCCGGCGAAACAATATGAGGAAGATAAGACAGTGTGGTGCACAAGGGCTAAGGATGTAGGACAGGCAGCTGATGTAGATAGTAAGAGAGGAACAATAGGGCAATACATAAAGAGCTGTTGGCAGTCAGAATAACAGGTGTTTAACAGGTCAGTTTGGTATCACTTGTGGGGAAAAAATTGCTGCTGTGATGTTGAGCCCTGTGTTCAGTAGAACTAGCCACTGAATTATTACTTCAGCACTGGAAAAAAACCAAACAAGATGGCAGTGTCCATAAACTATGGTAGAGCCAGAAATCAGCAAGGACTGTGAGGGTATGTCTAGACAGTAGTGCTATTTCAGGATAAGTCCAGTATCCCAAAATAGTGTTTTCTGAATCTTGGCAACAAGCCCGTTAATTCAAAATATATTCAAAATAACTGGCTTGCTATTCCGATGTCCCAGTAAACCTCATTCCACAAGGATTAAGGGACTTGTGGGGAATAGTGAACTATACTGAAATTTGTCTCTGTAGATAGGCTGTTTTGAAATCTGGTGCTATCTCAAAATAAGCTACACAATTTGCGTAGCTCAATTTGCATAGCTTATTTTGAGCTATGCAGAGCTATAGAGAAGTACCCTTATAGAGCTCGCAATATTATTTTGCTAGTCAGAGATGCCACAATGGCATATAAACAGATAGATAGAAGGCATGTCACAAAGAAGTAGCTGGAACATGGAGAAGGTGAATAGTCTGGTCTATTATACTACCATGGTGCCATATTGGGAACAGATCAGAGCCACTTCTAGGAAAGCAGAAACTTTTAAAGTGTGTATTTGTATAACAACTACAGAGGACACATTGTGTAATTTGACATACTTGAAAAAGCCAGTCCCTTTTTATATGCTGTGAACAGTTCTTCAAAGCATGACCTTCAGCTGTGCATCTATGTGGATTTTTGTGTTCCTTAAATCCATATAACTTGACTCCTTTTGTAAACATGTGATGCATGGAACAAACAAGTTATATTATCATCAGAACATACTGCGAGGAGAATTCAGTTTTGTTTATTTTGAAGTATTGGTGTTGGGTTCACTAGAAATACCTCATATAGTGCTATCTTAGTCAGCAAACTTGGTTGACCTTAAAATTATGGAACCACATGGAATGCAGTCCATGTTTTATCAATTTGTGAAAAGTATTCAGTAATTTTCTATCAAGAAAATGAATAAAAAATGCCTACTATTTCTATATAATCCATGCAGTATTACTTTTACTGTGCTGTTGTAGAACACATTGCCACTTAGGGCATGTCTACACTACAGAGAAGATTGACTCTCTGGAGGTTGAACTTCTAGTGTTTGATTTAATGGGTCTAGTATAGACCCCCAAATTGAATGCTGAGGGCAGCACCCCCCCCCCCACCGGCATCCGGTACTCATTCTGTGAGAAGTACGGGAAGCTGACAGGAGTATGTGCTCCTGTTGGCCTCCCGCAGTGTAGACGCTGTGGCGGCTTGGCTTAAGGTAAGCCGAATCCTGCTATGCATTTTGCGTAGCTGGATGGTGTACCTTAAGCTGACCTGCCTGGACTAGAGTAGACCAGGCGTTAGGTAGCAGAGGGAGCATAAGTTAGTGAACAAAAATGTTCCAATGCAATTTGGATAGTTGCCATCAGTTTTCTAGACAAAGACCTTGGCTGTACCAGTTAATGCCTATTGCTTTCCATTCAATGCCCCAATCCATAGTGAAAGATGGGTTGCTCCAAGCTCTTGTTTTGTCATACTACTTTTTCATTAGTTTTACACTGGTACCACAATATTATGTGCCAGTAAATGGGAACCACTGAACTAATGCATTCTGTTCCCATAACTACATTCATGTGCTTGAAAGTAAATAGGCAAACTCTTGCCTTGAACTCCTTTAGTGTTTGCACACACTGAGCACAGATACCAAAAGGTGCAATATAATTATCTATTTATCAAGCATATAGGCCAGGGGAAATTAGTAAAACACAATTCCAATATAGAAAGATGCTATTTTAAAGTTTGAAATAAGACAACTGAAGCAATGAACATTTAAAAAAAGTATGTAATCTAATTTTTTAAAAATGTGTCTAAATATTTCTTAAGCTGTATACAGTGAGACATTCATTTCATTGCTACCATTAATTTGATAAATGACTCTACTTTTTCTTGAAGCAAAATATCGTGTGTAGGTTAGAGAATGATATTATGCGCAGTTGTGACATTCTGTTTTTGCTTTGCCCTTAGATTTGTGAGAAATCTCCTTATGACTACAGCTAGTTTGATCAGCACTGGACCACTTAAACACCTGCAATTGTCCTGTTCTTCTCAGAATATGGTAGAAGGCAGGGAAATTGCCTATGGAACTGAACATCATCTTTTGAAACTGACAATAAATAACTCAGTCAGGAGACACTTGCTAAACAAACAACTTGTCCCATATGCTTCACCTGCTTCTGGGGGAAATAAATAGGTTCCAGTGTTTACTAACAGTTAATCATAGAATCATAGAATAATAGGACTGGAAGGGACCTCGAGAGGTCATCGAGTCCAGCCCCCCGCCCTCAAGGCAGGATCAAGCTCCGTCTACACCATCCCTGACAGATGTCTATCTAACCTGTTCTTAAATATCTCCAGAGAGGGAGATTCCACCACCTCCCTTGGCAATTTATTCCAATATTTGACCACCCTGACAGTTAGGAATTTTTTCCTAATGTCCAATCTAAACCTCCCCTGCTGCACTTTAAGCCCATTACTCCTTGTCCTGTCCTCAGAAACCAAGAGGAACAAATTTTCGCCTTCCTCCTTGTGACACCCTTTTAGATATTTGAAAACCGCTATCATGTCCCCCCTTAATCTTCTTTTTTCCAAACTAAACAAGCCCAGTTCATGAAGCCTGGCTTCATAGGTCATGTTCTCTAAACCTTTAATCATTCTTGTCGCTCTTCTCTGTACCCTTTCCAATTTCTCCACATCTTTCTTGAAATGTGGCGCCCAGAACTGGACACAGTACTCCAGCTGAGGCCTAACTAGTGCAGAGTAGAGCGGCAGAATGACTTCATGAGTTTTGCTTACAACACACCTGTTGATACAACCTAGAATCGTATTTGCTTTTTTTGCAACAGCATCACACTGTTGGCTCATATTCAACTTGTGGTCCACTATGACCCCTAGATCCCTTTCCGCCATGCTCCTTCCTAGACAGTCGCTTCCCATCTTGTATGTATGGAACTGATTGTTCCTTCCTAAGTGCAGCACTTTGCATTTTTCTTTATTAAACCTCATCCTGTTTACCTCTGACCATTTCTCTAACTTGCTAAGGTCATTTTGAATTATGTCCCTATCCTCCAAAGAAGTTGCAACCCCACCCAGTTTGGTATCATCTGCAAACTTAATAAGCGTACTCTCTATCCCAATATCTACATCATTGATGATCTGCAATAGTCACCAGAGACATTTTTGTCCACGATATCACTCAATCAGCTTTCTGATCAACTGCAAATTATTGTGGTGCTGATGATTCCCACTTATTCATGAGTGCAAGTGTCTTTTCTTTACCAACACAATTCTGAATTCCTATACCTAAGTCCTTATTTGATTTAGCTTGTTGAACTGTTATTGAATTTGTACTATGTAAACATCTGTCTGTGGGATCCAAATCTGGAAGAGAAATCAATTAAGATGGAAACAAAAAACATACTTCACCACTCTTGAGGGACACTCAGCTATATTTAATATCCATTGTGAGCAGCTGGAGATTGCATAGGGTGACTGTTCTCTGACATTGAGAGTGTGTTTACTATTATAACAGGAATATGAGATTACATTTTATTATCTGGCATCATTATGTAGAAAACTACATTATCCTTAGTGTAGTTCATGTTTTAAAAAAATTCAAAATTCTAAGGCTGAAAACAAGGATCATATTTCAGATACTTTGTATTCTGAAGAATGAGTTTGGGTCAAACAGTTTACACTAGGTTCACCAGTGTTCACTGAAAGGATCATAACCTTACCTGATTTCATGAATTTGCTGCAGACATATAGTGTTCAATTGCACAGAAGAAATATTTTCATTTTAGAATTCAACTTTTGTAACCTTTGGCAACGTGTAGTATCAATGGCTCTTTGTTGTTCAAAAAAAGTGAAACTGTAAGCTGTCTACAAGAATATGCAGGGCATTGCTATAGCAACACAGTCTGCCTTCTAGCACCAAGAGAGAGGTCATGAATAAAAGATGGGGTTCTAAAGACAATAAAATAGAAAAGGTTGTTTCAACCCTTCTAATACCTGACATTTGCAGTTATTTTGTTAAATGCAAAATTAAAAAAAAAATCTTGGAAAAGGGCACGTGTTGCTTAAAAGTATGCATTTATATCTAGAAATGTCACCAGGGGGAAATATGCTTTCTACACTTAGCAGCTTAGAAAAGGGAAAACAGTATGCAATTTCTTTAAAACACACAGGCACGCACACATGCACTACACATATACATTCTCTCTTTCTCTCTCTCTCCAGCTTAAATAGCCCTGAAAATGATTAGATCTTTACTAGTGAAGTTTATAATAATGGGAATATAATGCATAAAAATGCTCTTAAAACTGTTTTATATTTATCCTTGCACACATTTTAAACTTAAACTCTTCCTCATTGAGGAGGAAAAATGACTTAAAATGAAGTCACAATATTTTCCTCCAGATATATATTAGTGTAGAATTAAATAACAACTTGCTCTTCCGACTGTGTGTTTTCTCCACCCAGTGGGCTCTAGTATTTTTAACAGCAATATTTTAAATGAACTTTGAGACTTCAAGATCACCAGTACTGTTTGGAATAGCTGTTTTGAAAGATACTTTAAAACTCATAAAACACAGAACAACAGATTGTGGATAGTTGATAGTCAGCACATTTATTACAACCTGTTCCTTCTTCCAAACGTGTTCTTCATGACTAATAAAGTACTATAATTAGAGAAAACATCTGTACAAATTATAACAAATGGTTTTATTTTTTAGCTTAAATGTTTATTTGGTTAATGGCATAGAGACAATGGATAGCTAATTGTATTGGCATGCTATCATTATGCATAATATATATTGATGAGGAGGAAAAATGAATCCATAATAATGTAGCTGAATACATTATCAATTAGTCATTATATAACTTTAAATGTTTAAATGTTATGATGCTCTAATATTCAGAGGGGGAAACACTCATTTTTGTCAATTAATACGTTTTATTTATTTGGGGGGCTAAGAGTTGCCCACAGTTATATCATTGTGCTCTATTGTTTCCAAAATACCTCTACCTCCATTAGACTTTGCACACACATCTGAGACACATTTTTGCGCATTATTGTTAGAATTTTTAAAATCAAATTTAATTATTTTTTTCAGTTGGTAAGTCTATAAACTGGAAGTTAAATACGTTTTTACCATATTTTTAATAATTGATAAAATAGTTCTTGTTTTTCCATACTTCAAGTGCAACTACATACTTTCAGTTACAATAATCTTTATATGATGCAAATCCAACACAAAGTAAGTTCTCTGTAGAGAGCACAGTATGCCTGCCTATCTCCTCTGTGGTATGTATATGGGACCAATAAGGCATTTACTTCTGCAGCTAGATAGATGACATCATTTAAAGATGCAATAAGCAGAAAACAAAACAGAATAAATAGCTACGTACACCGTAATAGCAAATAATATTGCAGCTCAAATTTGCAAGTACGCAAATTGAAGATTTGACATTGACACAAAATTATACAATGAAATATGAGGAAGCTTTAAGGATGCTTCCTTTGATAAATTTGGTTAGTATACTACGCCAGGAAAAAGACTCTTTCGTGAACTCCTTTCATTGTATTGCAAAATATGATACATATTTCTTTTTTAAAAGAAACAGAAATGATCTCTGTTTAAGCAACATATCAACACAGAAATACATTATAAATCTCACTTACTGTGGCTTATATATTATCATTATTGTACCATAACAGTAATTTTGTAAAAAGATTATTTGTATGATAGCACATTAAGGCCTCCTTGTGCTATGTATCATGAACACCCTAGAAGCATTCTCACTGACGAAAGAGTTTATGTAAGCATGACAAAGGCTAACACAAAGGAAGTAAGATCTTTATCGATGAGGAACTGCAGCACAAGAGACTGTGACCTGGTGAAGGTCATGCAGGAATGGGAGGCAGAGAATTGGGAACTGAACCCAAATCTTTTGAATCTCAGACCAGGACCTTAACCAAAAGTCAGATTTCTCCTCCCCATGGACCTATTGATGAGCATTTATCTCTCAGGTCTCTAACAAGTAATGCTGGATCCCTGTTGTTATGACACTTTCTGTTTTAAAGCAGAAACAGTGATGATGTAGATGGAGCACACAGAGATTAACATATCACTATTAAACTGAAAAACTTAAAAAACAACAAATAGTCTGGTAGCACTTTAAAGACTAACAAAACATGTAGATGGTATCATGAGCTTTTGTGGGCACAGCCCACTACGGCACCTTTTGCAGTTCACACCCTTTTGGATACTATTAAATTCCCTAGTCACTTAAGCACATGCACTTCTGGTTCATCTGGTTTATCATAAGCGAAGAAGAAAACTTTTTGTGAAAGCCCCTTGTTAAAATAGTTGGCAGATATGTTTATTGCCTTCCTGGCACTCTGTTAGAAAGCAATTGCTCTCCTCCCCAATAGGCTTTAATCTCATCAAAAATTAAAGATGCTTAAATCACAGAAAATGCAGAAAACACCTCTTTGCACCTGTGAATTTAGCACACTGAACAGTATCTGTGCTTTCATGCAGTGGTGTTAACTAATGGGCAAATCCTGCCTTTTGATACTTAGTTACAGCTCCCATTGACTTTGCTGAGTGTTACATGAATATACAAGAACAGAATGTTTTCCTTGCAAGTGGTTTTCTATACTACCTGTAATTATGTTGACAACAAAAGGCACCCACATTGAGGGGAAAAAATTCAAAATTGTGCTATCTGGAGAGCCTTCTCATGCTTCTCAGCAAATGTATGAGGTAAAATATTTGCTCCAATCACTTTTGGGATCATGTCTTCAAGCGTTTCATTGGTGTTAATATGGCTCCAATATGTATCATACACCTTTTATAAAAATACTCTTTGAATAATCAGAAATCACAAGTTAAATTAATTGGTGTTGTGTGCATAATTTCAAAATAGGACGCTTAATAGTTGTATTCCTACCTCATGATCTTACTTCTCTTGTGTTGATTGCTGTGTTAGGGGCTGAATGACTAAGAAGCATGCCTGTAAATCTGACAAAATTGGAAACTTTCAAGGCAAAATGTGTGTGTACCGGGGGTGGAATATGATAATAGCTATCTTCCTTCCACCTTCAGTGAAAAGTTAGGAAATAGTCTTAAAACTAGGAGAAAGAGTGGCATGGCAACTTAATATTTTTTCTTTTTTAAAAAGGTTGCTCTCTGTTTATGATAACATACAGTTAAAATGTGTGTATATTTTATATATATGTATATAACTAGTATTGACTCGGTTTTCTCTCTAGTCACAAGACAATTTGTACAACGTTCTCCAAAAAGAAGAATATTTTTCGGTATGCTTAAAATACGTAAAAGGATTTTTGGTTGCAACCCACTTTATGACTGTAAATTCCTTTTCATTGTGGTGTTGACATTATTCATTTCCTATTTTGTTTAGATTTCAGGTGGTTCTAAAAATTGGTTATATTCCTTCCCACTCAAGGAATTAAAATTATATACCTCTGTCACCTTGATTGACCTCCTCTCCATCTCTGAATTCCATTCAAAATGTACTCCCCTCTATAGCTTTTCAAAATATTTAAGAGATTCTTACTTTAGTCTAGTATCCACTTTCCCCTATGCTCACATTATTTCTGCAAACTGGGCCTGCAACCTAAATCCCATGACTCTACATTTGGAGTTTGCTGTCTCAGTGGTACTGCCATCACAATACACCACTCTTCTCCTACTAACTTTTCCCCTCATTAAATCTGACCTTAAATCCCATTTCCTTTATATTGAATCCAAGACTGACACTCTCAATAAAGTGTTTTGTGACACTGTTAAAAAATGTTACATCAAAATACAATATCATATAATGTACAGTGATCACAAGTGCGTTGACTTAGTGAATTCAATTATGGCTGTGAGACAGAGAAGGAATTAAAAAGAGAGTGTATATTTATTTCCCTAAAGTAATCTTGTAGTGTTAAGAAATGATTCAAAGTCAAGTGATTAATTTTGTTCATGCAGAGTTGAAGGTTGTCTTTACAAATTGCTCTACTGACCTGTTCATTGTTCCTTCTATCTTCAATAAGTTAGAATGATGTATACAAATGTTATTCTATACGCGTATAAAATTGTTTATTAAACTTTTTACCTTCTTACATCATTTAATGAAACAACATGAACACTGAATTGAAAGGTATGCTTTCAAAGTGCTGAATTTTGAATTGCATCTCATCTGTAAGTCTTTGTTCTGCTCCATGCCCACCTAAATTGACTTTTGTCATGCTTATGCATGGCTCAGTGTTTTCAAATGACTTGCAATCAACCACAGTTGTTGGCAAAAAACAGCCCTAGAAGATGGATATTGTTTTGCAGTTTGTATATATTCCTATGATCAACACCAATCAAACTGAATGAAAGTTTATTTTTGGCCAGTACAATGTGGGAATTACTGTGATGCAGGAAAAATTTAGTCTAGTAATTTCTTTTGTTACTTGCCTTCTAATATTTATTTTCAAAATTACACCGCAATGAAGAAGTATTTTGTAAAAAATGCATTGAATTTTCCATTCCATACACAAAGAAAGAAAACAAACTGTTGACAGATGGAAATAATTCCCATGGGATCACTTATGTCAATAGTTACATCCAGAATTGCTATTTTTGAACTGGAAATTTATTTCATGATATTTACTCAGACCTGAAAACTAAGGTTCTCTTTTCTCTTCATTGCTAGAATCACTCAGATACCAACTGGATTGTTCCTGTTCCTTTTATTTCAAGAACTTACAATGTCAAAATGACAAAAACAAATCTATTTTTGTTAATAAAAAGTTAGATCTTCTGTATATATGTACTGACTGAGAGAAAATGACTGCCACACATCTTTATTTAAAGGCAAGTGAGTGTAATGTCAGATATATTAATTTTTATGCTCTATGTAAATAAACAATCAAAAAATTCAGTAACACATTATGCTAATGACAATAGCACATTACATCATAATGTACCAAGAGGACATGGAACTCAGAATTACTTTCCTATTTAGAGGCAATATTCTAGATTACAGCTGAATATTAATTGCATACCACATGTGGTACAAAATTGTAATAGTGATCCCCTAAGGCCATTTTCCCAATCCATCAACAAAGATCATCTGAAATCTATAGATTCAAGAGGATAAGGAAAAGAAAATTAACTTTATTCTCAAAACTTTTCTCCATGTACAGGAGCACAATGAAAATGTAAATGTATGAAGTACACAGTCATAAATATTTAGAGTCTCACCATTACTCTAGTTGAATAGTACCTTACTGTATACTCAAGTCAATCAAGATTTCAAAGGTTATATAACCTGTGTTATATAAGATAACTTAAGTCATGCTGAGAGATATCAAAGGTGTGATTGCAGGCAGTACGTGTGGATATACGCAAGCTAGTTTTAATTTAACTAATTGGGAGTAGGAATAGTAATGAAACTATAGCAGCATGGCTCTCACCCTAAGCTAGTCACCTGCATAAGTAATCAGGGCTTCTATGGCCTGTGCTGTGGCTCACCTGCTGTTGTTTGAGCTAGCTATACTAAAACTAGGTCAGGTTTGTCTACACACACTCAGTCACACTGCTGACTGCAATGTCAGCATGCCTTCTGAGGGGCGAAACTGAGCCCTTGGAAACTGCTCATTATTCCACACTTACCTCAAGTAAATGTTTTTATCAAAGCTATCTTTATATACTTTCCACAGTATAAATTTCTTTATCTAATCGTATGCAGTTCTTGTCAGTATTATTAAAAAATAGGATGTAAATGGAACATGTACCTTGGAAATCTGAATATATGCATAAGCTAAATAAAAGATAAGCATAGGTATGTCTCCATATCTTGGCTACAGACATCAGTTCCATTTATTTACAGCTTTGCTTAAGTAAAGTGAGCACCAGAACCACTGTACCAAATCATTCAGCATTTTTCAATGTCTTTGTGTTGTAAAATTGTATGAGCAGAACAGTAAGCCATGTGAATATCATCCTTTATTTACATGTTAAAGCTGAGCTTCCCATTAATTTGAGGTGATTTCTCTGAGAAGAAAAAGCAGTGTGGTAAGAGAGAATGTGAGTGTCTTCCCTTTCCTGGTGGGTAAAGCTCTAGTCTACATTGACGAACCTTTTTCCTGTCAAAGCCCAATCGGGGGGGGGGGGGGGGTTCTGTCCAGAACGTGCTTATCGGAAGCTTGCTAAAGGTTAGAAGGGATTTTCCCCCCCTTTGTGGTAGGAAAATTAAATGTTACAGGTTCAAAGGTGGACCAATTGTGTAGTGAATTGATCTCTAAGTAAGATTTGTCCATTCAAAGGAGTAATACTCTGAGGTCGGATGAAAGCCTTGGGAAACAAGAGAGCAACTAAAGAAAAGGCAAAAGGTTGGCTTTGGATATTTCACTCTGCATATCTTTAAAGTTTGCTTAATACTGTGAGCTGCAACTTAACATTTTTAAGACACATGCAGATATGAAATTTACATGTTCAATTTAGAATAGGAAAGAATCTTAAGTACTATTCCTGGCTCTCTCACTGACTCACCATATGGGGCAACACAGGGAAAATCATTTAATCTGCCTGTGGCTGGATACATTTAAAAAAATAAGAATATATTGTTTATCTGTTGCATATGTTGCTGGAAAAATAACCGTTGCTTTAAGATCTTCATAAATAATGCTATATAATTGGAGAATATTAATATTTATTATGACACAATTATATTTCCGGGAATGCGCATTTCAGAAGGCTTCAGAATAAACATTTCTTTTTCTGCTATTGTTTGCTTTTGTTTTTTGTTTTTTTAAAAAACAGATGGCTACTCTCTTCCTAATAGAGCAGAGGATAGCCTGGGTGCCTTTTATTTACTTTTGTTAGCATAAATGATGTTCCTGAGAATGTGTGGCATTCTAGGAATGTGGTCTGTGAGCTGTCAGCTGGCTAAAAAATAGCAACACAAGAGCTCATCCACTTGTATTGTTACATCAAACAATATATCTTTTTAAAATTCCAACAGGAATTTATTTACCTCAGTCACTGAGTAGGATTCATTTTCTCTTCCTCACTCCTCCATATCAGGTTTCTGCCCTGGCTTATGCATCTCCGATGGTTTGATAGGAACTTCTCTGTTTCTCTCAAGCCATGGGGGATTCATCTCCTTTACCTAAGTCCTCAGTGATGGGTTTACCTCCGTTCTTCTTTTGTGCCTTTTTCTGCTGCATTCTGTCTACTTCACAGCAGAGGTTTTTTTGATTGCAGTGTAGACATAGTCTTAGACAGCTGAATCAGGCTTACCGGGCTCAGGCTGCGTGGATGTCCTAGGCTCACTGCAGCACAAACTCTGGGACCCTCTCACCTCCCACAGATTTACAGCTCATGTCAGCTGACAGACCAGCTGTGGGTTTTAACTTCAGTTCAGTCATATGGATTCCTGCCACAGTACTTCCCCTTCAGGGGATCCTTAACAGACATTTCTGTTGGGCATCTGTTACTGCAGCACCAAAGTTTTATCTCAAGTTCTCTATCACTCTCCTTGGTGTGCTTTTCAATGCCTTTTACTTGATCCTCAGGCTGTAAAGGTGCACTAACATGGCTCCTTCCTGCACAGACCATATCTCCCCCTAGGATGCAGCCTAACTTTACGTTCCCTTAACTTGTTGTTTGCTCTTTGCTTCCTGGTAGACAGTATCGTATGATAATGTAGGATATTTGTATGAGGGGGAAAAGAGTGTAGGCAACTAAAGTTTGATCTACACTACTAGAGTAAATCAACCTAAGCTATCCTACTCCAACTACATGAATAATATCATTGGAGTCCACATATCTTCAATTAATTTTCCACAGTGTCTACATTGTGCTGTTTTGACAAGAGACGGTCTCTCATCAACTTACTTTTACTCTTCTCATTCTGGTGGAGTACTTGAGTTGACCTGACAGTGCTCTGCCATCAAGTTAATGGGTTTTTACCAGACCTACTAAATCACTGCATTGATCACAGCAGTGTTGATCTCTGGTGCTGTCCTCTTAGTATTGTGAGTTTGGGAAGTGATTTTCCATCCCCCTGTTGACTATGTACCTACACAGCACCAGCTCTGACAGGGTTAATTCTGCTTCGCAGGGTGAGGAAGCCCCACCCTCCTGACTACTGCACATGCTCAGCCTAGAGGCAGAGTATAATAGGAAGTAGCCCAACTCAACTTGGGCAGGCTGCTAAAGAGGGAGGAAGCAGTCTGCAGGCTCTCTCTCAGGAAGCTGCTGCATGGATCCCCACTGACTCAGTGGTGAGCACCTCCACCCCTGCCAGGGCCCAGAGCAGGGAGGACATGAGCCATGTTACCTCTGCCCCACACACCACTATTGTTGGGAAGTTCTAAATGCTCATGATAGCTAAATGACAACTATGAAGTTCTAGGAAACCACCGAATTGTAGTATAATTTAAAAAGTACAGATTTTACATTGCATCTTTCTTAGCTATGTTGGTATATGATAGGTGGGCTATTTTTAAATTTTTGTTCTTGCTGAATTATTTCTTATTTGTTTTTCTGTTTCCTTGAGGATTTTTTTTAAGGCTTCCACTTATTAATTTTAAAGCAAGCAGAACCAAAATGTCAGAAAGCGAAGGACATCTGCCTTCCATTCTGGAATCTTGGTAATGTGACTCCACTGTACACAAAGGGACGAGGGAACTTTCTCTTTGAAATGTGAATAACTTCACTTTATTTTATTCGGAATGCTCCTAAAGGCCTTTTAAAATGATTTTGAATTGCCACATGTCAAGTATAGAAAGTCTATATTAATGAAAGGAATGTAACAGAAAATAAATTGCTTTCCACAAAAAATAATAAAAAATTGGAACTCTGGAATAATTGAATCCTGCTAAGAGAGTAAGATAGATTTTTATAATGTTTCTCATTAATTTAAGATTTGGAAAGGGACCACACAAGTCAGAGTAAAATGCATATTATATTAATCTATATGTTGTAGAGAAATGATTAATCCTTATAATAATTTAATATCAAGGAAACAGCTATTTGATATTGGGCTAGGCTATGTTCTAGTTTTATTGCTCAGAAGATTGATTTAATATAGTAAATGGGGGACCAGCAGTCTATTATTTTATTGTATGGGTGATGGGGATATGGGTGAGGGTTTTGTTTATTTGCTTTCTTATATAATAAATTGTAATCATGTAATGGCTTTAAATACTTACAGACTCCTTTTAAGGTGCTTTATTACAATGTATGATTAACATGGTAATGTGTCTTACCTTAGACCTTATTCTATCCCATACTTTGCTGCACTTTGGGCTATTTACATTTGTAATGCTTGCCACTCAACTGCTTTTCTCTCCAAATCTTCTCATTTCATGTGCAGGTGCTGGATATAATTCAGAACAGTTCTCTTCCATCACCTCAGGAATTGGTACTCTTAGAGAAGGAATGTCTGGCTATATAGACTCTCTCCTTAGACCCTATACTACCTACACTCCTAGGGTATGTCTATACTAGCTCGTTAGTCCGAGCTAGGTAGGCAAATGAGGGCAACTGGAGTTGCAAATGAAGCCTGGGATTTAAATATCCCGGGCTTCATTTGCATGTTCCCAGGCACCGCCATTTTAAAATCCCCCTTAATCCGAACTCCGTGCCCGTGGAGCATGGGCTGTAATAGCAGGAATACAGGAGAGACAAGGCAGAAATGTGGGGCAAAATCAAATCAGTATCTTAGTTGTCTGTATGCAAATGCAAGAAGTATGGATAATAAGCGGGTAGAACTTGACATGCTAGTAAATAAACACAACTATGACATAGTTGGTATTGCAGAGACTTGGTGGGATAATACACATGATTGAAATATTGGTATAGAAGGGTATAGCTTGGTCCAGAATGATAGGCAGAGGGAAAAAGGGAGGAGGTATTGCCTTATAGATTAAAAATGCATACACTTGGACTGAAATTGAAATGGACATAGGAGACGATGTGTCAAGAGTCTTTGGGTAAGGTTAAAGGGGGTAAAAAACCCCAAGGGTGATGTCATGGTAGGTGTCTATTTCAGATCACCTAGCCAGGAAGAAGAAGTGGATGAGGCTTTTTTAATAAACAACTAACAAAAGCCTCCAAAGCACAGGACTCAATAGTGATGGGGGAATTCAACTACAGTACTTAAATATCTGTTGGGAAAATATCACAGCAAGGAACAGATTAACTAACAAGTTCTTGAAATGTATTGGAGACATTTTTTTTTATTTCAGAAGGAGGAGAAAGCTACAGAGAGGGAGGCTGTTCCAGATGTGATTTTAACAAATACGAGAAATTGACTGAGAATTTGAAAGTGGAATGCAGCTTGGGTGAAAGTGATCATTAAATGATAGTTCATGATTCTAAGGAATAGTAGAAGGCAGAACTGCAAAATAAAGACAATAGATTTCAAGAAGGAAGACTTCAGTAAACTCAGAGAGATGGTAGGTAAGGTCCCATGGGAAGCAAGAGTAAGAGGGAAAAACAACTGAACAGTTGGTAATCTTTCAAAGGGACAATATTGCAATAGACTACCCTGGCTTACCTAGGTGATCCTGAATGATCTAAAAATCAAAAAAGGAGTCCTATAAAAGCATAAATTTGGTCAAAATACAAAGGATGAATATAAACAAATAACACAGGTATGTAGGGGCAAAAGTAGAAGGCAAAGGTACAAAACAAGTTCAATCTAGCTAGAACCATAAAGGGTAACAAGAACACATTCTACAAATATAATAGTAGCAAGAGGAAGACCAAGGACAGGGTAGGTTCATTGCTCAATGAAGAGGGAAAAGCAATAACAGAAAATATGGAAATGGCATAATGACTTTGTTTTGGTCTTAATCAAAAAGGGTGGTGATTGGTAGGGTTGCCAGTTGTCCGGTATTTGCGAACTCTGTCCGGTTAAAAAAAAATCAGAAAATACCGGGCATGTGCAATGTCCAGTATTTTCTGATTTTTCCAGCTGTGCACCAGACAGAAGCCTGGCATGAGCAGGGGGAGCAGCTGGACGTTCCATCTGGGATGCGGGGCCACGATTGCTCCTGGGAGCCCTCAACTGGTTGAGTGTGAGGAGGAAGGGAAGCCACCTCTTCGCTCGTGTGTCGCCAGGAGCCTGCGCGGGACAGGCAGCAAGTGCCCATTTCAGTCCCGCTCCCCGCTGGCCAGTTTGCTCACCCCTCCTCTCTTCCCGGCTGGCTGGTTCTCCCCCATTTCCCCTCCTGATCTTCCCTGGCCAGACCCCTGCACCACCCCCCAGCTCTGCTTTCCGCCGGCCCGTTCTTCTTCCTTTTCTCCCCTGGCCAGCGCCGCTGCACCTCTCCCTGCCCCCGCAAGCTCTGCTTCCTGCTCCCCTTCCTCCCAGCCCCCCTGCTAAACCCCCTATCAGCTGTGCTTCCCACTCCCCCTTCCTTCCGGCCCCCCCTTCCTCCCAGCCAGCGCTGCTGCACCCCTCCTGTCCTCCGCCAGCTCTGCTTCCTGCTCCCTCTTCCTTCCAGCCAGCCCCGCCCCCTTCCAGCCGGTCTCCCCTCCCCCAGTATCCCATGGCCAACACCGTTCCACCTCCCCCGTTACCTGTTTCCAGGCCCCCCCTTCCCGGCCAGGCCGGTCCCCCCCGAAGTGTGTCCAGGATTTTTTTTTAATGATTACCTGGTAACCCCTAGCAGTGATCCAGGTTCTTGGAGGGTGGTTTTTTTTGGTGTCCCCCCCCCCTTTTTTTCCTGCAACAAAATTTTTTCCTGGTGGGTTTTTTTGGGGAGTGTTCGGTATTCTTCTTTCAGCCATCTGGCAACCCTAGTGATTGGATGCTTAAAATATTGAATGCTGGAGAAAAAAAAAGGTTCAAAAGTTAATATAGGAAAAGAACAAGTTAAAAATTACTTAGAAAAGTAAGATATCTTAAAGTCATCTGGCCCTGATGAAATGCATCCTAGAATACTCAAGAAGCTGACCGAGCAGGTATCTAAGCCGTTGGTTAATATATTTGAACAGTCAATGGAAGACAGGAGAGATTCCAGAAGACTGAAAGAGCAAATATAGTGCACATCTATAAAAACAGGAACTAAAGACAATCCTCCAAGCTGCAGACCAGTCAGCTTAACTTCTGTGCCAGGAAAGATACTGAAGCAAATAAGAAATCCATCTGCAAACATCTGAAAGAAATAAAGTGATAAGTAACAGTCATCATGGATTTGTAAAGAATAAATCATGTCAAACCAACCTGATAGCTTTCTTTGATAGAATAATAAGCCTTGTGAATAAGGGAGAAGTGGTAAACATAGTATACCTAGGGAGGAGTACTGTGGAAAGGGATTGAGAAGTCATAGTGGATGACAAGCCAAATATGAGTTAACAATGTGATACTGCTGCAAAAAAAGCAAATATCAATCTGCAATGCTTTAATGGGAGTGCTATAAGCAAGACATGAGAAGTAATTCTTCTGCTGTAGTCTGCGCTTATTGGACCTCAGCTGCAGTATTGTGTCCAGTTCTAGGCCCACATTTCAAGAAGATGTGGAGAAACTCGAAAAAGTCCAGAGAAGAGGAACAAAAATGATTAAAGGTCTAGAAAACATGACTTACGAGATAAGACATTGAAATGCTAAGGGAGATTAGAGGGGCTACCAAAATAAAGAACTCTATAATAATGGGGGATTTTAATTATCCCCCTATTGACTGGATACATGTCACCTCAGGAAGAGAAGCAGAGAGAAAATTTCTCAATGGCTTAAATGACTGCTTCTTGGAGCAGCTGGTGCAGGAACCCACAAGAGGAGAGGCAATTCTCGATTTAGTCCTGAGTGGAATGCAGGATCAGGTCCAGGATATAACCGTTACAGGACCGCTTGGGAATAGTGACCATAATATAATAACATTCAACATTCCTGTGGTGGGAAGAACACCTCAGCAGTCCAGCACCCTGGCATTTAATTTCAAAAAGGGGAATTACACAAAAATGAGGAGGTTAGTTAAACAGAAATTAAAAGGCACAGTGACTAGAGCCAAATCCCTGAAAGCTGCATGGAAACTTTTTAAAGACACCATAATAGAGGCCCAACTTAAATGTTTACCCCAAATTAAAAAACATAACAAGAGACCTAAAAAAGAGTCACCGTGGCTTAACCACCATGTAAAAGAAGCAGTGAGGGACAAAAAGGTATCTTTTAAGAAGTGGAAGTCCAATCCTAGCGAGATAAATAGAAAAGAACATAAACACTGTCAAATCAAGTATAAAAATGTAATAAGAAAAGCAAAAAAAGATTTTGAGGAACAGCTAGCCAAAAACTCAAAAAGAAATAACAAAATGTTTAAGTACATTAGAAGCAGGAAGCCTGCTAAAAAACCTGTGGGTCCCCTAGATGATCGAGCTATAAAAGGAGCAATCAAGGACGATAAAGCCATTGCGGAGAAACTAAATGATTTCTTTGCTTCAGTCTTCACGGCTGAGGACATTGGGGAGATTCCTGAATCTGCACCGTCCTTTTTGGGTGATGAATCTGAGGAACTGTCCCGGATTGAAGTGTCATTAGAGGAGGTTTTGGAACAAATAGAAAAACTTAATGTTAACAAATCTCCGGGACCGGATGGAATTCATCCAAGGGTTCTAAAAGAACTCAAATGGGAAATTGATGAGCTATTATCTGTGGTTTGTAACCTATCCTGTAAATCGGCTTCCGTACCTAATGACTGGAAGGTAGCCAACGTGACACCAATATTTAAAAAGGGCTGTAGAGGCGATCCTGGCAATTACAGACCGGCAAGTCTAACTTCAGTACTGGGCAAATTAGTCGAAACAATAGTAAAGAATAAAATTGTGAAGCATGTAGAAGAACATAATTTGTTGGACAAAAGTCAACGTGGTTTCTGTAAAGGGAAATCCTGTCTTACTAATCTGTTAGAGTTCTTTGAAGGGGTTAACAAACATGCGGACAAGGGGGATCCAGTAGATATAGTATATTTGGATTTTCAGAAAGCCTTTGACAAGGTCCCTCACCAAAGGCTCTTGTGTAAATTACATGGCCATGGGATAAGAGGGAAGGTCCTTTCTTGGATTGAGAACTGGTTAAAAGACAGGAAACAAAGGGTAAATTTTCAGATTGGAGAGGGGTAACTAGTGGTGTACCCCAAGGGTCAGTCCTGGGACCAATCCTTTTCAACTTATTCATAAATGATCTGGAGAAAGGGGTAAGCAGTGAGGTAGTAAAGTTTGCAGATGATACAAAACTGTTTAGGATAGTCAAGACAGAAGCAGACTGTGAGGGACTCCAAGAAGATCTCACCAAACTGAGTGATTGGGCAACAAAATGGCAAATGAAATTTAATATGGATAAGTGTAAAGTAATGCACATCGGGAAAAATAACCCCAACTATACGTATAGTATGATGGGGGCTAATTTGGCTATGACAAATCAGGAAAGAGATCTTGGAGTTATTGTGGACAGTTCTCTGAAAACTTCCACGCAGTGTGCAGCGGTGGTCAAAAAGGCAAATAGGATGCTAGGAATTATTAGGAAAGGGATAAAAAATAAGACCCAGAACATCTTACTGCCCCTGTATAAAACTATGGTATGCCCACATCTTGAATACTGTGTACAGATGTGGTCTCCTCACCTCAAAAAAGATATTTTGGCCTTGGAAAGGGTTCAGAAAAGGGCAACTAAAATGATTAGGGGTTTGGAACGGGTCCCATATGAGGAGAGGTTAAAGCGACTGGGACTTTTCAGTTTAGAAAAGAGGAGATTGAGGGGGGATATAATAGAGGTATGTAAAATCATGAGTGGTGTGGAGAGGGCCGATAAAGAAAACTTATTCATTAGTTCCCTAAATAGAAGAACTAGAGGACACTAAATGAAATTAATGGGGAGCAGGTTTAAAACTAATAAAAGAAAGTTCTTCTTCACACAGAGTGTAGTCAACCTGTGGAACTCCTTGCCAGAGGAGGCTGTGAAGGCTAGGACTATAATAGAGTTTAAAGAGAAGCTAGATAATTTCATGGAGGTTAGGTCCATAAAAGGCTATTAGCCAGGGGATAAAATGGTGTCCTTGGCCTCTGTCTGTCAGAGGCTGGAGAGGGATGACAGGAGACAAATCGCTTGATCATTGTCTTCGGTACATCCTCTCTGGGGCACCTGGTGCTGGCCACTGTCGGTAGACAGGATACTGGGCTAGATGGACCTTTGGTCTGACCCAGTACTGCCGTTCTTATGTTCTTAAGACTGAGAGAATTAGGTGTTTGGAAAAGAAAAGACTGAGAAGGGACATAACAATTTTCAGGTACTTAAAAGAGAGAAACAAGGAGGAGGGGGAGAAATTATTCTCCTTTACCTCCTTAAATTGCAGCATGGAAGGGTAAGGTAGAACATTAAAAGTTTCAGAGGTGTAGCCGAGTTAGTCTCTAACAGGAAAAACTTAAACAACAACAAATAGTCTGGTAGCACTTTAAAGACTAACAAAACGTATAGATGTTATTATGAGCTTTTGTGGGCACAGTCTCCAGTCATCTGAAGAAGTGGGCTGTGCCCGCAAAAGTTCATGATACCATCTACATGTTTTGTTAGTCTTTAAAGTGCTATCAAACTATTTGTTGTTTTTTAAGTAGACCATTAGGAAGATTTTCTTAACTGTCAGAGTGGTTAAGCGCTGGAATAAATTGCCCAGAGAAGATACGGAATCTCCATCATTGGAGATATTTAAGAGTGGATTAGATAAATATCTATCAAGGATGATCTAGGTAAGGGAAGGGCACTGGACTTGATGACCCCTTGAGTCCCTTCTAGCTCTAGTAATCTGTGATCTTATGTAATGCGTTACGTTTTTGGTCCTTGGTTAGTCTATTGTCCTAATTGCTATGCTAGTTATGAAGGGTTATATTTTAGTAATGTCGTTGGAGTGGAGTATTTCTAGAACAAAGTGCTTAGATTTATTTTAAAAAATATTTTGAAGTGGCATGAGGTGCAGACAGATGCTACCACATTTCAGGAGACTGGTCTGATGGAATCAGTGAAGTGAATGTAAGATGGCAGGAGGGCTTTGTTGTTGACCTTGCTTCTGTTTATCATTATTATAGAAATGAAGTGGAAATTCAGCTATGCAAATGACTTTGATGAAGAGTTACACAAAAATTGGTATGCAATAGAAAGGGTGAGCTGGTATCTTTCCCAACCTATTTTCGCACTTGGGTTGATTCTGTTTTAAGTCCGTAGTATCCCTTTTCTGGTGCTTGATAGAGAAATTAATAAGATGGCAAAGTTCACCTCAAATTGTCTCCATCGAGTCATCAGCTCCTAGGGTCTCCATCTTGAACCTGCCCAGTCAATGACTTTGTTCCCCTTTCTCTTGAGGGCTCTGCCTTTTTTATTAAATGCATGAGAGATAAAAAGCTGCCTAAGTGAATCATCAGAACCTACATAACATTCCCCAGCTGGATCATTGCTGGCTAAAATGTTGGAGTATTTCAACACTATCAGCATATTTCATGCAACTATAAAGTTGTAAGATGAGTCAGGAAAAGTCCGAGGTCATGATTGCATCAAGGGCAAAAGAGGTGGGTGTGAAACACAGAACAGCAAGTCAATTCAAGGAATTTATTGAGTTCTGGTAACTGGCAGATGTAGATAGTTTAGTATTTAATGACATAGGGCAAGGGAAGTATGGTGAATAGAGTGTGAACAAGAGAGAGCAGAGCAGAGGGATAGTTTGGTATGTTTTGAGGAGCTGTTTGTTGGCTAGCTGGCACCTTAAAAGCACGTCTATATTGCATCTGGGAGTGTGCTTCCAAGGTCAGCTACATGGACATACATAAGCTGCATTCAAGGTAGCACACTGAAAATAGCAGTGTATCCAGAGGTAGCATGGGCAGCAGCTCAGGCTAGTTGCCTGAGGATAACCCCCTGTGGTTACGTACTTGCTCAAATAACCTGAGCTGTGTCTTATGCCGCCCTTGGTTGCATTGCTATTTTTAATGTGCGAACTCCAGCACAGCTTCTGAAGGTCTGTCTAGCTGCCCTAGAAAATAGGCAGTGTGGCTGTATCCATGGGCAGTGGGTGAACACCCAGCTGGGAAAGGTAAGCCCCTGATCTACCGCTTCTACTCAAGGCCCTGCACCTTTCACAACCTCCTCTCCCCCAATGGAGCCAAGTCCAGCCCCTATTCCGGCTACTGTCCCCAGCTCCTGAACATTCCCAGGCCTCTTAGTTTCACCCATCCCAGTGGATGGCATGGCCCTACTCTTCCTGACTGGCCAGAGCACCTGGTAGCTGGAGATTTGGGCAGCCGTGACTGGCTGGCCAGGAAGGATCAGGCTCTGAGGCCTGGCAGCAACAGCAGTTCCAGCCTGCCCGGAAGGCCAGGGAACTGGACAGATGTGCCTCAGCCCCAGTTTTGTGACGGCAATGTCTTCTCTTTCCTATGTTACCTGCCGCCCATGGATGTACCCAACTTCCAACAAACTCTTTTACTAGATTGCAGTGCAGATACACCCACAGGGATCAAACTTAGTGTTGTGGTAGTGAAATAGGATATTTCTGTGGGAGGAAGAGTAAGAGAATGTTAGATACCTTAACTTTTCATTTCCTTGCTTTTGTATTTATTGTGACAGGTATGCATGCATGTAACACTAGCAACCTTAATTGTTTCACAATTTCGTTTTTGTGCATTAATGGTATCTTTTGGCCATGTGGGATGCTAAATATTGAAAGAGGATGTAGAAGTGATTCATATTTCATGAACTCCAGTCCTGACCTTTTCTCAATTACCAGAACAAATGCTATAAATTACTCTAATTAGATTAAATTACACATGACAGAAGTTTTCATTAGTATCCATTACATAAAGCAATATAGGAACAAATTTTCTAGTTTTCCTCATTAATTGACTGTAACTATGTCCAATCTTACATAGCAATCTCTTCCCAGTGGGTGATGAAAAGTGCTTTTTATGTGAAAAATATTTTATGTATATTGAAATAATGTTTTGCGGAAAGAATGGTATTCATGAATTTAATCTAAGGACACATATCAAAGGTATTACCTAGTCTGTTTATATTTACAATGCCATGCTGTGAAAATATACAATATTTGAAACCCTGTTGAAGTATAGATGTTTTATTTGCTAACCTTCATATAACAAAAACAGCTTTATATCTAATCTGCACATGAATCTAATGAAAGGTTTTTTTCTCACACGCGCACACACTCCTATCTTAATTAATGTAGGCCATAACAGACTTATTTATTTAACAGATGAGAAAGTCACACTTTAGCAAACATTTACACTGTTTCCCCCTCTTTCTTTAAACAGAACAATTTGATTAAATGTTATTGTGTAGGTTGGAAGGCCCACCTTGTTTACTCTTCTTCCTCCCCACATGTTCTATTTGTTTGTTAAAGCCATCTCTCTCTCTCTCTCTCTCATATATATGAGAGAGAGAGACCCCTTTTCCCCCAACTATGTGAATCAAACACTTTTTTTGTTATTTCTAACATCATGAATGCCAGGGAAAATGAGGCAGGTCCAGAAGCTAAAATAACTGAGACATCTTTAAGTCACTGTGGCCTGACGAAATGCATACTACATAGTCAAGGAGCTGACTGAGAAAGTAAGCTATTAGCAATTATCTTTGAAAAGTCATGGAATCCAGGAGAGATTCCTGAAGACCAGAAAAGGGCAAATATGGTGCCCATCTATAAAAAGGGGAATAAGGACAACCCCGGAAATTATAGACCAATCAGCTTAACTTCTGTGCCAGGAAAGATAATGGAGCAAATAATTAAGGAATTTGTGATGGGCCGAAGACGGCCTGCACAGAGGAGCACGGAGGACAGCTGGGGGAGGCAGCGACCCCGGCCACAACGCCCGGCTATTGGGAGCTGGCGTGCAGTGGGCACCGGCAGTGGGGACTTCCCCCGTGGCTGAGAAACCGAGCCACGGATAGCCCGGCTCCCGGCGTGCGTCCGCCGAGGGTGGACGCCGGGATTGATGGGCAGGACGCGATGGGTGAGCAAGCGCCGATGCAGGAGGGGCAATGCGCTGGGAGCACGTCACCCTCGGCGGACGCACGCCGGGAGCCGGGCTATCCGTGGCTCGGTTTCTCAGCCGCGGGGGAAGTCCCCACTGCCAGTGCCCGCTGCGTGCCGGCTCCCAATAGCTGGGAGTTGTGGCTGGGGTCACTGCCTCCCCCAGCCCTCCTCAGTGCTCCTCTGTGCAGGCCGCCTTCGGCCCGTCACAGATTCCTTAATTATTTGCTCCAAATTTGCAGATGATTTGACACCATCGGTTTAGGATTAAACAAAGACTGTGAATGGCTAGGCAAGTACAAAAGCAGTTTCTCCTCTCTTGGTGTTGACACCTCCGCATCAGCTACTAGAAGTGGGCCTCACCCTCCTTGACTGAATTAACCTCATTATCTCTAGCCTTATTCTGGCCTGCATATTTATACCTGCCTCTGGAAATTTCTACTACATGCATCTGATGAAGTGGGTCTTTGCCCACGAAAGCTTATGCTCCAATACATCTGTTAGTCTATAAGGTGCCACAGGACTCCTTGGCACTTAGGAAAGAGCAATCAATTCCACACATACAGAATGGGAAATGACTACCTAGGAAGAAGTATCGTGGAAAGGGATATAGGGGTCATAATGGACAACAAGTAAAATATGAATCAATAGCGTGAAACTGCTTTTTTAAAAAACCCAAATATCATTCTGGGATATATTAACTGGAGTGCTGCAAGCAAGACACCATAAGTAATTCTTCTGGTCTACTCTGTGCTGATTAGGCTTCAGCTGGTGTTTTGTGTCCAGTTCTGGGCACCACATTTCAGGAAAATGTGGTCAAACTGGAGAAGGTATGGAAAAGAGCAACAAAATTTATTAAAGGTCTTATGAGGGAGGATTGAAAGAACTGGGACATAATGGATTTCAAGTGTCTAAAAGATTGCTACAAGTACGAGGGAGAAAAATTAGTATTCTTAACTCCTGATGACAGGACAAGGAGCGATAGGCTTAGGGTTAGGTTGGACATTAGGAAAAATTGCCTGTCAGGGTGGTTAAACCCTGGAATAAATTTCCTAGGGAGGTTATGGAATCTCTATCATTGGAGATTTTTAAGAAAAGGTTAGACAAATACCTGTCAGGTATTGTCTATATGGTGTTTGGTCCTGCCATGAGTCCAGGAGAATGGACTTGATGACCTCTGGAGGTTCCTTTCAGTAATCTATGCTTCCCTCTATTTCAATTGAGGGAAAACCCTACTATAATGAACCAGTATAATAGATAAAACTTTTTCCTAAGGAAAAGTTTTAACCTGTCAAGGGATTATTATGAAAAAGAAGAAAAAATACATAAGAAGTATCTGAACAACCTCCTTCTAATGTTTTAAAAAATCATCTGATTGTCTGTGAGGAGTTTAGAGCATCTGACTGTAAGTGCCAGATTATACATTCCTCAGACTAGTTTATTTCATTATCAAGTATTCTACTTTCTTTATAGACTATTTTTAATCAGCAGAGAGGTTCAAGTTGCAGCTGTACATTGCCATCCACATTGGACAAGAAACATATTCCTATTCTCAGCACATACTCTGGGCAGACCATATTTTTATCTCCAGAGCACTTTTGATGATTTCTAAAAATATAATAATGCTTCCTTTGAAACTTTACAGCCAGATTTTTCATCAGCCTCAGTTTAGCCTCTGAGGCCCCAGCCCTGCAACTGACTTGATGCAAGCAGATCATGGCTCTGGCAGGAAGTCACATTGAAGCCATGGCTTTGGTTTTAAGATCAGGGCTTGAATTAGCATGCCCAACTATTTGTAATATTTTATGCAAGAAAACATTGCATGTTGTTATGATTACCTTTTGTCCCTTTGTCCCTCTTGAGTGCATCCTTCTGGTAACAGATGTGTCTTCCTGCTCTTTGTGTGGAACCACACCGTCTACCCACTCTGAGACTGACTCTTCAGTGCTGGGGATTCTCCTACCTCCCTTGGGAGCCTAGTCCAGTAGTTAGCTATCCGAATAGTTAGTTTTTTTTTCTAATATCTAAATTGGATCTCCTTTTCTGCAGATTAAGCCCATTACTACTTGTTCTACCATCAGTGGACACGGATAACAGTTTATCACTGTCCACTTTATAAACAGCTTGTAACACACAGAGGACTGTTATCAGGTCCCTCCACAGTCTCAAGACAAAACATGCCCCTTTTTTGGACCTTTCCTCATGGGTCAGGTTTGCCAAACCTTTTATCATTTTGTTGTTGCTGGCCTCTGGATTTTCCCAATTTGCCCATGTCTTTCTGAAAGTGTGGCACTCAAAATTGGACACAATACTCCAGATGAGACCTCACAAGTGCTAAGTAGAATGGGACATTTGCCTCCTGTGTCTTACATACAAGATTCCTGTTAATATACTTCAGAATGATTGCAGCCTTTTTTGCAATTGTCACCCTGTTGATTCATATGCTGTTTGTGATCTACTGTAACCCCCTCTTCTAATCCCTTTCAGCAGGATTATTGCCTACCCATTTCTTCCCCATTTTGTATTTCAGCATTTGATTTTTTTTTCCTTCCTAAGTGTGGCACTTTGCACTTGTCTTCACTGAATTTCATTGACACCTGCAAACTCTTTTTCTCCAGGGGCATGTCACCAGGGAGCTGGTGATAGAGGATAGAATCTTCAGAACAAAGTATTAAATATAAATTCTTTCCTCCACAGATACAAAGCATGCAGAAAAAGGGGTAAAAATAATGAAAGATCTATATGCATGAATCTGTCTTACACCTTAATCTTTCCTTCCCGGCTTTTGTCAGTACTTAGACCTGCTATCCCCCATCTCTGAAAGGGAGATGCTACCCTGCTCTCGTTCTGCTGTCACTCTCTGGCTACATCTAGACTGGCATGATTTTCCGCAAATGCTTTTAAAGGAAAAGTTTTTCCGTTACGAGCATTTGTGGAAAAGAACGTCTAGATTGGCACAGACGCTTTTCCGCAAAAGCGCTTTTTGCAGAAAAGCGTCCATGCCAATCTAGATGCGGTTTTGTGCAAGAAAGTCCCGATCGCTATTTTCACCATTGGGGATTTTTTGTGCAAAAATTTTCAGCTGTCTACACTGGCCATTTTGTGCAAAAGCATTTCTGGAAAAGGGCTTTTGCCCAAACGGGAGCAGCATAGTATTTCCACAAGAACACTGACAATCTTACATGAGATGGTCAGTATTTTTGCAGAAATTCAAGCAGCCAGTGTAGACAGCTGGCAAGTTTTTCCGCAAAAGCAGCTGCTTTTGTGGAAAAACTTGCCAGTCTAGATGCAGCCTCTGTGTTTTATTGGCAGTTTGTCAATTTTCACTGATTGTTTCAGGACATCGTCTCTTATCTCACTTGAATGTCTTCAATTTCATGTCCCAGGATGATGTCATGGCTTTGTGTTCCTTTTGATCTTTCTCTTGAGCCTTGAAGGAACAGGTATATCACCAGGGCTGGGGCTGAGAAGTTGCCCCTTCTTGGCCATAAAACTGCCTGTTGTATCTGAGTGTTTCCTAGGATGTTGCTTATATTGTTTTATCTTTCCTGCTCAGTTCCTTTAACAATCCCTTTTGATATATAAAATGGTCATGCCTTTTTACTTTCAGAATATGATCTGAAAAAGTAGGCCTGCCCTACGAAAGCTCATCATCTAATAAACTATTTTGTTAGTATTTAAAGTGCTACATGACTGCTTTTTTGTTTTACCAAGATCAGACTAACATGGCTACCTCTCTGTCTCTTAAAAAAAAAAAAAAAGTAACCCATCCTAATTAAAAGTAGAGCATTTCCCATACTAATAAAAAATCAATACAGGTATTTGCCAATTTATCACTGGTGTGCAAATCAAGTGATGTCTTTATCTCCTCAAGTTGCTTCTGTCAATGTAAAAACTTTAAAAAACAATGAATAGTCTAGCACCTTAAAGACTAACAAAACATGTAGATAGTATAATTAATGAGCTTTTGTGGGCACAACCCACATTGTCAGATGACTGGAGTATTAGAAGTCCTAGAATACTCAAGGAACTGATAGAGGAGGTATCTGAGCCTCTAGCTATCATCTTTGGAAAATCATGAGAGACAGGACAGATTCCAGAAGACTGGAAAAGGGCAAATATAGTGCCCATTTATAAAAAGGGAAATAAGAACAACTCAGGAAACTACAGACCAGTTAGTTTAACTTCTGTACCAGGGAAGATAATGGAGCAAGTAATTAAGGAAATCATCTGTAAACATTTGGAAAGTGGCAAGGTGGTAAGGAACAGCCAGAATGGATTTGTAAAGAATAAATCATGTCAAACCAATCTGATAGCTTTCTTCGATAGGATAACGAGTCTTGTGGATAAGGGAGAAGTGGTGGATGTGGTATACCTAGACTTTAGTAAGGCATTTGATACAGTGTCGCATATTATTCTTATCAATAAACTAAGCAAATACAACTTAGATGGGGCTACTACTATAAGATGGGTGCATAACTGGCTGGATAACCATACTCAGAGAGTAGTTATTAATGGTTCACAATCCTGCTGGAAAGGTATAACCAGTGGGTTTCTGCAGGGGTCTGTTTTGGGACCGGCTCTGTTCAATATCTTCATCAACAACTTAGATATTGGCATAGAAAGTACGCTTATTAAGTTTGCAGATGATACCAAGCTGGGAGGGGTTGCGACAGCTCTAGAGGATAGGGTCATAATTCAAAATGATCTGGACAAATTGGAGAAATGGTCTGAGGTAAACAGGATGAAGTTTAATAAAGACAAATGTAAAGTGCTTCACTTAGGAAGGAACAATTAGTTTCACACATACAGACTGGGAAGCGACTGTCTAGGAAGGAGTACGGCAGAAAGGGATCTAGGGGTTATAGTGGACCACAAGCTGAATATGAGTTGCAAAAAAAGCATGATTCTGGGATGCATTAATAGGTGTGTTGTGAGCAAGACACAAGAAGTCATTCTTCCGCTCTACTCTGCGCTGGTTAGGCCTCAGTTGGAGTATTGTGTCCAGTTCTGGGCACGCATTTCAAGGAAGATGTGGAGAAATTGGAGAGGGTCCAGAGAAGAGCAACAAGAATGATTAAAGTTCTAGAGAACATGACCTATGAAGGAAGGCTGAAAGAACTGGGTTTGTTAGTTTAGAAAAGAGAAGATTGAGGGGGGACATGATAGCCGTTTTCAGGTATCTAAAAGGGTGTCCTAAGGAGAAGGGAGAAAACTTGTTCATCTTGGCCTCTGGGGATAGAACAAGAAGCAATGGGCTTAAACTGCAGCAAAGGAGGTTTAGGTTGGACATTAGGAAAAAGTTTCTAACTGTTAGGGTAGTTAAACACTGGAATAAATTGCCCAGGGAGGTTGTGGAATCCCCATCTCTGGAGATATTTAAGAGTAGGTTAGATAAATGTCTATCAGGGATGGTCTAGACAGTATTTGGTCCTGCCATGGGGGCAGGGGACTGAACTCGATGACCTCTCGAGGTCCCTTCCAGTCCTAGTATTCTATGATTCTATATCAGTAATAACAACAACTTTGTTTGTTCAGAAGCTCAATGTGGATCTGTGTGAATTTTTTTGTAAAGTTGATGGATTTCCACTCCATACGGCTGACCTATCTAATCTTCAGGTGCTTACTGATTGCCTATTCTGCCTTCCTATTTTTCCCTTTGATGTTTTCATAACCTCTGCTCCTTGTTTCCCACCCCCCTCCTTTTTTTCCTTTCCCCCTCCCTTCTCCCCTGTTTATTTTGGGTCTGCACGTCCTAAACTCAAAATGCTGGTCATCTGAAGAAGTGGGTGGTGAAGTACTGGAATGGATTATCTAGGGAGGTGGTGGAATCTCCATTCTTAGAGGTTTTTAAGTCTCGGCTTGACAAAGCCCTGGCTGGGTTGATTTAGTTTGGATTGGTCCTGCCTTGGGCAGGGGGCTGGACTTGATAGCCTCCTGACGTCTCTTCCATCTCTATGATTCTATGGGCTGTGCCCATGAAAGCTTAATGATAACATCTATATGTTTTGATAGTCTATAAAGTGCTACCAGATCAGTTTTTGTTTTTTAAATTTAACTTTGTTTGTATCATGCCCTCTGGGAACAGTAATACAATAAAAACATAACAGACAAGAAAAACATCATAATTAAAACTTCCCTTTACAAAGAGAGTAACAAAGAAAATAGAAGGGGATGTAAAATAGGAAATATGAAAGCAGGGGGAAGGTTGCGCACACAGGTTTTATAAGGGACAAACTAAAACATTTTTTTAAAATGTGGTCAGGGAAGGGCAAAAAGAAGCATAAAAGAACTGGTTCCACCTATTCCATCTCCTCCCCCCACTTCCACCCAGAGTGACTGCAGCAAAAAACTCAGCCAAACTAACACACTATTGGCCAGATTTTTTTCAGAAGAGATTTTTCAGCAGATTGACCATAAGACTTCAAGAAAGTGTCTTAAGTGCTACAATAGCAACAATTGGGTGCTGAGCACTTTTGAAAATCTAGCTCTTATTTAAACTAGTATGAAATTTCATGTGCACATATCTTTCCCAAATCCAGGAGGCCTGGAATATACTGTACATATAATAATTTACACAGCAAATTTGTATAAAAAAATTGAAATATTTAAAAAATATGTTTTTACCAGTCTAATGTGCTTGTACCTTAGTTCGCAAACATTGTCACCCATCAACCCTTTTCAGGAAAATGACATTGATTTTAGGCAGATTTACTCAAAAACACTTTTTTGATATGTTGTCATGGTAAGTCTTTAAACCAGTAGTGAACCTCAGTACTTGGTACCATTTAACACTGTATAATCATTTAAATCTGCTTTAATGACTGTATATCATAAATGTCTAAAGTATAAAAACAGACAATTATTTTCACAAGTGTTTCCTGGTTCCATGCATATGTAAAGAACATGAGGCATGTAATATGTCTGCACAGATAACTGCTTTTACAAATTATATTCATTCTTCCTTATTTAGCTTCAAAGTGCACAGAGTTCAGCATAGTTCAAGGAAAGCATTGTGGTAAACAGACAGCTTAAATGTGAGCAGTGTAAAGAGCAGCAGCTTGCAGAAATATTGCTATAGATACTAAGATTGTATCCGGCCTCACTACGGACCACACATAATTGAATCATGTTCAATAGAAGGCCATTACAAAACCGAGCTGATTTGCAATGCTAATGTGGTGAAGACAGCTGTCACTGGGAATTAAATATGATCATTCAAAGCCTGAATAAATGAGATGTCCATTATCTTCTGGCTCTGCTGCAGTCTGCCTAAAGAACAGAAATAAATGATAGTCTCTCAATAACTAGCTTAGTTTTGTCTTCTAGCTATGGAAACATGAAGAAGACAGAGAAGAGGGAAAGCATATCACAACAACAACAACAACAACAAAGCATAGCAGGTTAATAAAGGCGAGCAGACAAACAGGGCTCTAGGACTCTACTTTCAATGAAACTGCATATATCAGAACAGTTTTAAAAAGTTTTGCCAAAATAGTAGATTTTAATTTTAAAAAATATATGCTTATTTGCAAGGAACCAATAGAGAAACACCTACAAGCACAGCAAAGGAAGCTAAGTAGGAAAGCCCAAAATGTTTAATGAACTAGCCCTGACATAAAAGATTCTATGTCTGCAAAGGATGACAATGAAGACAAAGGAAAAACAGTTTCCCATTAACAAATATTGCTGTGAATGACATAAGAGATTTGTACTAGATTTTAATGTGAAGACCTAATCTCTAAAGGAGGAGAACATTGTTTGGGCAAAGAAGACATTTACATTTGATGGGAGAAGACACTTTTTAGCAAGTTTGTATAATTTCACATTGGCCATAAAAGTCAGCAGTGATCTGTCAGAAGGTTACCATAAAGGCCAATTCTGAGACCACTTTGTATCTATGACTATACATACCAAAGCTTGACATCTAGGTCCTAAAGCTGACATGCTTAGCCCCGCTGTGCAAACATTTTGGCTATAGTGCTGGAATGTTGCATGCAGAGAACACACAAACACTGACTGCAAGCAGCAACAGATAATGTTTTAGTTAGTATCCAGTTATGAATTGGGATCCTTAATCTCTTACTTTTCTGTTATGCAGACCGGAAGAAAAATGTTTAGAATCTAAAGGGTTTATCACTCATGCTAGCTCAGCTCAAACTAGCATGTTAAAAATAGCAATGTGGACATTGTGGCATGGGTGGCAGCTTGGGCTAGAAATGGTGAAATGTAGATTATAAATGAAAAGGGGCAGAGGAGACTGAAGGTGAGAGAGAGAGAGAGAGAGAGAGAGAGAGAGAGCAATAGTCCAGCCCCTCTTTTTCCGTGTTATGGAAAACAGTCCTTTTCCTGGCACTTCTGGTTGTCCTTGCACAACCAAATCCCAACTTTGCTTTTTAAGGTCGGAGAAGAGGAAGCTGCATACCAAATTTGGTGGACCTAGCTTTTACCATTTAAGAGGAGTTCTTGAACAAATGGATTTGCAGACAGTCACACAGACAGACACACACACAACTCTCTAAAATATATATAGATGTATATCAAATGAAGAACAGTTCATTTATTTACTAAATGGAAGCAGAATATGACCTAAGTCTGCTGCTTTGATCTAGCTTATACTGAGAAAACAAACTTTCATGCTACTAAATAAATAATTTCTTATGGCTAGTTCTGCAGATTAGGATGATGAAATTTTAGTGTAAGACAGAGATAAAGAATCATAAATCACTTTACTGGGGAAAGTAAATTAAAATTAATTCTGTCAAGGAATCAAGCATTTGTAAGTGCTTTGGATACAATTTCAGCTATCTTTTTAAAGTGCCAAATGTATATTTAATTTGCACCACTCTGAAGCTATGTTGAGAAAGAGAGGAAAAACATGCATAGCTCAGTGATCAAATACAGAGATAGGTATCTATCTCTAGAGATGTTAAAAATAGCATGGGGCAGTGAGTGACTGTCCCCTGTCAGTGGAGACTGGTAGTGGACAGTGCATTGTGAACAGGGGTGCTGGAACAACTTTTATAGTGGAGGTGCTAAGCCATCAAACCAAACTGTAAATCCTGTATATGATGGAAACCACTTCAAGCCAGAAAGTGCTGCTGCACCCCCCACATCCCTAGTTCTAGCACCTATGTCTGTGAGCGAAACAGACCCCTGGGTAAGGGGCTTCCCTATTACGGCGCCTATAAAAGCAGCCAAACAGTAAACCAGAGCACAGGAGCAGCAAAGAGAGCTATTAACATGGGAGTTTTAGTGGGAGTTTGTAAGGTGAGTATGAGGGTATGTGGAATTCTGGGTTTGTTTTGGTGTTTGCTCAGATCTTTGGTGGTTTCTTCCCCCATGACAGGAATCTAGGTGGGAAGGCTATGACCGGTATAAAGGCAGCAGTGACAGTGACTCTGCCCTGGAAGAGACAATGAAGATGACTGAATGTGGAATCTGTAGGATGTACATGATCCTAGAAGTGGGCCTTTAAGCACTGAGGAGGGGATGGAGATTAACATTTATCTACCCAATACCTAGACAGATACTTCTTATCAGTTTTTAATGAGGCTAATGAAGAGTTTAGGGATAGTGGCAAGGTAGTCAATGGCAACAAGGATAAGGAGGTAGTGATCACATCCAAGGTGTAAGTCAAACTCAAAAAGCTTAATGGGACTAAATCAGGTCCTCCACCTCAATAATCTCCATCCAAAAATATTAAAGAACTGACACATGAAATTGCAAGCCCAACAGCAAGGATTTTAAATGAATCTGTAAATTCTGGGGTTATACGTTATGACTGGAGAATTACTCTTATAGTTCCTATTTTTAATAAAGGGGAAAAATGATGCAGGAAACTACAGGTCTGGTAGTTTGTCATCAATTGTTTGCAAGGTCTTGGGACAAATTTTGAAAGAGAAAGTAGTTAAGGACATAGAGGCAAATGGTAATTGAGATTAAATACAGTATGATTTTACAAAAGGTAGATTATTCTAGACCAACATGATCTTCTCTGAGAAGATAATTGATTATTTTAGACAAAGGAAATGCAGAAAATCTAATATGCCTAAATTTCAGTAAGATATTTAATTCAATTCCACATGGGAAATTATTAGCTGAATTGGAAAAGATGGTGATTAATATGAGGATTGAAAGTTGGATGAGGAACTGCTTAATGGTGTCAATACGACACACCATATTGAAGATGGCAGGTCAGATTGAAGGAAGGTTACTAGTGGAGCTCCTCAGGGATTGGTCTTGGGACGAACCTTATTTAACATCTTTATTACTGACCTTGGCACCAAAAATGAGAGTTTGCTAAAAAAATTTGTGGATGACACAAAGTTCAGAGGTATAGCCAATACAAAAAAGGACTATCATACAAGAGCTGGATATTCTTGTAAACTAGAATAAAAGAAATGGGGTGAAATTTAATAGTGCAAAGTGTAAGATTGTGCATTTAGCAATTAATAACAAATTTTTGCTATATGCTAGCGACTCATAAGTTGGAAGCAGCAGAGGAGGTGAAAGACCTAAGTGCATTGGTAGATCACAGGATGACTATGAACTGTCAACATGATGTATCCATGGGGGGAAAAAAGGCTAAAGTTGTCCTAGAATGCATTAGGCGATATATCTAGTAGAGTCAAGGAAGTGTTTGTAGCATATATACAGGACACTGGTGAGCCCTTCTCTAAAATACTATATGATATTTTGGGTTCCCAAGTTTAAGAAAGATTAATTAAAACTAGAACAGATGCAGTAGAGCTCTACTAAGATGATTTAAGGCTATGTTTCCCAAATGGTGTTCTGTGGAACCCTGGGGTTCCGTGAAGTGAAAATAAGGGTTCAGTGAGAAAATTCTGTTACAATAACATTTTATGACTTAAAAAAAATAAGAATTAACATTGTGATTTTTGTTTTTAAATATGTGCAATTAAACTAAATGTTGATCTCATGACCTTGTTTAGCATTTGTTTATTATTATCCTTACTTATTTGTAGTCTACGTTTCAGCTCCATATATTAGACTGTTATTAGGGGTTCTGCAAAATTATTTAGAGTGTAAAAGGGTTCCGTGGCCAAATAAAATTGGGAAACACTGATTTAAGGAATAGAAAGCCTATCTTATGAGAAGAGACTCCAAGAGCCTGGCTTGTTTAGGCGAATGAAAAGAAGTCTGAGGGGAGATATGATTGCTCTTTATAAATATGTTGGAGGGATAAATACCACGGAAGGAGAGGAGTTATTTAGGTTAAATGCCAATGTGGACAAAAGAACAAATGGCTATAACTGGCCATCTTCAAGTTTAGGCTTCAAATTAGGTGAAGGTTTCTAAGCATCAGAGGAGTGAAATTTTAGAGCACTCTACTGTGACACTTTGTAACTTCAAAATAGCACTCCTGGAACCACCATATTTTTTGCTGTCATATAATTATGGTATTTTGTACAGTGTATGCCTTGTGAGGTATCATCTGTTGGACATTAACAGCCTGTTGTATCGTATGTGCTATCTTATATAATATAATGAAGTTTTGCCATGTGTGTGTTACTGAACTAGGTTGTGAGGTTGGGAACACTACAATAAGTACAACAATGCAGTAGCCAGACATGCTGATGGCTCATTAAAGGAAATCTACTTTCTTCACAGCCATCCTAGGAGGTTTCTTAGAGAACTTGATCAATGCTTGCCCAATGGGATTGGAACTCCATGTCAGAAACAAAAATCTTTCTAGAAAGCTGGAAGAAACTATGAAATAAGAGGAAGTGGCATTGTGACTTGGCCTGACTCTCCCTGAAACTCAACACCTGAAAGCACATTTGGAAGACATAGACTTTGAATTGGGGAGGGTAGTCCTGGATTATAAGGCAGTTTCAACTTGTGTACTGATGAACTCTACTATCTGTCAAAGTGACAAGGAGTCCTGTGGTACTTTATAGACTAACAGATGTATTGGAGCATAAGCTTTCGTAGGAAAAGACCCACTTTGTCATGCCTCTGACGAAGTGGGTGTTTGTCCATGAAAGCTTATGCTCCAATGCATCTGTTTAGTCTATAAGGGTAGGTCTACACTGCCACCCTAGTTCGAACTAGGGTGGCTAATGTAGGCATTCGAAGTCGCAAATGAAGCCCGGGATTTAAATATCCCAGGCTTCATTTGCATCTTGCCGGGTGCCGCCATTTTTAAATTCCCGTTAGTGCGGACTCCGTGCCCGCAGCTACATGCGGCACGGAGTAGGTAGTTCGAATTAGGCTTTCTAATTCGAACTCCCGTTATTCCTCGTGGAATGAGGTGTACCGGTAGTTCGAATTAGAAAGCCTAATTCGAACTACCTACTCCGTGCCGCGTGTAGCCACGGGCACGGAGTCCACACTAATGGGGATTTAAAAATGGCGGCGCCCGGCAAGATGCAAATGAAGCCTGGGATGTTTAAATCCCGGGCTTCATTTGCGACTTCGAATGCCTACATTAGTCACCCTAGTTCGAACTAGGGTGGCAGTGTAGACATACCCTAAGGCACTATAGGCCTCCTTGTCACTTTTGCAGATCCAGACTAACACGGCTACCCCTCTGATAATATCTCTCAGGGTGAGATACTGATTGATTCAAATTCTGTTGAGTTTATAGAACTTAGATTGTGAATTTACTTTTATTTTTTAGGTAACCACTTCTGATTGCTACTCTTACTACTTATAATCACTAAAATCTGTCTTTCTATAGTTAATAAATCAGTTTTATATTTTACTTACAACGGTGTGTTTTGGATGAAGTGTTTGGGAAATCTCAGCACAATTTATAAAGGCCAGTGTCTGTGTGTCCATGCCACATAGAAGGAGAGGCATACTGGGTAATTAACATAATTGGTCAGGATTCTGACAAGGGCAAAACAGCACAGTTCTGGCTACAGTGGCATATGATCCATCAGTGACTGCCAGTAGCAAAAATCCTCAATGGCTGGAGACAAGACACTCCTTAAGGTCTTTAAACTTAAGGGCATTGTGTTTCTTTCCCCTCTCAATTTTTCTTTTTCTTTTTCTTTATGGATTTTCCCTGCATTCTTCTAAACTAACAAGGTTCTGGACATAACTGAATTATTTTCATACTGTCCCAGGTAAAAATCAAATCCAAGGTCATGTCTGCCAATGGAACAAACATACATCCACATTGAAAAGGAATGTGTAACTGGATGTATACATTCTACATGGAAGAGGATGGTATCAGAGGCCCTGAAAGTAGGACTAGCCCCACTCTTGTGACCCTGTCAAACATGTACGACAGGGAGGAGGCCTTTAAAAGCATGAAACTGTATTCACAAGGTGGGACAGTTACCTGAAGGAGCAGACAGCAGTGATCACTCCTGGAGTCACAGGGGAAATTCCCAGACAGGAGACATTCACCCAGATCCCGAGAAGAGTACAGCAGATTCAGAATGTGTTAGACTCAGAGGCCCAGCCAGAATGGATTTCCAAAACTCTCTATGATGGCGTTAGATCATTGCAAAACAGCATGCACTTGCCTTCCACCCTGAGGGAGGAGCAGTAGATAGAGGTCTCTCTCATAAGCGGTGGAGAATGCAGGTAGTAGATGAGTTCTGCTGTGAGTGGAGGGAACCCCTCTCTCCACCTCCCCGCCCCTGCCCACACAAGAATGTGCTTATGGTTGTAAAATCCATCATGAGATCTGGAATGGCTAGAACCATCCCATCCATATGATGGTTCAGGGCAACCACATCAACCGTCCTATGGACAGGGCCCAAGGAGGCCCGGGAGATTAGTTGAGGGAGTGTGTGTGTGTGTGTGTGTGTGTGTGTGTGTGTGTGTGTGTGTGTGTGTGTGGCAGGGAGGGGGGTTAGGGCAGAGGGTTGGAGTTTGTTGGGGGGAAGCAGGAATCGGCATGGGGCTGGGACTGTGGGAGGAGGCTCAGGGCAGTGGGTGTGACCAAAACGTGACCCAAAACTCCTGATGTGGCACCTAAATGGTTTCTTGCATGCTGGTCACTATTGTGAAAATGCTACAGTATGTAGATGTACATTTCAAAAAAGTGACTGACATGCGAATAGCTGACTTCTTATCCGGTGCCTTGCAGTATGAAAATATGGCAATGCAGGATGAGTATCATTTGTTCAGTTTTGAGCTGGGAATAAGTAGGTTGGGTTTGGGGAAGAGTGGGTTGATATTTTAAGGACATCAATTGGAGGTGTCATGAGATTTCTTGGAAAATAACCTCTAAAGCCAAGTGGCTTGTAGGCACTCTTACCATCACAACTAGAGCTGGCATATTTTGGGGGCAATCCCTCTTTTAGTAGCTCATCTTAAGTCCATTGTATTGCTTTTTTCTTTTCTGAAACTCTTAAATGCCTTTTTAAATAAAGGCCACTTAAGCTTAATTTGTGAGTTCATTAGACTCTCTTCAACCTCTCTTTTTTATGCTAAAAAGAATCCTTATGTTTCCCCAACTCACTTCTTGTTCTGAAAGATATAAATATGGTACTATTATATAATATCATACTGCAGTAGTACATAGAGCTCCCAATTTTACTGTATATTAAAATGCAATACAGATTATTTTATAATATACATAGTAATGTTTAATAATGCCTCTATATTATATAGTAAATTACTTATATTATACTTGTAGCGCCCCTCTCCACCCAGTTATCTTCTTTAATGCCAATCTGCTTACATGTTTTGGTGGACAGGTCTGGGTTCTTCTGGATCCTACCATACACTCAGCAGGGTGTATCTTCTTTATTTTTTCCTATGAATTTTTTTGGCGGTGCCTCTACCCCCGTCACTCCTTCCTGGCCGGGTCACCAGGGCAATTTGGGAGGAAAATTCTAACCACAGAGTAATCCCCACTTACTTGCCAGATAGTTGGAGATTTCCAAAAAATAACACAAACACACACAATATATTCAACACAATAATTACATTAAACAGGAAACAATTATAACAGGGTAAAACACTATTTTTAGGTTCACGGGTGCCCACACTGCTAATACCTGTGACTTCCCCAGTCATGTGACTTGGTGTAGCAAATGTAAGATTAGTGTCCCATTGATACATGTACTTTGTTGGGGCCCTTGATTACCTATGACCACAAAATTCTTCTCTGCAGTGGGTTAGCAGTGTGGCTGATTGGGTTCAGTACAGCCCAAAGGACTCACAAGCGGGAGAAGGTGGTAAATCCCTCCACAGGTTTAATATGCAGCAGGTTATAAAATCCCAAACCCTTACTCCCTGGCTTGAGGACACAGTTCAGGTAGTAGGGGGTCCCCAGTTTTGACTGACTGACTGACTAAAAGATGGTGCACTCACAAACTCCATGACTGATCCTCCGGTTCAGAGATGACTCTGGACTCCTCAGTCACTGCAGAGGGCTGATCTCTGCTAGCAGGGATCCTCTTCAGGCAGGTATCAGGCTGCTTCAGTCCCAGGATTTCCCCTCACCACAAAAGGGTGCAGGGCTCAAGGTGCAGATTACACAACTGTACTAAAATCCAAGCTGTAGTCTTCTAGGCCAGTGCCCAGACACACACACAGCAGGGAGCAGTCCTGAACTAGCTGGCAGAGCAGAGCTGACCATGTGGTGACTGGTCTCACCCAGGGAGCTGGAGGGCTAACTCAGCCTGGCTGGGGAAGTTCCCCAGCAAACTCTACAAACTGGGACTCATCAGTGGAGAAGGAAAACCCAGCTGAGGGATCTTGCTTTCAGGTCCCTAGAAGCTAGTTCTCAGGGGGGACCATTCATGCAGGCCTGGGGCTTACCAGCTCCCCACAAAACCAGTCCTGCCCTTGCCCTGTCTGGCTCCAGACTGACTCATAAAACAAATGGCTTCTCCCCTCTCTTGAACTCCCTGGGAGGGGCATCTCACTCCCTATTTTTTGCCGGACAGACTCTGAGTTTGTCTTGGCTCTCCCTCCCTACCAGGGACAGAGTGCCTCTTCCTGAGCTGCCAGCAGACAGAGCCCCAGAAATCTAGGTAATCTCCTTGGGGGCAGAGCCGGCCCGAGCCATTCATGCGCCCCGGGCCCTGGTGATGCCCCCGGAAGTGCGGCTCATGTGTGGCCCCGCCCCCAGGTGCCCGGTGCCCTTGGGCCCCCGGTGCCCGTGGCATGCGCATTAGCCCCGCTCAGCGCCCCCTACAATGGGGCGCCTCAGGCGGTAGCCCGGTCAGCCCGTAGCTTGGGCTGGCTCTGCTTGGGGGTTACACACTGATAAAAAGTTGAAGTGTATTATGTGTATGTATTTGTATCTACTGTACATGGCATACATTTTACATTTAATATACAACCAGCCAATTAGCCTGTCATAAGACGGGATTTTCAGGTCTCTCCTCCACATCGGTTTTCTTTCCTGAGCCTCCGGTCTCTCGCTCCGTGTCACTTTTTCTCTCTCTCTCCTCCTCCTCCTGCCTCCCCCCCTCTCTCTCAGCTCTCCTCCACCTTCTGCCTCTCTCTCCGTCTCTCTCTTTCTCTTCTCCCCCTGCCTCTCACTCTCTCTCCACTCTCCTCTGTCTCCGTTGGGGATGCACACTTGTCCAGGCCCCATCCCCTGGCTGTGTACATTGCCACCCCACCCCTCTTCACCTCTCGCTGTGGTGCTCAGCTGACTTCTGCACCGCTCAGCTGGGATGCCGTGGGGGAGCAAGCAGAGCAAGCGGCCATTTGGGCTCCCCTGCGGTGGCCCGGATGAGCGGCGCAGAAGTCAGTTGAGCGCCACAGTGGGAGGCAAAGGACGTGACTCAGGTAACAGCGCCGCCCGGAGGGAACAGCCAGCATTTCAGCAACAGTGCCGCCCAGAAGGAACAGCCAGAATTTCAGCGTTACAAACTCTGAGGGCGTGTCTACACTACAGCACTAATTCAAACTAATTTAATTCGAATTAGTTAATTAGAACTAAGCTAATTCGAACTAGTGCATCTAGACCTAAAAACTAGTTCGAATTAGCGTTTTGCTAATTCGAACTAGCATGTCCACATTGAGTGGACCCTGAACCGAGGTTAAGGATGGCCGGAAGCAGTGCCGACAGGGCATCAGATTAGGACTTAGAGTGTGGAGCTGCTGTCTCAGGCTAGCTGAGGGCTGTGCTTAAAGAGTCCCGACCTCCACCCCGGACAGACAGTTCTCAGGGGTTCCCCGCTTGCTTGTCTAACTCTATGAGGGACAGCAAAGCAGTCCTGTCTTGGAGTGCCCTGAATGCCCACACTCGGCATATCACAGCACTTGGCCATCAGCCTGGCTGCACTTGCTGCAGGCTGCCATCTTGGGGAGGGTCAACTGGGGGGCTGCAGGAGAGCTTCCACCCCAAGGAGCCCGCAGAGCCACCCCAGTCCTCCCCATCGGGGGCTCGTACCCCATTCCTCCCTCACCTCCTTCCATTTACCCCTCCCTAGCCCCCCTTTCTGATGTATAAAATAAAGGACACGCGTGTTCATAAATAGAAACTCTCTTTATTTAACAAAACTCGGGGAGACTGGGAAAAGGAGGTAGGAGAGGGGAAGAGAGAGGGTGGGAGAGGGGAGGGCAACTAAAGCGATCAGGAGTTTGGAATAGGTCCCTTATGAAGAGAGGCTAAAGAGACTGGGACTTTTCAGCTTAGAAAAGAGGAGACTTAGGGGGGACAGGATAGAGGTCTATAAAAGCATGAGTGGTGTGGAGAGGGTGCATAAAGAAAAGTTCTTCATTAGTTCCCATAATAGAAGGACTAGAGGACACCAAAGAAAAGGAATGGGTAGCAGGCTTCAAACTAATAACAGAAAGTTCTTCTTCACAAAGCAAATAGTCAACCTGTGGAACTCCTTGCTGCAGGAGGCTGTGAAGGCTAGAACTATAACAGAGTTAAAAGAGAAGTTAGCTAAATTCATGGAGGCTGGGTCCATGGAGTGGTATTAGCCAGGGGATAGAAATGGTGTCACTGGCCTCTGTTTTGGAAGTCAGGAGATGGATGACATGAGACAAATGGCTTGGTCATTGTCTTCGGTCCATCCCCTCCTGGGTAGCTGGTGTTGGCCGCTGTCGGCAGACAGGCTACTGGGCTAGATAGACCTTTGGTCTGACCCAGTGTGGCTGTTCTAAGCTCAGGGCTCAGGGTCGGGGGTCTCACTGGACCACCTTGATTTTCATGCACACCTGCTCCTAGGTGGCCAGGCTGGTAGCTATCCTGCCCTAGACGGCCACTTTCTGTGCCTAGTGTGGAGGTCGTGGATGAGGTCCATGATGTCTGCACTAGACCAGGTGGGTGCCCGCCTCTTGCGGCCCCGGGCAGGCTCCTGGGAGCTGCCAGCCTGGTCCCAGGAAGAGGCAGAGGGCTGGGTGGCAGCGGGTGGCTGGCTCATGCCGTGCCAAGTACAGGGTCTGCTGGCTGGATGCTGGCAGTCTTTAAGGGCTCCGGGGCCGGGAAGGGGGCAGAAGAGTTTCCCTGGTGGTGCCCAGAGTGGCCACCAGGGAAAGCTGGGGAGGGCTAGCCTCCCACTAGTTCGAATGAAATGGCTACACAGCCCTTAATTTGAACTACTTAATTCGAATTAGGTGTTAGTCCTCGTAGAATGAGGTTTACCTAGTTCGAATTAAGCGCTCCGCTAGTTCGAATTAAGTTCGAACTAGCGGTTTGCCTGTGTAGTGCCTATCAAAGTTAATTCGAACTAACATCTGTTAGTTCAAATTAACTTTGTAGTGTAGACATACCCAAACATTGGGCTACTATATATATATGATATGTGGCGGCAAACAGAGACAGCTATCCCTGTGTCTACCACTGATATGATTATGTATGCATGCAACATGGATTTGACATCTCGTAAGCAGTTACATATCTCTTAGTTTTATCCCTGTATTTGATTGTGAAGCAGAGGTACGTTATTGACTGACTGTGGAACTGTACCTGGAATGATAAAGGGCTGAAAATAGTATCCCAGTTGAATGGAGTGGCATACACAGATAAGTCAGTTGGTTTCTGCTATTCTGATTGCCATTTAATAGAGGGTATATTTATAGGATTAGCTGTTAATCACAAACCATGAAAAGAGTTACTTAACTTGACATATCATTATAATATTGGATGAGCACAAACAAATAACTTTAATATACAAAGAATATTAATCTTGCTATGCTTTTTTTTAAAAAATTCAAGCACTTGTGTTATACAAATAGGTATTTAAAAAACTATGCATGGACATGGACTATGCAACCAGCAACAACTAACCTTGCAGAGTGTATGTGTGTGTATAGAAGCTCAGTAATATAAATTAGTACCTTTTTAAAATTACTGTAAACTCTGTTTTCTCTAATTATAACAAACCCTAGAGTTTTAACCATTTAATAGTAATTTTTACTGTCTTTGCCATTATTTTCCTTTTGATTTCTTTAACTACATGTAACTTGAGCAAACAGTGTTAAGTGGGGAAACAGATGTGATTAAATAGCCTGTAATTATGTCTTTAGTCATCTGTTACCAGCACCAGGCTCCTCCTGCTATTCTGACCAGAAAAAGTGACCTAACTGATTTCACCAACAGCCTTGCCAGTGCCTGATGCAGAATAGATGGCCTTATTAAGCAATCAAAAAATTCAACCATTATAGTGGAATAGTAATCAACAGTATTTATACTTTTCACACACCAGCCCCACAATACACAATCAGGACCATGAATTCTGCTAATTGGGTACCTTCTGCATCCAGAGGTGCCTACAATAAGAAACAAAAGGGACTTGAAAATTAGTATTTGTAGCAATTAGTTTCTATCTAAAGGCTTAGCCCAGTTCAGGGAAGCCATAGTTCAAACAGGGATTATTATAGTAACTATGGTATTTAAATATCCTCTGCCATTATTCAGTGTAGAATATAGCATAGCAAAACTAATTTGGATTTTCTCTTTAGAAAAGAATTATTTTGAATTTTTACAATCCCAAACTATGCACTGTTTGTTTTTATGGGATTTTTTTTTTACATTTCCAATATTAAACACCTCTCTTTTAAAGATTATGATCTTGTTTGAGACTAGCTGTATAGGCTGTTAAATACATTTATTATTGAGGGGCTCAACCCTAAAGAATAGTACAGAATGTGTGGTGCCATTATTTTTTGCAGAATGATCTGTACTTCAGTATTGACATGTTTCATAATTCATGAAAAATCCAAGGACTGAAAGTGTAGTGTTTATAAAACATATGAACGAATTCACATCTGTAATATAAAAATACTTAAGGAAAAATGTAGGTATGTATGTTTGCATTTTATTTGAAAAAGCTAGCAGAGCATTTACAAATGGGCCCCAATGAAAGCTCGGTGGATTATATTAAATTGGTTACAAAAAGCCTTTTGCCCTTTTCTTTCTTTTGAATCTTTAGCATTTCTGACGTAATAATCTGATAGACAAATCTGTGCTTTGGTTCTTGCCATTATAGACTCCCTGCTGTAGATGCTTAAAGGGCAAATTAACAGTAGCACAATTCGAGTAACCTCTTCACCTCTTCTACAAAGCATCAGCTGCATGTTCTTGCTTTTCTAAGGCTCTCCATATGGTTACAGCAGGACCTTAACAATAGAATACAAAAAAAAGCTTAGAATTCAAGAAGAAAACTGAGGAAATAGGGAAAGAGAAGCAAAAAGTCTTTAAGTCAAATCTCAGTCTGATTTCTATTTGAAGGTTATACTTGACAATAGAAATGTACCATCTGCAATGTATTAATAAATGGCAATTCTCATTAATTAAATGCTGTATAATCCATATGTGATTAAGTATTTGACCTTACAAAGATTGTTATTAATACAAAATATTAGATTATGAAACCATTAAATTATAGGAAAATATTGGTACTTTGAGGACAATCAGAATGATAAATGTGATCGTTTTTAGAGATACCGTACTGTACCAACATTTTCCTCTGACTGATTGCATTACATATTGATATTAGCAAGTATCAGTATGTAGTGCAATCAGTCAGTAGAAAATGAGTGAAATGTGAACTAATGAGAGCTAATTGTCTCATATAATAGCAAGGACACAGAATTCTATCAATTAAATTAGTTTGAGTTGAAACAACTATCAGCATAATAATGTTGATAATATCAACCAAATTAGTTGTAATGAAATAAATGGTATGCTAAAGACCAGAGCTACCCACCCCCATCAGCCCCCACCCTATTCTAACCAGTGAAGAGAACCTTGTTAGAGCTCAGCTTACTCATAGGTATAAAGAATGCATCACTTGGCAATGTGTTACTGTTTTAGGGGTGGGAGGAAGCTGTCAGAGGGGGAGAAGTAAAGCAGAATCTTTGAGATTCTTGGCCCAGCAGTCAGAAAGCAACAGATGGCACAGTAATGCTGCTGGTTGGGCACTGAGTTTGCCTAAAAGCAATTTGAATTTTTCAGATAAGATCCTGAGATTTATTTTTCTGAAATTCCACTATTTTACACCTTTGCCCTTTCTTCCTGCAATAATTTTGTACTTCTGTTAAAACAGGCATAAAGTGTTTGTCAGGTTTTCAGCTTTATATACCCATACTGCTTATTATTCATATTTCCACTATCTGAGAGACTGGTAGTTCTCAAACTTTCAGTATCAGTGACCCCTTTCAAACAGCAAGCCTCTAGGTGCCACTCCCCTTATTTTTATAAGTAACACTATTTTACATGCTAAATTTCATCCTATTACTTAGGATGAGGAACAGGGGTGCCTTTCCAGATTTTGGTGAGGAGGGGGTGGACCTGTGCATGCCCTGCTGTTAGAAAGGGGAAGAGAGTGAGGGAATGGAAAGGGCAGATGAGGACAGTGGCTTCAGCAGTGTTACTGAGCATGCTCAGTGCAAGCCAAGCAGCAAATGGGCGGGGTGTGTGTGTGTGAGGGGAGAGGGAATGACTCCATTCACCTTCCCTCCCCCCCGCCCCCCACACATCATCATTTTGTAGAGCTAGTAAGGCACTGGAACATTTTAAATTTTTTTTGGCAGATAACTTAGCAATTAGCTGACAGGAGCGCTGTATCTAATTCCTATATACACGAAAAAATTAAATATTAGACTTGCTCAGCTCTAATATTAACATGTTCTGACATCTTATGGCAAGTCACTTAAGGGACACGCTTAGCCTTAAAATTTTAATATATAGTTTTACTTTCTTACTAACTGCAGAGAGAGTGTGAGTGAGTGAGTGTCAGGATTCCTGGGCTCTATTTCATCTCTGGCAGTGGAGTGGGGTCTAGTGGGTTACAGCAGGGGGCAGATACATTTGGGCTCTATATATGATCAGAATGGCCATACTGGGTCAGACCAGTGGTCCATCTAACCCAGTATCTTGTCTTCCAACAGTGGCCAATGCCAGGTGCTTCAGAAGGCATCAACAGAAGAGGCAGTCATCAAATGATCCATCCCCTGTTGCCCATTCCCAGCCCCGGGAGGCAGGTTTGTATAATTTTTGGTGGTGCCCCATTAACCACGCCCCTGACCCCCATTAACCAGGCCTCTGGAGGTAACATGCTCGGGGCAAGATGGACACATGACCAGAAGTAAAAGGTGAATAGTCGAAGGACTATTCCCACCATCCTCCTACCAACAGGGATGAGTTTGGCCCCCACCACGCCCCCCTCATGAAACTATCCTGCAATTGCATTAACCCAATGTGTGTGACATTAACTCGGGGGCAGAGAGGCTGGGAGAAGTGTTCCCTCTAAAGCTATGTCTACTCTCGCAGCTTCTTGTGCAAATACAGCCGTTCTTGTGCAAGAACCCACAGAGCATCCATACTGTCCTCCTGCTCTTGCGCAAGGATATTTACAGTATGGCATGGTAAGAGAGGGCGTCTTGCGCAAGAGCTATGCTCTTTTCTAACAGGTGTAAGCTCTCTTGAACAAGAGGGCAGTGTGTATGCTCGGCAGGGGAGCTTTCTTGAGCAAGAGAGCAGCCACACTGCCATGGATGCATTTGCGCAAAAGCACAGCTCGCACATGGCAATGTGGATGTTCTTGCGCAAGACTTCTTGCACAAGAACCCTTGCACAAGAAGCTACCAGTGTAGACATAGCCTAAGAGTTTCCTCCCATGAGCAGAATGAATTTTGTGTTGTGCAGCAGTGCTGAGTTCATGTGGCTTGTTTGGATGTGTCACTGTGGCACCCAAGTTATTAATAAATATTTTATAAACCTTTACCTTTTCTCTCTGCTGCCATGTCTCCTCTCCTTGCTCCATCAGCTCTCCTGGTGCCTGCTGCCCCCAACTCCTCACCCTCCTCTGCTGTCCTGACTCCTGCCCTCACCCTTCCTGCCATCAGCCCTTCTCTCCTCCCTATGCCCACTCCTCTAATAGCCCCACTCTGATCATGCAAGCTACCCCTCCTCATCCCCTCTCCTAACACCTCCCTCTACACACCTGCCCTGCCTCTCTCCTCTGGTGCTGGTCCCTTCCCTGCAGGTGTCTGCCCTTCTGCTTCACCCCCAGAATCCCCTGGCACCTGCACCTTCTCTTAGCCCTGCACCCTCCTGGTGCCTCCTCCTTCCCTTACCTGCCTCTGCCCCCTTTGCCCTCTTTTCCCCAGATGCCCACCCTCTTCCCACCCTCTGCCCCCATTCCCCTCATGCCTCTGTGTCCTCACACATGACTTACTCCATCCCCATCTTTCTCTCGCAAAGGAAAAGCTGCAAGCAGCTCAAACTCTGTTGCAGTTCAGAGCTGCCTTTGGAACCAGGGCTTGAAGCTTTAAGCAGACCTCAAATGTGAAATCAAGGGGTTCAAATTTGGGAGGAAGGGTACTGTCCCCCATCTCCTCATAAATGGTGCTCATGAAGGGAAGAAAAACTTTGTCAGTATCACTTTTCACAGCAGATGTAGCACAGACCCGGAACAGCCTCTGTCAGCAGCAGGCCCAAGTACCCCACAGGCAGGAGGTGCTCTGATTGGGATGTTAGAGCAGCGCCTGCCGGTGGGGTGCTCTGGCCCACTGCAGGCAGGGGCTGCTCCTACGTCCTGGTCAGAACAGCTCTTGCCTGCAGTGCAGGGGGGTCACTCCATCTGGACTGGAGAGCCCCCTGCTGGTCCCCTTTATTCAGTTAGCAATTAAATGGGGATTTTACATTCCTAGTGGAGACTTACCAGTGTAGATTTCATAGCAGACTTGCTAGCTAGTGGGGAAGCTGCGAAAAGTGATATTAACAAACAATATTTTTTACAAATATTACTTTTCACAGCAGCCTTGTTAGCACCACATTGCCACCTTTATTTCTGCGCTGTTGCTGGCACCAGATATTGCCTTCAGAACTGGGCAGCCAGAGACAGGTGGTTGTTGGTTGGGCACCCAGCTCTGAAGACAGTGCCACCACCACAACCAGCAGCACTGAACACCAGAAATAAGGGTGCCATACCATGCCACCCTTACTTCTAAATGTTTGCATTGGGAGGAGGAGCTAAGACAAATTTTAAGGTGGCTATAGCCCCTGCAAACTCCCACTAATGCCACCCCTGCCTGTATTAAATAGTAAATTACTTTTCCCCCCATCTCAGTGTTATGTGGTTTAATGCAGCTCTTCCACTGCTGAACAATCAGTACTTCTAATGTTGTCTCAGTCCCACCTTTTAGTCTCTAGGTAAGAAACTTGTGTGCATGATCCTACAATCTCCAGAGTCCAATTTCCTTAGCGGTGAAATACAAATATATATTTGTTTAGCTGCATTCTATTTTTACAATATTTTTTGAAGTAACTACACTACATTGTGATGAAAAGGTTTGTGCAATTTTCTAACATGCCTAATGTCAATGATATATTTTAAATATATCTTTGCTTCATGCATGCACCTGTGACTTCCTCGAAATAAACTTGCTACCCTCAGTTTGAGAATCCCTGCTCTAGGGCCTAGAGTCTAGGCTATGTTGTTAGTGTGTGGTCTGAGCAGAGTAACAAGCACCATGGTATTGGGCTGTCCCTGCTGTGCCCCAGGAGGAAGATGGTGACCTGGGGAGGAGTTGTGCTCTCCATCTTGGTCTACCTGCTGCTCGAGGGAAGGAATAAACGGTGACAGGTTTACACCTGCTGCAGCATACCCTTGCTGATGAGCTAATGGAACTATGCCACCAGCTATCTGTGAGGGAGATGGTAGAAATAAGACTCTACCCAGTGCCTGCCCATATGAATGAGGGGAGATAGTGCCAGTGAAGCATACCATCTCTTCCTGAACACAGGCAGAAGCAGACTCCCTCTGCTCCCTTGTGCTGGTGTGCAGGATAGGCTTCAATCTGGCCAATCCTGATTTTTTTCTAGAAATGGAATTTAGATTCAAAGCAGGCTATCACTAGTGTCAGGATAACTTTTTGAGCATTTACTTTTCTTCTGTTATTCTGTATGGCCCCAATTTATGATTCTTAAATTATAATAGCAACAGAATAAATTTGTTACCTAATTCTCTTATCACATACTATTATAATTAATTTTCTCTAACATCCTACAGTGCATAGCATGTAGATCAGCTAATACATTATGCTGAAATATTTAATGTATTTTCTTACATGGAATCATAGGGTTGGAAAAGATCTCAGGAAGCCATCAAGTCCAACTCCCTGCCCAAAGCAGGACCAATCCCAACTAAATCATCCCAGCCAGGGCTTAAAAACTTCTCGGGATGGAGATTCCAACACCAATTTAGGTAACCCAGTTCAGTGCTTCACCACCCTTCTAGTGAAATAGTTTTCCTAATATCCAATCTAGACCTCCCACACTGCGACTTGAGACCAATTGCTCCTCATTCTGTCATCTGTCACCAATGAGAACACCTGACTCCATCCTCCTTGGATACCCTCTTCAGGTAGTTAAAGGCTGCTATCAAATCCCCTTCCCACTTACACTCTTCTGTTCTGTACACTAAATAAGCCCAAATCCCTCAGCCTCTCCTTGTAAGTCATGTACTCCAGCCCCCTAATAATTTCTGTTTCCCTCTGCTGGATTTTCTCCGTGTCCACATCTGTCCAGTAATAGGGGCCCCAGAATTGGATGCAATACTCCAGATATAGCCTCACTAGTGCTGAATAAAGGGGAATACAGTAAAACTCCAGTTGTCTGGTATCCAGTGGTCCGGCACTCCTGATAGTCTGGCACCACCTGGAACCTGGAAGTGCTCCAGGCAGCCAGACAATTGGAGCTGCTCTGCCCCGGGCTTCCCTGAGTCAGCCTCTCGTCAGTTTCAGCAGCGGCTGACTTGGGGACGCCTGGGGCAGAGCAGCTGGGGTGATGCTGGATTGGTCCCGCAGTGCTACCTCCCATATCCCCCACCCCACTCCAGCCTAGACCCCTCATAGCCCCCCCTTCCGATAGTCCGGCATATTTGATAATCCAGCACCCCTGGGTCCTAAAGGTGCCGAACTGCTGCTTAGCCAGTCAGCCCCCAGCCCGTAACAATGCTTAGGATTCTTCTGTTCCAAGTGGAGGATTCTGCACTTGTCCGTGTTGAACCTCATCAGATTTCTTTTGGCCTAATCCTCCAGTTTGTTTAGGTAACTCTGGACCCTACAACATATCCCTCTCTCCCCCTAGCTTAGTGTAATCTGTGAACTTGCTGAAAGTGCAATACAGCCCCTCATCCAGGTCATTAACAAAGATGTTGAACAAAACTGGCCCCAGAACTGACGCTGGGGTACTCTGCTTGACACCGACCATCAACCAGACATTGAGCCATTGATCACTACTCTTTGAGCTCAACAATCTAGCCAGTTTTCTATCCACTTTACAGATTATTTATCCAATCCATACTTCCTTAACTTTCTGGCAAGTATACTGTGGGAGACAGTATCTAAAGCTTTGGTAAAGTCAAGATATATCACATTCATCGCCTTCCCCATATTCACAGAGTCAGGCTTGATTTGCCCTTGGCGAATCCATGTTGACTGTTCCTGATCACTTTCCTCTCTCTTCCAAGTGCTTCAAAATGGATTCCTTGAGGATCTCCAGGGACTGAGATGAGGCTGACTGGATTGTCCTTCTCTTTTTAAAGACGGGCACTACATTTGCCTTTTTTCCAATTGTCTATGGCCTCCCCCAGATTGACACGAGTTTTCAAAGATAATGGCCAATGACTCTGTAATCCCATCAGCTAACTCCCTCGGTACCCTCGGATGCATTAGATCTGTCCCCTTAGATTTGTATATATCAAACTTTACTACATAGTTCTTAACCTGTTCTTTCTTCACCAAGGGCTGCCTGTCTCTTTCCCATACTGTGTTGCCTAGTGCAGTTGTCTGGAAGATGTCCTTGTCTGTGAAGACAGAGACAAAAAAAGCATAGAGTACTTACGCTTTTCCCACATCATCTGTCACTCATTCAATAAGGGTTCCACACCTTCCCTGATCACCCTCTTATTGCTAACATGCCTGTAGAAACCCTTCTTGTTACCCTTCACATTGCGCTTTGGCCTTCCTGATAACACCCCTGCATGCTTGAACACTATATTTGTACTCTTCCCTAGTCATCAGTCCAAGTTTCCACTTCTTGCAAGCTTCCTTTTTGGGTTTAAGCTCACCAAGGATTTCACTGCTAAGTCAGGCTGGTCACCTACCATATTTGCTTACCTGTTCCTATCAACAGCTACTTTTACTAGACGTTTCTTAGGTCCTTATTGTTCCAACTACTCTTCTAGTAAGACACAGATTTTTTTTTTTAAATAAAATAATCTATTATCTTACCCATTTTGAATCATCATTATTTTCTTCCCTTCATTTGTTAATGGACTTCCTTTTTCTTTAGTACTTATTTTCTTTCTGCTTATTCACAAGAGCCCTTTTTGTTCCCTTTAGCCCTTTTGACTCATTAATGGTAATATTACAATTTACAATCTGCTCAGAGTAAGTAGCTGAATCATCAAGGAGCAGAGAATGAATTGCAGCTTCATCACAATTCCTCCCCTGCTTTCCCTAGAGAGAGGAATAACTTTCTACATCCTTTTTTTTTTTGGTGCAGCTTACAACTTCTTGTGCAACAACCTGGAAAATCTGACCAACAATTGGGAGTTGATGATGTGGGGCAGAGCTAGGACTGGTTCTGTTCCTGCTGACTTGCTGGAGGAAGATGTATCATGTGAGTAGCTCCTGTTCTCTGTAACACAGCTGGTCATGACCTGAGCAGAGGAATAACAAAGGCGTTGCTCTTGGTGTGACCAAAGAAAGGCTGTGATGATGTAGTCCACTTCGTAAGTGACTCTGAGCATTTGTGATTGGCTGTCTTCCTCTTTTCCATTTCTTTTATAGGTTCCTTTTTAGCATCAGATCTTTCACCAGTAACTCACAAGGCTACATAGGTGCCTACTTGTTCTTTGAATTCTTTTTTTCAGAGGAAATATCTATTGAACCTTAATTATACCGTCTTTTAGGGTTCCTTAGCTATCTTCCATGCTTACAAATTCTAATAATTCCTCCCATTGTTCTTAGTCACTAGATGTCTTAATTCAAAGTTTGCTTTCCTGAAATCTAATTTCCTTATATTTCTATCTTCCTTATTATTCCTGATTCAAATAGCTTGTGGATCTCCTCATACAGATCTGAGAAATAATTATCCATCTTTATTCTGTAAATCTTGCTAGATTTCCGTAAAATAAGTCAGTATTAACAGTGGGGAAGGAGGGGCTGTAATATGCAGTCTATAGTCTCTGGTGTAACTTCTAGATTATTGCACAGAAATACTGTATAAAGCAAACTATATCTCATTTATTGTGTGAAGCTGTAAGAAAAAGTGTCTGGTTAATTTATAGAAGAAAAGAGAAAATCTCACCGAATATATCTATATCTATATACACACACACGCACACACACACATGCATACAACTGGAGTGTCATATGGAAATCTGATACAATAAATTCTGAAGCAGATACAATGGTTTTTCATTTATGTCTTTTGTCAATAGTAATCAATTGCTATCTGTACTAAAGATACCCTTGTGCAGTAGCTAGCAGATATGACATCTTAATATGATTAATTCAATTACTGAAATATCTTGCTTTCTTCAAATGTATCTGCTTTCAAATAACCTTCACATTTGGCTGCTGTATTTTATCATGTATATTGTGGCTTTTCCCCCCTTTTGTATTGCTTTAAAAAGACAACAGAACATGCTGTGAGTTAATGTTTCGCTTGTAAAAGGTTATGGATTAAGCTCAGCTGGTTTCTCAGGCTGACACAGGGTTCATGATTAGAAGAATGAAAACAAACATGAATTGAAAATGTCACTAACCTTTATTGGGCCCTGAGAATCCCTGAGCCTGCATGACAGGAGGCTTTCCTGTTTTCAACAGGATAAAGAAGATTGAAACAAAACAGCACGGATCTTGGCTATTTACATCTTTTAATGAATGCTCTTCACGTTTGGGGCCTTTTGTCAATCTCCCAGTTTTCAAGGGGTGAGCTGTGAAAAGTGCGGATGGTATCACATACTCTTATAAACCATGGAGTAGACATCTGTCTAGGATGCTTTTTCCTCCAAATTATGTTCAGTGTAAAGGACCATGTTTTAAGCTTCATTTACGACTGTGCATGTATAAGGAAGCCAATTATCCAGTCTGAGTGTTCTTTAGCAGAGGAGCTGAATAAAACCATCTGTAAATAATGCAACCAATTTTGTTTCACTTGCATTAAACTAGAAGGTTAACATTACTTAAGTCCTATATGATAGTATAGTTTGAACTTAAAAACTGTTTAATGAAAAATCTTTTATAGTAGGAAAGAAATTAATTCTTGCTCTGGCTGCTGTGTAAGAACTCTAGTAATCTGAGCAAAAGCAGGGACCAAAATAGACTGAAACAGAGTTCTTTTACATGCAAAACTTCCATTGATTTTGGGATTTCTGCCTGTAGAAAGATCAGGACCACTGTCCTGGTTTAGTGGTGTATCTGAGAAAGGCAGAGTGTTGTACAGTGTAACTGAAATTAGGGAAGAATTCTATTTGGAATTAGTTAAGTTTGTAAAGCCTATCTCCTGGGTTTTTAGTACCATACATTGCTTAACTGATTGGTCAAATTACTGAATTAGTGAACTATGTGGCAAATATTTCCAACTTTCTCATAAAGAAACAGGATATATTTTTCTAACCTTTATTTATTTTTAATTGTAGGTTTTATTAACCACAATGCCTTCGCTTCACTGATTTCATAAGAAGCCTGAGAAAATATTTTATGTAGAAAGAACACAAGGGAGATCCTGAAACCAAATATAATACCTTCATATGAACTATAACTATCTAGTGGATATGGAATTTTAGGCTCACAAAAATAACTCTTTTGTGAAGTGAGGTCTCAAACCAATACTTGGTACATAATTTTTTAGAATATCTTACTCTTTCATGGTGCAACTCTGGCATGTAACTTGAGATTTAATGAAGTGCTTTGGCAGAGTATTAATATTTGGGGGAACATAAACCTGCAATATTATTGTCACTTCAGCCAATTATAGTTTGTTCTTATACTACATAATCTATTTTACAGGTTGCAATAAGATCAGAGTAATATTTTTACAATGTGTTAGAAAGAATTTGTTCTTGATCTGTAGCAATTTTCTACTTTTTAAAAAAACTACCCAATTGGAATTACAGGCAGTCCCCGGGTTACGTACAAGATAGGGACTGTAGGTTTGTTCTTAAGTTGAATTTGTATGTAAGTCGGAACTGGCTTCCAGATTCAGCCGCTGCTGAAACTGACCAGCGGCTGACTACAGGAAGCCCGAGGCAGAGTTGCTCTGCCCTGGGCTGCCTGGAATCAGCCGCTGATCAGTTTCAACAGCAGCTGAAACTGGACGCCTAGGACAGAGCAGCTGGGGCGCTGCAGGGACCAACCGGGCAGCACCCCAGCTGCTCTGCCCCAGGTGTCCCCAAGTCAGCCGCTGCTGAAACTGATCAGCGGCTGATTCTAGGAAGCCCGAGGCAGAGCAACTCTGCCTCGGGCTTCCTGTAGTCAGCCGCTGATCAGTTTAAGCAGCAGCTTACTTGGGGACACCTGGGGAAGAGCAGCTGGGGTGCTGCCCGATTGGTCCAGTAGCGCCGAGGAGCGGCGCTGCAGGACCAACCCAGCAGCCCCAGCTGCTCTACCCCAGGCGAGAAAAGCCTGGTCTTCTGGGGGGGCGCACTAGCTGCACCCCAGCAGACCAGGGAAACCTGGACGGCAGGACCGCGGAGATGCGCCGCGGTCCCGCCCGCATCCTCCCCAGCTTTGCTCTGTGTCTCCCTGGTCTGCTGGGGGGTCTCCAGGAAGATGAGGAGCAAAGCCGCGGAGGGGCTCGGGCAGCAGGGCAGCCCAGGCGCTTCTGGGCTGTCCTGCTGCCGGCTTCCGCCGAGGCTTTGCAAAGCCGCGGAGGGGGTGGGGCAGCGGGGCAGCCCAGGCGCGCCTGGGCTGCCCCGCAGCCCCACCCCCTCCGCGGCTTTGCTCCGCGTCTTCCTGGTCTGCAGACCAGGGAGACGCGGAGCAGATTTTCTTGCCCTGGAGTACACGGGCGGATCTGCATAAGTCGGGGACTGCCTGTAGTCAATTAGAGCTTAGATAAATAGAGCCCTGCATGGATACAGAATTTATATCCTCATCTGCATCTGTATCCACAAAAATGAGATGCTGTATCCATGGATTTGCTGAGCTTTATAGAGAACCTACGTCCCATTATCAAAAGTGACTTAGGCCCATGAGAGTTAGGGGCCTAAAAATCTTTGAGGATCTGGACCCTGAGGTCAGATTTTTAAAGGTCTATAGGTGCTTTAATATGCAGATAGATGCCTAGTGTGTGTCTAAAGGCCACTAAAGATCTAGCTTCCAGGAGCCTATCCTCTGGTTTTCACTAGGAACTTACAGCCACGCTTCCCCCCCTCCCCCAAAAGACACATGGCTATACGTACTGACCTAGTCCCTCGGTGTTGACTCTGCTAGGTCAATGGAAGAATTTTTCTGCCAACCTAGTTACCACTTCTTGGGAAGTAGATTACCTTTGACATAGGTAGTATCTACACTGAATTGCTACAGCGGCACAGCTCCACTGTAGTGTTCTAAGACTAGACAGCCCTAAGGGGAGAAACCAATATGATTTAGGCACCTAACCTGCTTAGACTCTTGTAAATCTCATTAGGCACCTATATTCATCTCTAGGTACTGAAATACCTTTGGATGTGCCTTAAGGTCTAAAGTCACTGAAGTACTTTTGGAAATCTTACCTTATGAAAAGTTACTGCTACTTTCTATGTTCTTTGAATGGCTGTGTCAGGGGGTACACCCCTGAAGGGGGCTGCTGACCCCCTTTACTGACCCGCGTCTCAGTCCGGGCCCATACCATACCCCAAAGTCCCCAAAAGTTCAGGCCCCTCTATCCGGGGATATACGGTATCCAATGTCCCAACACAAAGCCCTGGCCCCTCTACCAGGGGATATACGGTATCAAGGTCTAGTCCCTCTGAGGAGCCTTTCCCGGCCCCAGGCCTGGTTATCCGGGGGGGGGGGGAGGGGGCCTGCGTGGTAGGGGGACCCGGGCCCTCCCTCTCCACCGGGTCCCAGCCCAGGGCCCTTTAGGCAGGGTCTGTGGCTCCTGCCGGCTCGGCGGGGAATCCGGCCGATACACACCGAGCCAAACGTTGTATCCCCTGCCCTGGGCTGCTTCCTACCGCGCCCCGGTTCCCCGAGGGCCCCTTGTCCTCTGAGGCAGGACCTGCTGGGGTTGGGGTTACGTTCCGGTCTCTTGGAGTCGGGGTCCGCTTCCTTGGTGTCAGGGTCCAGCACTGGCAGCGACTCTGGTCCCAGCGGCTGCAAAAACACTGGCCTGGCTTGGTCTCCTCCCTCCCCCAGCTGTCCTCCTCCCTGCTGGGCTCCCTCTGCCTTTATACCTGGCCTCTGCTGGGAGCATGCCCAGCAGGGCCGGAAGGGCGGGGCCCTCTCCGCCAGCTGGGCCTGGGCTACTCCCAGCCCTGCAGTGCGGGGCCTGTTCGCCCCGTCACAGGCTGTAAAAATGAAGAGCATTTATTTGATGGTGTCTTTAATTATGTGGGCTTCAGAGTATTTTTATTAAAATTATGGGAGAGAATTGCATATGTTTGTCTTTTATCTTACTTCCAGCCAGTATATATCACCCTAGCCAAGTGACACGATATTCCTTTCTTACATTCCAATGATGTAGCACCCCATATAAATGATATGCAATAGTCTTTTTGGTCTCATACTTGTGTCTTATAAGGACAGATCAAGTACTAATCTGACTTTTATTCTCTCAAGCACCATCTGCTAAAATACAGTGGGTTTTTTCCTGAAGAAATAAACATATGAATAGTCAGGAGCAAAGTAACAACTTATGATTCACTAATGCTGTGCCCCTGAGAATATTATTTACTGTATCTTTCTATATATGCTGTTGCCTTGGTTTCTGATTGAATAGAAAGGTATAAACTCAGGCATAATTTAGTGACCTCCTTTTTTAAGTTTCTGTGGGTTCAAATGAATTGTCATGAAAGTTAGGATCCCATGGCATTTGTCAGATGTGTAGATTGCTGGGAAATTCAGCACCAGCTAATCATGAGCTTGCCCTATGTACTTTTGTCTTGACCTGAACGATCTTGTCTTTCTTAACACAGAGGTTCTTTTCAGCACAGAACTGAGCTGTTTAAAATGTTTTATCTCCCAAATAAATAAACAAATTCTGTGTGAATTCAGTGTTTAATGAAAGGTGCTGCAATGACAGCCCGGGAAACTGCAGTCTTCGGCTTATCTACAGAAATACATAGCAGAACCAGTCTAAGTTCTAGTCCGTACGCTGTCCCATCAGCATACTTCAGTCTTCATGTGAAAGCCACTCCTGTCATTGATTAAAGGTTAGTTCAATTTCTATTGCCATTTATTCATTGGCTTCTCAGCTAAGACTGAGACAAGATTGCAACTTAATTTCAGTGATGGTAGATATTGTGATCTGGTTATTTGTACATTAGAAGTGTGACAGGGTGCTGGGCAAAAGGGTTGCTGATTCAGCCCTCTGTCATGCCAGCTCCCATTTAGGGGAATAAATTTGAGTTGGCTGGAGATAACCTGGCTCTAATTGAGGAAGAAGAGACGGCTGCCAAATTATTAGCCTGAGCTGTACAAAAGCCTCAGGGGAAGGAAGTGAAGCGAAGAGCAGAAAAAGAAAGGAAAAGTAGACAGGCGAAGCAGGTAGGTAGCACCTTCCTTCCTCTTTCCTGCAGATAGTGAAGGGACAACTGTACAGGCAGTCGCCGGGTTACGTACAAGATAGGGACTGTAGGTTTGTTCTTAAGTTGAATCTGTATGTAAGTCAGAACTGGCGTCCAGATTCAGCCGCTGCTGAAACTGACCAGCGGCTGACTACAGGAAGCCCGAGGCAGAGTTGCTCTGCCCCGGGCTTCCTGGAATCAGCCTCTGATCAGTTTCAATAGGCTGAATCTGGACGCCAGTACCGACTTACATACAGATTCAACTTAAGAACCCCAGGCGTCCCCAAGTCAGCTGCTGCTGAAACTGATTAGCGGCTGATTCCAGGAAGCCCGGGGCAGAGCAACTCTGCCTCGGTCTTCCTGTAGTCAGCGCTGGTCAGTTTAAGCAGTGGCTGACTTGGGGACGCCTGGGGCTGAGCAGCTGCGGTGCTGCTGGGTTGGTCCAGTAGCGCCCAGAGCGGCGCTGCGGGACCAACCGGCAGCGCCCCAGCTGCTCTACCACAGGCGTCCGGAGAAAAGCCTGGTCTGCTGGGGGGGGGGGGATGTACTAGCTGCCCCCCCCCCCCCAGCAGACCAGGGAGACGCGGGCGGTGGACCGAGATGCACTGCGGTCCCGCTGCCCGGGTCCTTCGCGGCTTTGCTCCCCGTCTCCCTGGTCTGCTGGGGTATGTCTACACTACCCCGCTAGTTCGAAATAGTGGGGGTAATGTAGTCATCCGCAGTTGCAAATGAAGCCCGGGATTTGAATTTCCCGGGCTTCATTTGCATGAAGCCGGCCGGCGCCATTTTTAAATGCCGGCTAGTTCGGACCCCGTGCCGCGTGGCTACATGCAGCACGGACTAGCTAGTTCGGATTAGGCTTCTAATCCTAACTAGCTGTACACCTCGTTCCATGGATCCGCGTAACTCGGGGACTGCCTGTACATGGGGAAACTGTGGTGGGAACAAACTAGGGTGCCATTTTGCGAGGGATGGGAAGATTGTAGCTGTGTGTGTCCTGGGACACTTCTTGCTCTTTTTCTCTTAACTCTGACTATTCAAGTTAATCCTCTTCCCCTCATCAGTTGGGAGTGAGAGGAATGCAGGCAAGCTGTGTACGTTCCCCTCACTCCTTGATACTGAGGGGAAGGGGAAGGGGAAGAAGAGCAGCTGCATCCTCCCCTGCCCTCCTGAAATGGTGCCCTTGGGAACAAGCCTGTGAATAATCTGTACCAGTGGTTACTAATCACAGAGTCTCAGAGGGTATGTCTACACTACCCTCCTAGTTCGAACTAGCGGGGTAATGTAGGCATACCGCACTTGCAAAGGAAGCCCGGGATTTGAATTTCCCGGGCTTCATTTGCATAAACTGGGCGCCGCCATTTTTAAATCCCTGCTCATTCGAACCCCGTGCCGTGCGGCTACACGCGGCATGAACTAGGTAGTTCAGACTAGGCTTCCTAGTCCGAACTACCGTTACTCCTCGTGGAATGAGGAGTAATGGTAGTTCGGACTAGGAAGCCTAGTCCGAACTACCTAGTTCGTGCCACGTGTAGCCGCGCTGCACGGGGTTCGAACGAGCAGGGATTTAAAAATGGCGGCGCCCAGTTTATGCAAATGAAGCCCGGGAAATTCAAATCCCGGGCTTCATTTGCAAGTGCGGTATGCCTACATTACCCCGCTAGTTCAAACTAGCGGGGTAGTGTAGACATACCCAGAGTGATTTTTGTGGACTGAGCAGGAGCCAAAGGGGTCCAGCTGTACTCTGCTTCGAGAAGCTGGACCCATCAACTTTTTAAATACAAGCTACAGAACGGCCTTCTGAGAGTAATGATTTATTAATAAGTACTCAAATAATCTGGACTTGAACAAGTGATCTACAGTGGAATGAAACTTACTACCATTTAATGAACAAGATTCTCAGCTGGGGGCCGTGTTGCTATGCTGATTATATAGCTGAGAATATGGAGCTCTGTCTTTAATTAAAACAAATATTTATGCAAGCAGCTCAAACACCGACTATTACACACAGCCACATGTGTGTTGAAATATGTATGCTCCATTAATGTGTATGCTATACATTTCTGAAGAGCAACTATGCCACAATTTAAGGTAATGGCTCCAATCTAGTAAAGCACTTAAACATGTGTGTAGTCCTACTACTTCCAATGAGATTACTTATGTGTGTAAGATTATCCATGAGCTTTTGGGTTTTGTTGGGTTAGGGCGCAGGAGGTTTGCACAAAAGTCCCAATGGTGATCTATTAATCAATTCACCGCACTGGAAAACTGATATAAATTCATTATTATAGAAAATGTAGAAGAAAACAAATGTTTAGGTATAAAAAAAATCATTCTTCCTGTGTGATAGAAACATCTGCAAAGAGCCAGGATGTGTAGGACTTATTTGCCTAGGAAAAGATGACACAAATACAAATCCCACCTGGGAGGGGTGTACCAACCCTGCACTGGGCCAGCAAAGGTTAATCCTGGATACCTGGCTGAGAAGGCCGCACCCCCACAGTCCTGCTGGGCATGCTCCAACTGGAGGTCAGATATAAAGTCTGGGTTGACTGTTGCTGAGGAAGGAGGTGCTGATGGAGTTCATGAGGTAGAGCTGCAGTTGGACTGAACCACAGAGGTTAGTCAGTGAGGAATGACTGGAAAACCCCTCAGTCCAGAGGAAAGGGGCAAAGACGACTGCAACAGTGAGTCTGCTAGGAAGTAGCTCTGAATGGGGCTACTTATCCTCCCTGGAAACTTGGTTTGTTTTGGGCAGATTACCCACGGAGCTAGTGGTGGATCACTTCACTACTGATGGGGCCCTTGACTGGGACCCAGTGAAGAGGGTGAGCCTGGGTCCTCTGACCCCATCCCCATTAACCCAAGAGGGGGCACTACAACTGTTGCCATTGACTCTGGCCACTAAGCCACACTGACCTACAGGAAGGGAGTGGTGTTGTTACTGACTGGGGCCACTGGGCCACACTGCCTCAGAGATAAGGTGAAGATTTTGGCCCTTGGCCATTGGAGCTGATATGCATGCTGGGTGGAGCACCCTTTGAGAAGCTTCTGAGGCCTACTGCCCTATCCCAAGGGGGACAGGCATGCCCACCCTACGACACCACCTTACAACAAATCCCTCCTGGATTTGTGTCCTGCAATGCCCAAGACTTCAGTTTGTCCTTTTGGAGACTTGTGTCCAGGGCTGGCCCTAATGCAGTGGTCCCCAACCTTTTAGGGCTGCTGGGTGCCCAGGGGCAGGGGCCGCACATGTGCTGGGGGCGGGGGCCACGTATGCGTCATGCAAGAATGGCTTGGGCCAGCCCTGGTCACTAGGGCTGCAAGAATGGCTTGGGCCAGCCCTGGTCACTAGGCGGGCACACATAAATGCCCCAGTGGGCGCCATGGCGCCTGCAGGCACCGCGTTGGGGACCCCTGCCCTAAAGGCTAGGTGTGAGGCCTCAGACAACTCTATTCCTGTCCCAGGAACGGAGCCCAGGGCAATTCCCATGCTCCAGGGCCCACCCGTACCCTGTCTTTTCCCATCCCTCTGCCCCACCCCACCTCTTTCCACCCCCTCCCCAAAACCCCTTTCTTTGAGAGATGCAAGCCATGCATTACCTGGGGGACCTGAGGCTGGCAGCAGGCCCCCTGGATGGTCCCATGGGCTAAGCTTCTTATTGGGGACCATCCTATCCATAGGATGGTTGAGGCAGCTGGCGTGGGGTTCTGTTGATGGGACAGCTCTGTCTGTATCATCCTGATGAGTGAAGGACAAGTTCTATCTGGAGATCTTTCTGGGATGGGGTTGTAATGTCATGGTTAACTTTGATACATTATTTTAAAATATTTGTTTAAATAAGTCTAACTTGAGGCTAATGCAGCATAGGTAGCTGCATTTGGAGATAAGTGCAACAATTCCAGGAAAATAAGGACCCATCCTACAATCATTTATTTGCATTGTGATATCACCTAAGAATCTTAAGCATGGACCAAGACCCCCCACTGTTCGAGGCAACATAAAAACACAGAACAAAGGCTAGTCCCTTTCCCAAACTGCTTACAGTCTAAGTGAGGTAACCATAGTGAGGTAGATAAATACCTTGACCTCACATATGAGGAAAATGATGCCTGAGGCATTTGTGGATTGTTGAAGGTTGCATTGGATGACTGTAAAATCAGGACTAGGACCCATAGATTAATGTTTAATAGAACAGATGAATCACATTGGTGAAGTGCTCAAATAACAGTGAGTGCCATTGAAAGTCTATAAATAAATGACCCAAGTCAATTAGTTTCTAGTTATTTGCATCAAACACGAGCCCATCCTTTCTTCAAATGTAAATGAATGCCTTAAATGACAAAATATAGAGTTCTAAAATGCATTCAACTTTAGTAATGGTAGGTGTTTAGTATCACAGGCAGTGTATTTTCTAGAAACAAGACTTATCTCGATAGTGTTCTCTTAAATCCAAGTGAATGTTTTATAATAAACACAGCTGAGTTCATCTGTGTATTGTCTTCATTTTAAAATACTGTGTTACATAACCCTTGCTTTCTTAAAGAACTGGTGGCAGCTTTTTTATTCTGATTAACTTTTTTTTTTAATAGCATGAAAAGTGGAATTCAAGGGAAGCAGAATAGTTTAACTATCTCCGATAGGCCTTATCTAAAAAGCAGTCTTACTAGCTGGTATTAAAAATCTCTGTTTCTAAGCTTCACTCTGTTCCAGATAAGCTCATTTCATTTAATTGTTCTCTCTGAATACCTTAGGCTACATCTAGACTACATCCCTCTGTTGACAGAGGGATGTACCGTAAATTAGTATATATAACCTGTGGGTTATACACACTTTTACAACCCCTGCCCCCATGGGGTATACTTGTCTGTGGGGTATGCAAGTTTATTTCTACTCATTAGAACTGGGTCGGGTCAGCTCCGCTCCGCTGCAGGGAGGGCCTGACGAGCTTCCAGTGTGCCTGCACTGTGCTCTTCAGTCCCCTGTCCGGAAGAGGGTGGGTTGCACCTGGCTGCAGCTGCGTGGGGCCTGGGTGTGAGTGCAGCTCCCCTCCCACAGGCCGGCCAGCTTGCCTGCTCTGTACTCTCCATTCCCCCCTGGTATGTGTAATTACCATGAATTAGCCTATAGAACGCGCAAGTTATACGTGTCCACAGGTAATCTAGGTTTTTTGGGGGTTTTTTTTACGCAGCAAAGAAAAACCGTGGGTTCTACAGGAGTGCGGGTTATATATGCTAACACATGGTAAATAAGACACTTTGAAAGCACAAATGAAGCAGGATTTAAATATCCCACACTTCATTTGCATAATCACGTCATGGCGCTCTTTTGAACAAGCACCATTTCGAAAGTAAAACCACAATATAGACACAATTCTTTTGAAAACGGCAGGCTTTTTTGAAAGATCCAGTACTCACTTTTTGAGGAGCACAGGATCTTTCAAAAAAGCCTGCCGTTTTCAAAAGAACTGTATCTAGACCTTGGTTTTACTTTCCAAATGGCACTTGTTCAAAAGAGCGCCATGATGCAATTATGCAAATGAAGTGTGGGATATTTAAATCCCCCGCTTCATTTGCACTTTCAAAGTGCCTCATTTACATCCCTCTGCATCCTGACAGAGGGGTGTAGTCTAGATGTAGCCTTATACACAACATTCTTGAGCGTCTTCTCAATTGAGAGATCTGGTAGAGAAGTTAAGATAATTCAAGTAATTTTGTTTGTCATCTGCAGATTGATGCATGATAGTATCCTGGATTCCTGATGGAACAACATACTTAGGATATGCATCTGCATACATACACAATGTAGGAAGGCTAATTGTCTTGGTTTAACAATACTAATTTTGTTAATGAGATTATTACTTAGCCCCTAGTTTGCCGCCTCGGTTTAATGAGACCTATATTCTGTTTTGTTCAACTTTCTTCGGATGCAAGATTTTCCTGTAGTTCAACATCATGACAATGGAGAAATATGTGGCTGTTTAGGAAAATCTGCTTCATGAACTTGCCAGTCAAAAATAGGAACTGGGAATATGGAGGTGGTGGTTAGAGCTATTAAGATAATGGGTTTTCAGTTCTTTGGCAAGTGTAGAAAAAGAAAATAATTTGGAGTCAAAATGAAAACAAAGTTTTTGGGAAAATTTGTTGGTAAATTGAAAAGTAAAAAACAAATAATTTCAGGTTGAACATAAACATTTTGGATAGGACAAAATGTTTGTTTGATCTGGAGCATTTTCAAAACATTTTGTATTGTTTTGAAAAGGAAAGCAACTGTGAATGGAAAAAAAACAAAACCTCTTTTTAAGTGTCAAAACAGCATGCTTTTTTTTAAGTAGTAGGAGGTTTATTTTGTTTGGCTTTGGGTGTGTTTTGGACAAACAATTTTGATGAAACAAAAATAAATTTGTGAAATATTTTAGTGTCTCTGAACCTGCATTTTTACCCCATAAGTGTTTTGTATGCAAAGCTTCTCCCACTGAAGCAATGATGTCTTAAAGAGAGTGTGAATGTGGAGAATATCTTTTATCCTTGTCCGTCGGGAGCCACCTCAGTAAGGGGTTTGGGTTTTTTTTTTCTTGTCACTTGTGTGCAGCCCTCAACTGATTTTTCTGTGGGTCACTGGCCCCAGACTCAAAAAACTGTTTCCCAACCCTGGCTTAAACTTTACTTGCAGGGACCATTTCCAGGGATAGATTACAGTTCAGTTCCATTTAATGTTTTACTCCATGTATCTCTGCTGAGATTACGAGCAGAAACAGAATAACTACTGCTTGGTATAGTGGTTTTTGTGATGTAGACAATTAGAAAAATTGAGACATCAATTTTATTTGCCATGGGATATCAAAAGCATCTCAGTGATGCCAATAGCTAACCTGCTAATCCTTCGGATGAAAAAAACCAAGAGCATTTTTTCATTCCTGTTTCATAATGTTGAGTTTCCAGATATGGAGATATCCTTGACCTAAAGCAGCGTTGCAAAATTGTCATAAATGTACATGTCCAGGCACAACATAGTTTACTGTGATAATAGCAAACTAATAAGATTTTAACTTACCTATCAAAAGAATTACTCATTGTGGGCGAATAGAACTTTTCAAGGTTGTTTACTATGTATGCTTTTGGCAGACGACTCAATATTACTGTGGTGTGGGTCATAATGAACGCATTTATGGATACGTTATCCCATATTCCAATAGTACCTCTTCTGCTTTAGTTATTGTTCACATTCTATTGTTCAATAGGTTTTTGTATTCCAGTATTAAATCACTGGGCTTTTGCTATAAAGATTTGAACAATGTATGCCAGATGTATGTGCTAATGCCTTCAGTCTGCAATGGATGCCATGAACATCCCCTACCTTTGCTTCAAATCCTTCTCTCAAATTAACTAAAGCAATGAAAACCCTGTGCCCTGGAGAGAGTACTTTTTCTCTTCATTGCTTTCTTCCCCAACTCAGTTTCCATGTTGGAGTGTTTGTTCTTAATGTTTTAGCTCAAAGTTTGGAATACAAAACATGGTGGAATCATGAGATTAAATTTTGCTTGGAAATATTGTCTCCTATTCATAGCAGATAAAAAGTGGCAATACATAAATAACTTTATTTAAAATTAAATATGAAATGACCATGTATGGTAAGTCCTCAACTAACTATGATCTATTTACTAATTTTTATGTAACTTAAATTATTTTAAGCACTACATGTTTGCTGACAAGGTTTAAAGAAAGTCAGACCACTAAATTGATACACGTCACTGGCTAAGAACCTGGAACCACATTCAACTGAAATGCAAAACCAGCTTTTAATCATTTTAGCCTTTCCTGTGGGTGCAGAAACAATATTTTCTTTTATTCACTTTAAGGATTTCAGTTCAGAGATTAGTATGGGAATTCAGAAAGCAAGAAAACTTGTTTTATCTTCCAATACCTGAATGAAAATTAGCTTTGAGAGGACGAGACCTAATAGTTCTAAAATTCGGAAGGAAATTTTTTAATAAAAATGTCTTCATTTGTAGCAAGGAGAATAGTTTTGTTTAAATAAGAAATGCGTCATTCACATTTTCTAACACAGTAAAAATAGAGAATATGAATAAATATAAGTTAAACTATATAACTGCTCCAATAAATGTGTATAGATACGAAGGGTTTTCCCAGATGGAAAAAAAGATACACTAAATTTAGTATAAATTGAGTTGCAAATCAACCTGTTTTGTGTTTGCACTTTTTAGTTATTTTTTTTTCTAAAGAAGGTTGATTCTCATTGGTTGATAAGTATTAAAGCAAGATTAAACTGTTTAAACCAAGGTTTCCTATTTGTTAATTTAAATCTTTATTAAATCATTTGTTTAAATCACTTTGATATAAGTTAATCCTCCTGCTGACTCAAAAATATTTGTAAACTTCCTTTTGTCAAAGATTAGGCAGTCACATTAGCCAAAATTTAAAAAATACGCCCCTTTTAACTGCACATTATTTCTTGCCCATAGCTGGAATAAATAAGCTACAGCTACTTTTATTAAATTAATAGTTTGGCATGTCACTAAGCATTTACTTCACGCAATCTGGCATACACTGTTTTGTAAAGATAAAATATTCTTAAACATTTTTTCTAGTGGAGATAAAAGAAATGCATGAAATAACACAGTGAAGACTAACTGGATGTTCTTGTTCTAGGAAATCCAGTTCTTAACGTAAACCCTAGGGCTGTGTCATCAGCTTGTGTAAATCAGTATAGTTCCATATCTGTGGATCGATGCCTCTGCACATCAGCTGAGGATTCGTCAAAGTGGCCATTAAGCTAAGATAAATAGACTAAGTGAACACTATTTGGTGAATACCTGGAGAATTTAATCAAGATTAGAACAATGATATTTTGAAATGAGAGAGGACTTTTTGAAATGACTATGAGGGCAATTTGACAGCTTTCACTCAGAGCAAAGAAAGTTTTCTAGTTGAGAAATTATTCTGTTGCAGGCCTGAGAAATAAGATTATTAGAAGCTGTGTAGTCTCCCTTTTTCAGTAGCATAGCATTTTGAGTGTTACAGCAGTATAGCAAAAGAAACCATAAGGAAGATCAGTATAAATGTGGGTTAGTCACGTTAGAAAGAGTTTTATGAAAGAGGATTTTATAATGTGGAAGATGTATTGTAGAATTATCATAATGTGAGTGTGAATGTAAGGACTGCGATTTTGGAAGATCAATAGCTAAATTCTTTACCCTGCTTTGTAAATCTCAACCAAAATTGAAAATATTACAGTTTGAAAATTTTTAACCAGCAAAATTTCTAACCTGTAAATTTACTTGATTGGAATATTTATATTCCAGATAACTGGATGAAATCCTGGATCCACTTAAATCAAAATAAGTTTTGCAATTGACTTAACTGGGGCCAGGACTTCACCTAGTGGGTTATACCTTACTTCTAGAAGGTGGAGACTGATTTTTAATACATAGCTTAGGTCAGGATACGACTTGTGTTTATGTGGAAGGCGGAACCGGCCGGCGGGAGGTAGAGCTGGCAGTGGGGGCCAGGGTTGGGTATAGCAGGGCTGGCCGGGGGAGATTGGGAGAAGAGGGAGAGAACCAACCGGCCGGCCGGGGGTGGGGTAGGTGAAGGGAGAGGAGCGTATCAGCTGGTGGGGAGCAGGACTGACCCAGGCAGTGCAGATCCCAGGGTACTCCCGCCCCCCACATGGTCCAGGTGAAGTGCGAGTCAGTCCGGCTGTGGCTCCACCACCCACTTGACCAGCATGCAAGAGCATGGACTGGGCTGCCCCTCCTCCTCACATGCAACCAGGGTTCCCAGCGCCGATCGCGCCCTGCCTCCCAGCCCCGTGCCCCGCCAGGCTTCTGGGCGTCCAGCCGGAAAACCAGAAAATATTGGACATTGCATATGTCCGGTATTTTCTGGATTTTTTACCAGACAAAGCCCCAAAAAAGGATACTGGACTGTCCCTGGGCTGCTTCCTTCCCTCCCTTACCTAATCCAGTCTTTCCCCGGCGTCCCGGCTGCTCGCCATGTCCCCGCATGGATCTACCTGTCATCTGGTTCCCCTTGCTGTTCCTCCCCTCTCGAGACGCTGTGGGTCCTTTTTTTAACCTCTGGCGCCGGGGTGTTGTATCACCTCCCCCCGGAGACGGCGGGATCCCCTTTTAAACTTTGGAGCTGGGGTGTTCCATCACACCTCATTGCCCTCCTTTGGCTCCTCTCCCTCCCCTTTGTATTGCCTCAGAGCATGCCGCGCAAGCCTTTTTGCGGCTGCTCGGGACCCCACCCTCGGCCCACGCCTGGAGGTAGGAGGAGTGCGTGCGCTGAGCTACGCTCCGGGCTGCCCGGGGCCGCATGGCGCCGGCTCCTACCCTGCCACCCTGTGCCCCATACAGGACCGTGGCGGGCAGCTGTTCAGTGTGGGGGCAGCCATGCCCCATCACACTCCTCCCCCCTTCGGTTCTCCCCTACCCAGCCTTGAAAAGAAGTCTGCATTGCCATGGTCCCTGCCGGCCCGATGTGCTATTTCAAACGAGTAGGGTTGTAGAGCCAAGTACCATCGCATAATCCGATTGTTCGTCTCCTTCATGGATTGCATCCATCTTAAGGGAGCGTGGTCTGTTACCACCTAGAGCCGGTTTCCTAGAAGATAATATTGCAGAGAGTCAAGGGCCCATTTTACGGCCAGGGCTTCCTTCTCTATAGTGGAATATCTCAGCTCCCTAGGGAACAACTTTCAGCTAACGTATACGATTGGGTGTTCCTCCCCCCCTTGTTCCTGTGACAACACCGCCCCAAGCCCCACTTCAGAGCCCGTTTGCAAGACCAAGGGCTTTGTGAAGTCCGGTTGGGCCAGGACTGGGGCCTGTGTCAAGCAGTCCTTTAGTTTCTGGACCGCCTGATCACAGCTCATGGTCCAGATTACTCTCTTGGGTAGGGCACTTTTAGTGAGGTCTGTTAGTGGTGCCACCAGCATTGCGAAATTGGGCACAAAGCATCTGTAATACCCTGAAAGGCCCAGAAATTGCTGCACTTGTTTTTTTGTTGTAGGTGGGGGAAAGTTCTTTAATGCCCCTATCTTGTCTACCAAGGGCTTCAACCGTCCTCTCCCCACCATGTACCCCAAGTACGTGACTTCGTGTTCCCCAAACCGGCACTTGCCTGGGTTGGCCATGAGGCCAGCTTCTCGTAGGGTTCATAGGACCGCTCTTACCCTCTGCAGTTGTTCTGGCCAGGAGACGCTATAGATCATAATATCGTCTATATAGGCGGTGGTGTATTGCCCATGGACTCGGAGTACTTTGTCCATCAGGCATTGAAAGGTGGCCGCTGCCCCATGGAGTCTGAAAGGCACTCTGTAAATTGGTATAAGCCAAACGGTATTGAAAACGCCGTCTTCTCTTTGGACATGGGGGTCAGCGGGATCTGCCAATAGCCTTTGGTCAGATTGAGTGTTGGTATATATTGGGCCTTCCCGAGCCGGTCCAAAAGCTCATCTACTCGGGGCATCGGGTATGCATCGAACTGGGATACGGTGTTGACCTTGCGGAAGTTAATGCAGAATCTTGTCGTTCCATCCGTCTTTGGGACTAGTACTATGGGGCTTCTCCAATCGCTGAACGACTCCTCCACCACTCCCCATTGCAACATTTGTTGTAGCTCCTCCCGCACTATGTCCCACATCTTTCAGGGTAAGGGCTGGATTGGAGCCTGCACGGCCTTCCCAGGTTCAGTTGCGATGTGGTGGTGCACCAGGGTGGTGTGTCCTGGGTGGTCATTCAGGACTTGCAGGAATTCTTGCAGCAAGTCATACAACTCAGCATGCTGGTCTGGTGTTAGTTCTGGCCCCACCGGTAGGTCAGAGGAGGTAGCCGTGCCTTTCCCCTCGGGCCGTAAGTCTACTTTGCAGGGTATGGGGTCTACCAGCAGCCCTTCTCTTCCCTTCCACGCCTTCAGGAGATTGTCATGGTAGACCTTCATCTCTCTTTGGCCCTCCTGTATCTGTACCTCATAATCTACCTCCCCCACCTGCTATACTATCTTGAATGGGCCTTGCCATTTGGCCAGCAGTTTCGACTCCTGCGTGGGTAATAACAAAAGTACCTTGTCTGCTGGTTAAAAGGTTTGTAACTTGGCTTGCCTGTCATAGTACTCTGCCTGCTTTTCTTGGGCTAACAGCAGATTGGCTCTAGCAAACTCTCCCAGGGCTTGTAACTTTTCCTGTAGGTTCAATATGTATTGTATGGTGCCTTGGACTCTTGTTCCTTGCTCCTCCCAGTCCTCTTTAATAATATCTAGTATCCCACGGGGTTGGCACCCATACAACAATTGAAAGGGCGAGAATCCTGTGGAAGCCTGTGGCACTTCCCGAACCACAAATAATAGGGCGGGCAGCAGCCTATCCCACTCCCGGCGGTCACTCTCTACGAACTTCCTCAACATGTTTTTTAATGTCCAGTTAAACCTCTCTACTAAGCCGTCCGTCTGGGGGTGGTAGACCGAGGTTCTCAGTGCCTTAACCCCCAATAGCCTACAAAGCTCCTTCATTAGGCGTGACGTGACGTTTGTGCCTTGATCAGTTAATATCTCACTCGGGTGAATATTTCTACCAGCTCTGCGACCAATGTTGGGGAGGGTGTATTCCTCAAAGGCACCGCCTCAGGGTACCTGGTTGCGTAATCTACCAGTACCATGATGTACTGGTAGCTGGTTCTTGTCTTCTCTAAGGGCCCTGCCAAGTCCAGGGCTACCCTTTCGAAGGGGACCCTATTTACCAGGAGGGGGACCAAAGGCGCCTGAGGGATGCCCTTAGTGTTGGTTTTCTGGCATTCTGGGCAGGATTCACAGTGATCCTTTGTCTTCCAATAGACCCTGGGCCAATAAAATCATTGTAATATCCTCCTCACTGTCTTCTCATACCCTAGGTGGCCCACCCAGGGGTTGGCATGTGCTAGATCTAGCACCTGATGGTGATACCTCTGAGGTACTGGCAACTGCCACACTGAGCCCTAGTCAGTAATCCCTTCTATGACCCGATAGAACCGGTCATGACGTACCTCAAATTAGGGTCCCATCTTCCGGTCCGCTCCCTCATCCTGTTGCCCAGACGTTTGCGCCACTTCCTCCCAAGCTCGCTGTAGCACGGAATCTTCTCTTTGTTCTCGTACAAAGTCGCTGTCCGTCAGTTCGCAGGGTGTTTCTGCTGTATGCCCCTCTCCATCATTGGCCCGTGGTTGTGGGTCCATGGCCTGAGGTCGGGGGATTGGGCTCACTGCCCTCCCTTGGTGGCCCTCTTCTTGTCCTAGCATTCCTTCACTAGGCTTTTGGTGGAGCTGTTCCTGCCATTCATCCATTACCCGTTGGAATCTCTCCCAATCACGTCCAAGTAGGGACGGGGTAGAGGAGCCTAGGGGCAACTATAATGTAACACCAACTCTCATGGGGTCCGTCCTCAATCTGGACCCAGGCTGTGGGGTAGGAGTGTGTGTCACCATGTATGCATTGAATGTGTACGGGGGGTCCCCGGGCCTCGTTGCCTTCTACCAACTCCGCCCGCACCATAGTCTGACCACAGACCGAGTCTACCAGGGCTACAACCGGCCGCCCTCCTACCTTCACTGTCTTCAGGATCCTCCTGGTCCCTTGTTCACTGCTGGTCCCCTCGCTCGTGAGAGCCCAGGCGTAGGTGCAGTCCATGTATGGGCAATCCTTCATGAAGTGCCCTTCTTGCCCGCATCGGAAACACACACCCCTTGGGCCCTGCTCGTTCTTGGCTCCTAGTCCCCTCCACAAGTGAGGGGGTTCTTCTCTCTTCCGGGTTCCCTGAGGGGTGTAGACCATGCTGGGGTGAGCCTCCATTCCCTCTGGCCCCCGTACCGCCCTCGGGTTCCTTTGGGGTTTTCCCTCAATCACCCGAGTCAGGGCATTACTCCCCTGAGTATGGGGCTTCCCCTTTCTCCCTTTCCTACCCCTTCGGCAGACTCCGTGGCGTCATAATGCTCCATCAGCCCGACTGCTTCATTCAAGATCGAGGGGTGGTGCTGCCGTACCCAGCGCTGTCTGCTGCTGGGTAGGATATTCAGGAACTGTTCTAGGACCACCGTTTTGGCTACTTGGGCCCCTGTATGCTGGTCGGGGTCCAGCCATCACCATCCTGTCTCCCTTAGTTTCTGTGCTATCACCCTTGGACTGGTCCTCAGCATATACCGTTCATGGCGGAACTGCTGCCTGTAGGTTTCGGGGGTTATCCCCATCTGGTCTAGGATGGCTTCTTTGACCTTGTAGTATCGTAGGGCGTCCCAGGTCTCCAGGCTCCGGTAGGCCAGCTCGGCCTGGCCGGTGAGGTAAGGGGCTAGCAGGATGGCCCAGTGCACCTCGGGCCACTGTGCTGCGGTGGCCACCCTCTCAAAGGAATGCCTCTGGGTCATCTGTTGGACTCATCTTGGTCAACTGGGCGGGTAAGTGGGAAATGCCTCCCTCTTCCTCCGCGTCATCCCCCACTGCCCCAGTATTCCCCCGACATGGCACCCCATATTGCTGTAGCCACTTTTCTTGTTGTACCTAGTGTTGATCGGTTAGTTCCTTTATCAGCTGCCGCTGTTGTTCCTGATGCTATGACATCAACTGCTGTATTAGCATGGTTTGTTGTTGGTGATGTTGTCGTTGAGTCTCTGCCATCCACTCCACCATCTTGGCCAGCTCCATTTTGGCTAATCCGGCAAACAAAGGAAACTCGGGGAGAGGTGATGACATACAAACGATCAATAGGGCAGGAGCCACCTACCCCCTCTCCCTTTCTGTCTGGGTTTTTTTTTTCTTTCTCTTTCTCTCTCTCTCTCCCACTGGGACTCACCCCTCACTCACCCTCCATATCCCGACACCCCTTCCCCACAGGGGTTGAGGTCGAACGCCCACACTCTCCACCATCTGTAATGTCTTATGCATGGCTTAACCAATTGACGTCTTTATTTACGTCTCCCTGCTGCCGTCCCTTTGCGGTTCCCCGTGTCCTGCCCGCTCTCAAGTCCCCCTTTTCCGCTATCGTTGCATCTGCAGGTGCCTCCCAGTAGCCCCAGGTATAGGAGGGAAGGGGGGTCCAGGGCCGCCCTCACTCACGGACCCCAGCCCAGGGCCCTAAGGACGCAGACCCACTCGGGTCTGGTCTGGCTGACGGGGCTTCCCGCTGTAACACACCAGCCCGCGAGCAGCTGAGAGCCCTTCCCTGGGCTGCTTCCTTCCCTCCCTTACCTAATCTGGTCTTTCCCCAGCTTCCCGGCCACTCGCCACGTCCCTGCATAGACCTGCCGGTCAGCTGGTTCTCCGCATCGTTCCTCCCCTGTCGAGACACTGTGGGGTCTTTCTTTAACCTTTGGCGCTGGGGTGTTGCGTCACCGCCCCCCTTCCCCCCCCGGAGACGCTGGGAGCCCTTTTTAAACTTTGGCGCCGGGGTGTTATGTCATATCCTGTTGCCCTGTTCTGGCTTCTCCCCCCTCCCCTCTGTATTGCCTTGGAGCACGCCGCGCAAACCCTTTTGTGGCCTCTCAGGACCCTGCTCTTGGCCGGCGCCGGGAGGTAGAAGGAGTGCGGGTGCTGAGCTATGCTCTGGGCTGCCCGGGGCCACGTGGCGCCGGCTCCTTCCCTGCTGCCCTGCGCCCTGTACAGGACCATGGCCAGGCGGCTGTTCAGTGCGGAGCAGCCGTGCCCCGTCACAGCATCTTTTCCCCATTTTGATTGCAGTGGTCATTTGGGGGAATGGAGTTACTTTTCTAAAAAGATTTGTTTTTGAAGTAACAAGCTGGTGATACATGTCATCAATTGCCAATCCTCCAGATCAGAGGATTCACACAGATCACCACAGCCTATAGGACTTTTGAGGCAGCTGCTGCGGGGCCCCTCATAGCATGGAGTCTGGGGCGAATGCCCCAAACCATCGAATGAATGGAATGGCTCTGGTTAAGGCTCCAGTCTGCTGTAGTACAAGATGTGGCCTGACAGCCATTGCCTGACAGCCACGATTGGTATTTCACCCTAGACAAAAGATCAGTGTCTGCAAATTGATATAGGGTAGTATTGGACCCTGATTCTGCAAGCAGATTAGTACATGTGGAGTCTTGCATGTGTATGGTGTCCTGTTTCAGTGGCGCTCTGCACGAGTTTCAGGGTCCAACTGCATGCGTAAGCATTGGTAAGAAAAAAATCATTATTTAAAAAAATCCTAAAAGGAGTTAAACTGCAGAGTAAAGCCACAAAATAATATATAAACATGTTTGTCAGAACTGGAATAAGTGGGATTAATTCAAAATTATTTGAAAGTTTGAATAATTTAATCCTTTGTTAGCTTCGTTTTAAAACACTGCTATATAAAAATAGTGGGAAGGTGTTTTTATGAAGGTGTTTTTATAAATGTATCTGCTTTCACACTGACTCTGACAATAACTTCTTTATACTTCCTTTCACACACAAGCCTGTCTCACTTCCACATGTACAAGGAAGGGTTAGAAATGTAAAGCAAGTACTTTAAGAATAAAAAGAGAAATGTGCCACTGAAACAACATATTGCTAGTGGAAAAGTGTGCAGAGAAAATGCTAGCATGCAAAAGGGTGAGACCTCTTTGTCTTGGAAGTGAAACTATATTTTCAATTTAATTATATATTCTATATTTCAATTTATTATGTATTCTGTTTAGCTAAAAATAACAATGCCAGACACTTGGCCTGAAGTGCCATCTGCTCATTTTTATTTATAGTTTTTCCTTTTTTCATTTGATAGTATTTTTTTTTGTTTGCTGTGATAAGGAATAAATAACACTGATCACGGGGAGCTCCATTCATCAGACATTTTAGTTCCATGGTTGCCAGTGACAGAATTTATAGACTCTGCGCCAGTAGAGCTTACATGTTATTCAGGAGTTTCACATTTTCTGGTACCAAACCAATGGAAGTAGGACATCCTGGACTTCTGCTTTGATTGCACTTCTTTGTGCAAAGAAACCAAACTGTTCCCATGTCCAGGAATAAGTTCTGTTCCTGTCTACCATAGTTTCAGTAGGAAGACCAAGGCAGCAACATGGACATCAATGGCACTATAGAAATAGAGATGTGAAACACATGTTTTCTTCTTTTCCCGGTCACAAATTGTCTGCCAACAAATTGTAAGTCCTTGCATTTGTAAATGTTTTAAATTATTTGCACAATGCCAATCATTTTTGTCCAGGACCATCTTTTTGTGAGATTTTTGGCATTCCAAGTTTGATTTGTTTTGCTGGGATGCACAGATTGCATATTCTCAGTGATGCTCATATGCTTGCTAAGGAATAAATGCAACATTTATAGTCAAGTTTCCAGAGAATATTCTCAATTTTTGTCATCCTGAATATTTTTTCAGTGAATATTTTTTCTGCTAGAATATTTGCAGAAAGCAAATGCTAATAATGAGACCAACATGAATTTTAGTGTCCAGCAAATATTTGTGTTTTTTTTCCAGAATTTGTCCACATTTAGAATAATATTTATAAACAGGAGGTGGAGTGTCTATCCACTGAAATTGCACTGGATAGAAAGGGTTATCAGAACAAAGCTCTCTGAATTTTGACTTGAATCCCACAAGAAATCTAGATACGGAACTTATGCCCAGGAAGACAGTGGGCAAAAAGGACTGGAGGTTTTATTTTGCAAAGTACTGTCAATTACCACTGGAGTTGAAGTAGTTAAGGATATTAGTTCAGCACTCCTCAAGATCAGGTGCCAAATAAAATTCATGATTATATTTTCTTCCACCTCCTCCCAAATTTTGTTGAATTTGTATTCCACAAAAATTAAGATTCAAAGCCATGACCCAACCTTTAGTTGGCAGCAGGAATAAATGTAGGTTTGAGAGCCATGCTAGTATATGTTGTCTCAAGGAAAAAATTTCTAATGCAATGCATAATAGCCTACCCAAATGGATTCTTGAATCACTGAATCTTGCTTAGACACACTTTAATGTGTAATGCATGGAAGCTACCACAGGCTGCTGTACAACCTATGTTTCTATTAAGAGACCCATCTGTAGCAGGATTAGAAAAGCAAAGGGATTATATGTGATAAAACTGAAAAAGTAGATAACAGAAGACCCAATTGGGATAAAGAATGAGTTCAAGTAAAAGAAATTAAAGGAAAACAAGATAAAAAGAAAAGTTGCTTTTTTAAAATAAAGAGAAGAGATCTTGTCACTGAAGGTCAAACAGTCTGTTCATCTAAAAATTTCTTACTACTGAAGTTGGTTGAAAATAGTCTACTACAGTAAGGGCTGAAATAAAGAGGACATTGATCAGTTGTTATCCAAACTATCTAAAGGCAGAACAAGAAGTAGATGACTTAATACACGGCAAGGGAGATCTAGGTTAGATGTTAGATATTACAAAAGACTTTTTAAATATAATGACAGCTCAGTATTGGAATAGGTTATTAATGGAAGGTGTGGAATCGCCAGTGCTAGATTTTTTTTTTAAGGACAGGTTGGACAAACTTGTGTCAGGTATGGTCTACATGGGTAGTGAGTATGGTAGACAGGGGAAGGTTCTGCCTTCCCAAACTGCGAGTCTGGCCCTGCCCATACTCCGCCCCAAGAATGCCTACTTTAGTGTTACTGCCTCTGGAGTATTACTGCCTCTGAGCGCCTGCCTTCCCGGTGTTCCGGGGCTGGGGCAACGTGCCACCCAAGAAGGCTTGGGCCATGCACTGCTTGCCCTCCTCATGCTCCGGGGCTGAGGAGGCTCGGACCATGTGCCTTAGAACCAAACTACGTATCCCATGCTGCACTGCAGTGACTTAACAAAGGCAGGTTGCCTATCATGGATGGGATTAATGAATAACATCATTATGCTATTTCTGTATTGGTGCTAGCACTCAGAAATAGTATGATGATACTATTGTACATCCACATTAGTTGCCCATTACAGCAGCACTGAGCTCTGGCAATGTGGTGGACAGAAATAGTACACTTGCCTACTGTGAAACTGGATCAAGAATTTGGCTTTATCTGAGCCCACTGCCACCCTATGTTGCCTTCATTAGTTCTGCTTTTAGAGCATAGACACACACTGAAACATCTAGTACATCACCCCTGGAGAACAAAGATCATCTCATGTGGCCCGGTCCACTTTCTCTGGTGTTGGGAACACAATCCTTGTAGGATTTGATAGGCATATAAAGGGTTAGCTTAGCTTAGTTTAATGAAGGAAAATATTTTGCAGCTGAAGTAAAATAAAGAGGTTTTAGCAGCCAAAGGAAGACTTGAGGAAAAAACATAACTGGCAAAATAAGTATTTAAAATGCTAAGTTAAAAATGTGGCTAAGAAAAAACATGTGGCTGACTGTTTTACTGAAACTCTTTTACTATGTGTCTGTAAAGTGCAGTGCATAATTGGGTCCCAATTTCAGTCAGTGCTATTTATATTACAATAGACATAAGAGGTCTAATTCTCCTGTGATTCTAGCACTAGTGTTGTTAGTTGACTGCCCTGAGTAAATCAGGGGAGTTGGCAGTAGCTGACCATTGTGTTACCTGACAGAGGTGTGATCACATTGACACTGATTTTATTCATGAAATCTGGTGGTGTGGTTCTACCATGATTTCAATTACTTCCTTGTTATGTTTTATAGCGTTATCAGTTGCTGCTCAGAGCATTTCATGGTATTCATATATAGATCGAACCTCTCTGGTCGGGCACCCTCAGGACCTGACCCGTGCCAAACCAGGGAATTTGCAAAAACACAGGAAATCAATATTGTCTGACAGCATTACCAACACTTCCACTACTTACTGTGCTCTTACAACACACTTAGGGGTAAATTAGAGCTAAATAACATCCCAGAATACTCAAGCTCAGTGATGGCAATGCAGCCCCTAGACTTTTTTACCTATTTTGTACACTTAATCTACTGAATTACATGTATCAAGTGAAACAAATTGGCTATTAATATGCAATATGCCTCTTGGCTATTTTGTTAGAGTTGAGGCAAAAATGTATGATCCTTAAATGAGTTATTAGGATATTTCCCCTGGTTTCTGTACCTCTTTCCATTGCTGGCTCTTTTTCAAGGACTGGCTTAAATACACGGGAAACCGTCTGTGGACCCAGTCAACCCCCATGTAATATTTAGTTCATGCTGCTCTGCTTACTACTAAAACTCTTGTGACAAGTAGGCATTGCCTGTAGCAGCTATGGAAAGCAAGGAAGCCATTGGGGGAAAAGCAGCAAGTGTAATAGACAGATGCCAATGGGAGTAGTATCAGTAGAGGGAGAATTGAAGGAAGCTGATCTCTCCTTCCTCCCTAAAAGAGCACTCTTACCCACACTGGAAAGGGCATATAAAGCATCGCCACCTGCAAAGGACTTTTGCTGAGAGTATCATCTCTTGCAGAAGATGAGGAAATCCACTCACGTGTAGATGACCAAGTGGATGTCTCTAATCACAGTTAGAAGGTTTGGGGTGTGGCTAGACAGGTATGTGAAGGGAGGTGGGAGCCAGGACCTGGAGAATTAATTTAGATGCCTCTATAAATCCCCATCTTGTGTCTCATAGAGGAACATAAATGTTTGATTAGGCCTGCAGGACTTTGTCTATCCAACGATCAGCAGGGCATTCTAAACGTGGTATGTAAAGTGGAGGGTAAATGAGAAGTTGAACTGAGGATCAAGTGAACCTAACATGCAGTTGAATCTAATTTATAAACATTTTCAAGAAGCTCAGGGCTTAATGAACTAATCCTAATAAACTAAAATTGTGAATTAAAAGCAGCTTAGTTAAACTGGATTAAGTCCACGTGGACACTCAGAATTAAAGTGGCTTTAATTTAGTTAAAATAAAATAAACTCAACTGAATTCAGGCCACTTGAATTCTGAAAGGTCTGATTTACAGGCCTATATGAGTGTGACTACTTTGCTTAGGGGTGTGAAAAATCCACACTGCTGAGAGATGTAGTTGTACTGACTTGACACCCCAGTAACACAACACTGTATTGGTGGAAGAGCTTCTCTTGCCAGTGTAATTACTGCCTCTTGGGGAGGTGGATTAACTATACTGATAGGAAAGCTCTTTCCTGTCAACATAGAGCATCTTTATTAAAGCACTACAGCAGTACAGCTTGCATCTGTGCAGCTATGCTGATGGATCATTTTAAGTGTAGACATGCCCTAAGACTGTCCACAGTTATGAGTTACCTATAACCCTAGACCTGCTTAAGCTTAATGAGTCATCTGTGAGTCGGTGTGATTAGTCATCAGAGGCAGTTACCCAAAGATCTTGTGATAGGCACCACAACATTTAACCAGGGTCCAGCCAATCCACAGATGAGGACCCAACCAAGAGAGCCCAAAGCAGGGATATAGATGCCTAAGGCTCTAGTCTGCTCAATATCACTACTGGGAATGCTCTCCTTGCCAGTAGTTTCAACAGATTCCTGCTGTTATATCTGTTTTGGCACTAGCCATCCCCTATCCAGCCTACAGTTGCTTCTGTCTCAGCCTTCCACCTGGCAATTCTGACACATGCAGTGTTTTAATTGAGTAATCAGTCCACTTTAAAGTCACATTTTTAGTTAATTCAGATTAACTTTCCTGGGTGTCTCTAGATGAGTCCACAGTCTGAGACATTCATGGAGATCAGAATGTTTGCTGTGCTTATTTTCCATTTCTTTAACACGTAAGGTCCAAATCATGGCTGTTTTCTGCCAGCAGTATTCAGTGAGGGACACTGTTCTCAATGCAATTTTGACTCCATTAAAAACAGGTCATTTTCATGAAGGCCAATTTTTAGACAAAACTTTAGAGAAATAAGTATATTTTTCAGCACTATACTAAAGTAAGCTAAAGATGACTTTGATTCTTTCCTCTGCCTTAGTGTTTTCCACCTGCCTTCCCATCTCTTTGGCTGGCAATAGACAGCTAAAACATCTGATTGCATTGCTCTGCTGCTTTTTGGAAAATCAGGTAGATTGCTTTTCCTTGTGCTGAGGAAACGGAGCACAAGTTTTCACACCACTACAACTCATTCTGTGAGTTATTCCATTTCTTGAGAGCATGCCAAAGCTCCCCAGTTAATTCACTACAATTGCTACTGCTAGCATTTTGCCTCTGCACGCTTTCTCTCCAATTGTAATCAGCAGTACTGTAATCACTTCTTTCAAAGTGAAATGGATTTTGCATTTATTTATTTTATTTTTTGTTACCATTTTGTCTTAATATTGACATTCCAAATCCTGCCAAAATGCTTGTAGGTACCATGAGTGAAGATGTTTTACCAGCCCCAGAGGATGAGAAAAGAGAATGTTAAGACTCAGAAAACATGGCACTTATTTTTTTAAATCATGCATATATATTTAGATACAATTGAGCAAAAATTAAAGCAAAAATCACTCTACTGCACAACTGGTCACATAAATATAATAATAAATTAAGCCTATTACAAAGCATAAGAAGAAATGAAATGCAGTGGGGAACAAACTGTTTAATGTATTCTGAGTGTTCAAGAAAGCCTCTTGGTTTAGAGGAAGTGACTCCAACGGAGGAAATGACACCTAAGTAATATTTTATTATATAACATATAAATGTTACACCAACATTCTTTGGGGAAAAAAAACCTAACAAGTCAGTGTGGCCCATTGTTTTTCAGTTTCATGAAATATGTCAGTTGTATACAAAATAAAAAAGGGACAAGATATGTGTCTCAATAATCCACCAATCTGTCCCTGTAGCAGTAATTTAGTTTCCTGCAATTAAAAACCACTACATATGTTATACTTAATTTTTTGATAATGCAAGAGACTTTCTTTATACAAGTAGAAGTTGATCAATGAAAACTTTCCTCAAGTGGGGAAATGATTTTGCTGTTTCTTTTGTCTACTCTCCTACTTTCACAGATGTGCATTTCTTATGGTACATTAGTAGAAGCAAGTTTCACCATCATTAGTTACAGCCACCAGGGTCTAGTTGTTAACTCTGTCATTCATAGATACCCATATTATTCAGTTTTAAAGATACCTAGCTTATGTCTGCTCTTCTGCTGTTAAATCTGTTCAACAAGAATTCTAACCTTCAACAGGAGCCTGATTAAAAGTCTATTGAAGTCAAGTGAAAGTGATAATTTTTTTTTTTAATTTGGTCATTCTTAGGTACCCTTCATGTATTTGTTCCAAAGTTTTCCTTCTCACAGTGGAAACTAAAATCTGTTTCCCCTTCAGGAACATTTCATCATTAGCTGTTTCTGTCTCCAGTATCTGTCTGTGACATTTGTATCATAGTCATATGCAGAACCCCCCCCCCAGTGATTGCTCCCAGTAGTATCATGGTGTAAGACACAGGAGCCCTCCACCACCTCCCCTCCATTGCCCCCCACCCACCCTTTTTCGGTTACAGTCCCCTTACGGACTTCCCTCCCCCCGTCTCCAAGGGACTTACCTCCATCAGCACAGCACCTACAGTAGATCTCCCCACACCAAACTGCTGTCCCACTGACCGGTAGCTATCAGGAGTGGCCAGCTTCCGGAGGGCAATAGCTACCCTCTTCTCCAGCGGGATGGCAGGGCGCAGGTGGGTGACCTGTCATTGCAGGGTGGGGGCAAGCCAGTTGCAAAGCTCCAGGAAGGTGGACTTCCGCATCCTGAAGTTTTGGAGCCAAGCCTGATCATCCCACTGCTCCGTTACGAGCCGGTCCCACCAGTCCGTACTTGTTTCCATCCTCCAACATCGCCTGTCTGGGAAAAAGTTCGGAGGCAGGAACAGTGCTGCTGCATCCTGAAGGAGGGGCTCCAGTATGGGCTCAGGTTCCGGACCAGGCATTAACAGCATGATAGCCTCATGCAGTTGCAGCAGCATTTGAAGCACCGTGGAGTGGGGCCAGCGCCTGGCCAGGGGAAGCTCTCGCTCCATGGTAAACAAAGGATAGGAAAAACCTTCACAAAAAAACCCCCCACACTGCTGTACTGTGCCAGGAAGCAGGGCACTCCAAACAGGCACTGCAGAACCTTTGCTATCCCTCTAGGCTGCTGCAGCAGCTGAGCAATGGCTAGTCGGAGGGGTTGCCCTTTTAGCATGCGTCTCTGCAAAGTGCAGGCAGCAGAACAAGGAAGTACATGCTGCCCCTGTGACCTGGCAAAGCAGTTCCGGGTACTTTCGTCTGTCGACAGAGCGCCCTGAAGTCTGGACGCTCTCTGTCGACAAAGCAAATAGTTTTGTCTATGGCTTGATGTAGTCTAGACGCGCTTTGTCGACAGAAGTTTTGTCGACAGAATCTGTCGACAACTTCTGTCGACAAAACCCTGTAGTTTAGACGTACCCTATCTGTGGGTAATATCCAATGATGTAGTGAGGTAGAGTGGCTTCCCATTGATCCAGAGAGGGAGGGAACACTGTAATCCACTATATAGATACATCGTTATTGCAGCTACCGCAGACCTATGTGCATATGAGACTCAATCACTCTCTTTCGTGTCACTATAATAATAATGCTCCCAGTCCTCAGTTTGAGGCATTTATAAAGAGTTTAATGTCTTTCAGTGGTTCAAAATAATTGCAGCATTGGACTTGATGTCAGAATGTGCTTTAAATCATTAAACTGTTTCATGCTCTGGCATCCATGTTCATATATAGATCTTGCAGAAGAGGTGTCATGGGTGAGGTGTACTCTTAGTATGAACTCACTGACCTAATTCAACATTTCTAGTAGCTTTTCAGTTTTCTAATTACCATCAGGTCTTGGCATGGTCAGTATTGCCTGAATTAATTATTTGGGCAAGACTCCCTTTGACGCCAGCCTCTTTTCCAGATATTTTATTTTATTTTCATTCTTTGAACTTAACAGTTGGCCTTATTCACTTTAAGATTATTAGCTCTTGCAATCTCCAGCACTTTCCTCAGTCACTCCTGATAATCAGTGGTAGCACTGTCCCAAATGATTACATCATCATTGTATACTTTCACTCCTAAGACTCTCTAGCATGTGATTCATCGTGTGGTGAGAAGCTTCTGGAGATGAGTATGTACTGAAAAGCAATCTTAAGAAGCAAATGGTGTGTTGAAAGAGTAGATTTCAGAGCTCTCAGAATCCAAGAGGATCTACCAAAAGCTTAGTGATGCATCTAATTTACTGAAGAATATGGATCATGTCAGACAATGATTCATTTTAAGTGTTCTCTTTTTATGTTTCTGTTCAACTCCTAAGGGTCCATATATAACCACAGTCCCCCTCCTTGTTTCACTAGTTAATAAGCAGTGCATTTAATCTGTTGGATTTTTCTGTTCTCCAAATGATGCCATTTGTTATGTTTTGCAGCTCATCTAGCCTCGTTATGGCTTGTGGCACTTCATATAGCATGTACCACAGATGGTCCATCCTTTCTTAAACTGTATCTTGTACATTCCTATCTAGCTCTGTGTTTTTCTGTTTCTAAGGCATATAGCCTCTTAATGAGACCAAGCACCTCACGTATATGTAGGCCCCAGACTAGTTGCTCATTTCTGAATACCCACAACATCATCTTTCCCGTTTTATGTACAAGTCAGCATGCACTCTTCCAACAACAGAATTGTTCTTCCATTATAGTCTTTCACACATTTGTGTTCCTTACAGCTCTGTTTCAATGTCTGTTGTGATATACGGTGGACAAGGGAATGTGATAAGTGCCATGTGTGCACAATTTAGTTAGCCAGTCTTTTGAGTTTTCAGCTTAATCATTATTGTGCTTAAGAGTAGTTCTTCTTCTTTACTTGAGGAATCCATTTGTGCACCTAATACATGTACTCCCTGCTTTCTCTGCACATTTTAGCGTAATGGTTGGGCTTATTCTAAATATTCACCTGAATGCTAGGCATTTTCTATATTCATGCTGGATGGCACATGGGTGGCATAGTTCCCTGCTTTCCAATTTTTTTTGTCCCGAACTACTTTAATTTCTGTGAAGTTTTCCCTTCCTGGTTTAGTTATACTTGTAGTCATATGCTCAGTACCTTTCTCTTGGCTTTTTATTTGTTTCTGTTTTTTCTGCTGCTTAGTATATACATATTGCCCTTTTGAGTGTCAGATCCATCTCCCTTAGTAACCATTCACACATTTGTTTATTGTGTCATCCAAGGACAATCTGGTATTTAATGAGAGAGTCTTGAATGTTCCATAATTGCAGGACTGACTTTTGTGTGTTAAGTCTATGGCAAACTCCTCTATTGTTTTCCCTTAATTTTGTATTCTCTTCCTGGCCACACAGCTTTCAAAATTATTTTTTCCCCTAAGAACACAATGAAAATGTTTGACGATCATTATTTCTGCTAACCTTTCCACTCTTTCCCTACCTCCTATGTGCAATGCATTGTGTACATCTAGGGTTTCTGTGACTGAAACTTAGAGCAAAACAATCTTTTGGTCACTCTTTAGTTTATTTGCCTCCTGTGGCTTTCATATAGCACTGAAATGAATTGCTGTTTGAACTGCTTCCAGGCATATTTCAGCATTTCCCTTTAGTCTCAGGGCTGGTGGGAGAGTGTTGTTCTTACACAGGTGCTGTGGAAGCAGTTACACTGTTACCTTTCATTGGCTCTTCCAGCACACTCTGCTCCTTACTCCTGGTATCCTGTAGTATCTTCCTGATCAGGATACTAGTCTTATGATAGACCCTTTCTTAGGATCACAAACTACATATAGCTATGAGATAAACTTCCTGTGGTTCTGTATTGCTGCAGCATTTCAGTATCATGTTCTGGGTTTCTCTGTTTCTGCCTCAGCAGGAAGTATGTCCTAGGAAACCAAAGACAGAATCTAGAATATACAGGAAGCTTGGTATCTCTACACTTCATGGTAGATTTATTTTATAACACATCCTTCTATTTCACAAGTGAAGTCTAATTTGACCCTGAAAAGGTCTAGGAGAGGCCAATGACTTGAAAAGTGAAGTAAGTTTAATGTTTATTTTGTGTAAAATTTCCCCCTCTCAGACAAAAAAGTGAGTCTCATAGTTTTCCATCTTTGCTGTGCTCATGAAGACTTGGATCAATTCCAGAAGATCTTTATCAAAGTAAGAAGTGTAGTAGATCTAACTATTTACAATGCCTTTTAGGGAAGCATTCTAGCCTCAACATGAAAAGCTACAAAATATGAAGGCTATGTACAGGGTTTGCTGGAATGGCACACATTTTAAGGGGCATTTTTTTCTTTCCTGTTTCCTCACATTTATTACATTTCTTTATTGAAATATTGTAATTAGCATATCATATTTTTCCTTCAGTCCTCCTCAGTCTGAGCTACTTTAAGTGTTCCATTTAGACTGGGAAAGACAGGAAAATCTCCAATGTTTTAAAACAAACTCTCCCTGATAAGACTAAGTTAAGAGTAGAGTCAATTAAAAATAGAAATACTGCAATTTCTTGTGGTCTCTAAGTTTCTTTTAATCTCCAATCAGGATGAAGATTCTAAATATTTAGACTTTTCATGAAACAACGTTCTGAAAAAATTGATTTTTGTAAATGTCAAAATATTATTCTGACATTTTTTTATAACATTTTGACATTCCCACTTGACATGTTTCATTCCAGCTTGGTTAGAGATTAATTTGTGTTCTCTCTTCATAGACTCATAGAGCTGGAAGAGACCTCAGGAGGTCATTAGATCCAGCCCCCTGCCCAATCCCAACTAAATCAACCCAGCCAGGGCTTTGTCACTTAAAAACTTCTAGGAATGGAGATTCCACCACCTCCCTAGGTAACCCATTCCCGTGCTTCACCACCCTCCTAGTGAAATAGTTTTTCCTAATATCCAACCTAGACCTCTCCCACTGTAACTTGAGACCATTGTGCCTTGTTCTGCTATCCGTCACTACTGTGAACAGACTTTCTTTATCCTCTTTGGAACCTCCCTTCAGGAAGTATCAAATCCCCCTGACTCTTCTCTTCTACAGACTAAACAAACCCAAATCCCTCAGTCTCTCCTCATAAGTCATGTGCTCCAGCCCCCTAATCATTTTGGTCGCCCTCCGCTGGACCCTCTCCAGTATGTCCACATCCTTTCTGTAGTGGGAGGGCCCAGAACTGGACACAATATTTCAGATGTGGCCTCACCAGAGCTGAATAAAGGGGAATAATCACTTATCTGGATCTGCTGGCAATGCTCCTCCTAATGCACCCTAATATGCCATTAGCCTTCTTGGCTACAAGGGCACACTGTTGACTCATATCCAGCGTCTCATCCATTGTAATCCCCATAATCCCCAGGTCCTTTTCTGCAGAACTGCTACTTAGCCATTCAGTCCACAGACCGTAACAATGCTTGGGATTCTTCTGTCCCAAGTGCAGGACTCTACACTTGTCCTTGTTGAACTTCATCAGATTTCTTTTGGCCCAATCCTCTAATCTGTCCTGGTCACTCTGAATCCTATCCCTGCCCTCCAGCATATCTACCTCTCCCCCTAGCTTATTGACATCTGCAAACTTGCTGAGGGTACAATCCATCCCCTCATCCAGGTCATTAATAAAGACCTCCTTGTCACAAGGAGGAAGGAGAAAATTTGTTCCTCTTGGTTTCTGAGGACAGGACAAGGAGTAATGGGCTTAAAGTGCAGCAGGGGAGGTTTAGATTGGACATTAGGAAAAAATTCCTAACTGTCAGGGTGGTCAAATATTGGAATAAATTGCCAAGGGAGGTGGTGGAATCTCCCTCTCTGGAGATATTTAAGAACAGGTTAGATAGACATCTGTCAGGGATGGTGTAGACGGAGCTTGATCCTGCCTTGAGGGCGGGGGGCTGGACTCGATGACCTCTCGAGGTCCCTTCCAGTCCTATTATTCTATGATTCTATGTTGAACAAAGCCGGTCCAAGAACCTATCCTTGGAGCACTCCACTGCAAACCGACCGCCAATCTGACATCAAGCCGTTGATCACTACCTGACAGTCTAGCTAGCTTTCTATCCATCTTACAGTCCATTTAGCCAATCCATACTCCCTTAACTTGCTGGCAAGAATATTGTGGGAGACCATATCAAAAGCTTTGCTAAAGTCAAGGTATCTCACATCCACTGACTTTCCCATATCCACAGAGCCAGTTACCTCATCATAGAAACTAATCAGATTGGTCAGGCATGACTTGCCCTTTGTGAATCCACCCTTCTTCCCACCCACCCCTACTTCAGTATTGCTTCATGCTTCCATTTTCCTATTTGGGCTGGGGGCCTTTACTGTCTTTTATCTCCATGATGCAGCATGGTCATTGAACTTCCTTAATGTAACTTGGTGATTCAACCAGTGTGGAGACTGTGTTGCATCATGGGAGATATAGTCTAGTTAAGGAGCCCTGCTGATAGAGAAGAATGGGGGATGAAGCACCTGAACTACAATTCTCATAAGGGGCTTAGGGAAGCACAGATTAACTGAAGGTTACAAAAGGGTTCAGTTCAGTTTGAGAAGTCAAATTATTTTGATTGGATCCAAATATGAACATTTTCCCAACAGAAAGTTGAAAACATCATTTCAGATCCCACAGCTCTAACTGGTATGTGCTTCAGTATATAAGCTCAATAGAAAAAGCTAAGCACAGAGTTTGAAATCTAGCTTTGAATCTCAACTTTTTAAGATTGATCTAAAGACCTTTAGAACTAGATCCACCAAGGAATTTGGGTGCCTAATTGCTGCACTAGGTTCCTACATGTAAAAATTGTATCCTCAAAACTGCTCCTCAGCTGCCTAAAAGTATAGGTTCTCAAATTTCAGGTGGTGGGCTTGTGCAATGTCACTGAGTCCTGATGCCACTGAGCTACTCAAAGTCTAAGCACTGGTGCAATCCTCAAACTAGGTTTTCTCCTTCCTATCTCATCTATGGGGCTGAGCTGCAACCTAGCGGTTAGTCCACTCACCTTGGAGACCCAAATTCCAAATCCTGCTTCAATGGCTATTTTAGGGTTTCATTGAAAATAAAAATATATATATCCACAGGAGAGGTTGAAAGAGCTCACCCCAGAATATCCCATAACTCAGTGGTTGGCACATTCAGTGGGGGACCTAGGTTCAAGTCACTGCTCCATATCCAGCAGAGTGGGGAGTTGAACATAGGTCCACAGGTACCAGCAGTGCTTTAACCACTGGGCTGTTGGGAATAAGGGCACTACTACCTCCTCCATCTCTGTTTTTAATGAAAAAGGATTTATCTGATTTAGGTGCCTCACTCGAAGAAAGAGGACTCATGGCTGTGAATTCCAAGAGAGAGATGTTTCCACAGCATTTTCTACTGGGTAGTGTAGGAATCTCCCCACCTCACTGGCTGACTTCTGAGAATCCCACTCCTAGCCACCAAATTCTCTCCATACACTATATGGAGTAGCCTGGATGCCTAAATTGGGGTTAGGGATTCCATTGGTTCTCAGGGGCACCAGCAATGCTGAATGTTAGTTCCTTTTGTGGATCTAGAAGTCTTTCTGTAAGTTATGGCTCAAGCATTTTATGACTTAAAGATAGAATACTAAGCCTTTTGGATTTGCATTTCTTTTTTGATGTGCACCCTCTTCCCCTCCACCACCTCCTGGAAAAAGAGCAAGCATGTATACATGAATAGTCTGGCTAATCTCAGGTGAAATTCAAAGTTATAATCATTTGATTTAGTAAATGTGATCTTTATCTTCAACTTCTGCTTTAAACTTTAAAGCTTAATTTGTTTTGATTGAGTTTCTAATGTTAATTAGTAAGGCTGACACAATTAAAGACATCAAGAACATATAATTATGTTCCTTATAATTATGACATAATTGTTTTAGTATGTTAAATGACTTGACTAATAGATTTTTCCTGTTTCAACAGCAGCATTACAACCAGCTCTACAACCATCTCTGTTTTATGAGATAACTGGCAGTATATTCAGTATGTGCTTTTAAGCATTTTAAGTAAAGTTTGGATGGCTATTCATCTGCTAATGAAATACTCATACATTATACTTTTATTTATTACAAAGGACTTCCCTGAAGAGATTAATGCTTGGTTTGTTTAGATATAACATTCAGTCAAATTAATGACAACCCTGCAGTACCATTGTACTAGATGTATCAAATTCACTTAATAAATATTGACTCTCTGATGTTAAACAACATTTCAAGCCTGGTACACAGATATCAAAACATATTGTGGCCATTTGTTAATTATAAAATTACAAATTTCATCTAATAAACAATTAAGATGATCTAGCAGGTACGCATATACTTTATTCTTCAAAATGTACTTTATGTGTATTGTTCAATACATTACTATATTCACACTTTCTATTTAAAATAATTTTGGTGGGTATATATGAGCAGTAAAGCTTGAAACCATTGTTTACTGATAATTTATTATATTTCCTTTCCAGTAGTATTATGAGGCAATAAAATAAAATAAACTCAAACCCAAGATCCCCACTCTGTGCTCCAGTGGCACTTGGACAATTAATTAATATACGTGTATTAATTGACTAATACAGAAACTGTTAATAAATAATTAAGAGAGTAATACAATTAATGCCAATCAGCAAAGAGAGCCTGTCAAACTTACAATATCCTTTTTTAAACGAGATTACAAGTTTGGTTGATAAAGGTAACATCGTTGATAAAACGGACTTCTGTAAGGCATTTGACTTGGTACTGCGTAGCATCTTAATTACAAAACTAGAATGATATAAAATTAACATGGCACACATTAAATAGATTAAAAGCTAGATAACTGGGCCTCAAAATGTAATTATAAATAGGGAATAAACTTCAAACAGGTGGGTTTTAGAGGGATCCCATTAGTGAATCCCTCTGGTATTTATCATTTTTATTAATGAACTTGAAGAATTACTAAAATAATCACTAATAAAATCTACAGATGACAAATTGGGGGAGGAGTAATAACGAAGAGGACTAGACACTAAAACTGAGTGAACTGGATAACTTGGTAAGCTGGGTGCAAGCAAACAATGTGGCTACGTCTACACTGGCCCCTTTTCCGGAAGGGGCATGTAAATTTCACGAGTCGTCGTAGGGAAATCCGCGGGGGATTTAAATATCCCCCGCGGCATTTAAATAAAAATGTCCGCCGCTTTTTTCCGGCTTTTAAAAAAGCCGGAAAAGAGCGTCTAGACTGGCCCCGATCCTCCGGAAAAAGTGCCCTTTTCAGGAGGCTCTTATTCTTACTTCAAAGTAAGAATAAGACCCTCCGGAAAAGGGCACTTTTTCCGGAGGATCGGGGCCAGTCTAGACGCTCTTTTCCGGCTTTTTTAAAAGCCGGAAAAAAGCGGCGGACATTTTTATTTAAATGCCGCGGGGGATATTTAAATCCCCCGCGGATTTCCCTACGACGACTCGTGAAATTTACATGCCCCTTCCAGAAAAGGGGCCAGTGTAGACGTAGCCTGTATGTTTAATACAGCTAAATGTAAGAGTATACATCTAAGAGCAAAGAATATAGACCCTACTTACAGGAGGAAGGACTCTTTCCTGTGAAGTGGTGACTTGGAAACTGCTTTGGATAGTCAGCTGATAATTGGGAGCACCTGAATTGCTGTTGTGGCCAAAATGGGCTGTTGCAAGCCTTCAATACATAAACAGGGGGATCCCAAATGGCAGAGAGATTACTTTGCTGTGTATTTGGCACTGCTAGAATACTGTGTCCAGTTCTGGTGTCCATAATTCAAGAAAGTGTTTATAAATTGGAGATAGTTCAGAGAAGAGCCATGAGACTGATTAAAGGATAAGAAAAGATGCTTTATAGTGATGAACTCAAGGAGTTAACTAAATTAAATCTATTTAGTTTAACAAGTTTTTAAAAAGTTTAAGGGGTGCCTTGCTTAGTCTGTAAGTACCTACACAGGGAACAAATATTTAACAATGGACTCTTCAGTCTAGCAGAGAAAGCTATAGCAAAATCCAATGGGTAGAAGTTGATGACAAACAAATTTCAAACCAGAAATAAGGCTTATATTTTTAACAGTGAAAGCAATTATCTGCTGGAACAATTTATCAAATGATGTAGTGGATCCTCTAACACTTTCCATTTCAAAATCAAGGTTGGATATTTTTCTAAAAGTCTGTTCTAGGAATTTTTCAGGACAGTTTTATGGCCTGTGTTTTATAGGAGGTATAATAAGATGATCACAGAAGTCCCTTCTACCCTTGGAATCTAGGAATTAAATGAGGATGAAATGCATCTGGAAGATTAGAAATTAAAAATAGATTTAAATTTAGATTGATACCCTGCTCTCATCTGTGGTAATGATTTATTTCGCAAGTAGAATCATAGTACTGGAAGGGAATTGTAGGACTGGAAGAGACTTAGAGATTATTAAGTCCAGTCCCCATGGCAGGGCTAAGCATTATCTAAACTACCTCAACAGGTGTTTATTGGAGATTTTTAAGAGCAGGATAAATAATGTCGATTCCACAACCTTTCTTGGCAATTTATTTCAGTGCTCAACCACCCTGACAGGAAGTTTTTCCTACTGTCCAACGTAAACCTCCATTGCTGCAACTTAAGCCCATTGTAGTAGGGCTGTTAGAACACATGGAGGTATTTATAGAGTAACAATATACTCAGTATGAGTAATAGCAACAGAAAACTGGTCATATCTCTGGAATTATAGCTAACGTTAATTCTTGGTGACTTAAATAGTGCATGATCATATTTATTGGCATGGTATCTGAACATTTTTCTATATATCTTTGTTTAGGCAATTGTGCCAGCTCAGAAGCTATAGATTTAATAGAGATCTGGAGAAAGGACATTCTTTTTTTGCTCAAGGACGTAATGGGCACATGTAAACAGTACTGTGGGATTTATTTCCGTTCCTATTAAAAAAAAAAAGTGGGTATGGTATGTGGATGTTCCACATTTACATGTCACACATGTTATAACAAAAATATTTGTTCAAAGGCAAAAAATAAACTCTTCTGAGCAAAATATGAATGAGTTTGTGGGAAATTCCAGACATCTTTAGAAAAAGTCAATAGGCACATGAAAAGTCTTTTGCCATTCTGAAAGATGATCAAACTATAACAACGTGTCAGATAGCACCTTGTTTCTTAATATGGGCCTGATTCTGTCACTTTGACATGTGTTTTGTAGTCCCATGTAAAGCAATTGTTTTATTGTACAATTATACACAAGTCCTGTATTACAAAATGCTGGGACTTATTTCCACCTGGCAGTTAGGCTAAATCTATACTGCACTCTTCTTGCGCAAAAGTCTATGCAAATGAAGCATGGATTAGCATATTGCTGCACTTCATTTGCATAAATTATGGATTAGCATATTGCTGCACTTTTTTGCGCAAAAGGCTTTTGTGCAAAATGGCTCCTAATTATGCAAATAAAACATGGAAATATGCTAATCCACACCTCATTTGCATAGGATTTTGCACAAGAATTGTGCAGTATAGAGGTAGCCTAAGTCTTCTCTCTCTGTTAACTTTCCAAATTATTTTTTGGGTTTTTGACAATTAATTTTGGAAGAGCAAAATAAAAGCAATCTTATGACCATTTAAAAAAGCATGAATTGTTAAACAGTGAATATAGCAATAATCTTTTTTTAAAGGTTTTCTCTTTAAAATGTAACCCCTTTAAAAGCTTGCATTAAATACTGGTATGTGTGTGTATTTAAAGAAGGTACAATATATGTGAGAAATACCATATGTCCTTGGCTGCTGGGTTTCTGTGGTAAGCATTCTTATCATTGAATACTACAGTAGTCCCATGAAATCCTGTGTAAGTGGTCAGAACACAAGTAAGAGCTGCCTGTGGGTAGTCCTATCCTATTCATGAGCTCTTTTGAACAATTTTCCTACTTTTTTTTAAATACTGTTTTTGGCAAACACTTGATACTTGAAATACAAAATGCATGAGTCACCTACTGGGATGGGCACAGTATGTGGTTTATTGAATTTAGCTAAATTGTGAGTCATCCATCAATAGTCCTCATAGTGAACATACTTGTAATAATTTCACACATTACAAACGAAAGTAGGTATGATTTTCAAGATTTTTGAAGCATTTTGCCCTTGGGGATTTTACTCTTTATTGTGTTTCATTTTATACTACAGGAAATTGTTAACCTAGCATTCAGTGACAAAGACTACAAGGAAAGAGAATTATTTTGGTCAGTTAACCAATTCCATACAGTGTTGTTACAACCTTCCTAATAAGCATGCTGTCAGATAAAACTAAAATGCTGAATACACAGTTAGGTTAAAAGTAGCCCACTGTTATATAGTCAGAGGGGTAAAACTTGAACAACGAATAGTCCTGCAGCACCTTACAGACTAAGAAGAAATGTAGATGGTATCGTGAGCTTTTCTGGTCACAGGGATCTATTCCTCCAGCTGCATAAAATTTCTTCTGGGACAGATAGTTTCAAGTTTCAGAGGTAGCAGTTTTGAAGGTGAGAGCTGTAAAATTACCACAGCTCCTGAACTGTCAAAATGGTTCTGTGTTTGTAAGAATGAATAGGAGAAAAGGAGGTGAGAAACTGGGATGTATACATGACCCAGCCTAATGGTCCTTTATTAAATACAGGAAATAGATGATGTCTCAAGAGACATCTCAGTTTTTATTACAGAAAGGTTTAACTACGCTAAACAAAGGGATCAAGCTGTAAACATTTTGGAGATGATATCCCTGTCCCTTAATGATGGGAATCCAACTCTTTTCCCTGGGGATGACTGCCAAATCTGCACTGAAACTTCCTAATGTTAGGACCTTCTTGCACTGGAACCTTTCCCAGCATGCATTTCTGTTAAAGGACCCTTCACATTTGTCAGAAACAAATGCTGGAGCCCTAAAGTGGTTATTTTACTATCTCCCTTTCTTCCAGCTGATAGATATCTTAACTCCTATTAACTCCCCTGATTTTCCTTTTTTCTTACTGCTGAAAAGGTTCTATTTTCCTGACACCCATAAAATAATTTTTAGAGGCTACGACTTCTACCAAGGTCCTACTTTCAGGATACGATCATCAGCCAATATGAACTTGCTTTGATGGTCGAGTGATTGCAGCTGGTGTCCTTACTGTACAAATTTTGTGAAAACTTTTTGATGAAACTTCACAGAACTGGTATTCTCTCTCTCTCTCTCTCTCTCTCTCTCTCCAGCTCCAATTAAGAGCCCTTGAATTTCTTTTTTTGTAATATAATCAATTATCTATTTCACTTCCAGACTATGAAATATTACTTTACACAAAACAAAATATTCTGCTACTCTTTTTTTCAGTGAATAGCTGAAGTTATTTCAGTAAAAGCATACTAGGGGATTCTGATCTCTCACCAGTTACTCCTGTTGTAGCAGAGCTCAGAATTTTGCCTATCATGTGGCCTCCATGCTGCAATGCCCTTGGGAAGCAACTAGTTGTGGCACGGTCACAGGGTAAACACCAAAAAGCTAAAGTACATCCATGGAATGTAAGGGTTTTTTTTTTCCTGAAAACATTTCTATAGCTTTGGAAACTCCAGAGGCTCAATTCCAGAGAGACTATCACTAATGGAAAAGTGACAAATATATATCTTTAAAGTATTTATAGTGTTCTGTTTTGTGCGTGAAATGCAATTTATATATTCAAGACAGAAGAGGTGAACCATCCCATTGGGTCCCTGTTTAACACAATTTCAACTCTTTGAACAATTTGAAGCAGTACAAATATCAACTCTTACAGTCCCGCATTTTACAAAAGGAAGACATGCACTAGGTTAATTAACTGTAGGGCATAAAAAGGCTGGAATAACTGGAATGCATTTGTTTCAGGGGCATAGCCGTGTTAGTCTGTAACTGGAAAAACTTAAACAATGAATAGTCTTGCAGCACCTTAGAGACTAACAAGAAATGTAGATGGTATCATGAGCTTTCGTGAGCACAGCCCACTTCTTCAGATTAATGGAGTTTTAGGGGGTCCAGTGTTGAAATAATATCATGGGGGGTGGGGGGCAGGAGGAAAAAGAAGGAAAAAAGGGGAAATAAGTTCTCCATGCATTTGATCACACAGAAGAGCATGCATATAAATAGTGCTGTTGTTTTGGAATGCTTGCCTATGTGTGTTCTTCCTTTTAGGCCAGCAGATGGCACACTTGCATAATTGACACTGCTTCTTATCTTATTGCTGTTGAGAACCATGGTCAAACTCCAGAAAATAACAGCAGCTTCTTGTTAGAACAAATTGCAGTATTTTCCAGGCATTTGCAACTAAAGTTATAGTGTTTTGTGAGCTGGAATCTTTAGTAACATTTGATCTAGAAAGAAGACTATTTGCAGAGGCACCATTTCTTTTACCTAGATTAATATACTAACAGCAGTACTAAATCTCAAACTTTACATGTTCACTTTTTAAACATTTCATTGATAACATACCATTTATCAGGTTTTTTTTGAAAAGGCTAAAAATAGAACCCAATCTGTTGTACTGTAGAGCATGGGTGTTGACCAAGATGACCGTTACAGAAGTTTAACAAAAGTTTTGTTTTAAAATCATAATTTTAATTTCTTTTAGTAGCATTCCAATTTTCTCATTGCAAAATGGGTATATGTTGATATGATAGGAAAAGATGCAAATTCAAAATGGAGAGGTGAGGCTAATGATATGAATGAGCCAATGAACACTGATTTAAGAATAGAAAAGTTACTACAAAGGAGAAGGTAGAAGTTAAATTACATGCAGGGTAGTTACAAACTCTGTGCTCAGTATTGGTATAGAACAGTGTTTCCTAATTTTATTTGGCTATAGAACCCTTTTAAACTTGAAAGAATTTTGCGGAACCCCTATAAACAGTCTAATATATGGACATCATCGTCCCCACTCTCTGGCTAAGCTGGCATTATACAGGAACACTTATCATGGCAAACACATGAAAATTGTTTTCAATAAAATTCATAAATACTTAAAAGTTAATTTTTAGTTTTTTAAATCATAAAATGTTATTGTAATGGAATTTTCTCATTGAACCCTTATTTTCACTTCGCAGAACTCCGGAGTTCCGTGGAACTCCATTTGGGAAACACAGGTATAGAAAATAGATGATCTGACCTTCCCTCCCCCCAGTCATATTTTCAATAGAATGTGCCTGCAATAATAATTTTCAGTAGCTTTTCTAACATGTATATACATGTCAGGGCTGCTGATGGGGACATGAGGAGGAGGAAGAAAAGGGGCAGCTGCCCCCAGGGTTGGATTAAAACCTTTAGAAGTCCTAGGCACTGAAAAGATTATGATGTCCTCCCTCCCCCGGTAATTCAAAATAAAACCAATATTATACCGTAAAATCTCTCTTTTTGCCCCCTGCTTTGCTGGTGCCCTAAGCACGTGCTTAGTCTGCCTATTGGGTAATCCAGCCCTGGCTGCCCCCGAGGCCTGGCAATTCAAAAGGAGCCATGGGGCTCTAAACCACCACTGCTGCTCTGGAGCCCCAGGCTGTTTAAAATCAATGCTTCAGCCCCAAGTGGTACAGACAGTTTGGGCAGCGTGGAGAGAAACAGTAGCCTGCACCTTCCACCTGAGGCCCTACCCCTTCTGAGAATTCAGAGCCAAGCTCCCTCCACCTTGCCCAGGGCCTGGCAAAGTGTGTTGCCAGCTCTGACACATGCATACTACTTTTCCTCTAACATTAGACATACATAGCTTTTTTTCCTCCATTGGTTTTAATTTAAAAAAATATTTTGCTTTACAATTACACAAAGTCCCGTACACCCTAGTATGTTTTTCCTATAGGTAATCCTACTGCAAAGATTCAAGGGATTTTTATTAAGTTGCTATATTTTCAAGGTGTCCTGAAGAAACAGTAGAGGGTTGTAATATGTGCTAGATAAATGAATATTCTTATGAGTGGAAGAACATTGGCTCAGTAATGTTAAGATACTGGTAGTTAGTATGGCTAAGGAGTGAAGTTTTAAAGGAGTTTTGGGTTTTTTTTGGCTTTTTTCAGTTTAACAACGATGTAGAAAAAGTCAGACAAACCTGCTACTCCTTGTTCCATTTATATTGGCACAGGAATGAGTGTGAACTTACCGAAGAAAAGCAACATAAAATGGATGCTGCACTATTCTATCATTTTTATTTTCATATTTTTCTTGAATCTCACTAACCTCTCTCTCTCTCATCCTAATTACAACTTACAAGCCTTTATACAGCACTTTATTAGTTTTTTGTAAAGTGGTGCTGCAAGAACATAAAGTAGTATTTATTTATCGTTTGATCTCTTAAGATATGCATGTCACTATACAAATACATAGGAGAAGAACCAGTCACTGCATCAAGGAGCTACAGTCTCATTCATTCACATAGGTGCAATCAGGAACTAGTACCAGATCAACAAGATTTAGGAATCCAAAAGGTCATTTTTTGTAGTTTGAAGGAGATATGAGTCTCTTGTAATGTGATCTAAATTTTGAATTCCCTTTGTATGTTTCTTATTTTGTGATGTTTAGAAATGCAATTAAATGCTAGTACATGAAAAGCAGTCAATTTAGAATTTGTATTTGTTCTATTACCTATGTGTTTATTTACCTTCTATGCTGGTATCTTCCTAGTTTCAATGTTCTTGGTATTTTTGAACACTAAAATTAGTGCTTCTCCTGGCATTTAAACCTCCAGGATGTATTCATATCAGTGCTTGAAGGGACACTGTTGACTTGCAAAATGAGTGGGCTTTGCTCATTACTCTGCTATGAAACCAACTTCATTTTAGGTTAAGATATAGAGATAGATAAAGGTGTGATTCTGCCAGCTCATACCTTTAGGTCTCAAGTGAACAGAGCTGGGACAGTCTAGCTCACCTGTGTGTGTGTGAGTAGATATTAATAGGTATTAGAATTGTAAGAATGTGTTCACTGTTTAGACTTAATGAAATGCTTGTCAATTGCTGCATGCATTAATCTCACTTATTCTCTATTAAAGGGTTCCTAAGCAAACTCTTAAGTATTACCTTTATAAAAGTGTATAAATCACCAAATAGGAGAAAGACATTAACTCATGTGAAAAGCTGGCTTCCAGCAGGTATTAGTTCCTGCCCAACAGAGAAGGTCCATCAGTGCAAGATGAACTATTGTAGAACACTAAAGAGGATAAATTACTTTCTTGATTGCTTTCCTCCCTCACCCCTCCTCCTGCTAGCTGAGCCGGTGGTTCAGAGAAGGGGAAAAGGAAACAAAAATCCCCAACAAGGAAAATCTGCATCTTTATGCAACTTGGATTCTCTAAGGTATGGTTTTCTAGGCATAAGCAAGAGATCCCCAGTTTTTTGTTTAAGGGACATATAAACTTGCATCTTATAGAAGCTTCTATTACTTCTTGAAACCTATGACTGTAACTTGTGTATTTATCTACTTTAATCTTGTAGGTAATTCATATATCCTTTTTCTAGTTTAATATTTCTTTAGATTATTACAGGATTGGCTACAAGCATTGTCTTTCTGAGATATAGGGTGGAATTGACCTGTGGTAAGTGATTGGTCTTTCAGGACTGGTAATAACCTGAATATTTCTGTGGTAGTGGTATTTGGTGTAAAGGATCATCTATCACAAAGACAAACTTGCCTTGATGACAAGATAGATCAAAGTACCTAAAGGGACTGTCTGTGACTCAATGCTTAGGCTGTTATAGTGCCTGAGGTGTTAACACTTGATACTTAGTTGGTGAAATCTATATAAGTACAGAACTCTCGGCCAAGTTGGGGTTTTTGCTCTGCTGCTTAACAGTCTGCCATGAGGTTGATACTTGCAATTTTGAGCCATCACAGGGTAGTTTGAGAGAAGGCTGTTTGTATGTTGCAAAGAAAAGTTCTTTGGTTGTAGCCATCTAACCAGCATAACTCAAGATTGTATTCCCTACAATCACAGGTTGGCTGTGTACCAAACTAGTCTCTAGATACAAGTTGGAACAGCCTTAAGGGTGCTGTAATTCACACCTGCTATCACCAATGATTGGGGAGACTGATACATGCCTTTATCCTCAGCTCCCTTTGCTGGCTGCAAGATTGTGGAGTGGGTTAAGAGAGGTTGCACTGGTTTTATGAAAGTGAACCTCTTGTTGCCAATTAAGCCAGCTCTAGCACCACTTCCCATTATGCAAAGCAGCCTAAGTGCCATCCTCTCTCTGATTATCAATGAATTATGTATTTCTAGTTTATGAATATTATGTACCATCATGACCACAGATAGGATTGTCTACTTCTACAGGAAAATTCATGGGACACTGTAGAAGAAGTCTCTGTGAGGATCTTCTGTCATGGTTCTCTACAATCATCCTGTTGGTGGGTGCAGGATTTGATCCCTGTGGAATGGAACAAAAAAACCACAAGTTTCCAAATGTGGCACATCCCCAAGAAACAAAGGCCATCCACATAGAGACCATGTACTACTTCAAGCACTAGAGTCCCTATCCCCACATCTCATGGTAGATGGGGAATGTGTATTCCCAGCAGCCTTCCCTTTCTCCTTGCACTTCACAGATGGGTTTTTAGAGTCTAGAGGACATGGATGCAACTGGTTCTCCACCCAAACCAGGCAGGACAAGAAGAGGTGGATGCAACTGGTTCTCCACCCAAACCAGGCAGGACAAGAAGAGATGGATGCAACTGGTTCTCCACCCAAACCAGGCAGGACAAGAAGAGGTAGAGGAGTGTGTGGTTTAAGGGGTAGTTTGTCAATAGAGACTAGCTCTGTATTCCCTAATTTTAAAATTACTGTTTCTGGGAAACAAAAGTTAAACCACTCTTGACCATTGATGTTTATAAAGTTCTATATAAAAATAGAAGAGTCTCAATTTTCTGACCTTTGCTTATCTGGCGTTCCGTTTTATCTGACGTGCCACCTGCCAATGTGACGAATTGATAAATAAAAACGCAGCATGTACAACAGCCAATCACAATCAGTGCTGTGCATCCACAGCATGCACACAAGTGCAGTCGTGCTTTTGTTTGATGTTTATCTTTTCATTAGAATTAGTAATAAATTGAGTTTATACATATTTATACCCATGTTTTTTATTAGTATTCTATATTATCCGACATTTCCGCTATCTGGCCATTCTCCGGTCCCATTTAGGTCAGATAATCAAGATTCTACTGTACCCACGTTCACATATTCTGGAGCTGGTTGAGTCAACATAGTTATAACTGTGTTACAGTTCTTAATTTGACCAGAATTTTAAACACTTTGTAAAAATTGCATAAAAAGTCAAAACCTCAATCACAATGTCAATAATGAGCACTATTTTCTGAAGGCAATGGCTAGATAATTTATAAGGAGAAATAATAGCTTAATCCAGCCTTTCCAAGTTGTAACCACCACCAAAACATTAGCAAATATATTCCAAGCAGCCTTTTGAAAGTCATTTAGCAACATTCTTTAGCATCTAGAGCTTTAAGCAGGAAACTGTAGAGCCTGTAATCAAAAACTTAATTGACAACATTTAATTTTACATTGCAAAGGACATGGACAGACCTGAAAACATTTAAAGAACTCATGGCAGTAAATAGTGTATATCTTCTATATAGGAAAGGATATTGTGAAATTATTACTATGGGAAAGAAGCTTAGGAAAAGATAACAGGGGTGCAGGATGCAGACAGTGTTTGAAGATCAGACCTTGGGAAAAAGAACCACAGTTGCTTTAGGAGAAGCCCTGAGCAAAATGAAATATGCTTTACCTAAAGTTCACCAGTTTTATTCAAATCATGAGCTGTAAATGGTGCATCTTTATTGTGTTATGAAACATATATATAAGTAGCTACATCAGCAATTAGAAAAATAAAGATGTACTTTGTTACTAAACCAACCAGCCAAAATACAGAGGCCATAAAGAGGATGTGGGGGCAGGGGAAAATATCCAGGAAACTTATGGAATACAGACAGGAGTTCTGTCCTTGGGGAATATACTAGTTTTAAGGAAGACCTCTACACGCATAACTTTATTTGATACTCCCCTTCATATCCCAGTTAAGAAAAGAGTGACATGAGACACTCTTTCACCAAAACTCTCCACAACTTTCCTTGAAATGGTAGCGGTTGAAACTCCCTAAACCAGGACTCTCTGGTTCAGCAACATCCATGGTCCGAAATGGATGTTGCAGGACCAGAGAGTCCCAGTGGAGGTCCAGAAGTAGGTAGCTTGCAGGGCTGGCAGGGCAGTAGATTGCCTGCAATGAGTTGCCAGTGGGGCTGGGAGACCCGGTGTCCTGGTGGGGCCTGGACCACTGGTGAGTGGCTGCCCAGGAGAGCCAAAAGCTCCTTTGTGTGGCTGTGGGAGAGGTCCAAAGTGGCAGTGCATTGCTGCTGGGGGAGGGGAGGATGTTGAGAGCCTTGAGGTGCTCGGGGGTGGGGGGAAGGTCTTGGCACATGGCACAGTCGCTTCCTATTCTGTATGTGTAAAACTGATTGATCTTTCCTAAATGAATTACTTTGCATTTGTCCTTATTAAACGTCATCCTATTTACATCAGACCATTTCTCCAGTTTGTCCAGATCAGTTTGAATTGTGACGCTATCCTCCAAATCACTTGCAACACCTCCGCGCTTGGTATTCTCTGCAAACTTAATAAGCAAACTCTCTATGCCAATATCTAAATCACTGATGAAGATATGAACAGAACTGGTCCCAAAACAGACCCTTGTGGAACCCCACTAGTTATGCCCTTTCAGCATGACTGGAAACCATTAATAATTACTCTCTGAGAATGGTTATCCAGCCAGTTATGCACCCACGTTATAGTAGCCCCATCTAGGTTGTATTTCCTTAGTTTATTGATAAGAAGATTATGTGAGACCATATTAAATGCTTTATTGAAGTCTGGGTATACCATGTGCACTGCTTCTCCCTTATCCAGACTCATTATCCTATCAAAGAAAGCTGGTTGTTACCTACCACTTTATTATTTTCCAGATGTTTGCAGATGAATTCCTTAAATATTTGCTCCATTATCTTCCCTGGCACACAAGTTAAACTGACTATTCTGTAGTTTCCTGGGTTGTTCTTATTTCCCTTTTTATAGATGGGCACTATATTTGCCCTTTTACAGTCTTCTGGAATCTCTCACGCCTTCCATGACTTTTTCAAAGATGTCTAAAGGTTCAGATACCCCCTCTATCAGCTCCTTGAGTATTCTAGGATGCATTTCATCAGGCCCTGATGACTTGAAGCCATATAACTTGTCTTAGTGATTTTTTTAAACTTTTTTTTTATTTTAACTTCTAAACCTACCCCATTTCCATTAGCATTCACTGTTAGGCATCCTGTCACCATCAATTTGCTTGACAAAAACTGAAACACAGAAATAATTAAGCACCTCTGCCATTTCCAAGTTTCCAGTTATTGTTTTTCTCTCTTCACTGAGCAATGGTTTACCCTGTCCTTGGTCGTCTCTTTACTTCTAATGTATTTGTAGAATGTCTTCTTGTTACCCTTAATGTATCTAGCTAGTTTGAGTTTGTTTGTGCCTTTACCTTTCTAATCTTGACCCTGCATACCTGTATTAACTTAAAAAAACAACACCAAATAGTCTGGTATCACTTTAAGGACTAACAAAACATGTAGATGGTATCATAAGCTTTTGTGGGCACAGCCCATTTCTTCAGATGACCAGAGTGTTGGATGTCCAGGACCAAAATAAATATGAGAGAATGGAGGGGGGGGGGGGGGGGGTAAAAGAAAGAAAAAATGGGGGGGGGGCGGACAAGAAGAGGCAGTGGGTAAAAAATATCAAGGGGAAAGCCGAGCTGGAATGTAACAGGAAAAAACAAATAGTTTCTAAGTACCTAAAGTCTGGGTAGTCAAAAGAGGCAGATAAGAACCATTAATTAGCAAACAACAAATGGTCAGGTAGCACTTAAAGACTGACAAAACACGTAGATGTATTGTTTGCTTATATCTTTTGTAATTTGACATAGTTTCCACTTTTTATATGACTCCTTTTTTATTTTTAGATCAAGTAATATCTCCTAGTTAAGCCAAGGTGGTCTCTTTTTTTGCCATACTTTCTATCCTTCCTGTGCAGTGGAATAGTTTGTGTTTGGGCCTTTAATAATGTCCCTTTGAAAAACTGCCAACTCTCGTCAGTTGTTTTTCTTCTTAGTCTTGCTTTCCATGGATATTACCTACCAGCTCTTTGAGTTTACTGAAATCTGCCTTCCTGAAATCCATTGTCTCTGTTTTGCTGTTCTTCCTTCTACCATTCTTTAGGATCATGAACTCTGTGATTTCATGATCACTTTCACCCCCAAGCTGCCTTTGACTTTCACATTTTCAACCAGTTCCTCCTTGTTTGTTAAAATCAAATCTAGAACAGCTTCCCTCCAGTAGCATTCTCAACTTTCTGAAATAAAAAATTGTCTCCAATGCGGTCCAAGCACTTATTGGATAATCTGTGCCCTGCTGTATTAACTATCCAGACACATGTTGGGAAACTAAGTCCTCAATCACCACCAAATCCTGTGCTTTGGTTGTTTTTGTTAGTTGTTTAAAAAAAGCCTCATCAACCTCTTCTGCCTGGGTAGGTGGTCTGTAGTAGACCCCTACCATGACATGTTTTTTTACCCCTTTTAACCTAGCCCAGAGTTTGTCTCCTATATCCATCTTATCCTCAGTCCCAGTATATACACTTTTAATATATGACAACAACTCCTCCCTTTCCCCCCATCTATCCTTCCTGAGCAAATTGTACTATTCTGTACCAATATTCCAACTGTGTGTATTATTCCACCATCTGTGATGACTTGACTCCAGCTGAGTCCATCAAGAGTCCGAGGCATAGCTTACAGGAGAAATCGGCATCATGTCTGTAGACATGCTCAGCAGGGAAGCAGTGGCTGGCACAGGCACCTCGTGCATAGATGCCACATCATTCTATACCCCTCCCCATTAGAGAACATATATTCTTTATCACCTTTGCTGATATACTCGTTTTCACAAATGCTGGGTAAGGTTCTGTTTCCCCTGTCTTTGGAAAGTGACCCTAGGGAGGGCTCCAGAGGCCCCCAATTGTCTAGGAATCACAGTTAAGGTACCTCTGGAGGACAGTGGAGGAGGCTTCTGTTCCCAATATTTTTGTATCCTGAATTAAAGAGGGAGGGGACTTCATTCCATCCTAGACCTGAAAAGATGTCTAATGACAAACAGTCTAAGGCAGAGTCCTACCTGACTCTCTGTGGCTGCACCATTACACAGGAGCACAAGGAGACCTAGGGGGCATGCATGGCTCTGATGGACCCTGCTATTCCAAAGACTCTGACTTTTCATACATGCAGGACCGCCAATGTATGGGGGGGTGGGAACGGCAGTGTTGGAGGGGACAACTGCCCTGGAGCCTGGCAATTCAAAAGGGCCCAAGGTTCTGGCCACCACTGCTGCAACTGCAAGACTTTTGCATTGCTGCTTGAGTCCTGGGTGTTGCTCTCTGGTTGGTACTAATAGCTTGGCTGGAGGACTCGGCATGGTCCTGGCAGCACTGAGGGCTGGCGGCCCCATTCCTGCCCCTTCCAGAGTCATGTTGCTGGCCTCCCGCTCACCTTGCTCAGGGGCCCAGCAAGTGTGTCAGCCACCCTGCGTCCATAAACACCAGCCATTACGCACACAGTGACAGCAAAACTTTGAAGAGCCACTGTTGCTATAGGGGAAGTAACTGCTCTTTCTAAGTATTATACTTTTTTATGCACACCTTCTTTAATTTTTAATCAACATCTAAGAATTAAAAAAAGAAGGGATAAGGAAATGGAAGACATGAATCAAATGCTTTTGTGTCAGCAGAGAGACTGGTATATATTGCCACAAATGGCCCGAAACCACAGACAATACAAAGGAAGCCATAGAAAACTTTGAAAGAAGAAAATAAGCTTAAATAAGCTACAGGCTGCAAAACCACAAGAATAAGAAAACATCAGTTCTTGACACTGGATTCCAATCTGAATAAAAACAGAGTTCAAGGCTTACTACAAAGGATCAAAGAGATCAGATGACTAACTAGCAGGAATAAAAATGAGGATTAGAAGTGGCAGATGAGAACCTGAACTGGAAAGTAAACTGAAACTTTCTGCAACTGAAGAGGCTCGGTGCAAAGGATCAAACCATCATGGAAAATGAAAGCTTCTGGCACAATGAAGATGAAGTAATGCTTGCAAAATTTCAGATCATACTAAAGGAGGCTGAAAGACCTCTAAAACAATATCTAGAATGTCTTGCTTCAGCCATTTGACTCTCCTACAAATACTTTTGCAGGAATTAAATTGTATTTCACTACCCAGTGCTGAAATGTGAACATGAACTCTGATATGTTTTCTGTAAATCTAAGGATGTGAAATTTTAAATTGGGAATGTACTGGGAGCAGCCCCATTTACAGTGTGGGTACATCACCCTCTAGACTTATGCTTTGCTAAGCTAAATAGAAACTGGGCAGGAAGAGTTAAGTGGCTCTAACATAGAGCTTTATGAAAAGCACATATTTTCTCCTCCCTGTATACATGCCTTGTTTTACAGTGGCTATTATCTTGGAAGTGTATATGAATACAATTATATTATGACCAGGTACTTCAATTCCTCATTAACAGGCTGAAGTTGTTGACTCATGTGAAGTTCACCCTTCACCAGAGAAGCTCCTAACATGAATCCTATAATATCCCAATATATAAAGTGTAATGGAGAAACTCCCCTAGTTTTAGGTATCATTGCCAATTACAAATGGTTTTGTTTTGTACAGCTGGTCTAAGATGTGGGATTTCTTCACTTTTGAACCCACCTTCCCTCTATAATACATAGATATCCCTTTCTCCCAGTTACTAGTTAAAGGTTGCTATGCAGTGACTTGGGAAAATACTCTCTGATCTGTGATGATCTTTTTGGCTATATTGGCCCCTTCCTGGATCTCTTGGGGTATGTCTACACTACCACCCTAGTTCGAACTAGGGTGGTAATGTAGGCAACCGGACTTGCAAATGAAGCGGACTTGCAATTTCATGAGGAGTAACGGTAGTTCGGACTAGGAAGCCTAGTCCGAACTACCTAGTCCGTGCCGCGTGTAGCCGCGCGGCACGGAGTCCGCACTAGCGGACATTTAAAAATGGCGGCGCCTGGCTTTATGCAAATGAAGCCCGGGAAATTCAAATCCCGGGCTTCATTTGCAACTCCGGTTGCCTACATTACCACCCTAGTTCGAACTAGGGTGGTAGTGTAGACATACCCTTGAAGAGCAAAGTGGCTGCTTCCTCATTTTGAATCTTTCCAGGATCTCCTAGAGAGCAGCTTCTACTTCTGGCATAGAGGTCAGAGATGCACAGAAATTTATGCCATCACCAGAAGATACCAAAGGGGTGTGCTCAAAGCACTCGTTTGTTCTGATGATCCTCAGATGTTGGAACAGCTTTGTGGATACTACTTCAGATTAACACAATTCAGAGCTTCCCTGATGCTTCTCTAATTTTACTTGGACTCAAGTGGCCTCCAGCCTGCTGAAGAGGGTGGCCAGGAGGGGAGAGACTCTAAGTGTATGTCAACACAGCATTGTTATTTTGGAATAACTGACGTTATTCTGAAATAACAAGGTCCATGTCTATACTACAAGCAGTTTATTTTAATGTCAAAATAATGTTGATCTGGAGGACTTGTTACTCTGACTCCTGTAACCCTCATTTTATGAGCAGTAAGGGAAGTTTACTTAAGCTATGCAATTGACGTAGCTCAAGTTGTGTAGCTTATTTCAGCATTAGCCCTGCTGTGTAGACGTGCCCTCGGAAGGCATAAAGGTACCTTTTCCCCCTAGGTTATTTCTGAGGTTTGTCCCTGAATGCAGCACATCTGGACCCAAAGATTGAGCTCGATAAGTGGAGTTGCAGGACATCACAGTGTACTCCTGCAAAAAAGATTTCTAAGGATGACCTCTTAGAAAGTGGGAAGAGGAGGGATGGAAGAAGTAAGGGGAAGGGAGAAAAGAGTGGTGACTCGCAGAGATTTTTCTCAAGTTTTAAGTTTGTGTGAACACACAATTGCAGGGCTGAACCATTTGACAACCTTGGAGTCAAGCTCAGCAGATTTTAGTTTGTGCAAACATAAACCTATGAGAATTATTCACAAAGGCTTACTGCAAATAATATTCAGACTGGGTGGAATCATTATGCTCATTTCAGACTTTGAGCCTCAAGTAGGGCTGACTGAAAATTTTCCACTGAAAGACAGCCTTTCAATGGAAAGTTGCAGAAAATGTCTTTTTTGGGTCAAAACCACTCCCTTTCCCCGAGAATTGCGAGGGTATCTCATGTGAAAGGTAATTCAGATGCCTTGTTTCCCACTATGGACTACATTCCCATAATGCACTGCAATCAAGGACATTCATGATTCACCATAGTATTTCAGCAAGAGGGGATACCATGACACACCATGTAGTTTGGCATGGGAGTATGATCTTTAGAATTTACTTCTCTACAAAATGGGAATAATAATATTAACCTTCTCTATGAAGTGCTTTGAGAACTATGGATGAAAAGCTATTATTATTTTATTATTGAGAATAAAGGGCACCTAAACTTTAATTCCCTTGGGAGCACTAGGACAGCCATTCTGAAAATAACATTTTAGTTATTAAGTTTTTTGCTGCAAAGTAACATTTTTTGTGTGGAAAATATTAGTGACATTGTGCTTGTTTTCATATAACTTTTCCATGGGAGAAAGGAAAAAACAAGCCAAAATATTTTCCAGCTTGTCTGAGTTCTTTATTCGTAGCTTGTATAGGTCCTATATTTTTCCTCAAGGAAGGCAGTCATCCCCATAGGTTTATACAGCATTCAGATTTTTTTATTATTTGTGTTATTTAACTGTTAAAAGGCACAGAAACAAATCAAAATACTGCCAAGTGGTTTTGGTTTCCTTCCTTTTGAACGCCTCCAGTTTCTGCAGCTGTGTGTTGGTTACCTAGGTAACCACAGTAGGGTGAAGTCTGGATGAGCAATCACAATAGCCGTTATGGGTGGAACTGGGTATTGCAGGTCAGTAAAACTGGCTGACAGTATGTATTCAGAGTGTCATATAGTGCTAACTGATAACACAATTTAAAATTATATGTATCCATACAGAAATAATCCCCTAATTTATGGGATTTATTTATATATAGTAATATTTGTAATAACCAGATCATTAATGGCTACTGTAAGGTACTTGAATCTCCATCTTGTCCTTACTATATGTCCCTCAAAGATGTCTGAGGTTGGCTGAGTTGTTTCTGCTTTTAGACCTGAGTTATTGCCAGGTATAGGCCAGGAGTAGTGTGTCTGAGTGGTTCAGGGATTTTTTTTCTAGTCAGTTCTTTCACACTTTTTGTCTTTCTTCAAATGTCAGTATGAGGTTTTACACTTCAAATAGGTGATATCTATGACTAGCTTGTTTTCAATTTTAAAAAATATCTGTCTTATTCAACGCAATAGTCAATTCCTTTTGTATTCATCACTCAGGTTTTACTTTACATTTACTTTGATCTGAGGTTTTATAGCATTTGAAATACATCTGGAAATACTGTAGTAAGTGCTATAAAAATTAACAAGTAAAAATAAAATGTAAACAAAGTATTAATGTAGTTGAAACTTTTTTGATTTAGATTGGTTGCCTTCTTTATATATTAAGAATCATTGTCCTCAAAGCAGCTGAATTGTTCTTGAGATATAACTCAGCTGATTGTAGAAAGGTTACATGTGCAAAAGGAAAAAAAGAAGGAAGAGAATGTGGGGCCAGGTAGACTTGAAAGTTTCATAGTTTAGGGGTTAGGTGGTATGGTTCAAGAGCTACAGCACCAGACTGAGATTTGAGAGTTCTAGATTCTAGTCCTAGCTTGCCCATTGACTTTGGGCAAATCACTTCCTTTCTGTTCCGTTTTCATCCCCACTTTCAAACTGCCTTTTCTACTTAAATTGCAGAGACTCTTTCTTCCTAAATGTGTGCAATGAACTTGGTTGGGGTTTTCAAGCACTGCAGTAATACAAATAGTAATAATTCATTTGGCAGCAGAGCATACATAAAATTGCCCATATTTCAGTTAAATAGATTAGCCAAATACTGTATGGGAATTTTCTAATTTGTCAGTGATTCCTACATAGACAGTTTCTGGTGAGTTACCAGCAAGGAAAACGATCTTTGTCTTTTTTGCCTGCTTAAATCTCTACCTTTCTCTAAAATAGAGATGTAATGACATTTTACAGATGCCAAAATTCACTGATTTTATTTAATTGCTTTTGGCATAATTTAACTAGCTTGTTTATATATAAGTGAATTTAATTTTTAAATGAGCTCAGTGAAAGTCTAGTTAAATTCAGCACTTGCTATTGTTAAAATGGGTGGAATATGCATATACAAGATCTCAAGCTGAAGTTAATCCTGAAGACCAACCTGGGCATGGAAATTATATGTTGATGTTTGCTATTGCCCTGCAGTTGCTGGAAGCTTGGGAGAGGAAAGAAGTAGGCTTACAAGGTGAGAAGAAATAACATGTGCTTTGCAGATATTCGATTTTTTACTAAATGGTAAAAATATACAGAGTAGAGTCTGATGGCAGAGGCGGTTATTAAGGGGCGATGTGACAATGCACAATGGAGTTACCTCCTCTCTCTAGTAGCCTGAATTTTACATAACCATTATTAGTGCTTACATCCAGGGTTCAAATTATGGGGCCAGATTTGCTGTCTCTGCTACTGAAAACACACTCCAGAAGAAAGACTGTTGTGTAGCCTGGTAAGTGGTCAAGGCAATCTAATAGAATTAGCTTGGACAAGGGTACCCATTAGAAACTATGATTTCAATGGTCAGGGTTTAAAGCTGCCTTTTTCTGGTGGATAGCAGCAATAGTACTAATGTCTTTCCTCTAGGGCTGAAGCCCTGTTTAGATGTAGGGAGTAAAAATTGCACATCAGTGCAGTTCTCAGAAGTGAAACAAGCCCTTGATGTTATCATACAATGAGACATTGTAAGTGCACTTACAAGAAGAAAATATACACTTAATGTTCCACATTCTGGTTGATCTTTGAACTGAAGCAAGTGTAGCTGTTGCTACCACTATCTAGTGATGTAAATGTAGAACTGAAAATTATTCTTGTTAATTTGTACCAAATAATCCTTTATAGCTGCTATTATGCCACATAAAGCTATGGTGGAAGTAGATGTATGATTATTGTTCTGTTATTTGAGTTAGCTATTACAAGCTAAGATATTTGTAAAAGAGTTGTTGTGTGTTTGAATTTTGTCATGCATGGATTCCAAGGCCAGAAGGGACCATTGTGATTATCTAGACTGTTGATCATGATCAGCTGGTAGATCCTGGAGTTTTTGCCAGTCAATGTGATCGTCTTGTGGAAGTAGTCTGCAGTGCAGAACATGGAGACCTCCTTCTTTTTTCCCCCCCTCAGGGCCACACACACAGAGGCTACGTCTAGACTACGTTTTATTTTCCTGTGGAATTTGCATATCTTCTGATTGCTTTTTCAAAAGCGGGTCTTTTGAAAGTGAAAGTAGTCTGGATGCAGCTTTTTTGGAAAAAAAAAACCCTTTTCAAAAAAACACTCTTTCTTTAAAAAGGAGGTCTACGTAGTTTTTCAAAAAAGGTTTTTTTTTCCCCAAAAAATTGCCTCCAGACTACTTTTACTTTCGAAAAACCCACTTTCAAAAAAGTGATCGGAAGAAGATATGCAAATAAAATGTAGTCTGGATATGCCCTAGAGTGCCTGCATTCAGCCAGCCAGTCAGCCATTTCTAGGAGCAGTGTAAGGCCAGGTAGAGAGCTTGCCTGAACACCACTGAACTGCTGACTGGGGGCCACCTCCTGCCCACAGACTGCCCCCCTAACTCTACCAGCACTGAACTGGCACCCAAACTCCCTGCCAGGCCCTACACCCCTCCCCCTGCCCTGCACCCAACACACTGTCCCAGCCTGGACCCAGAGTGTTGGGATGGAGCAGGGAGTGAGGGGGTGTGAGCTCTGAACAAGTTTTGGTGCAGGAGGGGACTCCAGATGAGTGAGGATGGAGGAGAGCAAGCAAGGGAGGTAGAGTGAGGAGGAGTGGGTGAGGCTTTGTGAAAAGGTGGGTTTGTGAGGAAGGAGCATTGCCCTTAAATTCAAATGGTGATTTTTGCTGCAAAAAGATTGGAGACCACTGATCTAGTCTGACCTCCTGTATAACTAAGGCCACAAAAGTTTCCCAGAACTATTCCTTTTCAGATCGAGCATATCTTTTCTGAAAAAAAAAATCCAATCCTGATGATTACATTGTCACTGATGGAGAATCCACCACAGCTTTAGTATATTATTCTAATAGTTAATTATCATCACTGTTAAAAATGTATGCCTTATTTCTAGTCTGATTTTATCTAGCTTCAACTTCTAGCCACTGAATCTTGTTATGCTTTTGTCTGCCAGACTGAAGAGCTTTCTCACAAAGGTACTTACAGACTGTGATCAAATTGCCGTTTAACCATCCTTCCGGTAAGCTTGTTGAGTCTATCACTACAAGACACATTTTCTAATCCTTCAGTCATTCTTGTGGCTCTTCTTGGAACCCTCTCCAATTTATCAACACCCGTCTTGCATTAAATATATATCATAGACCCTAGTACAAAAGATGAAATGGGGCTGGATGTCCCATACTGACACCTTTCCACACTTTTCCCCTCCGAAAGTAGGCCAACAAAATGTTCAAAGTGAAATTGCTAAGGTGCAGGTTGGGGAGACACAGAAGTGCTTTGGTGAAGGTGAGAGAAATTGATTGTGAAGTGGGAAGAAGTGACACCCCCTCTTCCCTATTCTGTCACTCCATCCCTTTTCAGATGTTTAACTATCAAAATAAAATTCATATTGTTGCAATATAAATGTGGATTTTTTTATATTATCCAAAGGAGCTGGTCACTGCAACTGAGGGATTTTCACAATCCACTTTTATAATCTGATGTTATGTTGGATACATATTCAGAAGGACATTTTTCTTTTTCTCCTAATTTGTCTTTTGTATTTCCTTCCCATACTAATGGTAAAGTGTCTTTGTTCTATAGGTCAGTATATCATTGATCTCAATTTATTATCATATACATGAATGTTTTTGTGTCAGCCTTTTGTCTCTCATGTTATTTTTGTCCTGCCTGGTTATTCAGTCTGGTCTTAACCAGTTATTTCAGGTTTTTCTAAGTAATGATGTGCTTGCTAAATTTGGGAGTATTCTTGGGAGTATTCTATGCCATTGAAGGGTATGTCTACATTGCGGGCTAAAGTCAAGTTGAGATATGCAGCTTCAGCTATGTTAATTGAGTAGCTGAAGTTGAAGTACCTTGACTTTTGGCACTGTCTACATAGCAGGAAGCCGAAGGATGAACGCTCTTTCTTTGACTTCCTTTACTCCATCTGAAATGAGGGTTACAGAAGTTGGAGTAAGGAGCCCATTATTTCGAAATAATGGGATTACTTGTATAGACACTTGCTCTTTTATTTCAAAATAAGATTGCAGTGAAGACTTAGATGAAGGTTGCTTTATCTAGGTATGTGTCTGCTAGTTTTGTCTTAGCACAACATGCAGGATTTAGCCTGTAAGGGTATGTCTACACTACCCCCCAGTTCGAACTAGGGGGGTAATGTAGTCATTCGGAGTTGCAAATGAAGCCCGGGATTTGAATTTCCCGGGCTTCATTTGCATGATGCCGGCTGGCGCCATTTTTAAATGCCGGCTAGTTCGGACCCCGTGCCGCGCGGCTACACGCGGCACGGACTAGCTAGTTTGGATTAGGCTTCCTAATTAAAGTATTCTTGCGCAAGAGGGCCAGTGTAGACAGCCAAGTTAATTTCTTGCTCAAGAAAGCCTGATGGCTAAAATGGCCATCGGAGCTTTCTTGCGCAGGAGAGCGTCTACACTGCCATTGATGCTTTTGCGCAAAAGCAAATCTTTTGCACAAAGGCACATGCCAGTATAGACGCTCTCTTGCGCAAATACTGTAATGGAAAAACTTTTCCGTTAAAATTATTTGCGCAAAATCATGCCAGTCTAGACACATCCTCTGTGTTTAGTTTTGACACAGTGCCAGCATTTGACTGAACTGCTTCCTTTAATGTTTGTATTATTGCTGTTTCCCTTGTTTTACAAATCAAATTTATCTATCAGTTCAATGAGGTCAATTAGAAGTGCCTCATTCATCGTACATATTAGCTGTACAGAGCTGTACTTATAAGGTTCATGGTGATCAGCTTTCATCTACCTCAATATCAGCTGCTACCTCTTCTGATGAACATCTGCAAGGAAGAGCCACATTCTGGGGCAAATTCATAGTTTCTCAAATTGTCTTTGGTCTCCTTTTCCTAATCTTGAGTGACAAATTCAGCTGAGCATCTATAAATTGGTCCACCACCAGTTTACCCTTAGTACTATCTAGAAATGCCATTACTATAAGCCTCCACAGCTCCTCTGTCTGTTCAGATGGGGTTTCTCCTTTCCCTCTTTTTCTAGCTTTTAACCATGCCATGTCCAGCTCATATTGATGGATAGTTCTAAACTGCATGTCAGGAGCTTGTGCAAGGTCTGAATTAGGGATGTAAAATTCCATGTAATTGGTTAACTGGTTAAATGTGATGTTTAATCAGTTAACCGATTAAAGGGGAAGGGTGGGGGCTGCTCAAGCCCAGCTGGTCTGGTCTGGCGTGCCCCCCCCCCCCCGCCCCCAGCAACACAGAAGGGGCCGTTTCAGTCTAGGAGGGCAAGGCAGAGGGGATCTGCTGGCTAACCATTATTGGGTAACTGGTTAACCTGTTACCTGTTCACATTCCTAGTCTGAATTATTCAGTTTTGTTTATGGGGGCAAATTCTGCAGCACTATCATAGCTGGGATACCTAGAGCTGCTAAAAAACCCTTTCTGTCCCTCTTCTCAGCCATTCATCATTGAATTGAGACAATTAATCCTTTAAAGACGTATTTGGCATTATTTGAGTTGGGACAGTCCTACCACTTCCCACTGGGCCTCTGTGAGTTACAAATGTGGTAGAAAACTGTTGCAAATGTTTGGTCTTCCCCAAGTACCCTAGCTGCTCAAATCCTAATTTGGGTGGCTGCCTTTTATTGTGGTCTGTAATCCTTTGATTTCCTTTTGTAGATAATTTTTCAGCTCTGCAAGTCCTTGTTGCAGCTCATCATGGTTGGCAAATTCCAGATTGGCTAAAGCTTGCACAGTCTGCACTATTTCATGGAAGAACTTCTGATCTATGGCAGACAGATTGCTGGCCACCTTGACAATCTATTTTACCACTGCAGCCTGAGAGTCCTGCAGTTAGGCTTCCCAATCTTCCTGGACATTTTGTAGCTGTTGCTTGAAAAGAGATTTTGCTACTGTTTGCAAGTCCCGTTTGAGACTTTTCTGGCAAACCTCCAGATGCTGCTATATATAATTTTGTTATATTTAGCTATAAATCCTTCTAGCAACTTTTTATTTCTGCAGCACCTCCATTATGTGCTCCTCCCTACTTCAATGGGATTGCCAGGAAGATTGGTCCTTGGAAATTGGATCCCACCTAGGGCACCAGTGTTGTCTGAGCAGCAAGTCGAATTTCAGAGCGCTGAGTGTGTTCATGTTGGAAGTAGAAACTGAAGGACTCTGATATTTCTTTGATGCAGTTTTGTTTATTTACAAAGAATGCACAAAGTCCTATGTCTCTGAATGCAAAAGGATCCAAGAACAAAAGGAACAGTTTTTAAGCTTATAGTCTCCAAACATCTCGCCAACAGACCCCAAAGCTTTCTTTCTCTAGTTTTTACCAAGGTTAAATTGTACTCAAAGGCTACTAGGCTTTTTTATATTTTTTTTCCTGCCATTCTCTGTCCTTTTTTCTGTGACTACAGTGTCTGCATGGTCTCTTGATATGTCTACATTGCAATAAAATACACACGATTAGTGCACAAGATCTCACTCGGGCTCATGGGGCTTGAGCTGCAGAGGGTATAAAATTGCAGTGTAGATGTTCTGGTTCAGCCTTGCAGAATGAGCCCAGTCAATCTGGGTTCTCCACCAGGATGAGAAGAATAGCTGGAGTTGACAGGATAGCAGCTTTACCGTGTGGAAGACACCATGATAAGTATGTTGACTTCAGCTACAAATAACGTAGCTGAAGTTGCATAAGGTAGATCGATGTGAGGTAGAAGAGGGGGTTAGATTACACAAGGCCATACACATCTTGTTTTAGGTCAAGCTTATGTTTACAGTTATGCTCACTGTGAATTAACCCTATTAACCTCTATGGATTTTTATTTTAACTCAGCTATAACAAGATTTCATGCAGTCCATGACACATTTTTAAAAATGTATTTAAGCAACACATTTTAAAATGACAGGTCAATATTTATTTACTAGTAATAAGGCTTATGCACTTAGCTGGGTGTTGGGGATGGAGGGACTTGAATGAAGCAGCAACGGAAAATTTGGAGTTTTGTTGGGGGCAATTTGCAGGCTTAATTGCTGGGTTTAGTTTAATTTTTTAAGTTTTATTTCAAGGGTGTAGTAAGTGTTAGCTAGGTACTATTTAATATTTATTTTTAGAAACCCCAATATATCAATAAACAAAACAAATAATGAGAATTACAATCACTGTGTTCAAAGAAAAAGACAATAACAAATCATTTAAAATGTAAAGGACCCCTAATATTGAAACTTACTAGTGTCACTGAAATAAAATTGTTATTTTTATAATTTATGAAATTCAAACTCCAAATAGGATTGTATCAACTTGCATCAAAATGGTCATATTTATTAATATTTAAATTAGACTATGAGCACATTATGTTGTAGTTGACAAGACTGCATGGAAAAGAATGAAGGAAAAATTACATGAAGATGAAACTCTTCAGTGGATTTTACTATGATGTAATTGATATTCAGTATATTAAGTGGAAGTTATTAACTGGCGTAATATAAATTCACTAGCTAAAAGCCTGTTTATTTCCCATTATGATTGCTTGCTCCCTTTCAAAAGTACCTTACCCAGTAAGTAGACTCATTGAAATCAGTAAGAACATCTGTTGAGTAAGGTTGTACTCAGTGTAAGGCTATCACAATCTGAACCTAAACTCGTAATATTTATTCTTCCGATGAAAAAAAGCCAAAGATAGAATCACAGACTGTTTTCAGAGCTGTTTAAAGAGCAAGACCACTAATATTTATTCCAGAAAATAATTTCTGAGAATTGTATGCATATTTGTGTTTTACTTTTAGAAAAAGAATTAATAGTTTGTAGAAAAAGAGCATCTTAGTCTAATAATTACATATGCCTTAATTGAAGTAGCAGGAAACATACACTTATTTCTTAATAAATTAAGATGCCAAAATGTATTATAACTAGTGCTTGAAGTGACTGAGATTATCCATTCTCAGAATGAACAGACTACTCAGTATGATTGAAAATTCAATAATAACATTCTAAAAAAATAAGTATTTGCTCAATGAACACTGTATAAATGACATATAGTCTATACACAGTAAAGCTCATGGGTGAAATTGTGGCCCCCTTGAAGACCATGGAAAAACTGTTACTGACTCAAAAAGGCCAGCATGATTTTATGCTATATGATTTTACGAAATGAAGATTAGATTTCAGTACATACCCACAGAGCAGAGAACTACAGTACAGGACGCTCTTCTCTATGAAATTGTAGGCTTTTGTTCTATACTTCGACTTTCATCTGTTTTAACTGCCTCACCACCTCTTATGAATGCCAACTGCTTGGGTAATATGCATTGACCAAGTCTGTGTCTGTGAGATCTTAAGTGGAATCACAATTTGCATATCTAAGAATCCTGAGGACAGAATATAGTTTTCTCTGGGCTGGACCCAGAGAGAGATTTTAAATGGGATAATTTTACATGTCCCTGTTATAATTTTTAATTTAAAAAAACTTAAAGAAGTGTTATGTTATTTAAAATGAGGACTGTCAATGTTTGGGACAGTGTGTAATTTACCTGTTGTAACACTCCCCTTCTCTTTCTCTCAAAAAGGTTTTGAAAAACATCTTCAGTTAAAAGGGAATGGTCACTATAAAAATGGTAACTCACTAGAACAGAGACTCAGAAATATTCACGGTTGTTATTTATGCTTGATTTCTACCACTAATAAGAGAAACCTCTCAGCACTTAAAAACACATGAAAGTAACACAACATCAGTTGGAGTTGCTATTTTATATCACTTTTGTGACTGTTAAAATTGTCATTCAGATTAAATTAAAATAGAATATAAAGTATCACATGCTGAAAAAAATTTACGCAATTATATACACACAAACACTCAGATGAGACTGAATATTTTTTCAAATGGCCTGTGATAGATTCTAAATATATCAACCCTAAATCTTTCTCAAATCTGCAAGGATGCAGGGCCTTCCTGTAGATGACAAAACTATAAACTAATTTACATTTAGCTGTTGAATATGATTTTGTATTTACATCCAATCAGACTAGTTCAATTCATACATTGAAAAAGCAGTGATACTAAACGTGAAAATATTTAATTTTGTTTGTAAAATCTTCAACGTAAACTATAATAAACTCAAACTGGAAGATAAGTTGGTGCTATGGCAAGAAACACTGGTACATCGTAACGTAATGAACTCTAGCTCTGGCTTATGCGGGAGCTAAAATTCAAATTTTGTGATTTTAAAAAAATTGAATTTGAATATTAAAGCAATTTCTGTAACTGTTACTGCTGAGCTTTAGACCAACACCATTATCCACAATCAATGGTTTTTCACTGTATGTAGTTCAATAAATGATGTGAAAATAAAATTCACGTTCCTTAATATGTCTATTTCAGTTAAATTTCACATGATTACTCTAGGAATAGCAATATTTTTAGTAGAATTTTAACTTATATTTTTTTTATTGTTCAGGAATCAATTACTGTAGTTCTAACAGTTAAAATAATTCAGAATGTCCTACTGGAATAATAATTATTATTTATTTGTAGATCTAGTTAAATAAAATGAAACTGAGGAGAATTCCACATGATGTAAAAAGATAATCTTTAAAACCAGCTTTTAAACTCCTAATGTGAATAATTTATACAAAATTATGAAGTATGGATGAATAATGTTAATAGACTGCAAGTCCCAATGACGAAATCCTTTGTTTTCTCTGTCTTTCTATAAAAACAGCTTCTTCCAGTACACTGATTCAGTGTTGAGGGAGCATTCATTTCCTAATATTCCTCACGTTCAGGGGATAAAATCTATTTGTCTTGTCAAGTAACTGGGCTTAGTGGTCAATATACAAAATCTCTCAAGTCCTGCTGCTTTTCCCCCTCTGTTTTGTCTCCCTTTCCTCACAAATTGCTCATAAAGACCAGTGTGATATGGCAAAGATATCTTTTTATTGTCTAAAATTTATACTTTGAGAGAGTTTAAACATTCAAAAATGAATTTTTACTTTGATAATTAAAAATAATGGTTGGAATTTTACATTGTGAATATATTAGATTTATACTGACAAAACATGCATGAAGTGCAATTACTGCTAGTGTTGCTATATTAGTATGAATGTTAATAGCATGTTTGTTTTTGAAATGGTTATGCATTCTGATAAATGTCTGCTTTAATCTAGTCATCTGTGTGTCACTTGTCTAAGTACTCTAATTTAAGATGCCATATCCCTTCTTGTAGCAATAAAGGGGTAAAGCAACATTAATATTAAATAATTAGAAAAACAAAAGAGGAATGATTAAACATATTTACATAATTGAAATAACACTGAGTCGCTGTGGGAAATCGGGACAATGTTGTCTCCTTTCAAAGTAATTCATAATTCAGATTTTTAATTATGGCATATTCATTCATTTAAAGATGATTCTGGATGAGAGGGCCACTAATGAAATACAATCATTAGCATCTAAACAAAGTAATTTAGAAAGTCTCCTTTAGGGGAAAAATTCCTAGAACATCATCAATCACACAAGATATGCAAAAACAAGCAATTAAACCACACACAAGAACTACAACAACCTTATATATTAGTAATGTACACATGAAAACATAACTGATTACAATGATTAGAGTAGGATAGTGTGGTTAATTTGTATGTTATGTAGCTATTCCATGAGAGAATGTACCAGGACAGACGTATCTTCCAGTAAATGAACTTCATGGTATTGATATATGCTTTCAATAAAATACCATATTTTTGATCAATGCCAAGGGGTCAATATAAAAAGCCTGTGATGAAAAACTTGAGTCATGTTCAAGCAGCATAGCGCCCATATCTTAGATCACCCCCCCCCCCAGTACCATTGTGTTTGATTTGGACACACTGTCAAAATGTGGGATTAGCAAATTATTTCATGAGAGAAGCAGGTGCTGCATTAGTTTCTCATTAGTTACTCAAATCCTGCTTTGGGCTTAGAGCAACAAAGTGCTTACAGACCTAATGGGTCAGTGATTTACAGGGGCTCCTTCCACGTACACAATTACAGTTCATTACACATCAGCAGTGCTGAATGGACAGTGTAATTCTGCATGACTTTTAATGCCTGTGTACAGTGTCTTGATAAATGGACACACAAAAGGAATGGTTTTAAACACTTCCCCTTCAGGCTGAATTGTAAGCTTGCTGAACACCTACACCACTTCTTCCTGCTGATTTTTTTAAAAAGAAGGGTTGAAATAGTAGTAGAAAAAAATAAAATAAAAACAAATCACCTTGTTCTGTATGGCTGGAACCTTAGGTGTAGTCTATGCTGGATTTGATAACTACCAGGCTCAGAAGCCAAAATATGTTCTATTGAGTACTCAAAGGATAAAAATACTGGTTAATTTTCAACAGTGCTCCTTCATTTGACTTTACAATTTATAGCAGTGAACATTAATGCAAGAATAGCTTGGTCGAGGAGGAGTTTAAAATTAGAGCACCTCTTCTCATTAGCCCCAGCAGCCTGACCTAGGGTGAACTGAGAAGTAATTTGCTGCCAGATCCTCATTTTGCTTCTGTTATCACTCCTTATAAATGGAGCGCGGCAATTTATTGTAGCACCTCGAGGAGTCAAGAACATAATGTGTAAAACACATACAAAAAAAATCTTTCTTCACTTTCATTAACACCCAGCACATAGAGACTGTTCATTTTTCACTCTAATGAAGGGGTGGGGTGGGGGAAGGGGGATCTTGAATCTAAAGCTTTCCATCATGTGAAGAAGTCCTCCTCAGGCCATTAGACAGAAGCTGAGTTGGACTGAAGAAAGGTCATTGACAAGAAACACAGAATAGCAATATGAGGAAAAATAGAAAATGGATAAAGGAAGAGACTTTAGAAACCTCAGAGGAAGGAAAGTACATTTTCTGCATCAGTGATCAACCCTTCTTGTCTCTATGTGCATTTTCTATTGTCGATGAAGAAAAGAATATCTGTTTTTTTATTTTAGCTGGGAATTGCCATAGTGTTTGGTCAATTCTCATTTCTTCACCTTTGATCTGACCTTACAAGATGTATTAAAAGGCTTACTTTTAAGGGATCATTGTCTGTTGTCGAGCTCTCCATTTTTCTTTTTTAAGCAAAAAAATGCACAGTACTACATTTTAATGTAATTATATAACTGACAATTTCCACTTAGGGAAATCTTTTGTTTCTCTCTGATTAACAGGTTGTTTTTGTAGCTCTCTACCACTGCATCTGAGGAAGTACCTACATACAAATCAATTCAGTAAATTAAAATTATTCATAGAATAATAGAAAAACTCCCCAAAAGAGTTAGGTTTATAGTTTAATTTAAACACGTGCCAAATGAAAAAATAAAACCAGTTTTTATTTTTCAAAGCAAAATCGTACATAGCACATACTTATGTATGCCAGGAGCCTATACTAACAGGGTATGTTAATCTCAGAAAATCATTTATAGTTTTATTTTTACTTCAGTGTGTTATGATGGGAATTACACATTCTACTCAGAAAAATGGAACCTTGAAGTACTCTAATTTGCAATAACCCTATGTGTGATCACCACTAAGGAATCTGTCCTTTTCTCCCTAGGGCCTTATAATTTCTATTAATAATGACGATGGTTGTGTATGTGAGGAAAAAAGGGAAAAAATCTTTGTAATAATGAGCAAGAATAAGATACCTACCTGAATTTTTCTTGAATGTATATTGTGGCTGCTTTCCAGATACCATTGCTGAGTTTTCCCTCTGTGTAAACTAAGAGCTGATGAGTGAAGCAATTTCCATATCTACTACATATTTAAGAAAGTTTGTGTGTCTGTCTGTCCATCCATCTGTGAGTCTGTTCAAAAACTCCTCCTAAACAGTAAGAGCTGGGACCACCCAGTTTTGGTATGCAGCTTCCTCGGATCATAATTTAAAGCAAGATCAGGGTTTGGTTGTTCCAGAACAATGGGATGTGCATGGATGAAATTTTTTCTTATCAAACGGAAAGGGAGGGGTGTGCTAGCAGGGACAGTTATATTCACAAATAACCCCTGGGGGCAGCAAGCATGGGGGGACAGTTATACTGCTGAATGACCACAAGTGGGTAGCAAGGCCCCTGCTATGCTAGCCTGTCCTGGGGAGCAGCCGCTGGCCAGTCACACAGCCTCTGCAGCTCCCACCTCCTGCTCTGAGCCCCCCCTCCAACTCCTGCCTTGATTCCTACACTCCAGCCCCTTGCCCTGAGCCCCATCTTATCCCCAACCCAAAGCCCCATCTCACCATCCAACCCTGTCTCCTGCCCCCACACACCTCCAGCCCCCTGCCCTGAGCCCCTCCTTACCTCTAAACATGACTGCTGCACCCCATACCCTCAGCCTCCTTCCCTGAGCCCCCCAGGCCCCAAAGACCCTGCCTTGACTCCTGTACCCCCACACCTTCATCCTCCTGCCCTGAAGGATCTGAACAATACCAGGTAAGTCTCCTAGTTTTTCTCTAAATGCCTTCCAGCTTAGGTGAGCAATATCGTGAAACAAATGTTCTATTCCTTTCGAGTTTCTTTACTGGGCAATTTACATACAGTGGAAATCAGAATTCAAGGTATACAACAGATATAATATTGAAAAATAAACACTTGATATCAATACAACCTATGTTTAATTTTGTGAAATATAGTCTGATGAATAAGTCTCTTTCTGGAAGCCAAAATGCAGATGCTTATGTTAAACATCAGCAAAGCCAAGAATCATACAAAATGAATGGCTGCAGTGTGGAATTGAAGGTAAAGAGTGGGCTTATGTCTCCAGAAGTGTTTTCTTTTACTCTTCTTTAACAGGCACCATTATTATTTTTGTGCACTTTAAAAAACAAAGGAGACTTTAAAAATAATTTGACCATAAGTACCATAAGGGAGTCCGCTTTATGTAAAACATAGTGATTTAGCAAATGCCAATCTGAGTAAAGATTGTGATAACTTGTGTTATTTAAAACTCTCTGATTGTATTGCATATAAATTTCAGTTTTGATCATTTATATTAATTGGGCTACTTGTTTGAGCAAAATTATGCATGTGCTTTACTGTTTCTGAGGATGGGGACCATTTAGGATATAACATACATTTGTGACATCTTTTTCATTTTTGTCTGTATTGTCTAAAATAATGTGGGAATTATGTTTTCTCACTGAAATCCTAGTACCATCCTTTAAATTAATTCAGATACTATCTCTGGAACTTGAATAAACACAGACAACTTCCAGGCCATAAATCAATAGCCTACCTGGATTATATAAGAAAATGCCTCTTATTATCAGCACATCCACCCAAAAGCAGATGGAATAATTACAGCTCATATGTGGAATTAATATGATCAGCATTGATGAGCAGCTCAAATGATGACATTGTAGGATTATGCCACACTTTATACTAAACCAAACCAAAAGTGAGCAAAAACATTCACAGAATTGGCATCAGGCCAAGACCACAAAGCACTAATCTACTAGTAATATGGATTAAATATGATACAGTAAATCACAAGGTGCCGTGTTGTATTTGTAGCTGGGATGTTTTATGAATCATAGGGCAATCGGTTCTATTAACTATGAGACATACATGCATACATACAGTGCAGTAGGTCCTCTCCCACAGAATGCCTTCACCCTTTGTCTGAGAAAGTCAGGGATTTCCTTCAAGACTTCCCTCCTGTTCATGCAGTAGGTGATTGGGTATAGGAGAGTGAAGTGGTGCCAAGGCATGATACTGGTCTTTTAAGAGGGAAGGAGCCAGTGCACATATGACTTGCGTGCTGCTTCCCAGCTGCGATCAAAAAAGGGCACCAGGCCTATGTTAAGGGAGAGCTCTTCTTTCCCCTCTTCCCCTTTCAAGGAAGTCAGGAAAAGCAGGTGAGAGCTGTGTGAGGAGGCAAAAAAAAAAACCAACCAAAAAAACAGGCTCAGGGAGAAATATGAGCAACAGCAAAGAAGTGTTGGAAGGCAGAGGCAATAGGAAAAGCTAAAGGTAATAGGAAATGCCTGCCATGTTAAAGGCAAGCCTGAACAGAGGATAGGGTTGCCAACCCTCCAGGATTGTCCTAGAGTCTCCAGGAATCAAAAATTAATCTTCAATTAATGATAACGTCATGTGATGGAAATCTCCAGGATTTCATTCAATCAGTGCTGGCAACCATAAGAGGCTCTTAGAAGATGTGGAAGAACTAGCCTTGTGAGGAGAATCTGAACCCAAAACATCTATCATTGTGGATCTTAACAAGCATGGAGATCTGGAGGAGTGCAACCTTGTAGGAAACCTCTTTGTAGCAGCCTGAGTAGAAGGCAGCAAGAAGATGAATCAAGGATCAAGGGTTTGCTCCTGGAGGAAGTTTCCTCTGAGATGGGGTAGGCCTCACCTGGAGGATGCTTGGTTAAATGAATTAATGTAGGGAGCCCTATCATGGGAGATGTGACATGGCTATAGGAAAAAACTTGCTGGAGAGAAGTGGGTCTTGGAACTCTCAAGTGGAAGAGTAGAGTCCTGGAAGAGTGGAGAAAGGAACTGTGACCAAATAATGATTCCAAGAGCCAGAGAGACATTTGAATGTGATTGAAGCGCTACTGTGTTTTAACTTTGTTTTATTTGGGAGATTTGAGAGAAATCTCAATGGTTCCTTTCACAAACAAATATTATGTGACAAACAATGGCCCCAAACCTCTTTAACTTAATCATACAAGTACTCTCACCAAAGCCAATGGAATTCTTAATCTGAGTAAATTGAGCAGGATTTGTACAAATGAGGGATGGGTGATAAGGGGAGGGGGAGGAGAGGAAGAGAATGACATCAAAATCCTCTCTTTGAACCTTCACCCCAAGAAATGAACCAAACCAAACTTTTATTGAGGTTCTTAAAAGAGTTCGGCTTAATTTTTGTGATGCTTCTTATTCTCCCCATAAAGAATAGGAAATACAGCATGAGCTAATATGAGTCTTATCAACCACTTTTGTAAACTCAAAAGGATTGCAAAAAGTTTAGACAGTAATTGACTAGGTTGAATTGTGAACAGGAATATCTGCTCTTGATGATTAAGTGTTTGCTTATATTATATCTTAGAAATCAAGTTGGTTGAAAAAGGAGTAGCAAAAGGAGGGAATTTAATGAACCTGGAAACTTTGAATTGTTTTGTTTCTGAAAGGAAGGATTTTTCATTCACTTAACATTTTTCAAAATAGTTTATTATTACAATATTGGTTTTAAAAATTTCTTTTAAAAATTGTTAATTTTTTTCTTTCCCCTTTTTATTCCTTTCTTCTTCCTCGCTCTTATTCCATTCTGCCAACAAAAAAGGAAGTTGAGTGAAGAGGAAAAGAAAGGGGTAAGGCAAAACACCAAACTGAAAAAATCAGAATCCCCAAATGACTAAATTTTTCACTTTCCATAAGGATGGCCATCCTGGATCAGACCAATGGTCCATCTAGCCCAATATTCTAAAGTGAAGAAATACCACCACATTGACCACAAGGCTTGTTACCCTGTCAAAGAAAGCTATTAGTTGATTTTGACATGATTTGTTCTTGACCAATCCATGCTGTCCATTACTTATCACATCATTTTCTAGAAGTTTGCAATTTGAGGATTGCTTGATTATTTGCTCCATTATCTTTTTGGGTACTAAGTTAGGGTGACTGATCTGTAATTCCCCAAGTTGTCTTTATTTCCCTATTATAGATGGTCACTATATTTGCGCTCTTATGTTTTCCAATGTGAATTACTTTGCATTTATCTACACTGAATTTCATTTGCCGTTTTGTTGCCCAGTCACTCAGTTTTGTGAGATCCATTTTTTAACTCTTCACCTCAGCTTTGGATTTAACTATCATAAGTAATTTTGCATCAGCTGCAAACTTTGCCATCTTCCTGCTTATCCCAGTCCCCAAATCATCTATGAATGTGTCAAAGAGCACTTGTCCCAGGAAGGGGACATCACAATTCACTTTCTTCACTATGAAAGCTGATCATTAATTTCTACCCTTTGTTTCCTGTTTTTAGCCCATTATTGATCCATAAAAGGACCTTCCCTTTTACACCAAGACTGCCTATTTTGTTTAAGAGCCTTTTGTGTGGGACCTTGTGAAAGGCTTTCTGAAAGTCCAGATACTACACTATCTTCACTGGCTCACCCTTGTCCTCATGCATTTGATGCTCTCAGAGATTTCTGATAGATTGTTGAGGCTTGGTTTCTCTTTTTACAAAAGCTGCGTTGACTTTTATTCATCCTATTATATGAATCTTTATTTCTGAAAATTCTGTTCTTTGTATAATTTCAATCATTTAGCCTTGGACTGAAGTTAGGCTTAATGGCCTGTAATCACAAGGATCATGTCAGGGGCCCTTTTTTTTTTTTTTTTTTTTTTTTTTATTTAAAGCAGCATTATATTAGCTATCCCACAGTTATCTGGTTCAGAGACAGTTAATAGTTCTGCAATTTCATATCTGAGTTCCTTCAGGACTCTTTGGTGAGTGCCATCTGGGTTCTACCTTACTACTTTTTAATTTATCAGTTGCTCCAAAATCACCTCTACTTTCCACTTTTGTCAAAAAGAGAGAAAATTAAAAATAACCAATAGTTTTTACAAAAATATTGTTTCTTTTTAAGGCCCATTTTGAACACACATTTTTACTTGAAAAATGGTAACTACTTTTTCTTATCTGAAGAGGAGGCCAGGCTATTGTTGTATTTGACTCAGAACTCTTTTTTTGTTATTTAAAAACAGTTTTTGTAATTATCAGATAATTTTCTTTGTGCTGAGATCTTTTATCTTTAAAATCTATTATTTTGACTACATATATTCTGCCCCCATGTATATTTTGCTTTTGTTTTAATCTATATTCCTTTTTGCTCCATGGACTCTATTCAGACCTCTCTCGCTTTGTGGATACCTTTCTCTTTCTCCCTCTCTTTCTTGGTTTTGTTCTGTTAATTAATCTTATGAACTAAAAACAATAAAGTATTTCTCACTTTGTAGTGAGGGAACTTTCAAGCTGACTGTTACCCTGTATAGAACTTGCATGTCTATAAGGAAGTGAGTACTTGATGAGGTAGCCAATCAAACCATAGCAGACTATGGAACTAGTCCAACCACTGCCAGCAGTAATTCAGACTATTTTAGACACTAACATTCTGACAGCTTGTTCTTATGATAAAGATGTTAAATTAATGCCATTTTCTTTTCTTGTTAATCTATTCTTATGGGTCATACTGAAATAAGACTATGATGATACAAAATTATAATAATAAATACTGTAGTAATTTCACAATTCTTCATAGGTGCTATTCACAGTACTTTCACATGCTAATGTATTATCTTTTGCTTCGTGACAATGATTTTTTTAGATGCCATCCAGTCTTTTAGTTTGGAATATCTTATACTTGATCCCTCTAATTCTTTTATTTTGCAAGAACATACCTTCCCATTTTAGTATCTCAGTATGTTTCTACTTTTACAGCTTTCTCTTTGCCTTGTAAGAAACTTCTTTTTTTTTTTTTTTTTTTTTTTTTTTTGCATCCTCTGCATTCCAGAAAGTAAATGATGTTTTCAAATGGGTTCTCAGGACAATAGAAACTAGAGATGATCAAACAGTGTAACAAAACAACTCTGATTGAAAAAATATTTTCGTAAATAAAAGTGGAAAATTCAGTTTGCTATCATTTTGTGGAGTAAGAAATTATTCATGAAAATCTGAAAGTTTCTGAACATGAGTTCACAAATTCTGAAAGTTTCACAAATTGTAGGACAAATAATTTTGCCTGAAGACTCATAGTTAAAATTATTTATTTGTTATTCCCTATTTGCTATTTTCTGTTTAAAAAAATGTCATCCAACCAAGGAACAGAAATATTCCAAGTGATATAGGCAATCCGATCTCATAACATTACATACAAATTGCGAATAGCAAACTGATCAACTCGGAAAACCCATACTCTGGAAAGTATTTGTGCAAATAATTTGAGGAATACGTATGAATTACAAAATCCTTAGATGACAAATAGGATCAATTCACAATTACCGTAATTACTCGAGTAAAAAAGGGGGATAGACTAACAAATGAAATTTGTAAAAACTAGTTTAACCATCTCTAATAGAAAAGTTCTAATGAAAAGTGAATATGCTTTGAAAAATCAGGATTGTACCACCCAAGCATCACTTTTTTGGTCTGCATCAGGTTATCCCTAAGTGAGTTATGTTATTACTTATTGCTAAATTAGGTTCAGAGTTGAAGGTTTTCTGCTGACAGAAGCCACTTGAGTTCCCCCTTCAATCCAGTAGCAATATTCCCTTGCAAGCATGGATACCTGTATTCTAACTCCAGCAGCAACTCTCTCTAGATGTATTTTATTGGGTTCACATTTCTTGTAATGTGTTAGATATAGTGAGGGGACCACATCCTCTGGATTCAATTTAATAGCCTCAATTACAGGTGGAAGCCATACAGTATGTAAATCAGTACACATGAGATGTGACATAATTACGAGGTCATTGTGGACAATGTTTTGCTGAAGTGCTACTTAACGTGAGTAATTTCAGTGCTGAAAGTGTATTTTTTCATATTTGAGAGCTAATGTATTGAATTGTTCTTTCAGAAACATAGTTCCAATTGCACTGTAATGTTAGCAGAAAAGTATTAACATCCATATTTCCACAACCCAAGTGCTCAGCATTAAATCAGCAGATAAACACACATACAGCCAGGCATAATTTGGTAGGGATTCTCAAAGGTAATGTTAAGTGTCAGAATGTTATGAAAATTAGGCTATGGAGTTAGTGTACATGCAAGGACACTGAAGGGTTGCCTGGTCTGAGGCTGAGCAAATGGGAAATAGTACATGTGCACTTGACTGGGATATTCAGAAAGGTTTGTGGAAGTACTCTGTAGCCTATGAGTGTAAGAGAAGTTGGGGGGCAGGAGATCACCGATTAGGGTGACCAAGTTTCCCTAAACTGAAAATGGGACACTGGGTAAGCAGCAATGCCAGACATCTCAGGCCAGGCCCACCTGTGGCATAGCCTACTCAGTAGGGCTTGGGGAGCAGTAATGGTGAGTGGCAATTAGCCCAAGCTGGCCCGCACAACAGAAGTTCTGCTACAGAGTTGTCAGCCTGGGCCTGCCACACTGGGGCTGACAGAATAAGCCCTGTCAGGCAGGACTGATGGCCTTAGCTCTGCTTTGTGTGGGAGGCTGACAGCCTGAGCTGGATCTGACAGGCTACGCCCCACTGAATGGGGCTGGCTTGAGCTATCTGGCATTGCCACTTGCCTGAGCAGAAATCGGATATTGTGACTTTTTTTGGCAAACTGGTCATTTGCCCTGTTTGCTTTGGCCAAATGTTCCCCCACGCTCCTTCTAGGGCAACAGCAAATAGGACAAATATCCAGTTTTACAAAAAAAAGTGATGACAGTTGGGACAGAACTTAAAAAGGAGACTGTCCCAGCTAAATTGAGATGTACTGACTCATTGTTTTCAATGTAATTGTCCTTATAGACACTGAAGAAATAAAGTCCTCCTGCAGACAACACCTGTTTTGTTGCAACTCTTGGCATGGGGCCACGTATAAATGTTAATAAATTGCATTTGCTGCTTCAACAGAATGGCAATGGAGAGTTTTTGCTTTAAGGTCAATGAAGCCAGGCTTTTGCCCGGTATCAGACAGTCTTCAGAAGTCTTACCCCAAACAGTGTTTTACAAAGCTTACAAGAGGGCTGCAGAAAGAAGGAAGACCTAGTGATTAAGGGAAACTATCCTAGGACTTGGGAGATGTGTGTACAATTTGCTGCTCTGTCACATACTTCCAGTGTGGCTTTGGGCCAATTATTTAGCCTCTCTCTGCCTCAGTTCTTCATCTGTAAATTGGGGGATGATAGAGAAGTACAACCTTACAAGGGAGTAAATACATTGAAGACTGTGAGGTGTTCAGGAAACATATAAGGACCTAAAGTAGAGGTCTCCAGATCTCCCCTTCAACATCAATCACTATTGTACAATGGTGAAATACCAGTTTATTCCTATATAAATTGGACATACTAATATGTCAACTATAATTAATCAGTACTTACTTAATTCTTCCTTAGTAGAGCATGTTTCATTAAACTGACTCTTACACAATAATTCCCAGTGAGTGCCCTGATCAGTCTTCTTATTTAATTTCACATTGAGTTTCACGTTCTGTTTCTAGTTTCTTCCGTTTGTCCTTTCATCTTTTTTCTATGCTGATTTTCATTTCACTTACCCTGTGACCAACCAGAAAGGCAAAATATATGGCATTTTGAGAAGCTGTATCAAACCTTTCTCTGTTAGATGGCTGTCAAGTTTATGAGTGTGTATTCCAGATAGCACCATTTCTCTCTTTCAACTTTATTAAATGTTGTCACTTCTGGCACATAAGTATCTTTCAGTCCTGTTAAGAAGCTGTGGGCCCAACTATCTTCTGGCATAACTGCACAGGCATCAGTGGAGTTATGTCACCAGATAATTTAGGCTTTTAAAACTGAAATTTCATATTTAATAGAACAATAAAAAACAAACTGCAGAGAATGAGGTACTGGGTGTTTGTGTGCTACTGCCCGCTTTAGGCTGAGCAGGTAGAAATATGCCCTTTGGTTTGCTCGGTATAGATCCACATTAATGAAATGCTAAGGGTTATTCTCTTTAGGTATCTGCATGCATGCAGTTGTCTGACTGTGTCATTTGTATGTATGCAGCCTTAGATCACATCATGTTTCTCTCCCTCGACAGCATTACTGCTTCCACTTCTCTACAAGGTTGGGAAGTACAGTGTATTTAACTGCACTGTGTGCAGCTCCCAGTAGTTTGAGTGTTTACTACTTTCAAAAGACAGAAGATGAGACTTAAGTCAAAGTTCATCTGATTATTTAGTTGAATTTGGTACTCTATAAATCAAGCACACCAGTCAGATGTAAGTGAGTACAGCAGTGCACAGATCCTCACAAAGATTGCTGAGCCTTCCTTTGTAAAACACTTTTCCAACTAACATGGCATATATTCGTACTTATGTGGAATGTAGTTATATTTTGAAAGAATCATTAAAACCTCTAGAAAACAAAATCAAGGACATAAAAGTTAGCTGAATATTCTAATATGGGAACTGAGCTTTTGTCTTGCACAACCAACTTCATGTCCTTTATTAATCACCCCAAAGAGTGCTAGATACTTGATAGGAAAACACAGAAATAGATGGATCCTGCCCCAAAGTATTTATATACTACATTTTTTATTTGAGTGGTGCACTGTGGTGTCCTCCTTACATTCGCCCTGAAAGGGTTAAGGCAAGCCAGAGGGTTCAATTCCCAGATTGCCACCTAATTGGCTAGTGATTAAGACTGCAAGAAAAGCCTTAATTAGAAGAAGCTCAGCTGTGCTGTAACAGGTGGGGTCTATATAAGCCAGGAGGCTGGCAGCAGAAGGGACAGCTGGGAAAGTCTGCAGTTACTTCCTAGAAAAAGGAAGGAGTGGTGGGAGACTGCCAAAACATGTAGCCTCCAGTTGCTCCCTGGAAAGAGGAAGTGGTGAAACTGGCAGACTCAGAGAAGGAAGGAAGAGCCATATGGTTAGGAGAGGGCTCATGGACATGCATCAAGTTAGAGGGTGGAACAGACCTTGTCTGTTGACTATAGAGTCCTGGAGCTAGAACCAAGAGTTGATAATGGGCTTGGGTTCCCCAACCAATCATTAGGGCAGTGACACCAGCAGGGTGGTGCCTAGGAAGCATACCTGAGCCCATTTAGGATGAAAGGTAAGGGAGCCTGGGGTTCCCTGAGCCCTTTCATAGTCCAGCCCTGGCTCTGGAAGGTAGGGTGGGTTGGAGAGAGCTGTTAGGGGCACAGGGCTGGGTTGGTAGAGGGATGCAGTGAGGGAAGATAGGGGTGCAGTCCTATTTCCAGCACTAGGAGATTGGGCTATACATGATGGCTACGTCTACACTGGCCCCTTTTCCGAAAGGGGCATGCTAATTTTACAGGTCGTAATAGGGAAATCCGCGGGGGATTTAAATATCCCCCGCGGCATTTAAATAAAAATGTCCGCCGCTTTTTTCCGGCTTTTAGAAAAGCCGGAAAAGAGCATCTACACTGGCCCCGATCCTCCGGAAAAAAGCCCTTTTCCGGAGGATCTCTTATTCCTACGGAAAGAGCGTCTACACTGGCCCCGATCCTCCGGAAAAAAGCCCTTTTCCGGAGGATCTCTTATTCCTACTTGAAAGGAATAAGAGATCCTCCGGAAAAGGGCTTTTTTCCGGAGGATCGGGGCCAGTGTAGACGCTCTTTTCCGGCTTTTCTAAAAGCCAGAAAAAAGCGGCGGACATTTTTATTTAAATGCCGCGGGGGATATTTAAATCCCCCGCGGATTTCCCTATTACGACCTGTAAAATTAGCATGCCCCTTTCGGAAAAGGGGCCAGTGTAGACGTAGCCATTGTGACAGCATCAGACTTGAAAAGTAATGGAGGGGAGATAGATAAGCCTCAGACTGAGGAGATCTTTGTTCCAAGAATAACAGGGAGGGGCTGGTCTAGAACTAGCAGGTGCAATTGGGGCAGTAGAACACCTGGGGATAATTGACCAGGTCTGCAGAGTCAGGCCAGCATGGGCAGATTATGGCACCTGGGGTTAACTAAGGAAAACCAGTTGAGACTGGCTATAAAAGGATCTTGCTGACAGTTGGTGGTGAGCATGTGTCGCTGAGAGGACAAAGCACTGCTAGGACCAGGAAACATCAAGTGGATGCTAGGAGGACAAACTGGAGAGAAGAAAGGTGCTGGGGGAGATGTGGGAAAGTAGCCCAGGGGTCTTGGAGCTGTCTTATAGCAAGTGTTGTGGGCTCACACAGGCAGCTACTATTACAGGGCCTTGGGCTGGAACCCGGAGTAGAGGGTGGGTCCAGGTTCCCCCCAACACCCTGTCACGTTATTGGATTGGGAAGGGAGCAGTCGGGTCACTGCTGCACGCATGGGGGGGAGGGGGTGTTTGCTCCGAAAGTGGTACAAAGGGGGCGAAGTGAGGGGTAAAACAAAAGCTTACTTTCTTCTGATTCTGTATCTGCTCTTCATATAGCTGTATAATGTCTGTGTGTGGAGTTAGGAATCTGTACTCTGTATGGAGACTGGAAGTCTCTCTGAATGTGCTTGAGTAATGGGCTAGGAATGTTTGTCTGTGGACATGCTAATGAGCGAAGCTCCAGGGAACAATGGGCCTCTGAAGACCAAAGACACACCTGGCCACTGGCCATGTGACTCCCTCCAGCTTGGAAGATGCCAGGAGGGGGTATAAGTAGGCCATGTGGCTGACTCCATGTGGGACTCAGATCCGCTTTTGACCCCAGATGCGGCCTCGCAGGGAATCATGAGCCCGGAAGAACTGTGGACCCATCCTGCTATAGGATGTGCAACAGGGACTTTTAAGCCAGCAGCTATAACATCTCTGCTAGAGCCTGCATTGAGAACTGGGAGATTCGATGCATGTAATGTATGATTATTTAACAACCTTACACTCATGCTTTTATTTTTTGTAGTAATAAACCTTTAGATTGTAGATTCTGAAGGATTGGCTCAGCGTGATTTGTGGGTAAGATCCAGAGTGTACATTGACCTGGGAACTGTGGCTGGTTTCTTGGAACCGGACAGAACTTGTTCAGGGAAGGTGAGATTGGGTTCTAAAACCCCTCACCTGTGTATGAGGCCCAGCGCCATCTGGGGCACAGATATTGCTGGGGTGTCAGAGGAGTTTTGCTCGTGAGGCTTCAGGCAGGCAGCTGAAGCGCTCTGTGGGACTGATTTGTGGCCTGTTTGGAAAGGTCTCCAGTCTGGGGGCTGTGAGGAGCCCTGAATTTGAGCAATTCTCCCTGAGCGGACGCCCTTAGCTGTGCCCAGAGCTGGCCCGGTCCGTCACACACCCACCTCCCCATTTCCACTCAGGGAAAAGACTGTGGAGATTGTTCTCCCCTTATATCACATGCTGGCCATTGATGAAAAGAGCTCGGTAAACAGCAATCTAATGCCCTATGGCTATGTCTACACTGGTGAGTTCTTGTACAAGAACACATCCACACTGCCATGTGCTTTTGCGCAAGAGCTTCCATGGCAGTGTGGACACTCTCTTGCGCAAGAAAGCTCTAAGGGCCGTTTTAGCCATAGGGCTTTCTTGTGCAAAAAACCTCTGCCACGCATCCACACTGCCCTCTTGTGCAAGAGCTCTTGCGCAAGAAGGCTTATACTTCTTAGAAAAGAGCGTAGCTCTTGCTCAAGAAGCCCTCTCTTCCCACGTAAGAGCAGGTGGGCAGTGTGGACGCTCTGTGGAAGAAGGGCTGTTCTTGCACAAGAACCCACCAGTGTAGACATAGCCTAAGGGTATGTCTACACTACAGCATTATTTAAGAATAGTTATTTTGAAATAGCTTATTTTGAAATAATGCATCTACACACAATGCATTTAGAAATAGCTTTTTGCTATTTCGAAATAGCACGTCCACACTGAGTGGACACTGAATAGCATTTAAGGCTGACCGGAACCAGGTCCGGCAGGGCATCAGGTAAGGAGTTACTTTGTGTGGCTGCTGCCTGAGGCTATCTGAGGCCTGTGTTTAATGGGAACACCCCTGCTACACAACCAGTTCTCAGCTTTCCCTGCCTACCTCGATGAGGGACAGCAAAGCATTTTGTCTCTGCGTGCTCTGGTTGCCCTCACTTGGGACATCATACCACTCTGCAACATGGAGCCAGAGCTGCCCTGGGAACTCTTGTGCTTCTCGTGGTTGCATTGCTGTGAGCCTGGCTGCACTTTCTGCAGGCTGCCATCCGGGAGGTCCACTGGGGGACTGTCAGTATCCAGGAGGCCCTGCGGGAGAGCTCCCACCCTGAGGAGCACTAAGAGCCTCCCTGGTCTGCCCCGCTGGGGGGCTTGTGCCTCATTCCTCCCTCACGTCCTTCCATTTACCCCTCCCTAGCCCCCCTTCCTGATGTCAAATAAAATACATGTAGTTTCATGAACACACACTCTCTTTAATAAAACCGGAGGGGGGGGGGGCGGAATGGAACTCTGAGACTGGGGAAAGGAGGTGGGAGAGGAGAGAAGAGAGGGTGGGAGAAGGAAGGGGGGAAAACTGGGAGGAGGGAGCTGGAAGGGGGAAGGGAAGTTCAGTGTTGGGGGTCTCGCCAGACCAACTTGATTTTCATGCAAACCTGCTCCTGGGTTCGCATGTGTCCGTTGGTGGCCAGGATGGCAGCTATCCTGACATAGATGGCCACATTCCTCTATCTAGTGCAGAGATCATGGATGTTGGGGGCATCCCCCCGAATTTGAATAAGATCCATGATCTCCACCCTGGACCAGGAAGGCACCCACCTTCTCTGGGCCCTGCCAGCTCCTGGGAGCTGGCAGACTGCTCCTGGGGAGCAGTGGAGGGCTGGCTGCCAGTGGTTTGCTCGCTCATGTTTTGGGGCCACTGGGTCAGGGGCAGTGACTGCTGGCTCTGGGCTGGCAGGCTTGGAGCTGGCACAGGCACTGTGGCCAGAGTCAATCCCTTCAAGGGCTCCAGGGAGGGAGAGGAGTGTTGTTTGTTGAGGCTGGAGTGGCCACCAGGACACCCTGGGAAGGCTGGAGGACCCCTATTTTGATATAAGTATCTACGCAGCACTTATTTCAAAATAGCTATTTCGAATTTGGCATTATTTCTCATGGAATGAGATTTACCAAATTTGAAATAAGCACTCTGCTATTTCGAATGTATTTTGAAATAGCGGTTTGGCTGTGTAGACGCTAGGAAAGTTATTTCGAAATAACTTTGCTGTGTAGACATACCCTAAGGGCTCGTCTACACTGGCCCCTTTTCCGGAAGGGGCATGTAAATTTCACCAGTCGTCGTAGGGAAATCCGCGGGGGATTTAAATATCCCCCGCGGCATTTAAATAAAAATGTCCGCCGCTTTTTTCCGGCTTTTAAAAAAGCTGGAAAAGAGCGTCTACATGGGCCCCGATCCTCCGGAAAAAGTGCCTACTTCAAAGTGCCTACTTCAAAGTGCCTACTTCAAAGTAGGAATAAGACCCTCCGGAAAAGGGCACTTTTTCCGGAGGATCGGGGCCAGTGTCGACGCTCTTTTCCGGCTTTTTTAAAAGCCGGAAAAAAGCGGCGGACATTTTTATTTAAATGCCGCGGGGGATATTTAAATCCCCCGCGGATTTCCCTACGACGACTGGTGAAATTTACATGCCCCTTCCGGAAAAGGGGCCAGTGTAGACGTAGCCTAAGTGTGGTGCCTAGAATTGGGGGCTGCTGAAGCTAATCCACTTGGAAGTGCAGAGCCCAGTGAGTTAAAGTAGGTACTTTGTGACAGTACCTCAAACTTCAGGCTCCCAGTGACATGGCAACTGCAGTTCGAGCCCAGCCACACAAAGAGAAGAGGGCTTGTTAGCAGTGCGAGAGAAGCACACCATGTGACCCCTCAACAGCTGCCTGCTGAGCACTTGTAATTTATGCTAGTTCCTCCCCTGCCCTTGCCAGTGGGAGCTGCACCTGTGGACAAAGGGCGTGGCACCATACAGACCCCCTGGCTACCGCTATGGCTAGGAGCTGGGCATGCTGGCTGCTACTTTAAATGGGACCCATACAGCAGGTTTCAGGGAGCCTGCCTGCCCCAGTACATGGCATTCCCAACCAATCAATGACCCTGGCAGCAGTGCTGACCAGAGCCACCAGGTTCTCTTTTTGTCTAGTCCAAAACCGGACACCTGGTCACCTTAGTTTTAAAGAATAGTCATTTTCCACCAAACCAATTTTTCTGTTCTAGATGCAAAACAGTGAGAGCAAGATTATTTCTTTGTCCGGTAGTATTGAAATGGCTATGGACTGGGGTTCAGAGGTCACTCTTTCAGGAAGTTGAAGACTTAGGCCAGGTCTACACTGGGTGGGGGGAAGGTTGGCTTAAGGTATGCAACTCCAGCTATGTCAATAATGTATCTGGAGTTGACATACCTTAACCCTATCTTGGTGCCGTCTCCACAGCAGGAAGTTAATGGGAGAAATGCTCCTATCAACTTCCCTTGCTCCTCACGACAGGAAGGAGCATTGGCGCCGATGGGTGTGCGCTCTGCATTTGATTTAGTGGTTCTTTACTAGACCTGCTAAACCAAACTCCAGAAGGTTGATTGCCAGAGTGTCAATCCTCTGGTATGTGGGGATGTGGCATCTGATTCCTACAAATCTTTATTCCATTTCCCAGCCCCTTCCTTCTCGTGGCCACTTAGGCTTTGGCTACTCTTGTGGACTGAGGGAAGGACAGAGAAGGGGAGGAGAAGAAAAATGCACACAATAAATTACTTTTTTTCACAATAATTTGTTTCCCTCCATCTGATTTTTGTGCAGGAAGCAAGCACATGAATCATTGTGATTATGAATAGCAGATTATATTAACAAAAATGTCAAAGCAGGTGACAGATCAAGTTATTTCTCACTATTTTATGCATTCAATCTTTAGTTATGCAAAATAAGATTATTGAGATTTTTGGAACAGGTGCTAAGAGCTGTTGCATGATTACTTATTAAGACTTTTCAGAGGGAAAAAGAGACAACTCCTGGGTTAATGATCTTCAGGTGGATCAATTTCATAATCCCCAGACTACCCAGTCTGGGGGCTAAGAATGTCTCTCAAAATACATAAGCAACCTTTGCACACTTTAATATAAAAATGACAATATTTTTTCAGGATAATGTTTAGTCAGAAAAATTATCTATGTTAAGTCACTGGAGAACCAATTTAAAAGCTGATGGAAGACTTCAACGAGCAACAACAAAAATCACACCTCATAAAGCTGCAGCCTAAAGTTCCTCATGCACACTGGATAATTGTGTGCACAGTAGATATTAGAACTGGGTTACTCAAGTTAAATGGGTAAATAACTTTGCTTTGTTCTTGCTTCTTAGCCACCAGCATTGGAAAGATCAATTGAAAGTTATTTAAGGACATGTTACTTAAAGACAATTACTAAAATACTCAGTATCCGTACAAGATTAAAACATTCACTATATAGATGAAATAATTGCAATCAGGAGAGGGGAGTTAGCACAACTGGAAGATTTAAATGAATAGCTAAAGTCTATGTATAACACAATCAGATTTTCAACATTGTTTAGTCCTGCCTGTATTCATTTTCTGGATGTTTGATTAATATACATCATGGCTAATTCAGCAGTGAGATGTTCAGAAAAGTGTAGCTGGTAGTATAGCAACTTGCACCTATCCTCATTAATAAAAAGCCTAGTATATAGTTGTTTCAGAAGGAGATAGGCTATCTTGGTGATACTACATTTCATCCAACAAATGCTTGTTAGACAGAAAGTGGAAAACATTGCATTCTTTTAACAGTGCCCATGCTGTAGAAGCAAATTGAAATAATAAGAATTTGTCATTGACATGTTTCCATATAATCAGTCCATTAGTAACAAAGCCTGAAAGGATTATTGTATGGATTATATTGATATTGTTAAAATAAGGAGGTGTTTACGTTACCTATCCATATAAGCTATTTCTAAAGCACTTACCACAGTATCTAAGCACCATGGCTATGTCTACACTACCAGGTTTTTGCGCAAAAACTTGGGGAGTGTCCACACCTCAAATGAGCTCTTATGCAATTAAATGAGCAAATAAATTGCAGAACAGAGGGCTTTTTCCACCCTAGGTAAACCTCCTTTTCTGAGGCATAACTGCTTTTTAGCGCTACAGCCATTGCTCAAAAAGGCAAGTGAGGACACTCCAGAGGAGTTTTTTGTGCAAGAAACCCTTATGGAAAAAAGCACAGGTGCTCTGATGGCCATTCTGTAAATGGCCATCAGAGCTTTCTTGCGCAAGAGCGTCCAGCAATGTGGATGCTCTCTTGTGCAAAAGCACATCGCTTTTGTGATGTGCTTTAAGGTGTGGACATACTCTTGTGCAAGAAGTTTTTGTGTAAAACCTCTAGTGCAAAACGCTTCTTGCACAAAAAGCCTATAGTACAGGAAGTCCCCGGGTTACGTACAAGATAGGGACTGTCGGTTTGTTCTTAAGTTGAATTTGTATGTAAGTCGGAACTGGTACATATTGTAGGGGAAACTCTAGCCAAACATTTCTCCAGAGCTCAGTTTTATTCTCCCACACCTCACTTCCCTCAGTCCTTTATTCTCAAGCTGAGGTGTCTGCTGAGAAAAGCCGCTCCGTGTCTCCCTGGTCTGCTGGGGGAAAGCAGCTAGTGCGGGGTTGCCTCATCCCATTTGTAAGTAGGGATCCGATGTAAGTCAGATCCATGTAACCCGGGGACTGCCAGTATAGACATAGAAACTAGCTTTCTATTATATTCTTGGGCTATCACCTTTTTTCTTCTGCAATATGATCAGGAATATAGTTTTAATACAGTGATCCAGTACTAGCTAAAATACATACTGATGGACAAGAAGAGCCTTAATATAAATTATAGTAATGCTATTTTAGTAGCTGATATCTCTGAGCACAGCCTCCTTAACTAGGAAAAGGTGAAGTACAGGGACCTTATTATGTGGATTTAATTTACCTGAGAAACATTTACATTCTACAGTAATGACACTTCAGAAAACTCTTAATAGTGCCAGCACCATGCCACCAGAGGATAAGTCTCTCTTCCCCAGTATATATAATTTCTTCTCTCTCCTCAGTACAATGAAGCCAACAGCCTTGCCAGGCCCCTAGGCAAGGCAAAGGGTGGCTCTGCCCCTAGAAGAGGCAGGATCTTGGTGGAAGGGGCAGGACTATGTTTAGTTTCCCACAGGCAACCTCAGCGTTGCCCGAAGCGCAGTGCCAGCAGCTCGGAGAAGGATATAAAGGGTCCAGAGCTCCACTTGCTGCTACTGCTTTAGTAGCAGTGGTGACAGCCAGTTGCCCTGCTTGCCCTCATTAGTGGGCCTGCATCAGTACAGGCACTCTCCAAGGCTGTATCTAGACTGCAGGGTTTTTTCGAAAAAAGTAGACTTTTTTCGAAAAAACGTCACCTGCGTCTAGACTACAGCCGCGTTCTTTTGAAATTAAATCGAAAGAACGCGGCTTTTCTTTCGACGGCGGTACTCCTCATTTCACGAGAAAGAACGCCTTTTTTCGAAAGTGCTCTTTTGAAAAAAGGTGTTCTTGAATGCAAACAGGGATTTTTCAAAAGAGAGGATCCAGACTGCCTGGGTGCTCTCTTTCGAAAAAGCGGCTCACTTTTTTGAAAGAAGAGATTGCAGTCTAGATGATCTTTTTCGAAAGAAGCTTTTTCGAAAGTACCTTTCGAAAAAGCCTCTTTCGAAAGAGGCTTGAAGTCTAGACGTAGCCCAAGTTACAAACATCCAACTTATGGCCATCTGCAGATACAAATAAAGGCTCACCTGCAACCTCAAGGGAACAGGCAAGAGGCACAGGTGATGGTAAGTAGCCTAAGTGCTTACTGGAGGACCCTGGAGGACCAGTAGGTGGTTGTGTAGCCAGCGATTGCTGCTTTCCTCCAGCCACCATCTGCAAATTCACCCCTTCCTCCTCTGGAACCCTCTGGTCCATACTTGCACCACTCATTGCCTCCTGGTGAGCAGAAGTTGGGGGTAGCCTGCAAGGGCTACCGGGGGGCAGCTAGGAAATAAGGCTGTCTGCAGCAGGTGGCACAGAACCCGTAGCAAGAAGGAGGAGGAGATGGTGGCTGGAGGGTGTCCAGAAGTCCCCTTCAGAATCTCCACCTTCCTCCTCTAATCAAACCTGCCTTTCCTGAAGCACCAGCATTTAAGGTTAAATAAAAAAACTATTTCGATTAGTTTTCATTGCAAATAAACAGTATTTCAGCTATATTATGTGATAAATAGTCTTTTGTGGGCTAACTTGGGAGCCTACCTACCATTTATAGCATTGTTTCTATAGGAAAATGTGTTTAGTGTTCCAAACAAGTGACTTACAAATGAACTTTTGGAACATAACCCATTCCTAAATTGGGGATTTAGATTCCCCAGAAGAGGCAAAACTGAGGGCAGCCAGCCCTCAACGCCACCCACACTGCAGCGCCCCCGGCCCACCCCGGCCTCATAGTTGCCTGGAGCACACCGCCTGGCACTCCAGCAGCAATTTAAAAGACCAGGGCTCCAGCTGTTGTTGCGGTTACTGTAGTAGCGGCAGCAGCAGCCCAGAACTGCAGGCCTCTTTGTATCACCAGACCTCAGGGAAACTTTGCTCCCAACCCTAACCTTTTGCTCCTTCCTGCCCTGCCTCCTCAGCGGGACTGCCCATAACAGAATTACAGTAATCTTGTGGGTGAGCAATGATGTGAAAATAAACAGACTGCTTATTTAACAGGCTATTGGTGTGCTGCAGTTCAACAAGTAGTAAGAAATACAACTAACTGAAATGAGAAATATTTTGTTGGAAAAGAACAGGCAACCCAGGAGCAGATTGGGTAAATGGAACTGCTCTATTGCCTATGAATGGTTACCTTGGACATTCAACACAATGTCTGAGTGGCAACAAATTGGCATTAGTCATACTCTTTTATTTATTTTAGTATGTTAATTCACACGTCTATCACTACTTTTCCTAAAGCCTTATTTAGTAATGTTAACTCCCATAAAATTAATATTAATAAGCAAATAATGAATACAATTATACCCACCCCTAACTACTATTTACATAATTTCTATTAAATCAACGCTTTCCTATGCTACAAACTTTCCAAATCAGCAGGTTACAGCGATTACAAGAAAGCGATTACTTATACAGTGCCAGTGAGGGTAGGTAAAAGACACAAAAAATGAAGAGCAACTGCATGCTTATCTATTTTTCTAGGCTGCAAAAATGAAGGGAAAGAGCATGTTTATATATCAGGAAGGATAATACTGGTTTTGGCAGGACTCTTAATCTATCTTTCCAAACTACAGAAACAAAAAGGAAAAAAAGCATGTTTAAAGGGTAATGCAGTGGCTGACCCCTTACCAACATCCCAGACCGCTATTCATTTCACATATCCCAACGTATTTATTGCACATATTTAAACTTTACCTGGTGTGAGGCAAGCAAAGTAATGCACATTGGAAAAAATAACCCCAACTATACATAATATATGATGGGGACTAATTTAGCTACAACTAATCAGGAAAGAGATCTTGGAGTTATAGTGGATAGTTCTCTGAAAACATCCACGCAGTGTGCAGCAGTAGTCAGAAAAGCAAATAGGATGCTAGGAATTATTAAAAAAGGGATAGAAAATAAGGCAAAGAATGTCTTACTGCCCCTATATAAAACTATAGTACGCCCACATCTTGAATACTGAGTACAGATGTGGTCTCCTCACCTCAAAAAAGATATTTTGGTATTAGAAAAGGTTCAGAAAAGAGCAACTAAAATGATAGGGATTTGGAACAGGTCCCATATGAGGAGAGGCTAAAGAGACTGGGACTTTTCAGTTTAGAAAAGAGGAGACTGAGGGTAGATATGATAGAGGTATATAAAATCATGAGTGGTGTGAAGAGAGTGAATAAAGAAAAGTTATTTACTTGTTTCCAATATATAAGAACTAGAGGACACCAAATGAAATTAATGGGTAGCAGGTTTAAAACTAATAAAAGAAAGTTGTTCTCACAGCGTACAGTCAACTTATGGAACTCCTTGCCAGAGAAGGCTAGGACTATAACAGAGTTTAAAAAAGAGCTAGATGAATTCATGGGGGTTAGGTCCATTAAAGGCTATTACCTAAGGGGTAAGGAATGGTGACCCTAACATCTGTTTGTCAAAGGCTGGAGAAGGATGGCAGGAGACAAATTGCTTGATCATTGTCTTTGCTCCACCCCCTCTGGGGCACCTGGCACTGGCCATTGTTGGCAGACAGGATACCGGGCTAGATAGACCTTTAGTTCTTATGTTCTTATGTTAACATTGTAGAGAACTTGGTGGCACTTATAATCTGTGTCTCTAGCTGCTGGTGTGTTTGGCTATTATATTTGTTTACTGGAAAAGCTCACCTTGTGACTGTGTGTTCAATCTGGCCATAACAGAAGCTCTCCTTAGTGAGAACTTTAACCTATTATCCTTAAAGAAGAGCTTCCAGCTATAACAGTTATTTATTTGTTTTGCTATATATTCACTATAATGGTCTCAACAATACCAGCTGTGAAAATGATGGTAAGAAGTAATATATTTAAACTGAAATTATGATTGAAATGTATCCGAAACAAATGACAATGTAAATTTGACAAGCTGATAAGGTAAAATAAGATGATGAAGTAAAAATGGACAATCTAAATTCCATTGCTGAAAATACTAGAGGTGGACAAATGAGGATAAAATACATTATTCCACTCTGCTGGATGAAGTGACTTTCAAGGACTGATTAGCTCCATGTCTGAGAGGGTTAGCCCCCTGCCTGTTATAACAAGTGCCTATGACAAGAAGAGCTGGTCTGAAAACTAGCTAAGCTAAAACGTGAAGTTATTTCAGTACTTTTTTCTCTGAACAAGTTGATTAATCCCATTACCATTTTGAAAATTTATTTTACATTGAGTAAATCATTTGCTAATAAAGAGCAGTTAGGAGGGGTAATACTTTTGACTTTTTCTATATGGTGTTATCAACTCTGCTACATCTTTTGCAGTTTCTTCCCATTTCAACAAGTTCTGCATATGCTGATGATGCATATTTTTTCACATGGGTGAAGCATTCATTTCTTCAGAACATATATTTTTTGTTTTAATATCTTAATTTATGTTTTGTCACAGACAATCATGAATCTCACATACCACAAGGAATATGTAGAGTTTCTGTATAATAAGATTCTCACTCTGTCACACTGAAGCTAGAGTTAGTGTGAAATAACAGCAACAAGATGTTTGAGGGCTCTTCTTGTTCAGAATGTCACAATGTTGAATTATCACTGGTGTTTGGGGTCTGTTGCCAACCAATCTGTAAGTTCTCAGCCATTTTTTAGCTTTGTTGTACACATTACTTTATGAATTATATCTGTGTGACAGCACAGACTTTCAACTATTACCAATATTAAATGGCTCCCAACTCTGTTCTTTTTCACTGTCTTCACCATTCAGCCAAAGAGAGGATAAACAAATTATTGTTCCCTAAAGGCTACAAGATCAATGTGGCACTAAACACAATAAATACATTAACAAGGAAAAGATACAGACTATCATCTCCCCTTTGAGACATCACATGATTGTTCTAAGCACTTAGGAGAGTGTAGTCTGCCTGTTAGGAAGAAAAAGGGCTCCAATTAAGCAAGTAAAGTACTCATTTAAGTACTCTAAAATGTTAAGATTTGAAAAATACAGTGCTTAATATTCTGGAGAACTGCAATAAAGCATATTATGACATTAGCTATAAGCACCAAGTTTTGGTACAGTTGTTTCTCTGTTACTTTAAAAACAAACAAAACACAAATCTATAATTGTTGACCAAGATGATTTCATACATTTAAATGCAATCATTAAGAGTTTGCTAAAGGTGAAGTTTAACATAATTTAGGAGAGAAAAAGAAACAAAACCAATACATCATACTTGTCTATTTTACCTTTTATAATAATTAAATAAGATTTTGTATTGGTATGATGACTTCAAAGCATAAGTATATCCTGGGATTGTTATCATGGGATAGAGTCAGTCAGCACTGCACTGGGTATTCTTGGGAAGGATTTATCTCATTCTAGGCACGGCTGGCAGTGCCATCTAAAATGTCTAACAATTCCTATTTTAAGATCCTGTTTTCAGTTGCTTATAATTTTGTCCATTTGGGCTGAAATTTTCCATGCTGAGCATCTGCCTCAGGCTGAACTTCTCTGGAAAAGTTCACACAAAACAAGTCAGCAGTTTCCGAGATTGAGGATGCAGAAAAATGGTTTGCCTTTAGGGGATGGTTTTGGTTTTGCTGTTGTTGTTTTTATTTAAATCTGGCAACTCTTTCATTTGAACAATATTAGCAGCCTCATGTTTTGGAGCAGCGATTCAGTTTTGCAAAAGACCAGTCGGTGTGTGAGGAATTTGCCTTGTGCTGTCCCTGTGAAAATCCACCTGAATTTGACCACTGAAAAATTGCAATTCATTTCACACACACTTAGTAGAGAATTCTTTTATTTTTTAAAAACAGCTAAAAATCTCCAAAGATTCCATCCTTACTGAGCACGCTAAAGAACTTCCTTAGCTCCTGCTGCTACTACTAGTAGAGCCCTATGGGCTGAGCTAATGGAAAGCAACATCATTCCAAACACACACAGTCCGTTTGCCACACACTGTGACAGTGGTCCTCAGGTGGAGAAGAATTGAAATTGCAGCAGCTAGGGGGCAGAACAAAAATGGTTCGACCACCAGTTAAGAGAGACTGAGAACTTTAGGCTTTAGTGCTGCAGTGTCCAACATGCTAGCCACTAGCCTCATGTGGCTATTTGGCCAGTTGAGTGTGGTTAGTTCACTATAGTGGCTACTGCTTCAGAACTGGTTGGACACCACGGCTTTAGTATAACCCTCTGCCAATTGGAAAATGGCAGTAATAAGAACTGGGGTCAAATAGCTGAGGGAGGAGCTTAAATATAATAAATATAACTGGCACCAGGCCCCTTCCAGAATTTCTGGGACCAGGACTTTCCCTGGGCACCTTTAACAGGCAATATTTGCCCACTTGTAAGCCCTGTGTGCCCCCCACATTAGTTCTGACTTCCAGTCACTGTCTGTTTTTTCCTACTTCTGTTTTTTCTCTTCTTGCAGGTCCTGCCACTATTCATCCTCTTCTTATAGGCCTATGGAGCAGAACCAGGGATTCTTCAATTCTCCTTTTCTGTTTGGATGTTGCAGGGAAGCAGAAGTGAGGAAGTTGGAGCAAAGGAGCCATCCCTCACAGAAGGAGTGAAGCCACCCAGAGCTGCTAGCTTTTCTGCTTTCCTCCTTGGAGAATGGTGTCAGTTCCTAAGTGGAGAGAAAGGGCTCAGACTGTTTCCTGCACCAGTCTTGCTTGACTGTAGTGGAGAAAGCAGTCAGTCAAGGGGCTTGTTCCCCAGATAGGCTACAATTTGTGGGAGGACTTGAGGGGCTTTGTGCCTGTGTGAGCCCGGTTCCAGCCTGGCCATACTCACATGACTTGTTATGAAATTCGGAGTTATCAATATATGTGTGGTGGCTCCAAAACTGTCACTGGAGAAATGTAGGGTGGTCGTTTCCCTCTTTACTAAGAGATGAGAACAGAATTCCTTAGCCCAGGCATGTCCAAAGTCCGGCCCGTGGGCCAATTGCGGCCCGTGTTCCGGTTTAATACGGCCCCACAGGTAATTTGGCAATATCTATCTTTTATGGCCCCCAATGAATCCATATGTATTGAGATGAATACATTGTAAAATCTCAGTTAATGTCAGTTGGTCTAAATCAGTTATAAATATATTTGGACACAACATGTATACTTGGTGTTATGTTCCTGTTCATATTTTTTTAACTTAAAAGTTGACAGACAACCTTTATTACCAATAATATGTAATGTACTTTGCAATGTTCCTGACATATATTTCAGCTTCCTGGATTTTTTTTTTCATCTGGCCTTCAGATATGAAAGGCAGAGTGATTTAACACCTGTTTAGATTTGTCATCCATGTGACGAAATGAAAAGTATGCCGTTTGCAATAAACTTTGCATAAAATAGTTAATTTGCATTTAATTTTAATGGTTCAAAGAATGTCAGGCAAAATGGTCGGCCCTCACGCATGTTCACTTCATCAAATCTGGCCCTCTTTGAAAAAAGTTTGGACACCCCTGCCTTAGCCTGTAGAGCTTCAGGCCACACGGCATGCAAAATTGTTCCCATTTTATGTGTCACAATTATCACTCTTCTTCAGTTTAGCTGCCTCCCCCAGGAAACTCAAAATTTCTGTCCGACACTTTAATTTTCAATGTATTTGAGAACCGCTACAATTTGTTATTTACTGACATTAATGATTAAGCCAAGTGATATTTTTCTTTTCCACTGTGGAGTGAAATATACATTCCCATAATAAACTATTGCACCTACAGATTTTGTAGGGTTATTGCCTGTTAAAAACTTGCCCAGTTCTGTTGTCATTGTAGAACCAAATTTCCCAATGTCTTAGGGGGAGCTAAATGCATGATACAATTTATTGACCACCAACAACGTGTGTGTCACTATACAATCAAAGAAACACAACAATATGAATTTAAATTTGGGTATACATGGTTTGTGTGTTTTAAAGAAAGTCTCGATGAAAACCTATATAGTTGGGCTCGCATAAAACCGAATTTTATCTTTAATTGAATTTCTTTTAATAGTAGAACATACACACTTTGACTAATGCAGAGATTTAAATATTTAGCAATTTGGGGTTTATTTGTATTGGATTATTTTTACCTGTAGTAGTCCTTCTTTCATAGCAATCATATCAATAGCCCTTTGTACAGTATATGTTTAATTAGTATTTTTTAAAATTTTTGGACAATGCAAGCTAAGTGAATCCTAAAATTACTCATTTGTGAAAAGTTTATGCCCCTTAAATTGTTAATATTCGTTTGCATTGCAAAGTATACTAAACCTAAAGCAAACACATTTAGATATATGTTTGATGTATCTGAGTAGTGAAGAGACAGGATGTACATTTGAATAATTTGTGAGATACTATATGGGGGATTATATGTGTTTTTGAGTCAGAAATTTCTTAAATATTTTGAGCTCATATTTCCATTTTAGCTCTAGCCTTCTGTGAACATACTGAGCTGACTACACATCAGGCATTACAAATTTGTTCTGGGTGCCCTATCATGCGGCTTCTTAAACTAGAGGAAAGGAGCAGTATTACAGTAATAGCAATGGATAGAAAGGAGGAAAATAAAAGCTGAAAGTTCTAATCAAATCTCTAATCAGAAAGATGACAAATGGTGAAGATTATTAAATTTTCTTTCCTCCCTTGATGAATTTAATAAAGAACTAATCAAAGATCATTAGAAGGCTTTTGTGCTTGGTTTGCATTGTAACTGGATTGCAATCTGAATCTGTATTTTAGTGGTTAGCTAAGGTAGAATTAGACATGAAAAAATGGATTTTTTAAAAATTTCACTTTTATAGCATGTATATAAAAATGTATAAGCAGTGTATTGTGTTCATATATCTCCCAGAGTAAAACTAGAGCATATTCATTCTGATTATAATTTTTAAATTGATGTCTATGACTAGCTCAAATTTTCTAATGCTCTATGATTAGTTCTTTTCTTAATTTTACAGGAAAATTAGAGATATTTAATTCCCAAAGAATAAAATTATATAAATAATCAAACTACCAGAGCCTCTAGCAATCCAAAGAGAATCATGGTAGTTGTAAAGTGTATCTTTTGAAGGGTTCCCCCCCTAGGGTTAGCTTAACATGAAGGATGCCTTTTTTAATTGCCTTTGCAGGCACCTTTATGTGATCTATTGGTGCCAAATCTACTGACATATGCTTGACTCCAGACCCTGGCCTTGATGCATGTCTTAAGATGCACCATGATGATGAAGGTTTGATTCCTCTCCTTTAGATACAGAATAATTAAATACATAACTAATGCTTGACTTAGAAGAGAATAGTCACCTGAATGTCCCTTAATATGTGGAACAGGAGTAGAATTTCATTTTAAAGGAACTACTCGGAGAATCTGGTTTCTATGGTTTATAAATGGAGGTGGAAGGTAGCTTTTCTTCCATTTTAAAACTTTCCCCAACTGTCCTTTTATCTCTTCTTGTGAAGTAACATATGTAGGCCTGACAGTTTCCCAGGAATTGTAAACATGTATTGAGAGATTATACAGTATAGCACTTTCTAACATTAGTAACAGGCCACCAGTTTGTCAGGCAGTGAAGAGATCACCTTTGCTTTAGAATTTCAGGGATTCCCCTTGAACATAGTATCTGTGACAATCGCCTGACTTTCTAAGCATTCGAACATTTATTTTATCAATATTAACCCACTAGGGAGTCAGACACATTCCAGCTATGTATCAATGTCTGGTTGAGACATCAGGACCTTATCATGAGCTGGAACCTGGCCTGCCAGCATCATTGTCTCTTAATTTCCATATAAGGTAACTGAATGAGGAAGAGCTGCTGGATATGTACTGGGAGAAAAAGGGGACCAAAGCAGAATACCTGGTTTGATGACACTATAATTTCTGAGAGAACAACACTGTTATTTAAGTAAAATCCTAGAGCCAGTGGATGATGAATAGATTTTATTGTGAAATAGCATTTTGACAATATATGTTAGAAGGTATGATGGATAGGAGTAGAGCTGGCCTTTTCTCACCCAGCATTTGGTGAGTAAAGGGTTAAACTCAAGTAGCCATGGGGTATTGGCAGGGAACCAAGTGAACCAATGGGAGAAGGTGTTAAGATTTGAGTTAGGAGATATACTTGCCTACTGTTTTAATTTGTGTGAGATTTAAGCCAGGAGTTGGGGAAACAAGATGAACTGAACCAGGCAGAACTATCACGCCTACAAAGAATAGTGGGCATGGAAATGGACTGGACCTTGAAACATGGATCGTGAGTAGATGGGGAAATGTCTATTTAGATGTGATCCTGTTATTTTCTTTGTTTTGTTATTTGGTTGTACTTTTCTATGGTAAGTCCATGTGCCGTCCCCCCATACACTGTACTTTAAGTTGTATCCAAGGGATGGAAATTTCTCTGTGTTTTTAAATTGTTCTTTTCTCATTTTCTTTAAAACACCTAGCAACCAAGCATTCTTCTCAAGTATGTATTTTTGTTTTGATAATAAAATCACCTTTTTAAGGTGGTGATTTAATTCTTGTGTCCTGGAAGGTGATAGGAGGTCTGTGTATGCATGCCTAAGTCTGAGAGGTCAGCTATGAGAGATTGAAGTTTTTCTCTTTTTTCCAAGCTGTCTTGTGGAAAAAGAGTTTGGGGGCACAACTCTGGAAGAAGTCCAAGTGCTTCTTCTTGGGTTGAAAAAGAAAGAGTTTTTTCACTTGGTGGTAGAAGTTACCTCTCAAGGCCAGAGAATCTATGATATTGGGAAGCTTTTAAGCAGAAGCCTACAGAGGTAAGGTATTTTAAGGTCTCTTTCTAAACCCCCATATTCTGCACTTGGAGTGCCAGAGTGGGGAACAGCCTTGACAGAAGGTAGTAGAAAAGAGGTCAAAAACTCCTCACACAATAGCATCTAACTTGGTAGTGTGGCTTGTTACATGGCAACAGGCCTTCAAGGGAGCCAGGGTCTATTGTGCATGTGACTATTTTATGATGGTTTATGTGGGGTTATTGAACTCCTCAGGTGGCTGCTTAATGGTTAATTAATACATGAGAATCTGGCCATATTAAAAATGTAACCCAAACCCCATTACAAAAGGCATTCTCAAAGAGCCAGGAGACTGAGCAGAGGACCTTCCAGTATAGCTCACCAGAGCAGGTAGTCTAGGAGGTGCCCTTTGATATAGGAGATAAGTAGAACTGCAGAACGCAGGCCTCCAGAAAGACTTGGTCCTAGCAAAGGTATTTCCCAAACAGTGTCAGGAAGCTCAACCTGCCAGGTTGCTACCTGAAGAGCAAAAGTGGTTCTGGGGAGAAGAAGATCCTGGAGAGAAGATCTGTCTCAGAGAAAGTGCTCTCAGGGGTGGGATAGGAACACCCAGAAGAATGAGCTAGAGACTCGCTGTGAAGATGGAAGTGTTGTGTGACCAAATATACAGAGATATAGCAGTATTGAGGGATGCCCTGCAGAGGCCAAAACACCAGACAAAGAATTCAGCCTGACTGCTCTGTGGCCAAGTGTTTTATGGTGCTCTTCTCTGTCACCCGACACCTCTAAAGAGGTTAATACCTCTTTAATACCTGCAGGTGTCTTGGAGTTGTTTGTACTGCAAGTGAGCAGATATCAAGGCAGGGCTCACCCATGGCACCATGTCTGGCTGCAAGAGACTGTGCTGGAACTACGACATGGCTTTTAGACACTATCACAATATAAATGTTAATACTGGGAACACTTTGGCATATTTTTCTTGTTGTATGATGTCAGAAAAGTTGCATGTAAAAATATCTTATTAACAAAAACTGGAAGACTCACATTGACTTCAGTGATAAGCAATACTTATATTTGGCTATTTGAGAAGTCATTAGTGGAATATTTGCAGATGCATCTGCAATCTGTCTCAAATGGCAAGTATATACATTGAAATGAATCAACAATGACAGCAATTGCCAGGTTTACCTACAAATCAGCTTAAAAGAAGAAAATCCATCTCGCAATGAATGCAGAAGGTGATATGCAGAAATAGCAATGTTACTACCTAACATCTATTACAGATGTAGATGTAATGTGATATTTGAGGAGCTATAGCTAAGAGTCTAGGTGGGAGTTTTATTTAATAGAAGGTATAGTTAAAAATAACTGCACATTTATCTCTGGAAGTCTCCTGATGATCATATTAGAAACAGCTTTATCTAGGACTAGTAAGATACATGTTGGGGAACAGGATCACAATATCCAGGTGTAAAAACTAGTTTTGGCTTGGTTCCATATTACTTAGAAATTGACAGTGTTAAATGCTTGGCTTTTGTAAATTAGAAGGGAAATAAATTACCATATTTGAAAAAAAACTAGTCAACAGTATCAAAGCTTATAGCCTCTGCTGTAGCATCAAGTCAACAGATGCAAGAACATGTCAGGACTTTTATGAAATTTTAGTAGAAACACTTTCTAGTGTCCATTCTGCATAAACTCTAATTGACTATTGAACAATCTGTCCTCATTACCATAATACTCAGGCTTAGAAAAAATGTAAAGTAGCAGATTTTCAATTATGACAAACCCATATTATTCCTCTTACAAAATGCAGAATGAACTATAAAACCCATTTGTGAATGAAAATCTTTGTTGCTTCTCACTAACAATACTTGTTGGAAGAAAATCAAAGAAATAATCATTCATATAGGATCAAATATTATCTGGCAGACTGTAATAATGAAAGTTCCCAGAAAATGAGTTTTGGAGTGGAATCCAGAAATAATGTAATTTCTATTACCCAGGCATCAACAGTTGGCCAGATACAGTTTTACTACAGGGGTTGAGGATAATCAAAGAACATGTGGTCAATTTTAATAGCATTAGGTGTTTTGTGTGAGTATTAGTTTTTATAAATTACATATCACCATAGTATTAACTATTTATATGGCTACAGTGGCACAAAATTGTTGGAAGACCAAAAGATCCAGCTTCCTTTACATTCTTCCTAAATATATCCACACACCCTTTGATTATCCTCAGCCATACATATATAAATGGAACCTCCGGATGGAACAATCGTTCTCCTGGCTTCAAGTGACTAGAGATAAGCATTTCCCAAGCCCTTCCTCACGTTTCAGAGATACTGGCTGCTGGAATGGTCTTTTGTGGCCATTGGCAATTAGGCACAAATGAGAGTAGCCTTGTTCTAATTTTCATAAATTATAAAGCTAGAAAGTACTATCGTGATAATGTCCTATATAGCACAGGCTTCTTACAGGACTTCCCTGAATGAATACCTCTTTGAATTAGACCACTTAGTAAAACAGCCAATCTATTTTAAAATTTATTATCTACCACAACCCTCAGTTGATTGTTACATTGGTTAATTGCCCCTACCGTTAAACATCAGTACCTTATTTTGAGTCTGAATTTGTTAAGCTTTAACTTCTAGGCACAGGCTTTTGTTACATCTCTGTGTACTGGAGTGTGGACTATCAATTATCTATTCCTTATGCAAGTGCTTATAGAGGGTAATCAAATCATCCCTTAACATTCTCTTTATAAACTAAATAGATTGAGCTCCTAGCGTCTTTCACTAGAAGTCATGTTTTCCAATCCATTAATCCTTTGTGTTTCTCTTTTTAACACAGTCTGCCATTTATGCCAGGGGCTTGTCCAGACACCTGGACCATGAGAACTTGCAGGTGAGTTAAGTTACTTTACCTCCTGATTGAGTCTTGTGTTACTACAGTTGATTAAGGCCAGAGAATCAGGGTCATAAACTGCTATACATATGTCTTTTATTCATTGATTTATTATGGCACATTCAAACACATGCAAAGACAAGATTACTGTCCAAAAATGTTAAACATTATTAATGGCAGAGGATCAGTTTCTTTCTGAATTATTGTAGTTATTAATACAATATACTTTAAAATCCACAGTCAACATTTATTTATATATTTATCTGTTTTTTCTAGTCATCCATTACCATGGAATTCAGGTTAAATTGATACTTGTCAACAATCTTTACAATGAAGTTTGAATTCATTTTCATTGTTTAAATTTTAACAGCAATAAAAAAAGTAAAGTTAATAATATGAATGGAGGTCCTAATTGCTAATTGCTGGTTTAATGGAGGAAAAGAGATGTTAAGAGAATAAAGGTATGTAATATGCAAAGACTTTACTTTTGAGCAGGTATGTAACTATTTATTCTGAAAAAAGCGCATAATGTTTTTTAAACTGCAAAGTGATCTTTTAAGCACTTTATTTTTAAAGCACACACACATGTATTTATTATAATAATCACACATTCAGGTAGCTACATTTACACGTGTGGTCTGTTTCTCGTCTCTCTCTGACAGCCTCAAAGGAGGACATCTATTGTTCACAATTTTAGCAGTGAGGCCAAGGACTGCATGTACTTTGAGACTGATACAATGTCTTACAGTTTTTTTTAATGTAGATTTTTAAAAAATTTTAAATCTGTGTTGCTTTTCCCTCAAAAGGAACAAATAATACACAAACTACACTGAAAGAAACTGAATGCCTTCCCAGAGAAGCAAAACCCTCAGTGTAATAATAGCAAGTCTACACTTAAAATGTCAGGCTTCTGCCACAAAACCTAAAAGGTTCAGCTACACTATCAGCTTTAGGATTTATAATAATTTATGTTTGAATTTTCTCATATGTAGCAGGTTTGGAATATTACTTCAGTATCTTGAGCGTGTGTACAATTTCCTAGTCAAATAACTAGATAAACTATTTAAAACATATATGAAGTAACATTTTAAAACTTTAAATTAGCAATTAGCCCTTATGGATAGTTTTGGGTAAAAAATGAAGTGGGGGACAAAGTGGTAAAATGAATGTTTTTGGCGCAGATCATCACATTTAGATTAATAAGGGGGTGAAGGGATGGGAGAGGAGTGGGAAACCAGAAAGGGAAAAATGTCCCCAGACTTACTCTAAAATAGAAAGGAAATTAAATTCTCATGATAACATCTCATTTCCATGAATTTGCAATGTATGCATGACTAGTGCGTATGATTTCAGCCAAAGAATGGGAAAGAGGCAATGGTTATTTAAATGTTGTGAAAGCATGCATCTTTACAAGTCTTGGTGACTCAGCATACAATAGACTACCCATAACCATAGCAATTGGCTTAGATAGGATTGAGCTCTATCTATAATAAGGGGGAAGGACAGCTAATATAATCAGCCTAGGCATGTAGGCAAATGGTAAGGCATAAAAGATAACTGGATAATGGGAACAGAGTAAAAAATTCCAAATAAATCAGAGGCATACAAGAAGAAACATTCATCTGAGTTGGATGTCACATCTGTCGACAAACATTGCTATGAGACTCTCACCTCTACTTTACTTCCTTATAGATAGGTAAGAGAGGGAGTGTGGTGTACAGAAGTTCCTAAAAGCCCTGTGTTCAGGTGGTGAAGGATTCCCTTGGCACAGACACTGCAGAACATAGACCTTCTCCCAAGTGCTGGCATGGGTGTGCTGTTGGGGGAGAGGCTGTGAATAAAGGCATGGTTGGGTTAGGATGCACTATATTGTGTTGAGATTAGTAGTGCCATATCCCAAAATTAGCAGGCCCAGGCTTTGAGCACCGCTAGGTAAGGCAATTAGACACCTGCAGCTGGCCTGTGTCAGTTGATTCGGGCTTGGGGCAAAGCAGCTATTTTATTGCGTTGTAGATATTCTGGCTCAGTCTGCAGCCTGGGCTCCAGCCCAAACCTGAATGTCTACATTGCAATTAAACAGACACTTAGCCTGAGTCCTGTGAGCCTGAATCAGCTGGCCTGGGTGAGCTATGAGTTTTTAATTGCAGTGCGGACATAACCTAAGAGGCATTACACAGAATCTCCTCCCATTGCTCTGCACTGTGGTTAATAATGCTGCACACATGGTATCAGTTCTGTGAGATCTGGCATTGTGTTTTCATTAATGCATGTGCTGAGGGCAATGCTACATAGTCAGTCAGCAACATGGTAAAATAGGCAGAGATTATATTCATAATAGACATCAAACTCATTGAGACAGAAAATCTACCAAGGATAGTTTCATGGGCACGAGCTACTGCTGCCCTGGCACCCTGTGTAGTCATTTAAACCAGTGTAAAATAGGTGTAAATACTACTTTCTATATTTAAAAAAATTACAGCTTTTTTTTAGGTTGAGAAATCCCTTTCTCTGGGTATGTCTACACTACAGAGTTTTTTGGGGAAAAACGGCTGTTTTTCCAAAAAAATTTCAATAATGTCCACACCGCATCGCGTCCTTCTGAAAGAAAATCGAAAGAACAGATGGGGTTTTCCAACACTGGTAATTTCATTCTACAAGGAAGAAGCCTTTTTCTGAAAAAGCAGGTTTGGAAAAGGTGTGTTTGGACGGGAAAGAGGGCATTCTTTTGAAAGAAGAGGAAAGAGGAAAAGCACAGGTGCCCTGGTGGCCGCTCTGTCCATAGTAATCACAGCTGAAATGCGAAATAGAGTCCATTCAGTGTGGATGCTATCTTTCGACAAAGCAGATCATTTTTTTGATGCACTTTGGCAGTGTGGACGCTCTCTTTCGGAATAGGTTTTCACAGAAGATTTCTTCCGGAAAATCATCTTCTGAAAGAAGCCTGCAGACTAGACATAGCCTCTCTCCCGCCTATGTAACTGCATGTACTTTACAGTAGCAAAAAAGCTTATGCTGTTCACTCTGTTTTATATTCTAAACAATTTTGACTTTACTATGTAAGAAAAGAGTCAAGCGAGGGTTATAATGTTGGTTTCTAAGAGCCATGAGTGTTGTCTTTGTACATCTGACTCATCTCTTATTGCATAATAAAAGCATAGAAGCCAAATGCTTTATGAGTTGAAATGACTTGTCTGTTTTACCCTTGAACTGACATTTATATAATATTTGAATATAACACTGCAAGCATAATCCATAGTTTTTAATGACTGAACATGCTAACCACTATAGTTGGTGTTTTCCAGTTCAGGAGCTCTGATCAGAGTGTTTATAAAAAGTGGCTGTTGATCATTTTAACTGATTTTTCTTGCATCCTGTTCCATTTAGGCAATTATACTGAACACACCACTGATTTATCTAGACACTGTCATAACTTTTATATAAACCATAAACTAAAATTTGGATTTTGATTGCCTAAGTCATTAATTGAATCCCCATCACTTAAATCATTACTCAGTACAACTATTTATACTTTTCATGTACAGCTTTACAGAAAATATCTTGTATGGCTTCCCCTACCATAGTCTCTTGAGTGCAGTCCAATGAGAGGTAGGAAGGTATTAGCATCACTTTTTCAGATGAAGAACTGAAGCACAAAGAGGGTAAGTGACTTGTCTAAGGTCCCCCAGAGAGTTTGTAGCAAAGCAGAGAGTCAAAGCCAGGAGTGTCAAGATGCAGACTATTACAATAAACACTGGACCATCCTTCTTCTCTATAATACTATAGGGGAAAAGAAGGGAAAATTCTGACCTCAGTTGTATTGGGGACAATTTACTGTCTTCATTGGGGTTTCAGAGAGCAAGGCCTGGCCCAAAAATGTGTTTAAAAAGAAGTCTTGAACCATTAATCTTCCTAGTTGCCCTTTAATTCCCAGGAAATCTAAACATTTGTCTCTGGATCACTTATACAACGTGACTGTGATTTTGGATTCATACTAATCTCTTATAAATTGAATTTGTAAGTTAGAATTTAAGTGCAATGAATTGTAGCTTGTATTTTGGAGTTAGGACTTGAGTAATGGTGTATTATAGGCCATCAATCGGCAAAATTGATTGACTTTGATTGCATAGGCTTTATTTCCATTAATAAGATGTATCATTTTAATTGACTGCAAAATTTTCTTTACATTTAAGATTCTCACTTAAATTGTGCTGACAAAATTGTGTTCTATTCCATTTTCCTCAAAAACCTGTGTTCTGTAAAGTATTACATTATATTCCTTTATGAACTGATTTGCTTTTTAATGTGAAATAGCTTGTAAGTTACCAAGTTTGTGGAAGAAATAGAAAATAGTAACTGTACTGAGATCCTACAGTACATTTTGTAGCATCAGCTACAATTTTGACATGTTATCAAAGTAATTAACTATTTACTGTTCAGATTGTGGTGAAAGTATGTTAAGACTTCAATTGTACTCTTATCGCTTTTTAAGGGGTATATTTATATACAAATTGCCTGGCATCCCTCTATCAACGCTTTGATCTACTGCACTATCAGTGTTGGCTCAGGTACAAGAGACTGTAGAGTACACAAAGCTGTCTGCTGTAGACTCCAGTGGAAAAAAGAAGGCTGTTTATACACAGCCACTCATTAGCTAAGTCAGTCAATATTTGCATGATGCAAGCATAATGGCTTCTTTATGTTAGACTGATTAAATTAAATAATCAGCAAGAAACTTTCCTTTCAAGGGACAATTTTTTTTTAAATTGTATTTCTTTGGCCACATATATTACAAACTTACGACTCTTTCTTGTATTTTTCCCCTTCAACATCCAAACTCCCAGAAAAGGGAATTTACTCAGCTATGGTGGGCTTTTAGACTATCCTGTTTTTATGACTGGTGAGTAAAGGAATCCATGATGAAATTATGGTCTAGTTGCCACACAGCAACATACCTTTTGAAAACTTCACCGTACGTTGGAGTTGAGTTTGGTATTGCAACATTTATTTAGAAATACTGTACTGTTGCTGTATGATCTCCACTTATCCAGAGCAATAGTACTTGATGTTTCAGGTCCAAGTGGGGAGGTGAGGCAATAGAATTCACAGTGTCAAGCTTGTCTAAAGCCTGCCACCCATAGAAATATGCATAGATATAAATGTAGCCCTTTTAAAAATGAAGTACAAGATGTACCTCTTTGATCAGGTATTTCCAAATGATTAAAGCTGAGATCTGCAGTATGAGTTTGAGTCCTAATTCCCTAAGATTTTTTTATGGTCCCTATGCCAAGCTCCTAGGTGATTAGTCATACTCAAATTTGAAGGCACCAGAGGAGGAAGGTGTCTTAATATCTCAATGTAAGCTTTGGAAAAACACCAGATCCTATGGTTATGGGTGCATTGCAAATACTCACAATGGGCCAGTAAAAGCTATTACCTCACCCACAATGTCTTTATTACTCTGGGGGTATGTCTACACTGCAAAGTTAATTCAGAATAACAGCCCTTATTTTGAATTAACTTTAATAGTGCCTATACATGCAAACTGCTATTTAGAATTTAATTCAAAATAGCGGAGCATTTAATTCGAGTTTGGTAAACCTCATTCTACGAGGAGTAACGCCAAATTTGAAATAGCTAATTCAAAATAAATGCTGTGTAGATACTTAATTCAAATTAGCTGGCCTCCAGCCCTTCCCAGTTTCCCCTGGTGGCCACTCTGAGCACAACCAGGAAAACTCCTCTCCTCTCCCCCAGCCCTGGGGCCCTTAAAGGGATAGAGTCTGGCCACTGGGCACGTGCCAGAGCCAGGCCTGCCAGCAGCCGCAGCCCCTCACCCAGTGGCCGCACAATGGCAGCCAGCCATCCCCTGCCTAGTTCCCCAGCAGCCAGGGGCCAGCCAGGGGCTGTAGATGGTGTGCACCATCATGGACCTCCTTGAGGTTTGAGAGGAGGTCCCCAATGTCCATGATCTCTGCACTAAGTGGAGGAACGCGGCTGTCTACGACTGCATAGCGGCCACAATGGCCAGAAAGGGCCACAGACGCACGCAGGAGCAGGTGTGCCTCAAAGTGAAGGAACTGCAGCAGGCATACACCAGGGCTACCAGGGGCGGCGCTGCAGCGGGGGTTGACACCTGCCCCTACTTCCCCACCCTTGACCGCATCCTGGAGGGGGTGGGATGGCCCATGCCACCACGGGGGACAGCAAGCCAGGACTGGAGGGCCCTGACCTAGGCGCAGCAGAGGGGACATGGACGAGGGTGCCACGACGGCAGGACCCCCAAGCTGTCCCAGCACCGGAGTCAGCAGGGTCATCCAGGGAGGCCACACCAGGTAAGTGCTATCACTGTCCCCTACCCAGGAGGTATGGGGGGGTAGGGGAAGGAGACCAGGGACCATGCACATGGCCGTTGCCTACCACGCATCACGTAGCAACCTGTGCACATGAAAGCATGTGCCATGCCACCTGCGTGACACCCAAGGGCTGTGGCCTGATAGGCACATGCGTGTGTGAAGAGACCTGACACACTCCTGACCCCGGGGCGGGACACAGTAGGATGCCCTCCCTTCACACACACCCTCTACACAGAAGTAAGGGACATCTCCCCCCACCTCAGCCACACTATACACAGAACAGGGGCATGAGTGTGGTCTCAGGGCACCTCCCACTCCCAGGGATAGCGGGACATTCCAAACATGGCCTCTGGGCAAGCACAACAGCTCTGATGGTGCAGGGCACGGTCATCCTCACCTCGCAGAGGGGGGCTGGGCTTCACCCACTGTGTCCCCAGGGAGAACTGACCACTCTCTTCCTTCTCCACAGCCGCACCACCTGCACGTGCAGGAAGCACCACCGCACCTGGGACATGCTCCCACACCCAAGGGCTCTGCAGGACCATGTAGCCAGACATGAACCCCATCTTGGTTTCCACCCCCTCCCCCCCAGAGAGCAAGAGAAAGGCAGTCAGCCTTTGATGCCCTGGGAACACAGGTGTGCTGCCTGTCCCTGACTCTACTATAAACAGAAACCAGACAGTAAATGGGCTAGCTGACGACCCGGGGCTTCCCGTCGCCCTGATGGCTAGTACCAGTAATTGACACGCCTGCACTGTCCCAGGAGAGGAATCTTCACCCATCACATACCAGAGGTGCCTATTGTCTGCATTTTCCCAGGTGTAAATTATGCTTTGCACCCTTCGTGGGAAACTTGGTGTTCAAAGCCATTTTTCCTAATTGGCCACTTGAGACCAGGAAGAAGCCTACATGACCCAAGGGGTATAAAGAGGGGTTTAGTAGCCCACCCCATTTGTGCTCCAATCATCTACACCTGCTGGCAGGTATTGATTGTCTCCCGAGGTCTGTGGGACGCCCAACCTCGCCCTACTTCTTCCCGAGGGATTGAGAGAAAGACGCTGGCCACGCCAAGTCTGGAACGCAGGGGTGAGAATATATACCTGCTAGATGTCTATTTTGCATGCATTTAATAAGAGCTCAGAGAACCAAAAGGGTTTCATGGTACGTGTAAGTGACTTATTAGTCTAATTTCTGTCCTGTCCTTTGTAGTGGCTGTGTTATCTGTAACACAGCAGTAGCATTTAACAACTAAGTTTACCCTGTAACAATAAAATAGTAACTGTTTAAGCTTTAACCTGACTCCTTCAGTTGCTGTAACAGAACCAAGCACAATTTAAAAGAACTTCAGCTGGTCATAAGGGACTCACTGCCCTGACCTTCGGCTGACAGACCACTGCAACACTGCAGAGGTACCAAGAGCAGCACCTGGCAGCCCTGCGAGACCAGACCCGCATCATGGAGCAGCAGGCGCAGGAAGAATGGGAGTTCCGGTGGGAGCTGCTTGCCCAGGGTTGTGCCATCTGTGCCCATCTGCAGACCCTGGTGCAGAGCATGCTGCCTCGAGCTGCTCCTGCACCTGCTGCCTCCCCAAATCCCATTCCTCCTCTCACTCCTTTTCCCCCTCCTGCCTCTCCCTGCTCATCCTCCTCACCCTCCTCCTCAATCTCCACCCCCCCACCTCAACCTCCACACACTCCTCCCCTTCCCTCCGGGGATGCTGAGGCCCCTGCACCTGCCGTGCTGGGAGACGTGGCCCGGCGAGACCCCCACCCCAAGCCCTGAGCTTCCCCTTCCCCCTCTTCCCCTTGCTTCCCCCTTCCAGCTCCCTCCTCCCAGTTTTTCCCCTCCCCTCTCCCACCCTCTCTCCTGCTCTCTCCCGCCTCCTTTCCCCAGTCTCCCCAGAGGTATATCCCCTCCCCCCGCCAGTTGTGTTAAATAAACAGTTTTTATTTTTGAAAATACTTGTATTTTATTTGACATCAGGAAGGGGGGCAAGAGAGGGGTAAGTGGAAGGACATGAGAGAGGAATGAGGCACAAGCCCCCAGTGGGGCAGACCAGGGAGGCTCTTAGTGTTCTTCAGGGCGGAAGTTCTCCCACAGGGCCCCCTGGATACTGACAGCCCCCCGATGGACCTCCTGGATGGCAGCCTGCAGAAAGTGCAGCCAAGCTGATGGCAGCGCATCCACAAGACGCACCAGAGTGCCCAGGGGCAGCTCTGTCTCCATGTTGCAGAGTGGTAGGGTGTCCCGAGTGAGGGCAACCAGAGCACTCCAAGACACAAATGCTTTGCTGTCCCTCATCAAGGTAGACAAGCAAGCAGACACACCTGAGAACTGGCTGTCTGGGATGGGGAGTAAGGTCCCTTTAAGCACGGACCTCAGATAACCTGAGGCAGCAGCCCCACACAGGAGGTCCTGAACTGGTGCCCTGCCAGCACTGGCCAGCCTTAACTCCGATTCAGAGTCTACTCAGTGTGGATGTGCTATTTTGAAATAGCAAAATGTTTTTTCGAAATGCATTGTCTGTGTAGATGCATTAATTCGAATTAGCTTAATTCGAATTAACTATTTCGAATTAAGTTAACTCGAATTAACATTGTAGTGTAGACATACCCTGGGTCCAACATGGCTATAACAACACTGCAAACAATGATACAAATAGTAAATAACTGATATTGGGGGAATCTATAAATTAATATTTTACTTGAATGCAATCAACTTTATATAAATGATATCCCACTCCTAAATCGTATGTGCTACACTAATGTTGAATTGACTATTAATCAAACAAAAATCTCTGCCATTTGATGGATCTAGAGTTAGTTAATTTCTGCTATCATATACATACAGGAAACTCCAATTTCTGTACATGTGTGCCTTGTAACACACTCTGATCAGAGTTTGATCCTTAGTCAAAATCTAAACGTAAGTTCTGTTTTTTTTTTAAAGTAGATCTTATTTGATGTATTAATTTATGTAAGAATTCTTATGAGTAAGTGTATTATTTTGGCATTTGACTGTACATCTAAATAAGTATTTATAGCTATTTATTATTAATATTAAGAAATTATCTATATCTTGGCTGGGCAGATTTTTGCTTGAGTATTCCAAAATATCACCCTACAGAGATCCTTGTGGTATAAAACCAAAATGACTGGATTTAGGCAGAGACGAAAGTAAGCGGGTGCACCCAGGTGCTCAGCTCCAGCAAGAGCTGGCTGAGCTACAGCAAAAGCCAGCAGGGAGCTATTTAAAGAGCTGGCAGGGACATGGGTTGCAATAGGACAGTACCTGTAAGAAATGTTGTTACTTTCACTGATGAATGTAGTAGGTAAGTAAGTCTTAATAAGTATTGCAATGTTTTGAAAAGCACATAAAAGAAAACTAATCTCTTTTGCAAACTTCATCACTGCTTTCTGACCATTTTAGAGGACTTGTATGAGATTCTTCATAAACAGTCCTGTTTTCCTTGGTGAAAATTCATCAAAGTACTAGGAGGAGGCCACGGTATGTGCTCAGAAAGATGGATAGATCTGAGTATGCTATGTAAGATACAAAGAGCCATTTTTTATAGAGAGAATAGAAATGGCCTATGTCTATCAGTGCTGGCATTTTTTGTAGAGAAATTTTATATATAAAGATGCTAGAAGCAGGCCTCATCCTCCCTGACTGAATTGACCTCGTTATCTCTAGCCTTACTCTTGATTGGTACTCTTTTCTTATGTCTGTATATTTATAGCTGCCTCTGGAATTTCCACTACATGCATCTGACGAAGTGGGTCTTTGGCCATGAAAGCTTATGCTCCAATAAATCTGTTAGGATACATCTACACTAGCCCCCTAGTTTGAACTAGGGAGGTTAATGAGGGCAACCGAAGTTGCAAATGAAGTGCGGATTTAAATATCCCGCACTTCATTACCATGTTCCCGGGCGGTTGCCATTTTGGAAACTGACTAGCCCGGGATAACTGCCCGCGTCTACACGCAGCAGTGAAACAGGAGTTCAAAGTAAACCCTAACTCGAATTAGCCGTTACTCTTTGTGAAATGAGGATTAACAGCTAATTTGAGTTAAAGGGATTACTTCGAACTCCCGTTTCACTGCCACGTGTAGAAGCGGGCGGTTATTCCGGGCTAGTCAGTTTCCAAAATGGCGACTGCCCGGGAACATGGTAATGAAGTGAGGGATATTTAAATCCCGCACTTCATTCTCAATTTCGGTCGCCATCATTAGCCTCCCTAGTTCAAACTAAGGGGCTAGTGTAGACATGCCCTAAGTCTATAAGGTGCCACAGGACTCCTCGTCGCTTTTATATAAAGCAAATTCTGGCAATTTGTGGTTATGAAAGGAGAAAACAGTTTTCTCCTTTGCTGCTGCTTGGGAGTTTGTCTGAGTCAGACGGCATTTTTGGTATTACTGATTTATTAAATCCCAGTGAACATGTGACTTAGTTATTTTGTATCTTTTGAGATCTGATAGTCCTCCACTGAATAAGCAAAGATGTGTACAAGCTGGGAATACATCAATGCTTTTTATTCTGCTCCATGCACAGTTTTTTGTTCTATTTTATTTTGATTTATCTCTTTGTGCCTAACTCAAGCTCTAGATTTGCTACATAATAAAAACAGGGTGGAATTGCAAAAAGCACTTAAAAGATAAAGAGGCTTGGGTTCCATTGAAGTCATTGGGACTGATGTGTGTGTCCTAAGTAAGCCACACAGGGTATGTCTTCATTGAATTTAGTTGGCCTGGACTATCTGACTCTGGCTTGGGGGACTCAGGCTAGGGGCTGTTTATTTGTTATGTAAATGTCCAGGCTCAGGCTAGAGCCTGGACTGACGGACCCTGCAAGGTGGGAGGGTTCCAGAGCTCTGGCTACAGTCCAAACTCAGATGTCTACACTGCAATTAAACAGCTCCTTAACTTGAGCCCCACAAACCTGAGTCAGCTGGACCAAGCCTGCTGTGGGTGTCTAATTCCACCATAGACATATAAAAGAGTTAGTGCCTCTGAAAATCCAACCCTTAAACTTTACCACAGTGTAATCTGTAACTGTTTTTTAGAGTTCCTAAAAAGCCTACCTGACCATTGACATAATTTCCAATTACAGTGAAGCCTCTTGTTTACTATTATCAACTGTAAATGAGCTCCCTGAAGTCTAGCTAAGAATTCTATCACCTTATCCTCAAAAGCTTCCCCTAACCCCTATTAGTTGATGATTTTATGGTCCCAACAGAAGTTTAATGACTGTTGTTAAACTTGCTTCTGGAAGAACCTGGTTTGTAACAGCAGTTAATCCAGACACATGGATGTGGATAGTACGCCCCTTGAAAATATGATTAAACATGATTGGTTCATAGATTCCAAGCCCAGAAGGGACTGTTGTGATCATCTAGTCTGACCTATAGTATAACACAGGCCACAGAACTTTCCCAGAAGAATTCCGTATATAATTTTTAGAAAAACATTTAATCTTGATTTTAAAATGGTCAGTGGTGGAGAATCAACCACCATCTTTGGTTAATTAGTCTCACTTTTAAAGTATTACATCATATTTCCAGTATGATTTTGTCTAGCTTTAACTTCTAATCATTAGATCCTGTTGTTCCTTTCTGTGCTGGAGTGAAGAGTAGGGTTGCCTTTCACAAAAAATCCCAAACATGGCGGGGAAAAAAGTGGTTGAGGAAATAAAAAAGGGGAGGGGGACCAAACTTGTTGAACAAAAAAAAGTCACTGCGCCTTTAAATCCCCATACTCTCTGCTCCACCTGCCCCCACCAGACAAAGCAGGGGGGAAATGGCCCCACCAGCCTTCTGTCAGAGAAAGCAGAAAATACCGGACATTTTACATGTCCAGTATTTTCGGGTTTTTTTTTACTGGACGGGAGCCACAAATATTGGACTGTCTGGGCAAAAACCAGACACCTGGCAACCCTAGTGATGAGGCCACTAAATGTTGGTTCCCCACTTAGGTACTTTTATACTGTAAAGAAGTCACCCCTTTCTTTTTGTTAAGCTACATAAATTGAGCTTGTTTAGTCTATCACTATAAGGAATGTTTTCTAATCCTTTAACATTCTGGTCGCTCTTCTCTGAATCCTCTCCAGTTTATCAACATCCTTCTGGAATTGTGGGCACAAGAACAGGACAGAGTATTCCAGCTGCAGTTACACTAGTACCAAATGTGGAGGTAAAATAATCTCTCTACTCCTACTCAAGATTTTCCTATTTGTGCACTGCAGGATTTCATTAGCTCTTTTGGCTACTGCATCCTACTGGGAGCTCATGTTCAGCTGATTATACACCATGACTCCCCCAAAATCTTTTACAGAGTCATTGCTTTCCAGAATAGAGTCCTCATTCTATAAGCAGAGCCTACATTCTTTGTTCCTAGATGTATACACTTACATATTAAAATGTATATGATTTTCTTGAGTCCAGTTCACCAAGTGATCCAGACCCATCCAAATCAGTGACCTGGCCTCTACTTTATTTACCACTTGTGTCTTCTGCTAACTTTATAAGTGATGGTTTTATAGAATCACAGGGCTAGAAGGAACTGCAACGAACATCTAATCTAACCCTTTGTCAAGAGGCAGTATTTGTTGTAGCTACAAATGCAAGACAGATGGCCTCCTTTTGAAATCTCCAGTAGCGAAGCTTCCACTACCTCCTGAGACTGGCTACTCCATTGTCCTCCTGTTTTGACAGGGAGTTTTTCCTGGGATGTAGCTATATCTGCTATGCTGTAGTTTGAAGACTACTATCATATCCCGCCTCAATCTGCTCCTTTTGTCTAAACTAACCATACCCAGTTCCTTCAGCCTTTGCTCACATGGCTTGCATTCCATTCCTTTGACAATCTTTGTCACTCACCTCTAGATCTTTTTCAGTTTCTCTATATCCTTTTTATACATTGGTGACCAAATCTGGACACAGTATTCCAGCTGAGGCCTAACCAGAGCCAACTGGAGTTGTACTATAACCTCCTGTGACTTGCTGATGCATGTTGAGGTTATGATCCACCACAAATCCCAGATCCTTCTCAGCAGTGCTGCTGCCATGCAAGTTTTCTCGCACATTTTCTTCCAGGTCATTGATCAAAAATATTAAATAGCATAGTGCCAAGAACTGATCCCTGTAGAACTACACTGAAAACAAAAATGCACAATTGATGATTCCCCATTTATAACTGTATTTTGAGACCTATCAGCCAGTTTTGAATCCAATTAGCATATGCCATGTTAACTGTATATTTCAGTTTTTAGTTCAGTTCAGTTCATAGTTTTAATCAAAACACTGGTTGTTTACATAGATGGGCAGAGATGCTTTCCCAGATGGTTGAAACAAAAATACCAAACATGCCCCCCCCCCAAAAAAAACAGGAAAAAATTCTGTTAGAGGGGAAAAAAGCAGGGGGTTGGGGTGAGACCAAAGTTGTTGAGAAAAAAAAAACAGCATTAAAACAGCATGTCCCCTTTAAGAGTGAGTGCAGGGATAGGGACAGGGGAGTGGCTGAGCACTAAGACCCAGGGGGAATGCTTCCCCTTGATGGGCAGCCATTTTGTGCCGGCAGCCTTGCGGAACCAGGTAAGCATGGGGGCTGGAGTTGGAGGGCTATTGGGAGCTAGGAGGCTTGGGGAGGGGAGTCCGGGTGCCGAGTGATTGTAGGGTTGCCAGGTGCCCAGTATTTTTGCCTCCTGACTGGGGAAAATATCAGAAAATACCTGACATTTTAGGTGTCTGGTATTCTCTGAATTTTTTTACCGGACAAGAGGCAAAAATACTGGACTGTCCGGGTGAATACCGGACACCTGGCAATTCTACTAGCCTCTGTTTTCCAGAAGCTAGAAATGAGTGACAAGGTATGGTTCCCTTGGTGATTCCTTCTTCTTTTCACTCTTCCTGAAGCACCTGGCATTGGCCAGTGATAGAAGACAGGATGCTGGGCTAGGTGGACCTTGGCCTGACTCTGTATAGCCATTCTTATGTTCTTATGTAAAAGACTAGAGAATATAAACTTAGCGGTACTTTGAATTACTTCATCTCACTAGACAACATAGTTTTAACTAGAACAAATCAGAGCAGTGTAAATATTATAAATTAATATTTCAGTGTGTGCAATCTCCGAAGAATGATTCAGGCACATTAGGAAAGTGTGTATAGAGCTGATCAGAAAACAATGAACACTGCAAAAAAAAAAAAATCCCCTTCCCCTCCCCCCAAATAAATTTAATTTAACAGCTCTACTCCTGAATTGCAATCTGGCAGAGTGATTGCAGGAAGTCTGAGCTTGTGTGATGGTAGAAAATAGAGACATACCTCTACCACTTGAGAGATCTGAATTCTGGAGCTGACTCACACTTCCAGCCAGCAGGCTCCTGGGGGCTGCAGATCCTGTGGAGCCAATGCACTTGATTTTAAAGTGGGAGCGAGCTGCAAGATCCTCTTTTAACACAGCATCCCTTCTTGAAGTGGTATTACTGTTGGCTCTAAAGGTAGCATGTCCTCACACTAAAGGTTACACTAAAAACTACCGTGTTTTATTTATAAAATAGCTCCCAGTGAATATATCTCAGTTTGAAGGAAAACTTTATGGCTTTTTGATGGGCTAAACCCCTATACTCATGCAATTATGCTATTTGCTGACCACTAGAGAATGATTGCTTTTTATTATCATAAAATAGATACTTTGTAATAGCTATGTTTTAGTCTTCTATATATTTGAAGATATAGATTTAAGTCTTTCAGCAGAGTCAGGAATATGTGTTCATTATAATATAATCTTTACTCAAATTCTACTATATTCAAACTTGTGATCTATGATAAGACTTAATATCAATATAGGATACTGATAATGCTATTTTGTTTGCTATTTCCTCTTATATCAATTTCTATTAGATTTAACTGGAAATCCTTTATAGTTTAGTAGGCCTGAAGTACATATCTGAATAAATTGCATTAAATGATCATGAGTGCTGATTTATTTGCCAGGTTTTGGATATTCCATACAAGCCATATATAATATCTACGTTAGGTATCTGAAAACACAGGAATGTACTTTTAAGTGGTGTCAACAGTGTATCAGAGAATCTTCCCATGCTAACAACTAATCTCATAAAATGTTAATGTAATCCCTTCACAAATATGTAAATGTAATGCCACTCTGGACCTGGCAAATAATAAACAATAGTTATCTTATCCAGGGTTTTTCCTCTATGTAATTCTCAGCAATAATTTAGTTCTTGTCTTCTTTTCTGAAGGATTTAAATGGAATGACCTTAATTCTGGTTTTGTTTGCTCTCTCTCTTAAGCAGCTGCAACGGAGACCAAGACAAACAGTAGATTAACAGTGGTACTTTTTATAAGGCTGATTAGTCCCTAAAATATGCTCACTGGAAACAAAAAAAGCATGAAATGAGGTTTGAGACAGAGGCTTTTATTCCTTTCTTTGAAATTGCTACATTGGTTTCAATAGACTATAGATACTGACTTTCCAAAGAAATATTTCCTTTGAGAGAAATGACTTTTGCCAGCAAAGTGTGTACGGTATTGTTAAAAAAGCCAAATAAATAATTACAAGACCAGTTTTGCCTCACTAATTTTTGTTTAAGATAACAGATTAACTCAGAGCTCATTTGTGACATATCAGCCACAGTTTGTAAGCAGATCATCACCTGAGAGTATCAAAAGAAATACAGACACATAATAATTGTCAGATTCAACTAGTATTCTTGTAATTTATGAAAAGTTGAAGGAAATGATAGTAAAACTTTTAATATCCCACAAATGTGTGGCAATGAAACTGAACTGCAGACACTCTTCGGGAGAAACAAGGCAATTGTTTTAACAGTGCACAACAGTATTTTGCAACACTTTCAGACTGGATGTGGAAAATATCTTACATAATCAAACCTCTGGGGAGCATTTTAGGGGCACTAAATTTATATACCTGACGTGGTGTTTGACTAGTTACATCACTGAAGTCTAACATGATTCTTTGGTCCAAATCTCTGGACCATGTCTCACCCAAAGGATATTTCTCCTTCAGCTGCACATTGCCAACAGGCTTTCCTAAAGCACATAGGCATTCCTTAGCCATCTCTTATGCAAATCCTGATCCAGCCTGACCTTCCTTATCAATTGCCTGTTGCTCTTAGCTGAAAAGATTATAGCAGATTAGCTAACAATGTTCCATTCTCTATATTGTTCCATGTGACAAACAATTCTATAATAGAAATAAAATTGCAAATTTTGAACAAGTTTTAATAGCGTGCTTACTAATGTGCTGTGTTTTCAAGTTGTGTGGTGATGATATTTTCTGTATGCCTTATTCAAACTACTTATTCATCACTAGTCAACTAATCTCTCTTTCCTACTACTAAGAGGGAAAGTTGTGATTATTGAATATGGCATCATTTCAAGTAAAATTCCATTTATTCCCAAAGATCAATATGATATAAACATTATTCCTGTTCATATGTCGTGCAAACATGTACACACATTCAGTTTTTCCCTAATGTCTTTGAACCATACGTTTGCTTTTATTTCTATCATTATAGTCATTCATGCTGCTGAAGGTCACCAAGGAGAAAAATGTGGACAGCCTGAAGGTTTTAGATTCAGGTTCACAGCAAATGCTTCAGTTGTAGGACATGATAATGAAATTTCAGCAATGTGGATCTATGCACTGTACTTCTGAGCTGAAGCAAAAGAAGGTAAATAGAAGCGGCAGTTTTTCACAGCTCCTACTACTCTTTTTTCTGCCTTTCTCCAATTGAAGGCATGCTATAACAGGGAGCGCTTGGCCTTTCTGACCCAATAAATAGATGGTAGAACTCTGCATGTAACTATTAAAATGCTGCTAAATCCTTGTGGTAGGATATGAGGGAGGAAAAAGTGGCTAAGGGAGAGAGAGAGGACAGAGGAGTCCTAGGGATAGTCAAGCTCAGACAGGAAAGCTTTGGCTGAAGGTTGTTGCATTACCAGTAATACTAAACTTCAAAGAGGTCAGTTTGGACACTGAGGGTATGTCTACACTACATGGCTCCGTCGACGGAGCCATGTAGATTTGTTTATTGGGCAAAGGGAAATGAAGCGGCGATTTAAATAATCACCGCTTCATTTAAATTTACATGGCTGGACACTCCCCTGCCAACATCAAAGCCCTTTGTCAGCAGCCCCGGTAAACCTCATCCCATGAGGAATAACGGGGCTGCTGACAAAGGGCTTTGATGTCGGCAGGGGAGTGTCCAGACTAGCGCGCTGAGCCGACAAACAGCTGATCAGCTGTTTGTCGGCTCAGCGCGGCAGCCATGTAAATTTAAATGAAGCGGCGATTATTTAAATCGCCGCTTCATTTTCCTTTGACTACAACCCTCATCTACATGGCACCGTCGATGGAGCCATGTAGTCGAGACACAGTCTAACACAGGGTCTGTGTACTCTGTTTAGTAACAGGGTAGGGCCCGCTTCTGTTGGTGAAAGACTAGCTTTCAAGTTTCCACACAGCTTTTCTTCAGCCTCATTTGGTAAAGTCAACCAACAGGAGAGCCAAGGAGTTTGCTCTCAATTGCAAAGTCAGCTGGTGGAAGTGGTATATTCATGCATTTTAGAGCATGCACTCACTGACTTGGCTATCTTATGACTAGAACACATTACTCATTGATGCCATACACCAACTTTTGTCATCCATGTATGGGACTACTGGCAGATCAGAAAACTGGTCCACGTTAATATTGCTTTTGATGTATTGATATATGCCAATTTACACAGAAATGTACTCAATCCTGAGTTGAGTCCTAAAGTTCTTGCTAATATTTAACACTAAAAAATTTACGTGGCATTGCTCTGGTCCTTAACTCAAGTACGTTTTGTTTTTCTTCATTGAAATTATTGTTCTGGAGTGGGGCTGGGGATGAGGGGTTCTGTATGCCGGCTGCTCCAGGGAGAGAGGGTAATTCCAGCCGTCTTTCTCCACAGCCACTTGGGGCCAGGTGAGAAGCATATGTCCATGGTGGCTGCAGTTGCAGTGGGCAGAGTCGGGGGACGTGTGCATGTCCCCCAGCTTGGGGACAGACAGACATACAGACAAAGAGACACACAAACAGACAAACTCTGTGAGATATATAGTAAATAGCTTTCTCTTTCCCCATCCTTATCCCCTGTTAGCCCAATGGGGTTATAGATGTCCTGGTCCCCATCTCTGGCCCTTTGCTGTCCCTCTCCCCATAGTCATTCTGCAGTACAACTCCTTCTTACCAGACCCCTTCCTTTCCATTTTATGAGAAACAATCAAATTTCATGCACATCCCATTAGTATGGCACAAGCAAACCCTGATCTTGCTTTAAGTTATGATAAAAGGAAGCTACACACCAAATTTGGTCGTCCTAGCTCTTAATGTTTAAGAGAAATTCTTGAACAAAAAGACACTCAGATGGATAGACAGACACGCATACCTTTCTAAAATATAAAGTAAGCTGTAAAAAACCAATTCTAAATCTAATCTCATGAAAGCCTCCTTTTAATCCCAGCTTCACTGCTTTAGTTGTTCAGAATGAACTGGTGTGGAAAGTTGATTAATGTGTGATGTCTGCTAGAGGCAAGTGTACTCTCTGGGTGCTGCAGAAATGGTTTCACTGGAGGCCTTGCCTAGGCCTCTAGGCAGTTAAGAGGCTCACAACATGATTGAAACTTCATCTTTATACTCCATGCAGAAAATACCACCTCTTTCTTCTAAATAATGCATTTTATGATTCTGTAGTCCAATAAACATGTGTTATATTAACTAGAAAGGAGATTGGCAGGGCCACACAGAGGTTTAGGGGAGGGGCAGAGCAAAATCTGAAACTGAGGCCCACCACCCATCCAAAAAATTACTATGGAGACAAAAGAGCTTGTGCATGGTGGGGTGGAGGTTGGGAGAGGAGGGGACAAAAGGACCTAGGCTAGTATGCTAAAAATAGCAGTAAGGATTCCCCCAGCCATAATATTCTCTCATAGCTGGCCTACACTGACATGCTTCTGTGTCCTCACTGCTAATTTTAGCAACCTAACTAGATTAAAACTAGCATAGGTACATTCTATACAAGCCACAAATCACATTCCAGTTGCAGTGTACGTGTAGCCTTGGAAGTTACTGTTTAGTTTCGCTATCCCTCATGTTTATTATTGTTGGAAATGCTACAAACTCTATTTTCTATCTATTTGCTAATATAACTGATATGAAGGAAAGGATGGAAGGAAAGCAGCGCTGAATGTTTAAAAAAGCACCAGACAAGCTTTTTCAGAGATAGGGAATTAAAATGAGCTAATAGTAATCTGAACATAGCTGTTAAAATAGACTGAAAAAGGTGGGCAAGCTCTCCCAACACCAGCAAAGGAGCTGGAGGAACACTGCTTTCCTAAACCAGAGAAAGAAGAGGGAGCTGTTTTCTGATATTCCCTTTACTCCTTTCCCCTTACGTAAATACTTATGTGAATCCAAGTGCAGTTCCACTAAACCAAGAACAAGAAACATGAATGAATATTCAGCACTGCAATGAATTCTAGTAGCATTTCTGATGAGAGAAATGAAGTACAAATTAGGATGTGCTGGTACTCTTCCTTAAAGTGTCTGTTTTGATTGCTATTTCGGTATATCTTTGCTATATATTATACTATTTAACAGTGTAAAAGAGAAACAGAATACATGTTTACTGTGTTGTACGCAGTAAGTACCCTTTTCAAATGCTAGTAATCATCCTTTACAAATGCTAAGGCATTAAACTTGCAACAGAGTACTTCAGAATACAGAGATTGGAATATTTTAATGCCTGCTGCTATCCCTTATGGAAAGTCCACAGAAATTAATGGAGTGGAACCAGCTAGGTTGTATAATAATTCTATAGGGTTTTATAGAGTTGCTCTAGCTGTGTTGGAGCCAGGCTATTAGAGAGAGAGAGTGAGTAAGGTGATATCTTTTCTTGGATCCTCTTCTGTTGCTGAAAGATTCAAGCTCTTGAGCTTACTCAGAGCTTTTCTTCAGGTCAAGAACTCTGTGTAAGCTTGAAAGCTGGTCTCTGGAAATAGAGCCCATTATTTCCTTTTTAAAAGTTCCAGTGCTGGACTCTCTTCATTTACGTGGAAGGGCAAAATAGTCTTCCATTGCTCAAAATATGTTGTTAAAGTATAAGATTAATGAAATATATTTAATATGTTAGTGTATGTAGCTAATTGGATATTTATCCTGAAATTCTTAAGAATTATTATAAAGAATTCACAGTATTTTTCATAAAGATTCAACTCAGTTGCGGAGCTTGTATCTATTATTTTTGGCTGCTTATATTTTGGGTTCCCAACCAGGAACATCTAATGTTCAGAGGTGCTGAACATTCAGAACTCAAACAGTGTTAGCATTCTGATATTACTGCTATTTTCATTAAGTAGCACGGAGGCACAGTATACACATGAGATAGATCATCCTAGCTCTGAAAACACACAACTCAAACAAAAAGGTGGAAGAAGGGATGTATAATCCACACTTTACGGCTGTGGAGCTGGTGTAAGCAGACTTCAATGGGCAAGGGATCAGGCTATATGCAAGCTTCTCAAAGGTATGGGAAGAAGTCTCACAGCACTGAGAACTGAGCCTAGATCTCCTAAATCCCAGTCCAGTGATTTAACTATATGATTGTCCTTCCTTCATATTTGAATAGTATTTAACAAGTCAAAAGTATCGGCTATGTACAGGTGGTGCAAATGGGAGAAGCTTCATTTAAAAACAATGCCTATTTGCCTCCACTAAAGATCTGGCTCTACAAAGTAAGCTGAAGTATTTGAAATGGTCAAATTTTACCTGCTTTAAGACTCTAAAATTTTATTGCTAAATAAATGCTCTTCTACCTGTAGTTTAGTGGAACTTTGGTGACACCCAGTGACATGGCCTGCTTAAAGGTATCTCTTCCTGAGGTAACGATGAGAATAATATTCATAACCTGATGGCTTCTTTAGGTGTATTAGTCTATGAATTTGAGCACAGATTAATTCAGTGCATTTGCAGACAAGTGCAACTCGTTGTATCACTGCAGTTTTGGATTTACATTAGGGTTTACATTTTAAAAGTGTAAATTAAAATGTTGTTAATCATGATTTAAAAGAAAGTGTCTTGACTGTCAAGCCATTTCAATATGATAAACCTATTAAGACAACTTTTTTTCAAGATTTTCCCGTTTGCCCCTAAAATAAGCATCGGAGATTTAACTTCAAAGTAAAAACTCTCAACACCTGAGATTTTTAAGATTTCAGAACTAATAGTGATGGCTGGAATAACAATTCCTTTCTGGTAAAATATGAACTCCAATAGTGACATAACAAACTAATTATTACAGCTAATTAAAAATCTCAAACATTTCTACATGAGATTTTAAAGAATTTAATGTTAAAGCTCACTCCTTCCTTATGTGATGATTTAGGTTAAATGGAATCAGGGGTTAAATAACAGTTTTTTAACTATGCAATTTCTATTTTGCTATCTTCAATCTAAATTGCAAAATGGGCAGTATTGTATAGTAACATTCAAATTGTTGCAATTATTCTAATAATAAATATAATATTCTGTAGCATTTTTCTTAGATTACTCAGTCATTAGTGCTATTTTACCTCTTTATAATAATGTGCACTTTCAAAAAGAACTTGGTTATTTCTTTGGTCAGGGCCTATTTGCTCCTTTTTTATGTGAGATTTTCAATACTCTGAAATGATGTAGAGCAAAAAAGGTCCATCCACTTCACTTGTGATGCCTCCTGCATTACCTAAACCACAACAGAACAATGACAGACAACAGAGCCTTTCTCCTCTCTAACAATTCAGTCACCATGACAACTAGCAGAAGAACGTTTGGCCAGAAAAAGCTTTGAGCTTGGCGGACTAGACTAATCAAAAAAATGGAATAACATGACAACAATTACGCTGATGAGTGAGAGGGAAGCTACAGATGCATTCAGACACCTATGGCACTGCAGACTAAATGCATTCAGCATTTTTTGTTTAGTGTCTTCTGTTTTTTGAGAGCAGGTAAATAGACAAGATGGAATTGTGTAACAGAATGTCAGTGCTCTAGTTAAATAGAAAATTCCTTTCCTTTTGCTGCGCTACTTCAAGCACTCTGAAGAGGGTTTAGGAAAGATGAGGTTTTGAAGTGAAATATGTAATAGATACAATATGAGTGTCACAAGGCAACTTTATTTAGCTTTAAAAAAATAAACATACATTTTCAAATACACAGACACGAATAAAATATGGCCAGCCTTTTAATGTAATCTCAGAAAACTGGATATGCATTGATTAAAAGTTATTTGTTTTCCAGCTAGTCTCTGGTGCATATTGAATCTATTATAAAATTCTTCACTTTTTTTTGCACAAATCATTTTGTGCTCAAGCGTGACTCAAACTCCAATTGCACAGGTGCAACACATCAAGAATGCCAGAGCACAAGAGTTGTATTGTGCTTATTATAGATTGCTTCTTCAAAGTATCCAACAATTTAGCCAGCATACTAAAAATTTCCTTTGATAATCTCCAAATTGTCAAAAGTACTGTTTTTTCTTAAAATAAGAAAACTTTCATTGCCATAATGAAAAATACATATGCTTTTTATGATTGAGAATCATATTCACATATTTATATGGTGGGGAGGAGAAGAGCTGAATAAACCAAAACACAACTTTTTAGAAAATGAAATTTTCAATATTTTAAAATGCTTAGGCAGTTTTGAAGAGCCAGCAGCTGTGTTAACTATTTCAAATATTAGTGGACACAAATGACTAGTAATTTCTTTGTGAAAGACCAATAGTAGATCTGACTGTGACCCAGTGTCCCTTTTAGCCAGAGGTTTCTAGCACATAGCCAAGTTACAATCTTATTATTACCACACTGAGCTGGGGATACATAATCTTCAAGATAGTTTGGTCTCATCAACAGGCAATGACACTGGGAATTACCTATCTCTGACTCACTGTGGGAATTTGACAAACGCTCTCCTTAGAATCTCCTCTCTCCCTATGGGGTTGGCCTTGTGATGATTTTTTGTCTCTGTCCTGTAGTGATATGTGTACACTTTCTCTGGGTGTTGTCTGCAGGCTTATGTCTCCTGGTCCTTTAGATGACTTGTCGCTGTTGCATAGTCTCCTTGTATGTCCTGAGCAACAATGGACCCTCACGATTCCTTTAGTCCATTCCTTGTGTTTCTCTAATAGCTCAATCCTCACAGGAATTCCTGTCTCCAGGCAAAGTATAATCTTTTATAATCTAGTCCTGCTTCCTCCAGTTGTCGACTATTTCCATTCTTCTGGCTTCAACAGCTCTCCCCTCATTGGCAGCAACATTTTGTTTCTGTATCCTGACAGTGCCTGTGCTGGACAGTTTGGGCACCCTCTGAGGTATTTCTGTGTGCCAAAAATGCATATGTGGGCTCTGAACCTGGAGAAACAACCTTGTATATCAATTATAAGAACAGCTAAGAGACTAATTCTACCTTACCATTATGAGGTGGATATGCTGAGGAAAAGATGTGGTGAATAAACTCCTATTTTCATGTAATCTTGAATTTTTCCAAGGCAAAATTGGGGTATGTTATTGGTGAAAACAGTGTTTGGAATGCCATGTCTCAAAGTAGGGATTCAGTTTTACAGTCACTGCCTTGCTTCTTGCACCAGGCAGAGCATCAAACTCCCAGCAATTCAATAGCAGCATACTGTCCTCAAATATTATTTTTCCAAAGTCTGCTCCCACCTTTTCCTGTGGTCAGGCAGGCAGATCATGTGATCACATGACCAACAGGTGTCACACACTTCTATCAAGGAGCAGAATTGTGTATTCATTCCCAGCCAGAAAATATACTCTCAAGCCTGTCTAAGGTGAATATTGTATATATTGTTTTGTGCATGGCATCCTTATGTAAACAAGGTGAGAGATCAGCTTGCTGTCCTCAAAATATGAGTAGAGTAGGACCAGGATAGTAAGACCACCCTACTGTACTAACCACTTGGTCCCCTAACCCACCAAGGTCTCTCTTATAGTACTACATTAAAGTGCACTAGGGAATGTTACAAAGATTACAGAAGTGTATACTGCCACGAGTAATATCTATAGTATAAATTATTCAGAGCAATACCTATAGTATATCCAGAGCTCTATCCTCATCACCTCACATTTTTGGACATCTACATAAAGCTCAAATTAAACTCTCTTAAATTAAATAAACCTCAACTCAGAAGCCTTATTTGTGTGCTAATGCCTATTCCTCACATTACAGATCATAATGATTCTAGCTTTTGAAAGCATAGGCAGTGGCATCTTTTCAATGCCCAGCCTAGTGACTTTGGCTCTATCAAATATGCAGCATGGCAGATGGATTTTTTGCTGCCTATTGAGACTGTGCTGACCTCCTCAGGTGCTATGATACTGTAGCTATTCAGACATTTAAGCTCTTTGCAGACAGGATTATGTAGTGATGGGTCAACTTCCAGTCATAGTTGTCATTAAAGACACCTGTAACTTCTGAAAACATCTTCATATGCATTTAAAATTGTCTCTGTCCATTGCTCTTTTGCTTCTTGCACTGTAGCTTTAAAATTCTGATACTGCCTTTTGATCAGATCCTTGACTTGTATGGCTGTGTGGGGGAATCATCACAAACATCAGTTGATACCTTCTTTATTTTTTAGGTTAGTTCACTATGAGATCATGTTTTCCCTAATCACATATTAGACTGCAACTATTCTTTGCAAATGGATGTGTTTGAGTCCAATTCATGCCAAGGAGTCACATTGCAGGAGCCTTGTCATCCGGCTGACATTGCACAGGGCATTTCCCTGTGTCCATTGTTTCTGGCATGGAGGTTGGTGTCCTTCCTTGTTGCTTTCTTGTACCGAAAGCCTGAACCTGATATATGCTCAAGAAGAGTCATGTCATCACTGATGTCTGTCCGAAATGCCATCCCCCGTTACACAAGCCTGACTGAAAATTTCAGACACTTTCTTCTGCTCTTGCGCACACTTTAAAAATTACAAGAGATCCCATGGCACCTTAGAAACTAACAAAATATATATAGTATCATAACCTTTCGTGTGGTCTTCTCGGTGTATAGCTCTAACTCCTCTTTCCACCAGGCCAGCCCTGGGCTAGGTTTCTGTCTGAAGTTCCATGGTTCATGTCAGCAGCTGCTGCACTTCGGAGAAACTCACAGCTCTGATGCTGCCACCATAGATTGATTATTCACAACCTTCATTCAGCTTTAGTCAACCCTTAGCACTTCTCTGGTTTCCCTAGTGTCCCTTGAGAAAATATGGGCTTCTAACTCCTCCCCACACAAACACACTGCCCCAAAGGGTGAGTCTAGACTACATGGCTCCATCAACGGAGCCATGTAAATTAGTTTATTCGGCATAGTGAAAGAAGTGGGGATTTAAATAATCCCCGCTTCATTAAAATAAACATGGCCGCCGCGCTGTGAGAAAGAAAGAAAGAAAACATTGAAATGAAACTATCATAAGTGGTCTGACTAGCATAACTTGAGGTCTGATTACTGAAAGAATTGCTTCAGCGCACCTGTCCTGACTTAGGAAACTGGATAGGGCCTGAAAGAGGACAATTGATTAGCCTATGAAGGGCAGCAAGAGACTGCAGTGAAACTGGAAAGTTCAGGAAATGGTAGAAGAGACCATGGAGAAGACTCCTCCAGGGAAAACCCAGTGACTAGGCGAGATGCTCCAGCTAGCAAGAGTGGGAGTAGCCTGTGTAGGCAGGAAGAAGACTCTGACACCAGGGACATTTGGAAGTCAGAGCTCATAGGGCCAGTTCTCTATCCAGTTAAAGCCTGAGAGGTGGTGAACATAGATTCAAATGCTGCCCAGCTGATTAGCACAGTGCCCGTAGCTGGCAGCATGTGTGTCTATTGGTAATACAGATTTGTATATGCGTCGGTGGGCATAACAAAATTTATTCTGCTCATGAATGGAAAAAGTTGGAAGAAACAGTACTGGGGAGCTCCTACTAAATTGGGAGAGACACACACACTGATTTGAGAATAGTGCACGGAAAGCCAAAGTGTGTAAAAACTAAATAAATTGGATTTTAGAAGGGAAGTATCTTAATTGCTTTTTAGACTGTGGTATGGAGTTACTAAGCAGCTAAGAGCAGAAACGGAAGTGGGGAGCCATAGAGTGACTCTGTCCAGAAGATACTGTTTGGGTGGTAGCTGACCTTGCTACAAGTAAGTAAAGGGTGAGGATTTCAACTCATTGAGCTCCTAATTCCCCTTTGTTCCTCTTAACATGATCTCTCCAAATGTGTTACTGTTCCAGAATACTTAAGATACAGAAATAATCTTACTTTTATTGAGGCAACATGTTGTGAAATAATTTCAAGTATTTGTCACTTATAATGTACTGTTTTATCTGTATACTTCCGCCTACTGATGAAAACCATTTATTTCCTTCATTCAGAGATGGTGTTAGCAGAGTGTTGCAATGCAAATACTTTTGATGAAATTCCAGCCCCACTGAAGTCAATTGGAACTGTTGCCATTAACTTCTGGTAAACACAAACAGCAAGCAGTTTCTACTTATCTTTCAATGAGGATAAAAGTATAAGCAAATATTGTGATTTTGTACAACTTGGCTTTGGGGGCCATTTTAACAGCTGGAATTTGCTTAGATGCAAAGATACCTCTGACTATAATCCTTTCCCCCAAACATTTCTTATATTCCAAGGTTTAGAGCAGTGCAAATCATCTGGAGGGCACCAGAACATTCATAATGTCTACAAAATTAAAAATAAGAATGAAAATATTCTTGTTTTTGCTGCTAGACTCTTCATTGCAAGTCATTAGTGTCCTCCAATACTCTGAGGTACTTATATTGCAAATATATTTTGAAACTCTTCTAATCTCCTGCTGGTCCTATTGTGTTTGGTGTAGATGCTGAATCTGTCTAGCACTTTTCCTGGCTGTTGTACTCTCAGATTCAGTCTGTGGTGTGAATGAAAGCTTGTAGTGACTGACATAAGTAAAACCAACTAGGAGTCCGGTGACACTGTAGATACTAACCGATTTACTAGGGCATAAGCTTTTGTGAGTAAACCCCTCTTCATCAGATAAATCAGAGTAGGAATTAAGGCAGAGGTATGTGTGTGTATATATATATATATAAAGTACCATAAAAGAAAGAAGTTACTTGTCAAGTAGGACCTGTGGAAATGAGGCTAATCATGTCAGACAGTGTGTGGCTCATTAGCAGCAGATGATTGGGAGATGGGAATATCAAGAGAGGAGAAATTGCCTTTACAATGCGTTAACCAGTTTAGATCCTTATTCAATCCTAAATTGATTATATTGATTTTGAAAATGAAATGCAATTCATCTATCTCCCTTTGTAATTGGGTTTCCAAGATGTTTTGTAGTACAAAGGTTACTTTTAAATCCATTATTGAATGTCCAGGGAGGTTAAGGTGTTCCCCGACAGGTTTATGCATGTTACCTTTCCTGATCTCTGATTTGTGTCCATTTATCCTTTGGTGCAGAGACCAGTTTGTCTAATATACATGGCAGAGGGACATTTCTGGCACTTGATGGCATATATCACATTAACAGATGGGCAGGTGGATGAGCCCATGATGTTGTGGCTTATGTGGTTAGGTCCTGTCATGCTGTCGCTTGTATAGATATGTGGACAGAGTTAGCAATGGGGTTTGTTGCAGGAATAGATTCCTCAACAAGTGTTTCTGTGGTGTGGTACGTGCCTGCTGGTTAGAGGTATGAAAGGAAACTGTGGCTCAGTGGAATACTCTGAACCAAAGTTTGAAAGAATGTATAACTTTAATAGGGATGTAATAGTGCAGCTGTTTAACTGATAAGCAAAAGCTTATCGGTCAATGCTATAGACTACATGCATTTCCCCTTTCCCCTCCCCAGAAAATGTTTTCGCAGGTTGACCAGCAGCCAGCTCAGTCCTGGCTCATGATGAGTCCAGGACCTATAGCTGCTGTGGCTCTGCATTAAAAGTGTATTAGGAGCTAGGCGGGCAGGCAGCCCAGCTCATGCTGGGTCCAGGAGCTCACACTCCCCCTGGATAGGGGCTGCTACCACCCTGCGCTGCTGCCTGTGTATCAGAGGCAGCAGCATGGGGCGACAGGCAGCTGGTCCGCAAGGGGACCTGGCTTTTAAACTGGCTTGCTTTGTAAATCAGCTCCTGCCTGGCACCCCCATGCTGCTGCCTCTGATGCAGAGTGGCAGGAGGCTCCTCAGGAGTGGGGCCAGAGTGCACTGGCTGCTGACCCCACTCCTGGGTACTATAGAATAGTCAAGTAACCGATAAGAATTCATGAGGTTAATCGACTATTCAATTAACTGATATTTAACATCCCTAAGCTCTATAGGGAAAACTTAATAACTTTCAGATTTTACATTCATAGATTATAAAACTAGAAGGAATGGATCATTGCGATCCTCTACTCTGACCTCCTGAACAACAAAAATCATATGACTCTCCTGAATTAATTTCCATTTGAAAAATAAAAGATCTCTTAGAAAAACATCCAATCTTGATTACAAAAATTCCAATGATGGAGAATCCACCACAACCCTTTGGGAAATTGTTCCAGTGATTAACTACCTTTTTAAGCAAACATTTGTGCCTTATTTCTAGATTGTCTGTCTGTTTTCCTTCAACTTCCAGCCATTGGCTCTGATTATACCTTTGTCTGCTAGATTAAAGAATACTCTCATCAACTTTTTGTTTCCCATGCAGGAATTAATAGGTTTCTCTTTGAAAATAGTTTAAGATTGAGCTTTTTTTGTTTTGTTTTGTTGTTGTTGTTGTTAAGGCATATTTTTCCAAGCCTCCGGTCATTCCTGTGGCTCTTTTCTGAACTACAATTTATCTACATGTTTCCTGAATTACAGACACAGAATCAGACACAGTATTCCAGTAGTTGTCACACCAATGCCAAAGACAGACACAATATAACCTCCCTATTCTTATGAAAGCTGAATGGGTTAGTCTAGTGGAGTTCAAGGTTTTGCAAACCTCTCATGTGTTTGAGAGTTTACAGGGTTCAAAAATGTTCTTTGGCTTTGTCATTCATTTTCCTCTAGTAAATAAAATCCTGGTTTCTTTCCAAAGGTGATTTTAAAAAAATCTAAAGGAAAAGTCTGTGCTTTTGTTAGAAATGGAAGAATGCCCAAAATATAGGTAGAACAAGGGAATAATATATGTACAGTATATTTATTAACTAGCTTTTCAGTTCATCCACTTTCACATTCTCCCTTTAGCGAATAATCATCTGGCAATCTAATCTGAATATATGGGCCTCTTTTATATTTGTTGGCCTATACTTAAAGTTGCTAAAGTATTCTTGGATGATGACTTAAAGCATTACACTTCAACATAGGATTATGATGAATGTTTGGGTTATTATTATTATTGATCTGTCTGTACACAGTGCAACCTGACTCTAAATTCAGTTCTATAATTTAAAAATATTAAAAACAATGTAATGTATGAGAGGAAAAAGCTGTGTTTCTTTCTACACACCCTTTGAGCATCCAAATTCTAAATGGATTAATTCATGTGTTATAATACATCTTGACTTTTCAGAGATTTGTTATATTGATATGGGTGGTTTCCCAGTACTATATATTGGTGATAACAGACCTTTAAAGTGGTTTGTGATTAACCCACTGTCCTTCTTAGTGAGCTCTTGATTTGTTCAAAACATGACAAAGCATCAATGGTGAAAAAGCGAATGCTACCTGAACATTTAGAATGAGCAGTGGGGCGAAAGAACAGCACTTGTAGGAGATGGGAATGTAACCTCAAGCTGGCAAAGCTGTACGGAGTGTCCTACTTATTACTGGGATCAGCAGGGCAAGGTGAGGGGGGTCTGGCTCTGTGCCCCCAGAAGGATTGTCATCTTGGGCAAAAGGGCAGGGTTGAGAGCTGTCAGCCCTTAGTGCCACCCAGACTGCAGCACGATTTCTGAATCCCCTCCCAGTCCTCAGAGATGTGCAGGATGGTGATCCCATGACAATTCAAAGGGGTCCAGGACTCTGACCACTGCTATGGTAGAGGTGGCAGCAGCCTGGAGCTCCCGGTCACTTTGAATCTCCAGGACCTGGGGCAGTTGTCCCCCTTTCCTCCCACCGTCAGTGGGCCTGACCATGATATACTAGAGACTTGTGCAGAGAAAAGAGAGCATGGCTAGGAATCTCCTGTGCCTTCGCAATCCTTGGCTACCATCTTAAGACTGCTCTGACTTTTATGCTAGGCGATGGATTACGTATATAACCACAGCCAGTCCATGTCTGGGGAACTGCAATTACACCTTAAAGTTATCTTTTTACAATCCCTCTCCCACCTCCCAGATTACATTGTGGACTCCACGGCTGCAGCTGGGGATAGGACACTGAATGTTTCGTCTCAGAAAAACAGAGACTGAGCTTTCTCAGTAATGTAGGCATTCCATTACCACTGTCATGCTTGGGCTGTGTTTATTTGACTCCATTATTTTGTTTTAGAAATAGTAAAATAATACTTCATTGCTTATACTGCTAACAAGGTGCAGCCATCCCAGGATATTGCTTGTATTTATCACTTCTTTGCAAGAGGCTAAAATAAATTGTGGACTTCAGGTGCTGAAATGAACACAAACTTTCTTAAGGCTCTGACGATGAGTGGCTAGGATTAGGGTTATTGTTCAGGCCCTATTCCATTGAAATATGGCTATCATTCTTTGTGCAGTAACATTCCCCAGATTAAGCCAGGAGTATGCAAATTACTAGTGTATTTAATTGGTATATCATTTTGATGAAACAGAACTTGCAATTTCTCTGATACTACCTTCTATCTTGATCCCTCTGAATAACATCACCATCTTGCTTGTCACCTGGGTGTCCTCTTCAACTCAGACCTCTCTAGGTCCTCATATCCAGACAATATCTAAATATTACAGATTCTTTCTGCATAACAATAAGGTGGCTGGCCTTTCCTCCCCAACTAAAACTGTCATCTGGGCTGTCATAATCTCATATCTCAATTATAGCAGCATTCTCTTGTCTGGCCTTGACAAATGCTATTGTGCCCTGTTCATATCTATTCAAAGTGCAGCTGCAAAGATGATTTTCATAGCCTGTCACTCTCAGTCCTCTCTCTGCATCCTCCACTAGCTCGTCCTCTTCTCTGATGTCAAACATATGCTGCTTGTATTCCCTTTCAAAGCCCTTTATGCTATCCTCACCCTGCCTATCATCTCTCATTGACTATTTCCCCACCTCTAACTGGCCAGTGATGCCAGCCTCCATTAACACTTTTTATTTTAATTTTATTTTATTTTATTTTAATTTTATTTTAAAGCACCTCATACATTTTCCCATAGGGGCCCTCCTGCTTAGGAAAGCTCCCCATAAATATCTGCTCAGTTACTTGTTTACCTTATTTCAAATATTTTCTTAAAACTCTCCTTTGCCATCAGACAACTTGACAATTGTTAGGCTATTGGTGTGCCAATACCACTGTCTAACCTGATGACCAACATTATCTCACTTGTTGCTTGTTCTCCCCTGTCTGTATCTGTTTGTCTATTGTCCTGTACCTAACTTGTAAGCCCTCTGGGCATCTGGACAATTTGTTTGGTTTATAAACACCTAGCACAATGATGTCCTGCCTCGTCCATGACCAGGGCGCTAGATGGGATGGTACAAACTAATAACCCTCAGCTCCTTTTTTCTTTTCTTTTTTTAATCCTTTACTTTTTTTTTTCCAGCCCATTTCTGCTTCTACACACCAATGAAGTCTTCTTGGCCAAATCTTAGAACAAATGCTCCAGACCTCTTGGTTGCCTTTGAGCTGTCACCATAAGCTTGTCCTCCCTCTGCTTTTGTGATTTTATTCTGTCCTTGGTTTTCTCCTACCTCTCCAATAACTCCTTCAGTGTTTCATTTGGAGAAAACTTCTCATTCCCACTTTATCTTTCAGGGAAGATTCCACAGAGCTTTCTCCATGACGTTAGCACCATCCTTTTATCTTAACACCCTGTCTCTGCTTGATCTCATTTGGAAACAAGTATGGGAAATAGGGGTGATGCAGCACCCCCCCCATTTGTGTGTGGGTTCCAGGGTCCTGGTTCTGACTTCCTGGCTCTACTCCTGGCCCTGCACCTACAGGACCCATGCTGAAGGCTCTGTTCCGAGTTCCACCTGCAGAGCTTGGCTGCTTCCAGCCCTGTGCCTAGGGCTCAACTCCTGCTGCTGCTGACCCTATGCTCAAGGCTCTGTTCACACCTTGCACCTAAGAATCCACACATGGGGTCTCAGCCATTGCTGGACCCACACTCAGGGTCCCAACATTGGTCCCCTCAACCCTGTCTGCATTTCCCACTCACCCTCCCAGAACCACAGCCTCACTCCTGGCCCCAGCTCTGGTGGGGCATAGACAGGACTAAGGGGGGTGGGGGGGTGAGCGCTCCACTGTAAAAAGTGTCCCAGCATCACTGAAAGCAGAGCTTCAATTACTAGTGGTGATCAGTGATCATGGAGAGTTCTCTTTCCACTCCAGACCTTGTCTCCTTACATCAAACTAAACCCTCAGCCTTTCTTTCTCCTATCTCCTCATGGAGCATCCAGCTGAGGTTTGGCATGACCAAAACTTAGTTCATGATCCTTAACCACTTTCCACTCCCCACTTCTCACAGTGCAATTGTTTCTGTAAACTGTGTCATTTTTTTATCCACCCTTTCTAAACCTATATGTTTTGGCACTGTCTAAAACCTGTTGCTGCTTCATGTAGAACATTTCTAAGATCCTGCCTTTTCCTCTTCATCCATATAGCTAATGTTCTCATTGAGGGCCCTTTACCATGCTTCTTGACTACTACAAGATCCTTCTTTTTGGCCTTGTCAAATACTATCTTACTGTCCTTTATCATTGGAAATTCTATCGCCAAGAAAAAAATCTCTGGTTACTCGCTCTAACCATGTCATCCCTTCATTTGCCTCTTTCCTCTGGCTCCCTCCTTTCTACCACATAAAACAGACTAATTGTCTTCTACCATGCCCTTGTTGTTTAGCCACAACCTACCACTGTTTATGATTTTGAGCCATTGACATTTGCCCATGATGCCAGCCTTTTTCTCACTCATTAGTCTATTAGTAAAATATTCCCCATAAGCTTCATAATTTCTCCCATGCTGTCCCTCTATGAAAACTAAAGCAAATATAATAATTCTGTTACCAATCTCCTTAGGTGTGATCTTGTTTAATAATAAAGGAGACATCACTCAAGCTTTGGTACCTGAGACTGGTTGACCAGTTGTTAGCACAGTACACAACAAGTCTATGGAACCAAAGCTTGCTGTCAATAAGAAAGATGACAGGCTGATCTCAGTGCTATCTATATAGTTCAGTTGTTTGTATGTAGCTTTCTGATCATACATAGTGTGTTTTTTTCTGATTCACTTAATAGATTTCAAAGATGCCAAATCACAGCTGTATACTTGTAACTTATACCATTAGGCTACATCTACATTGGCATGATCTTGCGCAAATACTCTTTAACGCAAGAGTTCTTGCATTCAAGTATTTGCGCAAGAGAGTGTCTACACTGGCATGTGCCTTTGTGCAAGAGATGTGCTTTTGTGCAAGAGCATCTGTGCCAGTGTAGACACTCTCTTACACAAGAAAGCTCCCATGGCTATTTTAGCCATTGGGCTTTCTTGCGCAAGGAATTCATGTTGCATGTCTACACTGGCCTCTTACGCAAGAACAGTTGTGCAAGAGGGCTTATTCTTGAGCAGGAACATCATAGTTCTTGCGCAAGAAGCACTGATTTCACACATTAGAACATCAGTGTTCTTGCGCAAGAACTCCCCGCCAGTGTAGACAGGCAGCATGTTTTTGCGCAAAAGCAGGTGCTTTTGCACAAATCATGCCAATGTAGACACAGCCACAGTGTATTGTGTATACACTTCCATTTGTTTTGCAGTTAAAACATTCTTATATTTAATTGACATAGAATGCTAGGTTAAAAGTTGTAGCAAGCTGAGACTTTCCCCAGCCTACAAGAGTTTAAAGCATTCTTAAGGCATCGCGAAAGTTTATTTTGCCAGTAGGCCTTATGTTTGGTACAAATTTGGCCTACTGGCCAACATTCCTTCAAATTGCCTCTTAAGGTACGTATAGACAACAGGCTTTTGTCGACAGAGCGTCTAGACTACATACAGTTCTGTCGACAAAGCAAGCCGTACGAAGGACAGTGTAGATGCAATAACACATTCTGTCGACTGAACTCTGTCGACAAAAGGCATTATTCCTCATAGAATGAGGTTTACCGGCATCAACCAAACTGCCTAGTTCTGTCGATGTTATGTCGACAGAACTCGGCGGTAGTGTAGATGCAGGTATAGTTTTGTTGACAAAAAACTACTTTTGTCGAAAAAACCCAGTAGTCTAGACACACCCTTACTGCTTGCCATTCTCAAGCAGTTTGGTGTGCCTACACAGTATGCTGCAGAGGTGAAAGTAAGCGATTGTGCCCATGTGTGCAGCTCTGCCAAGAGCTGGCTGAGATGTAGCAAAAACCAGCATGGAGCTATTTAAAGAGCTGGCAGGGTCCTGGGCTTGCAATAGGACAGTAACTGTAAGAACTTTTAAGTTACTTTCACCACTGTGGCTGCTTATCATGCTAATCATAATGATCTATGTTATCTTGTGATTCCCCCATCCATTTTTTATGCCATTTGCCTTTCCTCATCTTATACTTGGTCTGTAAACTCTTTCGGGGAAAAGCCAATATTTCGTGTGTGTACAGTGCCTAGCACAATGAGGTAGAAATGTAGCCGTGTTAGTCTGGTGTAGCTGAAACAAAATACAGGTCTATGTAGCACTTTAAAGACTAACAAGTCTTTAAAGACTAACAACTAATAAACCATCTTGTTAGTCTTTAAAGTGCTACATAGACCTGTATTTTGTTTTAGCACAATGAGGGTATTCCTGCTGTCTAGCTATCCCTGACTGCAGACTGGAAGTGCAACTGCAAATAAAATACTTGGATTTTTTTAAGGAAGAAAAACACCTATTTTATCCATTTAAATAGCTAGCAACAATTAACTAATATTTTGGTAAAAATAAGTGTTTTAGGGATGGATTGATTTCTGCTCCAATTGGAATGCATATTCTACTCAATAGTTCAAAGTCAGGCTTCTCAAGTGTCAGGACTATGTAGCACTTTAAAGACTAGCAAGATGATTTATTAGGTGATGAGCTTTCGTGGGCCAGACCCATTTCCTCAGATCAAATAGTGGAAAAAAATTGTCACAACCATATATACCAAAGGATACAATTTTTAAAAATGAACACATATGAAAAGGACAAATCAAATTGAACACAAATCAAAATGTGTTCATTTTTTTAAATTGTATCCTTTGGTATATATGGTTGTGACAATTTTCTTCCACTATTTGATCTGAAGAAGTGGGTCTGGCCCACGAAAGCTCATCACCTAATAAACTATCTTGTTAGTCTTTAAAGTGCTACATAGCCCTGTTTTTTGTTTCAGCTACACCAGACTAACACAGCTACATTTCTATCACGCTTCTCAAGAGTGTAATTTTTAGCACAATGTAAAACTATAGATATTTCCCTTAGCAGAAAGTCTTAAATGAAGTATACAATAAAGTAGCAATTTCAAACTCTGAATTGTTTCCCAATTACTGACAAAAGACATATAATCACTTATGCATTTCTAAGTTGAAAAACAGCTTTAAAAAGATGACTCAAGAAATATCTAAAATAGAACTATTAAAGGTGACTTCAGTTCCACATGTGGAATAAAAATGTTCAAGCAATTTTCAAAATGCAAAGCGATTTTATACAATGGAGATCTCTCTAAAGTACCATTTTCTAGCCTGCAGTGAGGGATTTGTAGTTATTCAGATCCTGCAGGTAATTGAGGAAATTTGCATTAGAATACTCTGACGAACTGCAAGAATGTTGTTGCTATGATCTGGCTAGTATGTGTGTGAGAAATACTGTATTGGACAGACTTGGATTTGCTCATTTGTGCCATAGAACCTACACTGCTAAAAGCAAATGGAGAGTCTACCTTAATTCCAGGGTAGTGATCCCCAAAATGTGTCCCCACAAACGAGGGACCACAGCATCAGCAGATAGAGTTGCTGCAATTCCTCCTGTGAAAAGGACCCATTTTTCTCCACATAAAATGATCCCACATATTTTGCTCTACAAAATGGTATCCTCCATGCTGTCTTGGTCCTGAAAAGAAAGACTTGATTAAAATGGAGCTGTGCCAGCACAAAGTTTGGGAACCCTTGCTCTAGGGGTAAGAGCCATCACTGTTATGAAGTTCAGAATGTTTATGGTGTGCAACATAGAGATAACAGAAGGTTTCCTGGGAACCATATGTATGTGTTACCCTGAATTTTCTCATTGTCATTTTGAATATTATCCAACATGATATGATAGCCAAACTTCCAAAGCAATACCTGCATACCTCTTTAGATTCTGTTTCCTCCTGGGTATATTTGATTTACATATTATTAGTAGAATAATAAAGCATGATATAGATTCAGTTAGAAAAAGCCACTAAAGTCAATGCCACCTCTAGACAAATTTTTATTGCTTGGACTTCTTTTGTCCTGGAATTCCTGTTCTTTATTTCTCTGTCTGAAGAAACTCTCTTCAGTGAATTGGCTACCTAATATGTGTTGTTCTATTACTGTGCTTTTAAGTTTTGGGTACATTTCAATTCCACTGTTGGTACCGACAACACATAATGGCCAGTGCTAATCATACATTATATCTTTCCAGGTTTTTTGTCTAAAATTCCTCAACACGTGGCTAACAGTGTAACTTATGACTAGAAATCTGTATGTTGTGGGTGAGTACAAAATGGAATGAGCATTTTAAGACTTCTTTTTCCTTCATTTTCTATAATTATGTAGTGCTGAGAAACATTTACCTCTACCTTAAAATTCTAATCTTGCTCAAAATCAGTAGTAACCAAATTATTACGAAAGAGAGCTGAAAAATGGAAAAACCAGTATGTGAACACTGAAATGTCAAAGTTTTATTTTGTAGAAGTTTTGAAAGAGACACTCTCTAGTTTTTCCACATTTTGATACTTTTATACTAAAATAACCATTGGTATTTTAATGGATGCTTATAGAGAACACTAATTGTGGAAAAATGTTTAAATTTACCAAAAACAATTGAAAACAGCAATTTAGTCTAAGTACAACAATTTCAAAAACTAACTTGATAAAAATATAGACATTTTCACTACAAACTTTAATTTTGATAATCTTAATACGTTTTGTGTAAAAGTTTCACTTTTTGTAAAACAGACCATATCATGTAAAACGGCCATACTGGGTCAGACCAATGTTCAGGGCAAGGGGACTACTTCTAACTTTCATCACTACTTACTTCATGGCCTATGTGAAAATGTTGCATTTCACTTAGGTTCCCCCAATGCTATTTTTCATCATTGTGCCTAAGAAGCCACAGTTATGGACCACTGCCTAGGTGCTGTACAAACACAGAACAAAACATCACATCAGCTAGCAGCTTAACACAGTAAGAGTAAAATACTAGAATGCTAAGACTTCTCAATAAGAACAGCATTTTAATAAACACTGGGGTATAATTTTCAACAGAACCTTTTAAATTATGGACGTGAACTTTGCATCCAAAGGTTTGTACACACAATTTTTTATGGATTTTTATATGCAAGCAGTCAGGACTCTAACCATCTGAAATACATGCTCAAACAAAAACTCACCTAGTCTATTCTGATTGGACATATCTGTCTCAAAGTCATGGATGTGTTTGTGTTACTTGAGTTTTCGTGGTTATGTTTTAATTAGAGCTGTGTGAATAACCAAAACATTGAAAAAAATTGTTTTGTTAGTTTGAGATGTTTATCTGAAAAATAAATTGAAGTGATGATGGAAATGAAGTGATTTCTAATTGAACATTTTTGTTTTGGAAATGATAATGAAACATTTGATTTTTTTAGGTTATTTTCATTTAAGCAACAAAGTAAATTTGACATAAATTTTGCTAAATGTTTAATCTGACTGAATATTTTGAGAGGAGAGGGTTGAGCAGGAATTTTTGTCTACAACTTCACTCAGATCTAGGGTACGTCTAGACTACATGCCTCTGTCGCCAGAGGCATGTAGATTAGGCTACCAGACATAGGAAAATGAAGCGGCGATTTAAATAATCGCCGCTTCATTTAAATTTACATGGCAACCGCGCTGAGCCGACAAACAGCTGATCAGCTGTTTGTCGGCTCAGCGCGGTAGTTTGGACGCGCGGGGGTCGACATCAAAGGTATTTGTCGACCACCCAGGTATGCCTCCTGGGATGAGGTTTACCTGGGTGGTCGACAAATGCCTTTGATGTCGACCCCCGCGCATCCAGACTACCGCGCTGATCAGCTGTTTGTCGGCTCAGCGCGGCAGCCATGTAAATTTAAATGAAGCGGCGATTATTTAAATCGCCGCTTCATTTTCCTATGCCTGGTAGCCTAATCTACATGCCTCTGGCAACAGAGGCATGTAGTCTAGATGTACCCTTACTCTTAATACAATTACATCTCTCTCTCTTTCTCTGATTCCATTCAAGTCAATGATAAAATTCCTCCTGACTTGAATGGATAAGGATTTTACTCATGGGCTGTGTCTAGATTGGCATGATTTTCCGGAAATGCTTTGGCATGATTTTCCGGAAATGCTTTTAATGGAAAAGTTTTCCGTTAAAAGCATTTTCAGAACAGAGCGTCTAGATTGGCATGGACGCTTTTTCGCAAAAACACATTTTTGCGATCGGGGCTTTTTTGTGGAAAACAAATCTGAGCTGTCTACACTGGCCCTTTTGCGCAAAAGCTTTGTGCAAAAGGGACTTTTGCCTGAACGGGAGCAGAATAGTATTTCCGCAAGAAGCACTGATTTCTTACAGTAGGAAGTCAGTGCTTTTGCGGAAATTCAAGCGTCCAGTGTAGACAGCTGGCAAGTTTTTCTGGAAAAGCGGCTGATTTTCCGGAAAAACTGGCCAGTCTAGACAGAGCCATGATCTTTTCAGTAGATAGAATACTTTTCTAGTTGCTTCCAAAATACTACTCCAGATCAGCAAGTTTGAGGGTCTTTCGGAGGAGATGCAAAATCTCATTGTCTGTGGTCATTAAGATCTAATCCGTATACTTTTATAATTGTTACATGCATCTATCTAGATGGTTACATTTTATAAAAACATCACATTTAAAATCATCAATTAAAATTCAGTACTGTAAACATCTGAAAACTGCATCAGCCCTCTCTGGAATAGCATGTAAGAGATGGCATATGCTTCTAGTCACTAGCAGCAAAAGCATTAGTTTTATATGAAAATCACTTTCTTGGTGTAGACACAATTTTATTGATTCTATTCTGAAAATTAGTTTATAGTTATTGCAGTTTCATGAAAAGTCTTTTAATTAGCACTATAAATGTGAAGAATTATACATCAGCCTTTGAATGATATCTAGGTTATTAAGTCTACTATACACTATGCAATAATTAGGATCATTAGGAAAAATTAAAATATGATACAGAAATAATAAACTAAGTTGACAACTCTACATTCTTGTTTGTAACCACTATCTTCAGAAAATATTACTATAAACCTAACTCACACACGGGAAAAAATGGAAAATAAACTTTATGGTACTCCAACTGTCCACCAACTATTGTCTATGGGAAACTAGTCTTCAGATTAAATATGCCTCTGAGGAAGAATCTCAATAATCCTGCAACAATTCACCAAGGAGGCAGCATATTAAATTCCGAGATGTATAACATTGTTTTCATCATATTGTTGTAATAAAATATTACAGCTGACCAGATGGTGGAGCAATTACATTTCCTTAGTTTTAAATGGCTATTTAGCTAGCAGCCTGTTAATGACTTTTCTCCCAATTTTAATTAATACTCAAAGGAAAGAATAAAATGTATGAAAACATGCCTGAAGTGAGGAAAGTCCTCAAACACTTTAATAATCTAGAAAAGGGGGGGGAGGGAGTAGAATGACATGAAAGTTGACAGACAAAATGCTGGAAATGAAGTGAGGTTACCATTGCCATCTCTTTGGCATAGCTCCTATCACTACAGAGGTAAATGTTAAATAGCATGAATTTTGGAGACTGGAGTGGCATCTAATACTTTAGACTGTATGCTTTGTCTGCCTTTATCATGAGGCAAACATTATCTTAACTTATTTGACTTCAGGGTCAAAAAATATTCTCTATGGGAAACTTGGGAGGTGGGGCGGAAGGAGGGGAGGGGGGGGGGCAGAGCCTGGTTGCTGCAGCTAGTCAAACCACCCTGGCTGCTGGGATGAATATTTGCTGCATTCAGGATCACAAACACATGGGTTCTATATTTTAAGTGCTGAAAGAGAGACACACACTGATTGAAGTTGAACATCACTTCACATGCAAAGCACTTTCAGGATCAAGTCAGATACACTTAGGTATTTTTCTTCACCCAGCCTCAGTGCATACGCTGGTTTGCATAATATTCAACTGGAACCCCTTACTCTCAGGGTATGTATACACTACAAAGTTAATTTGAACTAACGGACGTTAGTTCGAATTAACTTTGATAGGCACTACACTAGCGCTCCGCTAGTTCGAACTTAATTCAAACTAGTGGAGCGCTTAGTTCAAACTAGGTAAACCTCATTGTACGAGGACTAAGCCTAGTTCGAACTTACTAGTTCGAATTAAGGGGTGGGTAGCCCCTTAATTTGAACTAGTGAGAGGCTAGCCCTCCCCAGCTTTCCCTGGTGGCCACTCTGGCCAACACCAGGGAAACTCTATTGCGCCCCTCCCGGCCCTGGACCCCTTAAAGGGGCATGGACTGGCTACGATGCCCATGCCAGGTGCAAGCCTGCTAGCACCCAGCCAGCAGACCCTGCACCTGGCACGGCTCGAGCCAGCCACCCGATGCCCCCCAGCCCTCCGCCTCTTCCCAGGACCAGGCTGGCGGCTCCCGGGAGCTTGCCCAGGACAGCAAGAGGCGGCACCCGCCTGGTCCAGTGCAGACATCGTGGACCTCGTCCACGACCTCCGCACTAGGCACAGGAAAGCGGCCGGCTAGGGCAGGAGAGCTGCCAGCCTGGCCACCCAGGAGCAGGTTTGCATGAAAATCAAGGTGGTCCACTGAGACCCCCGACCCTGAGCCCTGAGCTTAGAATGGCCGTACTGGGTCAGACCAAAGGTCCATCTAGCCGAGTAGCCTGTCTGCCAACTGCAGCCAACCCTAGGGACCCTGGAGGGAATGGACCAAAGACAGGGACCAAGCCATTTGTCTCATTCCATCCCTCTCCAGCCTTCCACAAACTTCGGGCAGGGACACCACTCCTACCCCCTGGCTAATACCACTCCCTGGACCCAACCTCCATGAATTGATCTCACTTCTCTTTAAACTCTGTTCTAGTTGTAGCCTTCACAGCCTCCTGCAGCGAGGAGTTCCACAGGTTGACTATTTGCTTTGTGAAGAAGAACTTTCTGTTATTAGTTTGAAGCCTGCTACCCATTCATTTCCTTTGGTGTCCTCCAGTCCTTCTATTATGGGAACTAATGAAGAACTTTTCTGTATGCACCCTCTCCACCCCACTCATGCTTTTATAGACCTCTATCATATCCCCCCTCCATCTCCTCTTTTCTAAGCTGAAAAGTCCCAGTCTCTTTAGCCTCTCTTCATATGGGACCTGTTCCAAACCCCTCATCATTATAGTTACCCTCCCCTCTCCCACCCTCTCTCTTCCCCTCTCCCACCTCCTTTTCCCAGTCTCCCCCAGTTTTGTTCAATAAAGAGAGATTCTATTTTTGAACACAATTGTCCTTTATTTTATACATCAGGAAGGAGGGCTAGGGAGGGGTAAGTGGAAGGAGGTGAGGGAGGAATGGGGTACGAGCCCCCGATGGGGAGGACTGGGCTGGCTCTGTGGGCTTCTGGGGGTGGAACCTCTCCTGCAGCCCCCACAATTGCCCCCTCTTTCCAGATGTCAGCCTGCGGCAAGTGCAGCCGGTCTGATGGCTGAGTGCTGTGATGTGCCCAGTGTGGGTACTCCGGGCAATCCAAGCCAGGACTGCTTTGCAAGTGGGGCACCCCTGAGAACCGTCTGTCCGGGGTGGGGGGTCGGGTCCCTTTAAGCACAGCCCTCAGCTAGCCTGAGACAGCAGCTCCACGCTCTAAGTCCTCATCTGATGCCCTGCCGGCACTGCTTCCAGCCATCCTTAACCCTGGTTCAGGGTCCACTCTGTGTGGATATGCTAGTTCGAATTAGCAAAACACTAATTCGAACTAGTTTTTTAGTCTGGATGTGTTAGTTCGAATTAGCTTAGTTCGAATTAGTGCTGTAGTGTAGACATACCCTCATTTAGAGACATTACTTACCTGTGTAAACCATGTGGGGTTGTCTGTATGTGCAAGCGCAGTCAGGGAACAATGAATTTATGCTTTTATATACAGTGAAGCTTTGTCCTGACGCATTGTTATAACCACTAAGAGGCTGTATGCTTTAATCCCCACTATGTACAGTAATTTCCCTCAAGGTAGAGTCACACCTCAGCTTGCTGCCAACTAAATGCCCATGTAGACAAGCTCCCTGATTGATTTACATAAGTGTTTGACTACACAGAGAGCTCCTGAGGACATGAAACTTCCTAGACCCTAGTGTAGTGTTGACACCACCAAGTTGCAGCATGGGCTCGCTGGCTAAACTTACGATGGGGAAGTTCTGTGGCCCTGCTCCCACCTCTTCTTGGTACTAGCCAAGAGAAGTCCTAATGCTATCTGAATATTAGTACTGCAAGGGAACCAAACCCTGCTGGGGACAAGGTGTTACAAGATTGCTGATACCTTCTCCCCTTTGTTCATCCATGCTTAGCTTAGGACAAGCACAGCCTAGCTTTATAAATATTTAAAATAGCTTGGAAAAACACACTTTTAAAAATGGGGGACGAAAGGTGATATTGTTACTTCCTGTAGACCAGTTCCAGGTGTAAGCGGAGCTCACAGGTTAATGTGGCACTGGTTGCCAGGAGCATGTTGTGCGTCAGAGCGGAGTGGCTAGCAGGTATTTAAGAATAGCTTGCTGTAATAGGACCTAGGAAGCAAAGGAGGCCATTTAAAAGGAATTACTATTCTGAATGTTCCTCTTCGTTTGACTGTTGGGATGCTCAACACAGTGCTGAAGCTGATATGTTTCTGTCTACTTGACTTGCTGATATTTAAGACTTGTGCTGACTTAATGCAAACTATTTCAGGAAGTTGGAGAAAAATGACTGACACACACATGTTTTATATACACTCAATCTGAACTTCTGCTGTTTAAAAAGGATCTACTAATTTTGGAGTTCAAATATTTCTTTAGAAAGGTTTCTAATATTTCTCCTATTAGGATGCTCTTTATATGGTCTTAAATATATAGGACCATCCAGGGACTTAAGTGTCCCCTAAAATGCTCAGCCCTTTTAACTAAAATGTTCTCTTCTATGGATTGAACTTTAGAAATGTCATCTCTTTCAAATGGGAAGATTGCAAAGCTTTATATCCGTCATTGTTCAGGATTCACAGGCTTTACTGTACAAGTAGCTTATTTGAAAAACATTCTTGTGCCTTGCCAGAGATGAGATCTCAGAAGGAGACTTGTCAATACAGTGAACAAGTGCATTGCTCTTTTAAAGCAAGGACGTGATATCCAGTCATTGCATAGGAAGTTGAAAATAGAGACAGAAAAGCCGTCAGCTAGCACTGCCTGTCTCTTTCTTGCAGTGGCAGTTTCAGAACGAACACTTGGAGTGTGAGGTGGTCTTGCTGTTCCTTGCTCCCTAACAAAAAGCTGTTTAGGCAGTTCCCTGATGATCCCTCACCCTTTCATTCTTCTTGCACTTCCCTTCCCCCCTTCATTTCCTAATTCCTACAGGCCTTTCTTCTAAAATCACGTCTGCTCTGCAAATGAAGTTATGAGTATAGCATGGGTAGTTATACCCAGCTAACTAGCACAGACAACAATAATGATGTAGATGTAGCAGCCTGGGCTTCTGCACAGGCTAGCAACCAGAGTACACTCTTGTCACAGCCAGCGTGTATAGTTAGCTAGAGCTACCCAGTGCTGAAGCCCATGCCACCACATACATACTGTTGTTACCTGTACCAGGTCTATGTCAGCTCCAGTTGCACCTTCACTTGTGCCGTCAATGTAGCTGAAGTGGCTGTATGCAGCGTACTCCTCTCTGGAAAGGGGAAAAGTGAGTGGCTATCTCTGAAATGAAAGCCAGTGCTTCCATGTAGACGGTCAGGCAGAAGCATCGTGCAGGCAATAGCAGTTGCCTTTCCTTTCCTCTCTCCCCAGAATTCCATCACCTCTATGCTTCTGAGTTTCCTTGGGACTAGAAGCAAGAGGCACATGATTGTCCCTGAATCCAACAGCCAATAGGTTTTTTTGGATTCCCCAATTAGGTATATTAACAATTAACTTTGATATTGGAAGGACTGCTACTCAGAATCAAAAAGGGGGGTCAAAATTAGAATGGTTTTTAAATACAGACAAGTTGAGAACATTGGATCTGATTTTAGGGATCTGAAGTCCGTGTGTATTATTTCTATAATCAATCTCTCTGCAAGTGCGGGTTATTATTAAGTTTGCACAATTCAGCTCTCAAAAGTCCGGAAATGCCTAAGTTGAGTTTGCGCACACAACGTTAACTCTGACCTTTTCTGGCTTCCAGGTTGATAGTTTTGCTATGTGATCACATACTATTTCTCAGATAACACAAGGTAATTCTACATAATAGTGTTCTATAGCTTTTCAATATAAATGTGCCCCATCTTGCAATAGTGTGTACTACTATGGACATACCAGAAACAGGCCATAGATTCATGTACAATGAATGAGGCAGGGATTCTTCTTGATAGTAATGAAGAGTAATATCCATTTGTATTTCATAAACAATATTAAGCATGCTCATTGATATAGTCCTTAAGGGCCAACCAAGAATGGGACCCATTGTGCAAGGCACTGTAGAAATGGAGAGCAAGGGTCTTTGCTCAGAAGAGCTTACAGTGTAAATAGACAAGACACCCACAGGGTGGGAGAAGGGGTCTAACACAAGCTGAATGAAAAATGCAATGGCAGCAATCATCATGTTAGTTTATAATTTTGGCGCGGTTACTTAGGACTAGGAGGAGGCTAAATGGAAAGGGAAGAGAAAGGGAGGGAGGAAAAAGAGGTAAGGGGGCTTCTGGGACCCCACACTTCCATCCCTATGCACCAGCCCAGAGTCTCCTACCTACACCCAAAATGCCTCATCCTCAGCTTCATCCCAGAACCCTCATTTGTAGCCCCACCTGGATCCTCAGCTAGAGCTCTCATGCCTCCTGCAGTCCAATGCTCTGCTCCAGTTGGGTGAAAGTGAGAGAGGGTGGAAGAGCGTGAAGGAGGGTGGGGGGATGAAGCAAGCACAGGCAGCATCTCTGAGAGGGGGTGTTGGGTTCTGGGTTTTGTATGATTTAGAAAGCTGGCAACTATACATTGGGTGTGGGGGAGGGAAGAGAGACCTATTTAAAACCTGTGTTGTATACAGAGGAGTCAGAATTAAATTTGGACATGTGAACTTAATTTCACCATTTCCACACTTTTAATTACTGAACATTGTATCTCAACACTTCAACACTTTTGTTTATGGGTCTGTCCTGACTTTTTAAAAGAAATAATTATACATAAAAGGCTAGATGCTACAAAAACTTACTGTCCCCTACACAGAGGCAGTTCTAGTCTATTGTAGGCCTGGCTTAAGGAGGAATACTTTAGGACCCTCTCTTAATTCAATCACCCCCTAAAAATACTAATTGCATTTTTTCCACAACCCCAAAAATATACCAACACATACTAGCTACTATATTTGTGGGAAAAAATCCCCAAAATACCATTTCTCCTCTTTAATGTGTACAATACAAAATCAGAGCCTCTGCTGGTTGGGGCTCTAAGTAATTGCTTAGTCTTCTTATGCCTAGTGTCTCCACAGCCACTATGTAGAGTCCCTAAAAAAAGAATCCCTTTCATGCAAAAATTAAATCATGCATAGCTTTTATTTTAGAAGTGTTGCATGTTGAATAGGGTGAGGAATCTTGTGGTACCCGGCCTTATTGACGGTACACCTTACAATGTAATGTATGCATTGAAAAAGGGAGAGCTTCACAGAAAAAAATTCTGTGTGGTACATTAATATACCGTATTTTCCGGTGTATAAGACGACTTTTTATACTAAAAAACATCCCCCAAAAATCGGGGGTCGTCTTATACGCTGGGTATAAACATACTGTAGCTTCGGCTACATACAGAACGTCCCTATTATTACCTTTTAGCCCGCTGGATGTGCCCTAATACAGTACTGTAGCTTCGGCTACATACAGAACGTCCCTGTGCTGATACTGTATGTACCGCGCTGAGCCAATCACGGCAAGCAGTGTCATCTATTAATGCATACAAAGCCTGCTCGGATTGGCTGAGTCAGAGAGGCGGGCTATTACAACCTTTGCCAATCCGAGCAGGCTTTGTATGAACATGATGAGGATTTTGAAGGATTTTAAGTACCGGTAAGTCAAAACCACTTTAATTAAAATTATTTAAATCAAATCTGATGTTATTAAATGGTGTTGCCTCGGAAGGGGGGGTAGTCTTATATGGCGAGTATAGGTCAAAACCTATGTTTTAACTGGAAAATTAGGGTGTCGTCTTATACGCCCAGTCGCCTTATACGCCGGAAAATACGGTATGCATATTGCAGTAGGCTCTGGAGCCCTTCCTCTTTCAATGCACAATTTACAGAGTATCCATTGAGCCATGCCTTGGGCTGACATGCATACTTTGTGAATAATGCATAGCCCAATGCTCAGCAAATGAGGTAGGACTCCTGCTCAATACAACATGTCTTCATGAGAAGAGTTGCCAAAAATGCTTTAAAATAAGTATGGATCTTTACAAGCACAGAGACAAAGTACAATTTTAAAGGCCCCTAATTCAGTCAAATCACAATGAGTTTTCATCACAGCATTCAAAGGAATTTCTGCTCACTGAGTATTTTCCTGCTCCGATTCCACCTTTTGAACACCAGCTGCTTTGGTGCTAGGGCTTTTAGAGTATTCTTGTGATTTTATTTTTTTTAAACATGGGAAAGGATTTGTTTTAATGCTGCTTAAAAGGAAAAACAAACGCATCTTGCTCATACTGCACTATAACACTCTAAGTGGAGACTAGACCTAAAAAACTTAGCTCCCAAAACGGAAATTGTAGAAAGCTATCAGGGGCTTAAGATGGAAGTCAAGTGGGATGGAAGCAACCTTATATGCAGGACCTTGTTCTATACAAGCACGCTGATGGGGAGGGTCAAAGAGTACGGTTGCCCCCCTGGGACCAGCAATTCAGCGATGACAGCCACAGCCCCAGTCCCTTAAAATCACCGCTGGTGTGCCACGCACCACGCTTCAGATGGTGCTGAGGTTGGGAGGAAAGGTGGCCCTGGCCCCACCTCTTCTGGGAACATGGAGCTGAGGAGCTCCCCACCTTGCCTAGGGGCCTGGTGAGTCTATTGGTTCACCTTACTGCTCAGATATCCCAAATGACTTACAGTGAATTAGGTCTGGTTGTGGCAAGAGATACTGCAGCAGCCATTTTTGTCCCACAATAGTTTATATAGATATTATATTTTGTCAGTGTGTACTAGAAAACTGGCATAATTGGGATATAACACTTAAGGGTAAATTTTCAGCCTGGAGATCTAGTTGAAACGGCACGTGGTAGATCTGGAAGGTGCACAGATATGGTGATGAGTGTCATAGAAAAACCTGAAACTGAATAATGACTAAATGCCATAATATTGGGTTTAAAATGTGCTCCTGAAATTGGGTGCCATACTTGTAACCTCTCTGTCCTCATGCAAATCACAGAAGAAAAATGTCTGAGGCTGTAATGTATTGATTTTGCATGAAGATAGCTATAAGTTTCGGCAAAGAAGTGAGATGACACGGATAGGTCTACAACTATGCTTGGAAGGATAAGGTTTTTAGAAGTAAATTTTGATGTCACTATATGCACACAAATTGATGAAAAAATATTTTCATTGATAACAATAGAAATTTCAAGATGGCCCAAGTAAGAAAAATGCCGCTTGAGAACTCTAGAGTTTAAAGATATCTTTTTTGTATATTTTGGCAATATATTAACAATTTGTTTTCTAATTGTTATAAAGCTTTTAACTTTGAATCTCAACTTCTGCTGTCCTTAAGTAAGTGTGACACCTCACCCCATAATTTCCCACAATTGTGAAAATGTAAGTAGGTAAAAATTGGGAAAAGAACTTTAGAATAAACTTCCATATTACCTGTTCAAATCTGTAGAAAGAGAAATTTCCCAAGCCTACTTTAGACTGGATATTCTTAATTATGTTTCTAGGTTTCTATACTGTACCCATTATTGTGACAGGTGAGAACCTCTCTCAGTAATCTGGTTTTATTTCCTCTATTCAAATGTGTGTATGTGAGCTTTATGTGCATGTCTCAGTCCCATTCCTATTGGTTAACTGTAAAAATCTGTGTTTTTTCCCCCTTAAGTTCAAAGCCAGGTGCTGAGTTATACAACTCATCGATTTGCTTTGGCTGGTCTTTCTGTTCTCTGTAGAATGACTCATTTCCTGTATTTGAATAAGAGTCAAAATTTGATTATAAAATATTCTTTTTAATTGTAATTAGGATAGCTCTCAAAGCAGATATTTATAGACAGTAATACTGAATAGTCAAACTGCCTGCTAACATCTGAGTGGATGGTTCTATGAGCTAGAGTCTGATCTCCATTACAGCAGTATAAAGCCAGAGTAACTTCACAGCAGTCAATAGACTTTCTCCAGATTTATACCAGTATGCTTGAGATCAGAGTCTTTTATTTCCTGCTACAGTTGATGACATCACTAATAGAGATGAATCACTTCAGGCAAAATTTAAAAGGGCTCATTCCCTAAACTGAGCCTAAACCTCTTTGGATCAATGCTTTTAAAAAACTACATTCCCCAACTGTTGCCTTTTTTAAATCACCTAGGTTCTGTTTATCCCTTGATTTGGTCTCTAGTTTAATTTTGGTTGCATATCTGGGATGCTCCAAGATTACAGAAGAATTCAAAATAGGGGTACAAATAAAATATAGTAAATGTATATTTTGGGTTTTTTATTAGTTAAGTTAATATGATTTTCAACGACCACAGGAAGATAGGTCTACTGAATAAGAGGTTTTATTCTGAAAAGTGACCACTGTCAGATGGTATCAAGGCCTTTCAAAGTGCTTTGTAAAGCAGTGTGAAGGATTTGATTCCTATTATGTCACTGAGATTTGAGTCTGACTCCCGGTGTGCATCTTTGAAATGTATACCTTAATGTCATTAATTCAAATAGAAAATGTTAAACTGAATTAAATTCACAGAAGAAAGACATTATTAAAAGCTGCAGCACATTTAGAATTTCATTACCCTATTTTATTATTTCTTTCTTTTCTTTTTTTTTACTTGTGCTTCTTTCAGACCTCTTTAAACATCATAAAGAAGCAAGAAAAGACACACAAAACCATTCTGTGCTTGGAGACTGATCCAGTGCAGTATTAATAGCAAATGGTAAAATCCTTATTAGTTCTTGGAACAGCTAGTTCCAGATCCGACAGTGGCTGAGGCAATTCATGGTTTAGTCCTAATGAGCCCAGGATCTAATCCAAGAGGTGAATATAGCTGAACTGCTTGGTAACAGTGACCATAATTATATTAAATTTAACATCCCTCTAGTAGGCAGAAAAATGCCCAAAAAACCCCACCACAGTAGCATTTAGCTTCAAATGAGAGACTCGGCTGAAAATGAGAAATGGAAACAACCAAGAGTGAAATGCCTGCAAGCTGCATGGAAACCACTTAAAACCACAACAGAGTAGGGGTGTCTACTAAAAGGGACATGGGGGGCATCTGTCATGTGAGCAGCCCCTCCATGGAATCATCCCTAGATCAGGGGTGGGCCAGGACAACCCCCTCCTCTGACGTAGGGTTGCCAGATGGTATAACCAAAAATACTGAATACCCCTTCCCCCAAAAAAAACCACCAGGGGAAAAAATTCTGTTGAGAAAAAAAAGGGGGGAGACCAAAGTTGTTGAGCAAAATAAATAAATAAATAAATAAATAAAAACCCAGTATAGCCCCTTTAAGAAATGCTTTTGAGGCTTTTTAGTCCTAACAGGCTGTCGGCGGCCATCTGCCATCTTGTCTTCCTGCTCTGGGAAGGCAGAACCACGTAAGCTAGATTATCAGATGACTTAAAAAAAAAATACCAGACACACTTGATCTCAGATCGGGGGGGGGGGGGGGGGGCAGGTGGACCGGCCAGGAGGGGAGTGGGTTTGGCTGGGAGGAGGTCAGGGGGAGCGGGGCTGGCTGGGGAAGATGGAGGGAAGAGAACCAGCTGGTGGGAAGCAGGGCTGTCCGGGAGGGGGTCGTGGGGAGCGGGGCTGGCCAGAGGAGGAGCAGGGGGAGAGAATCGGCTGGTGGGGAGCAGGGATGGCCCGGGCACACGCAGATCCCGGGGTGCTGCCCATCCTGCGCATGGTCCCGGTGGGGTACACAGGCAAATCCGGCTCCAGAGATTTCCATCCCATCCCCATCCCGTCCCCTTCCTCTGTACTGCGTAGTTGCATACTGCCTGGCTGGTAGACACGCTCACGCAGTGCGAGTGTGTCTACCAGCCAGGCAGTATGTAACTACATACTGATACGCATGATAATAAAACATATTTAATTAGAAAATACTGGACCTTTATGTGTCCAGTATTTTCTCAATTTGTTTCCTAGACCGATAGCTCAAATACCGGACTGTCCAGTTCAAAACCGGACACTGGCAACCCTACAGTAAACACCCTGGATTTTTGCCTTCTGGTTGGGAAAAAAAATCAGAAAATACCAGACATTTTAGGCCTGGGAGACTAGTCTGGGTCCGGCACCAACAGCGGATGTTGGACCCCACCCCTGTGCTCACTGGCAGAGTGAATGGTTGGTGAAAGTAAATAGGAAAGTATTGTTTAGTCCTTCACATAACAGAAGGGTCCCACAATTAAATTAATAAGCAGGTTAAAAACTAACATAAGGAAGTACTTTCTCATACAGTGCAGAGTCAACCTCTGTAACGCATTGCCTAGGGATGTTGTGAAGGCAAAATGTGTACTTGGGTTTAAAAAGGAATTAGATAAACTCATGGGGTTGTGTCTAGACTGGCCAGTTTTTCTGTAAAATCAGCCGCTTTTCTGGAAAAACTTGCCAGCTGTCTACACTGGCCGCTTGAATTTCCGCAAAAGCACTGACTTCCTACTGTAAGAAATCAGTGCTTCTTGCGGAAATACTATTCTGCTCCCGTTCAGGCAAAAGTCCCTTTTGCGCAAAGCTTTCGCGCAAAAGGGCCAGTGTAGACAGCTCAGATTTGTTTTCCGCAAAAAAGCCTTGATCGCGAAAATGGCGATCGGGGCTTTTTTGTGGAAAAGCGCATCTAGATTGGCACGGACGCTTTTCCGCAAAAAATGCTTTTGCGGAAAAGCGTACGTGCCCATCTAGACGCTCTGTTCCGAAAATGCTTTTAACGGAATACTATTCCATTAAAAGCATTTCTGGAAAATCATGCCAATCTAGACACAGCCATGGAGGATAGTTCCATGAATGGCTCTTAGCCCCGCTGATCAGGATACAGTTCTGTGCTGTGTGTGGCCCTAAACATTTGACCTCCAGAAGTTTGGTCTGGACAACAGGCTGAATCACCTTCCCTGTTCTGTTCAATCCTTCTGAAGCATTTGGCCCTGGCCAATGTCCAAAGACAGGATCTAGATGGCCCATTGATGTAATCCACTCTAGCTATTTCTGATGTTCTCTACAGGCAACATGGAACAAGTAAAATGCACATTTGCGGTGACTTTATAGCTCAGTGAAGTGTACTTTTTATCTCTACATCACTTGCCTGAAGCCATCTAGGTTGGAAATAAGTTAAAATCGTGAGCATTTGATTTATGTTCATTGGACTGCAGTCAGTGTGTGAAGAACATTGATGGTCTATTTCCTAAGGTGCATGCTTCCATCTCTCAACAGCTTCCTTCCTGAATTACACCATTTAGCCGCATGGCAGCATCAGAGAAGCTGAGGACTGAATTAACCATAAAACTTGATTTCCCCTCAGTCTCTTATGCCTTAATGTCAGGACTGAAAAAAAAAAGACTGTTTGGTCCTTTCAAAGGCGAGAGCTAGGACTGATCCAAGGGAAGTAGTACTGATCTGTTGCCACGCTTGCAGAGGTACACGTTTGCTTTCTACACAGCCCACTTAGAGCTCAGATTGTATCTGGCTGCTCAAATGATTTCCAGAACAGTGATTTAGTGGCAGACTAAGTTTCCTGATTGCGCAGTGGGCTGAGCACAGCAAGAGGTTGGATCTGAGACATGTTTAAAAGTTAGCTGCTCTGTCAAGATTTTCAGAAGCTCCCAGAGGGGCCTGCTTGTGCTCACCCTGGTTTACTGCCTAAAGCAAGTCATTAACTAGCAGAGGCAGATTGGACAACTGAGGCACGAGGCCCCAGATACTCAGTTGTAGTTCTATACACCACTGACCAGATGATCCTATTTATCTCACTCCTTTAAAAAGTCCCCCGCCACACAGGAGCAGGATATGAGAGAGAGAGGGCTGTGAAGAGGAGGGAGAGTATGTATGTTCTAATGAGCTTGAGGACTAGGCACAGTCTGGAAAAGGATCACAGATTAGCTACAACAGCATAGGAGGTAGTCTTGGAAGACTGTGGAAATGCTAGAAAATTAGGGAAAAGCTAATGTACCCATATTTTAAGAGTAAATGGAATGACCTGGGGCAATCACATATCTCTCTGACACCAGTCCCAGGCAAGACAATAGAGTAGCTCATATGGGACTTGATTAATGAAGAATTATGGGAGAATAATAATGCCAATCACTTGGAATTATGGACAATGGATCCTCTCACAGTAACTTGATATTTTTTTTAAATTAGCTCATCGGGTTAATTGATAAAGGTAATAACGTTGTAATATATTTTGAATTCTGTAAGGTCTTGGTACCACATGACACTGATTAAAAACAAGAAATATACACAATTAATATAGCACACGTTTAATGGATTAATGGATTAACTAATAGATAGGTCTCAAAATGTAATTGCAAATGGAGAATCATCATTGATGTGTGTGTTTTTTCCAGTGGGATTCCTTAGGGATTGGTTCTTAGTCTCATGGCTATTTAACATACTTATTAATGACCTAGAAGAAAATATAAAATCATCACTGAAAGTTTGCAGATAAGGCACAAATTGAGCTGGAAAATAATGAAGATAGGTCACTAATATAGAGCAATCTGGATTATTAAAGTGGGTGGAAGCAAACAAAATGCCTTTTAATATGACTAAACATAAATGTACACTTCTATACAGAGCTGTGCCATCCATAGGACAGTTTGGGGTGGCTACTTCATGACTCACGCATTGGAGGGTCATGTGGAGGCTGCCTTAAACATTCTGTGGATGGAGTCCAGGGGTTTATCTGGGGGCCTGGAGTGGGGTTGTAGCAGGAGTTTCCCTACACCCACACTCACTGCAGTGGCGGGAACTGGCACAACCCCGCAGCCTGCTTCACCCTTCCCGGCTGCCCTCTCATAGCCTGTGGCACTCTGCTTCACGGCAGCAACAGGAAGCAGAGCTCTCTGGCCCCCGAGCCTTCCACTTCCTACTGCTGTGGTGAAGCGGAGTGCAGTGAGCTGGAAGAGGACAGGCTGGAGCGCAGGAGTGAGGCTTGGGAGAAGGGATGGCGCAGGGGCAGGGTGGGATTTTTCCACACCCATGGCCCTGGGGGAGGAAACTAGTATCTCTGAAAAAGGTGGGGGATAACTAGCTGAACCTGGTCTTCCAGTGTGAGTGCGACACTCTCCAGGTACCTAGGTTTGTGAGGCACCTTACCACCACCAGCAATTAATGTGATGCAGCCTTGTTAGTGCATGCAGTGGATCAGCTCCCTTAATCACCAGTCTCTGAGGAAACTAACACTGCCTTCCAGACCTCTGCAGGCCTAACCCTCTCTGTACAGACTACTGATAGGCAGACACTACCCTCTGAATCATCGGTGCGTTCCTTCCAGCGGCCAGCCCTTTTTTCACTGAAAACTCACAGAGTTATCAGTGCCACTGTCCCCAGAGCAGTTCACATTAGCTTGTGAGAGGCAGCTCCCAGGACCACCCCTTTGTTTAATACAGGTTGAGCTTTCCTGGTCTGGCACCCTCAGGACCCGACTGGTTCCAAACCAGGGAATTTGCTTGACAAGAGGAGGTCAAAGCCAGCTCCTCCATTCCCAGCCAACAGGGCTCTGCTCCCCTGGGCCCCCTTGGGGCTCTGCTGTCAGCCCCCTGCCACTGGCCCCTGTGGCTCTGGGACTCTGCTACATCATTGGTCCACCAGAGTGCTAGCTAGCGGGGATGCTGCCCCCCCCCCCCTCACCCCCGCTAGCCCACTGGGTGCCAGGGCTCCCTTCCCAGTGCCTGCCAAAGCAGTCCACTCTTCCCTAATTCTCCTAGCCCCAGCCCACTGATTTTCCCTTGTGAGTGTTCCACTCCCAGAGCACCCATGGGGTGACCAGTGATGCCAGACCGGGGGTGTTGCTGAACCACACAAGTCCTGATTACAGAGTTTCAACCTGTACCACATCACACGGACAAAGATGTAGTAAAAAGAAAGATATGTTTAACGTCAAAGATTTGAGATTCAAGTAACAGTAACTCCAATATTATCAGACACATATAAATCAAAATAACAACATGCTTTCTAAATTTTAACTAATGGGTCAGTATGCTGACGAAGTTTTGTCACCCACAGTTCTCCCCAGTGTTTTCAGCCCACCTTTGCTGAGACCCCTTTTGCATAAAACCACTGTCCTTTTCATTCCTCAGTGAAGGGTGCTTGGGTACTGTCTCTGTCCTCTGAAAGTGGTCAAACAAACTTTTCAGATGCACCTCCAGCAAAACTCTGCTTTTTTTTCTCTCTTTCAGTTCCTCTCTCGGAAATTCTTAGAACTTGTCATTTACATTCCGTTCAGACTAGGGATAAGAAATCAGATACGAATAAGATATTATTCAGTTTCATATGAAAAGATGTTGAATAAACATCTCGGCTGTGTCTAGACTGGCAAGTTTTTCTGGAAAATCATCTGCTTTTCCGGAAAAACTTGCCAGCTGTCTACACTGGCTGCTTGAATTTCCGGAAAAGCACTGAAGATCTCATGTAAAATCATCAGTGCTTTTCTGGAAAAACTATGCTGCTCCCATTTGGGCAAAAGTCTTTTTCTGAAAGACTTTTGCGCAAAAGGGCCAGTGTAGACAGCATAGCACTGTTTTCCACAAAAAAGCCCCGATCGTCAAAAAGGCGATCGGGGCTTTTTTGCGGAAAACTGCGTCTAGATTGGCCACGGACGCTTTTCTGCAAAAAGTGCTTTTGCGGAAAAGCATCCTGCCAATCTAGACGCGCTTTTCCGAAAATGCTTTTAACGGAAAACTTTTCCGTTAAAAGCATTTTCAGAAATTCATGCCAGTGTAGACATAGCCCTCTTGTCTGAAAGAAACCCTGTTTTCACCTTTGCTGGTGACCAGTAAACACAGACTTTAAGAACATATATTCAGTTCTTATGCATAACTCCTTGCATAGTATTTTTACATGCATTTCCCAATAATTGTCATTATCAGAGTCAAACAGGCATTTATTCAAGGCCTCACATGATAGTCTTGGGAGAAGTAGAATGTATGAACCAAACCCATGAAACGTCAGTAAACCCTCTGCACCCTTTTGCCAGTTGACATTCAGACATTCTTGGGTTCCAGTGAAGCTGTGAGCAAAAGTGCTAATGTAACCCCCATAACTCCAGGATGTGGTGTGCTGTCCCATCTAGTGGCAGCAACCACTCATGGAGAGAATAATGAGTCAGTTCTACAAGGTGGAACAGAGAAGTTGTTTCTCCTCTGTATTTGGCGCTGTTCTTGGAATACAGTGTCCTGTTTTTGTGATCACAATTCAAGAAGGATGTTGTTCAGTTGCAGAGAGCTCAGAGAAGAGCTACAAGAATGGATAAGAAAAAAGGATTCGAAAAATGTCTTACAGTGATAGTTTCAAGGAACTCAATTTATTTAGCTTAAAAAATACAAGGTTTTAGAGTGAATTGATTACAGTCTATAAGAAGCTACATTAGGAACAATTTTTTTTATAATGGACCTATCAGTTTAATAGAGAAAGGTATTACATGATCCAATGGCTGGACATTGAAGCTAGACAGTTCAGACTGGCACTAAGGTGTACAATTTTAACAGTGAGTTTAATTAACAGTGATGGAGAATCCACCATGCCCCTTGGTAAATTATTCCAATGGTTACATTTTAAATCAATATCAGATGTTTTTCTAAACTATCTGCTCTATGAATAATTTTAGGAAAGTTCTATGGTCTGCATTACACAGTAAATCAGGCTAGATTATAACAGTGGTCTTCTGTTCTATAAACTAGGTTAGAGAACTGTATTCTGGAAAACACCGCTTCAGAAAAGGACTAGGAATTATGGGGTTTAAACTATTTAGAGGAGTTCCAGTGTGATGTGCTGTCTAAGAAAGGAAATCGAATCTTTGGCTAAATGAACCAAGGAATGTTGTGTAGAAGTAGGGTGTTAATGCCACTGTATTTATTAGGCTCATGCACTAGGGTGATCATTACTGGAATACAGCATCCAGTTCTAGTGCCCTCACATCTTAAAAAAGATGTTAAAAAATTTGAAAAAGATTTGCAAAAGAGCTGTAAGAATGATTGGAGGCCTGGAAAACCTGTTTTACAGCAAGTAACTAAAGAAGCTCAATCTATTCAGTTTATTCAATGAAAGGTTAAGAGGTGACTTGATCAGTCCACAAGTGCCTACATGGGGTGTCGTTTTCTGATAGTAGAGGGCTCCTTAATTTAGCAGACATCAGCATAACAAGGTCTAATAGCTGGAAGCTGAAGCTAGATAAATTCAAACTAGAAACAAGGCATACATTTTTACAGTGAGAGTAATTAACAATTGAAACAACTGGTGTAGTCTCCATCAGTTGAAGTTTATAAATCAGTATCTTTCTAAAAGATATTCTGGAGCTCATCCACAAGAGAAGGGAAAGATGTAGTAATTTTTGGGTGAAACGCTCTCTCCTGTTATTCAAGAAGCCAAACTATATGATCATAATGATCCCTTTAGGGTTTAAAATTTATGACTGTAATCTTAAATGAGGTTGACAAACAATGTGGACAGAACAGGAAAAGTACTATGGAATGAACATCTTCACATTTTAAATTGCTTTTCTATAAAATATAAACACAACAAAAATGAAACATAGAAATAATGCATAAAGAACAAAATTCAGCATTATTTACAAAAAACTGGGGAAGAACAAACAAAAAAACAACACCTGAATCCATAGTCTTCATGTAGGGGCTCAATTATTACAGTAACTAACTAGGTTATATTTTCACTTATTTGCCAGTATCAGGGATTAAACTGTGAAAGTATTTTCTTAAATAAATTATTTTACAAGTAGTAATAATTGATTTTCTTGTGGGCACTCCCCTTAGAAAAATCTTGAGGAGCAACATAAACAAGGGGATGACAATTGCTTAGGAAAACTGCTTAAGGGTCAATATAGTAGAAAACATGGAGAAGTTTTAATGTTAAGAATTATTAAGAATATGCACCCAAAATGAATATGCTTGTTGTTTTTTTAAATCTACAGATTTAGAAGGTAATGAATTCATCTTGAAGTATAGGAACAGGCTTTGAAACTGGACAGGCTCCTAATGCAAGTGAAAAGCACATATTGATTACTTAAAGAAAGTTAAAATAAAAAGCATTTTTTCTCCCCATTTCTACACATTGCATCTTTTGGCCTATCCACTCATAGCTAAAAAAGCATTCTTTCCTGATAATCAAGCTTCAGCTGTCTGAATTTCAGGCCGAGCCTCTCATCTTGAGCTCTTCTGAAGAGCTTCTTTAATTAATACCATTATACCACAGATGTTATTGATTTCTCCCTCCCCCCCTCAAAATCTGGTTGATACATCATTGTGCTGGATCATTGCCAAGACTAAGGCCTGAATTTTTTGTGCACTGCTTTTACTCCTCCTGCATACCTTATTATCTCCATGTCTGTTAAGTGCAATCCTTAGTATTAACTCAGAAAATACAGAATTGATTTTTAGCCTTGCAGCCGTGAGCTAAGGTCTCCTAATTTGGAATCTGGAAGCCTGAGTTGTTCATGAAGCTCTGTTACTGGGCACTTCTTACAAGTAAGACCTTTCACTCTCTTCACAATTTTGTTGCATTTTTTATGTGGTTTGAAGTTAATGGAACCATTTCCTTGTGAAAAGAATAGGCCAAAATGTTCAAACTTGGGCACCCAAAGTTAGGTGCTTATATAAAGGTGGCCTGATTTTACAATTGTAAAGTCCTTATAACTCCTGTTGATTTTAGTGACATTTGTGAGTGCTCTACATTTCTGAAAACCAGCTGCGTTATTTAAATACCTTAATATGGAGTTAGGAGCATGACTTTGAACTCCCATGGTCCAACTCTGAATACTTTGGTCATATTGTTTAAAACTGCCTGGCATTATTTCCTCTTAGCATGTTGAAGAGCTAAGGGTTCAAATCTGTATTCATTTGCAGTGTTTTTTTTTACTGTGAGAAAAGTCTGACAGCATCCAAACTTTCAGAGAATCTTAGTCATTTTAACAGCAGCCTTCTGCATTCCATTTGAAACATGTCTTTCTGTGACGGTGAATTTTGAGGACTCAAAACAATCACAGTAGGTTCTTAAATTCCAATAAGACTTCTGTGAGTTTAGCGATACATTATTTAAACATAATTTGAAGCTTTTAAAATACTGTGATGGCACCTCTTGACCTTTTAAAAAATCACAGGGAGCAAGAGGTGGTGAAAAATGTTTATTTACTCTGCATTAGAAGCTAAACCCCTGTTCCTTCTTAGAACCGGTAGTTCTTTTCTGTTGGGGAACTCATGCATGTCACTTCCATTCTTCAAACAAGAGCCAGACAGGACTACTTGAACTGAAGAAACAATGACCTGCAGTCTATCCTATGCCTGAGTGATAAACAACAATGCAGACCTCTTGACAAACTCTGGCATCAAGAGTGGAATCTTGCAGCTCAACATGTCTGCTGAACAGAAGTTAGAAAAAGAAAAGATCATCTTGTAAACAATTAATTAATGTTTGTCATGAATTATCATTTTTACTTCCTTCTCAAGAGGCTCAAAGGGAATAAAAAGGCATTTTTGCAGGTGGTGGCATTCAAACGAAGGGCAATCAAATGTTTGAGAGCAGTGGCACAGCACTTTGAGTCTCTAAGGGTGAATGGTGCTAGGATTAGAGCACAGCAGGGGGTTGAGGGCTTCAGGTGTGAAGCTTAATGTTTGTGATCAGCAAAAAAAGTCTTGAATTTATCTAAACTGCTCTTCTGCTAACAGTACTTCTAGCACATAAATGTTCTGAAAGTGACAAGTGTTCTCATTGCTCTTCCAGTGCAAACATGATCTGCATTTGAAAGATGCATCCCTTTTGCCTAATTTAGAATGTGCATTACAAAGAGCATTAGATGGTGACCCAACAACAGATAACACACACATACACTTCAGACAAACAGGCATACACACAAATGTAAACGTTTACTTTTTCTACATAGCTTCCAGAAGTCAATGTTTTCTGTCCATTGTTCTGTCCATACCAAAGATAAGATGTGTTAAATTGAAGCAGTGTTAAGTGTTCTTATGATGCTGTGCATTAGTGGATGCATTTTATTTTGGCCGCACAATTTCTAGGATCTTTATTCTATTCTAACTTAATATTTATACCCACCCCTTCCACCCTTCCCTTGCGTATAAGTTATAGTGAGGAAATGTATTCCTTTAAACAATTATCTGGAATATTTGCTGCTATTGAGAGGGAAAGCCATGGGTCTAGTACATTTAATTATAAGAATTGTAAATGGATACTGTAGAATCATCTTTATTTTCTACTGCAATCATTCCTGTCTCTTTTGAAAAATACTTATTCTCGATCTATCATTGCACTAAGACCTAGTTAACATACAGAATAGGAAGAAAAACATGGAGCACCCTACTGAATATTATCGACCTGCCATTATACAGGTAGTAACTAAAAGCAACCAGAAAACAAACTGAGGTGTAATAACAAACATAGGAAATGATATATGAAGCTCCTTAAATATTGTTTTAATTTATCATAATGAACATTTGCTATTGGTACAACATTTGCTATGGTACAACATACCATAGGACGTGTTAAGTTTCATGCACTCTGAAATGTGAGAACCAATGGGGAAACAAAACTGGTTGGTAACATAAGATAATAAAATATGCTTCCAGCTACTGTTTCAATGCTGAAAAAGAAGGAGTGAGGGATAATAGTTAGATGGGGAGCAGGACTTACGTTTAATTTCTGTCTTAGTGACTTTTGAGGTGAGTTGGGTAATTCTCTGTTCCTCAGTTTACCCCTTTATAAAATAGATATATGTAAAATAATTAGTATGTCAGTTCAGGGTGTTGGGACAATTACATTTGTAAAGCACTTTGAAAAATCATATAAAAATACTTCTCTCATTGCTACAAGTGGAATGAATAAAATATAAAGCTAGTCCACATTTCTCACAGACTGTCTTCACATAAAGGAACAGATACTTATTTACCCTAAGATTCCTTTAAACAACTCTGGCAATTAGTATAAACTCCCCACAAAATAGTGTCTTAGGAGAAGGTAAATTACTTTGCAACACCTTTACCCTGCCAAAATGATGCAAAGAGGCGTCAGTACAAGTGAGAATCTGGCTCAGTGTTTACATTTGATTTTCTATTGCCAATTATGTATTTTTAAAAAGAGCAAATTGAAAACTATGCAATATTTTGGAATGTGTTTGTTTGCATTTCCCCGCTTTGCTCCCAGACTGATTTTGGAGTCATCAATGTACATTTTTGGTATAATTAACAATCCAGTCTCATAGACACACCATGATTTTAGAGGAATTGAACTGGAACCTTTTTTCCCCTTGGTCAGCTCCCCCAGTGGAAAAACACTCACTCTGAGGAAATAAGCTGCAGTGAACCCTGAGACTTGCAGGACCAGTCAGCTGCTGTTTGAACTAAGCCCTGACCGCAAAATCAAAAGTGGGTCCAAAGAAAGCTGTAAACAGTGTGCAATGAGCCTTTTGAAGGCAGCTGATGCCTCATTTGGGGTGACATGTTGTTGCTGATGAGTGTGGATGATGTGGGGTTTTCGATAAGTGCCTCATCAGTATCCTCATCATGATCGTGTTGCTCAGCCACGGCGTGTGCCCTGACTTGATTGTAATTGCTTGAATCTGCTCCTGCTGCTCAGGAGCGCACGGTAATATGCAATAAAACAGCAAGAAGTGAATGTTAACCATCTGAGTTCTGACATGGCTGTTTGCAGTTCAAGTTCTCCATTAAGGACAAAAAAATTATATATACATAATGAGTGTGTGTATCTCTATATATACTGTTATAATATATACACACGTGTACTTTCTCTCTATAAAAACTGAAGACTGAATGGAACAAGAACATCAGAATCTCTCTTAGGGTTTGTCTTTGTGAACTTAAGTGAGATCCTGAGGTTAAACGTATGTTTAGTTTTTCTTAATCTTAACAGTAAACGTGTATACAGAATGGAAGGCTTTTTAAAATACCCAGTTAATCTGTGTTTATCTGTCCGTATGTGTGTTTATGTATACAATCTTTATAGCATTTGTACAATTAGATTAGCTCTTTAGAAAGTATGAACAGATTTTTAGTATGTTTAATCTTAAAAAAAAAATTACAACATAACATCAACTTTCTGAAAAAAGTTTTAAGAATCTTGTTTGTATTTTAGAATGCTGAAAAATCATAAAGTGTCTATATTGTACATCAATTGTAAACTCATCAGGGCAGAGTCTGTCTTTTTGCCCCTCACTTGCATGTGTGTATTTATGTTTGTGTGTGTGTGTGTGTGTGTGGTAATGCAGTAGTACCCTGATCCATGATTAGGGCCACTGGATAACTATCACAATGCACACAAATAATAAAACGTCTGGTTTTGCAGCTAGCCAGAGGTATAAACATTGCTTAATCCATGAGTATGGGCTTTGCTGACTATGAATCCACAGACAATAAATAGAAAGCAGCGTGGATTATTTTCCATTCTAATGTTACTGTATCTGTTCTATGAAAATATTATCAGCTTTACTTTTAAAGGTAGGCAATAAAATGCATACTTAATTTATGCAGTCAGCCAAGTTTTCAAAGGGGGCTGTATCACTCATTTTCTGTAATAGCAGACTCTGACCTCAAAGGGCCTGATCCTGCAGTGCCCCTACTGAAGGTACTGGGAGCTTGGCTCATGCCTGTGCAACTTTTTTTTTGTACATACAAATGATAATATTTCCCCATGCAAAACCCATTTGCACTCAATTCATGCCAGATTGTATGAACACATGAGATTCATAATATAAATTCATTTGAGCATTCAGGTAATAATACACACAAATGTGGAAGTAAAGATGCACAGAGAGAGGCCACCTTTTGAAATGTTGACCTTTACTTTCATTTGCATCTGTTGCTGGCATTTATGTGGAGTTCTGAATGCCTGTCGCCTGGGTTATAGGGCATCCATGTAATGACGTTCACAATAGTTTTGCTATATTGGCAAAGAGAAAGGTAGTCTTAAAAGGGGGAGTAGAGAGTCAAATTACATTTTCAGACTGGATATCCATTGGCTTATCATAAAACATTCTTAAGATGTTCCCTTTCCCTAATTATTATTCAGGCAAATTTTGCCTAACTGCAGTGGGTTTAATATCTTTATCTTATAACTGAACAATATAGATTTAGAAGTCTTTATTTTGAGACCTAAGGACGTTATGAGAAAAACATTTAAAATTATGTCAATGTGTGTTTTAAAGTGTATCCTCTGTTGTAAGTTTACTATGTTCATCCCTACTCCTTTTTCCTATCAATCCTATGCAATGCTGATGAAAATATACCTGATTTCTATATTCATTCTGGGCTTTTATTTGAGACACACACACATAAATAAACAGATTCCATTTAGGAATAGAGAGAAGAGCAGAAAAATGATTGAGGCTGAAGAGATTTGCTTATAAAGAAAGATTACAGGAATAAAATCTCTATCTTAGAAAAATAGGATGAACTAATTTTAAAACTACTTCATTCATGTCACTTTTATAATTTCAGAATATGGAACTCATAGTTTATATTTCATCACCTTGTACTGTTAGCAAATCTAGTTTCTTTTGTTTGTTTTTTTAAATCTGGTTTTGTTCAGCATGGCCAAATGATAACTAAAGAGGGAATGGACTTCTTTAGCATAGAATAAGGATAGATAGTTTACAAAAAAGAAAACTTAGGCTGAACTTCAGTAAAAACTTTCTCCTGGACTCAGATGTAAATTGTGAACTATTTTTCTCCAAAGGGAATGCTGGAAGCTCTGTGCTGAGAAACATTGAAAACTAGACAGGAATAAGTACTGGAAAATAGTATGCATATGTTGAACTTGAACTTAAATACTATCAACTTAGGCTTGAATAAAGATCTTAGCTGGTTAACGCACTACAAAGGCAACTTCTCCACTTTTGTTATTGACAATCTCCACATCAAATACTGTGAATGAGACACATCCACTAATTAGCTTCATTAACACTGGTCCTACAATTCACAGATAACTTCTTTTGCTGTTATATATGCCCCAAATTTTGTCATTTCCACTCCATCTCATCTGATGAAGTGGGTTTTACTCACAAAAGCTCATGCCCTAATAATTTTGTTCGTCTCTAAGGTGCCACAGGACTATTTGTTGTTTGTACAATTGCAGACTAGCACAGCTACCCTTCTGAAACATCTTTGAATTTAGTTCCAGGTTCTTACCTATTTTTCCACATCCAGTTTTAATGTGGAGAATACAAGCTACATGTACAACATGTCTGCATCTCAATTCTTCCCACACAATCAGAGCTCATTTAGGGCACCAACATGGCTCTTATATGCTCAACTACCCAGGGGCCCTCTCCTTGCACATGTTCTCCACATTAAGTAGCCCCTGTTAACATTTCCCTCAAAGGAGATTGATGGTGGGATTCTTTTGTTCAGCTGGCCCTCTTCTGTGTTCTTCCAACTGCCCAATGGCATGCTTGTTATTGCACACACTCTGGCTTCATTCTTAACACAGCCCAAATATATCCATCCTGTTTTCTGGATAGAGAAAAAGTTGAGCTCTGAGGAATCCAATATTTACAGTAAATAACTGCCAAATATTTGTGATTCAAAATCTTTATTCGAATGTTAGAAGCAGCAATAGATCCTGCAGTATTATCATAGTCCATGACCTACTTTGCTAATCCAAGAGCATGATTAATGTCACTAAAATATAATTTTAAAAGTGCACTCATTTCACTTCAAAAATGTAATAGACTGCTGGAGTAAGGTCTCAGAAAACAGGGTCCATTTATTAGTGTGCTGTGCAGTACAATACAGAATTCAAATGAAACTTCTTGTTCAAAGTAAATAAAGAACCTTTTGAGATGAAGTATCCCTTTAAAAAAAAAAAGCAAAATTATTGGGAACATCAAGTTCAAGTCAATGGCTCTCCAACAAACACTGCATGTTATCAAGGATTCTACAGTTTATATTAGAAATCTCTACCCTGTTCATCCCAAGTATCATATTTTTTTCCAAAGGGGCAAAAGGGCCATCCTGCATATTTTGGGGAAGATCCTTTGCCCTTACTGTTCCCTCTGCATCCCTTGGGTGGCACGAAAGGAACAGAAACAATCCACATGTTCCCTATTAGTGATGCCCTTGGCACACTATGTCAGCCATCTCCCATGGCAAAGGTGATGTGTCACAAATCAGGGGCAGGGGAGTGGCTGGAGTAACCAAGCTCTAGCTATCCAGAATTGGTCTGTGATTTATTGGACCAATTAAAATTCAGGAAACTGTAACTGGTGGTTGATTTTTCTCTTTTCCTCCCCTCCTAGATGGTAGTGTGAGGCGTAAGGAGCCTCCACTTACTAACTCCCCTATTAGGCTCAAACAAAGCCAAGTTTTTTAATCTTATTGGCCACATATATTGGCAATAATCTTGCCTCCCTGCTATGTGATACAGCAGGTGGCCAGCAGGGGAGATGCTGAGCAACTATGGTAGACAATTGGCAACAGTTGTTGTGAGTTCTCCTGTTTGTACTGGAGCTGCTCCTAGTAAGCTGGCTGAAGGCAGGAGCGGCTCAAGGAGGGCTGCTGGCAACTGGCGCCCTAGGTGGAACTCGTGATTGGTGCCCCCGCCTCCATAGGCTGCAACGGCGTGACATGATTGGGCGCCGCATTCAACGCGGCGCCCTAGGCGACTGCTGAGGTTGCCTGTATCCATGGGCCACCCCTGGCTGAAGGCAGTTGAGCAGCATCCATAAATATGGTCTCATTCAGACGGTCCATTGTAAAAATCTCATTTTCAGTTCATGATCGGATTTTTTTTTTTTTTAAATTTCACACAGTTGCTCTTAATGGCCAAAAGTGACCTCTCGGGCACAGATGGGACAGCACAGGCCTATGTGCTCACAAAAGTGCCTATAAATCAGGAGTGGGCAATAAGACAGTGGCAGTTTGGCAGGGTTAGCCCAGGCAAACCATTGCTGCTATATTTACCTGTGTCTCTGCAGGTATGGGCGATTGCAGCTCCCAATGGTCACAGATCACTGTTCCTGGCCAATGGGAGCCACAGGAAGTGGTGCAGACTGGAGCACTGCTTCTGGCAGCTCCCATTGTCTGTGAATGGTAATTCGTGGCCAGCAGGAGCTGCAATCACCTGTACCTGCGGAGGTGCAGGTGAATACAGTGGTGGCCAGCCGCCCGCCAGGGGCTAAACCTGGTGAACCATATCCAGCCCACTGGCTGGTATTTTCCCACTGCTGTTGTAGATGAAAGAGGAGAAAAAAAGGGGGGAAATGTCGTTTAAAAAAATTGGTACAACATGATACTCTTACAAGTTAAGTTAATGATAAAAGCAAATAACTTGATTTCTACAGTGCACAAATCCAGTATTAAGCAATTTCTTTAGTCAGTAATGATGTTTATGAAAGTCCGTGATCAGTTTCTGTGTTAGTGAATTTTGGATGTGAGGACCGTAAATCCGATATAAGTGGCTGGGTGTGAAAGATCTGCAGAATCAACAGCTTATTTTATAAGGAATCCTGGAAACCCTTCAGTAACATTTCAGGATGTTGCTATGGGCACCAAAGGGAAGCTTAATACAGGGGAAGCGATGTTAAATCATGGGGGATGGTGATAAACATAACAAATCTGATATGGTAACTGAAATGTTCCTGATACTAAAAGTATCTAACCATTTTCATGTTTCATTATAAAGAAATTCTATTGAATGTAATTTTAGAGTAATTTGAGAAATAACTAATGGGCAAACAGATAATGCTTTTCTGAGTTAGACTTAATTATAGGTTAATTAGTAATGCAGTTTTTTAAGAAATAACCTAGTTTGAGATATGGATGCTCCTGAAATGATTTCTCAGCACATCAGGTATTTTTTTAAATAAAAAATAAAAGGGGGGAGGGGAAGGATGTGGAGGTAATAGGATAATAACAGTTTCCCAAAATGTTCATGAATAAAAATTTGTTCTATCTTCAAGTGCAGCTCCAAAGTTTAGGCAAAAATCAGAATGGGAGAGGGCCTGCTTTTATTCATGACTGTGTTGCCTCCATTCTAACTGTTCCTCCATCAATAAAGGCTACTTAAATGGGAGGAAAAGGGGGGGGGGGAGCAATGTAGAGTAACTGGAAGTGTATCTCAAGACAGACAAAGGGAATGTAAAATTAAATTCTTGATGTGAAAAGGATGGGACAATGAATCCTTCTCCACAAGATACCTTTAGAGAGGAATTCAATTTCAGTGCTTTCTTTTGCTCTTGCTTGCTTTATTTTTTCATAGACATACCATGGAGAAAGCCTGAAAGCCTTTTATTATTTCTTATTTTCTTTCTCTTTTTAGTATGTGATATAAGTTCTTTTTTTTATTTTCCTCCCAGTGTTAAAGCAGTTCCCATTTTTCTAGTTTGTTTCTGACACCTAGCTGTGACCAACAAAGCCTCCCATTGAATCACTTCTTTCATCTATTCAGCGTCTTTTATTTCCTTCATCTCATCTCCCCCTTCACAAGCTTACCTCTCATTAACCCTCAGGGTTCCAAACATATTGTATCTCTTAAAGATACATATTTTTATTCAGTCATAAGCCATTTCTGCTTGCTAGACTCAGTTTCCATAAGTCCATAATACAATACTTAAGTGCACAGTACATACTCTTTACATTACAGTGAACAATAAACCCAGACATTAATTTATACTGGTGCATTGTACACTGTTCTATTTTGCCCTGCTTTTCTTTGCTAGGCCAATATTCATAAGAAAACGCATTCTTCTCCAGCATAAAATATATTTCAATCCACATGTAGGAAATCTGCTTACCATGCAAATATGTTTGACATACAAAACCCATTATATTTTAAGTCACCTTGTTTTAAAATGGTTTGTGTAAAGATGAAACAACCCGCATTTTCATTTTGAAATTCCAAGATAATAAATGTTACATTAAACTGGATATCTATCAACAAAACAAGCACTGTTATTTAGGAGATGAAGTAAATTTTATCCTGTGTATGACAGCAGTAAATTTCTGTTCTCATTTACAGATGTGCAACCACTTTGACATTTCTGATACGGCATAGATGTAAGAGGGCAAAATTGATCCAAAGTTTTAAATGTAACCTTTATGTTTGTGTATTAAAAGATATAAATATATTTCAAATTACTCTTATATGTTTCCCACTTCATTAACCATTGAAAGCTGATTATCTGTCTGGTCCCAATCCTGCAGTCCTCAGGTGAAATCCACACTATTTCCTTGGAGTTTTGCCTAAGGTCAAGGATGGCCAGATCAAGTTCTTTGTGAATAGGAGCTTTGTGTTAATTCATCCAGCTCCTTGTCTTTTTTCACTTGTTACTGTTTATAAGTTATAATTCTCTGTGGCTTTGTAGGTTGTTTACTAAATAGTGATAATTTTTTTTAAATGTAAAAAACAACCTACCCGCCTCCCTTCCCCCAACTAAAAGATTTATTGTCATATAATATACAAAGTGAAAAGGTGAAACCTTTTAAAGAGGCCACATCAGGTTGCTATCAATAGTGAAAACTAAAAAGGAAAACAAAAAGGAAAACAAAATAAAAACCGGAAAGACTTAACCACATGAGTATTCCTTTAAAACATTCTTGGCAGCAAACCAAAAGTAAAGAAATCCACTGAAATGTGCCACCTTAAATGTATAGCTTGATCCTGCAAACAGAGTCAGTCTGGTGTATTACCTATTTCTATTATCACTACTAGACTGTAAGTACTTTGACCTGGGACAGTCTTTTACTATGGAGCAATATCTTCAGTTGGTATATACTGGTATAGCCCCATTGATGTCAATGGAGTTTTTACACCATTTATACTAGCTGAGACGCTAACACTATATGTATGTTTACAGTTACTGGAGCATGTAATGTACAGACTCTGAATGATCAGCTAGCTTGGGTATAAACAGCAGTGCAGAACAGTATTCCCTTTAATTTTTTCGATCATGAGCAGAATACATTTTGTTATATGCATGGAGGCACGTATGGATGTGCATCACTATTAGAAACACATGCTGTGGTCACTTTGCTAATCAGCTGGGTAGCATATGAAGTTTTTCTGGGTGGCCACCCAAGTGGTCAGCTTACAGGGAACATGGTCTAGACATTAGGACATTGTAAAGCCATACTAGAACCCCGGGGTATACATCCTACCCAATGCTCTTCATACCCCAGCAGTGCCTCCCATGTCTATATTACTCTTTTTTAAGCAGCGTAGTGTCCTCCTAGTCTCTCAGCTGCTGGAGATGACTTCTGCTGCTGTGAAAGGTTGCAGCAGCAGGAAAGGGCTCTGGTGGGGGTGAGGAAGCTGAAAGAGAGCATTGGGAATCTGGGGAGCTTAACCTTTCCCCACTGCCTCCTCCTGCCACAATCTTTCACTGCTATGTACAGTTACATTCCAAAGTGTGGTTGCAATCTGCTCTACACTATGGCATGTAAAGCACACATGCCTTACATGCTATGGCCAGTGTAGACACGTATTTGTACAGCACCTAGCTTGGGGGGGGGGGGGAAGCTTTTGATTGGGCTCACCAGGCAATAAATAATTTAAAAAAAAAAAAAAAAACCTCAGTACCATGAGTAGGCCCATGACTCATTGCAATAAGAAACACACTGTTAGTAGCCATTTGCAGAATTTGGTCATTAATTCTTTGTGATGCAAAAATTAAAATTCCACATTTAAACCTTTAAATTAAGAACATTTGAGGAACATATAAGAATGGCAGTGTGAATAACTCATGAATTCATCAGGCACGCAAGTGAAAGAAAATAATGTTTTTGAAGTTTTCTAACTGTTGATTGGACATTATTAACTGACAAATGCTCTGAATTAGGAAAATGTAACATGGATGGAAAGTGTTTGCTTCATTACTTCACATGTATACTGAATAAGATGCTGTTTTTATGTAGAATTCTAAGAGATGTTAAACTGATTAAATGGACTCTCATCCTCACATTTAGTAATTAAGAACTAATTGTGGGCAAATTAATGTTTAGAAAACATTTTGTTAAATTTAATTATTCATGATCAAGACATTGTTATTAATATCTTATTTGTTTTGTTTTACCATTTCTGTTAACTTTTCTTCCTCTAATAAAATACCAATAATTAATAATAATACTTTGAATGTATATAGCCCTTTTTACCAGAGCACTTTACAATCAATAGAAAAGCTTTTTTCTTCTTCCACATTACTTTTTCCAGAGATTTCAGATAGTTGAAATATTTTTATTTATTATAAACTTCTCATATTAAATTATTCTCAAACAAAATGCTCATATAAGATTCTAGCCCATACATCATGCATTTTATTTGCATAAACACATTAAAATATTTATTTAAATTAAATATAAAAATAGTTTGTCCCTAAAAATATTAAGTTCGCGCAATTAAGATATGAGGTTACTGAAACTATACTTCAATATATAATCTTCATTAGTCTAATTATCACAAGTTATATCACTTTTATATCATTTATAAAATGTTGGCTTTATACTATATGAACCCTAATTGTCACATTAAAGGCTTACTTGAACTCATTTTAAAAATATGGTTGTGAGTATAAAATCATGCATCTGCAATAAGTGTGCATTTATAGAAAACTTACAGCTTTGAATTTCACTTAGGAAAAAGCCTGATACTTTTTTCTGCAGGTCTTGAATGCAGATTTACTATAAAATAAGTGAATAATAATACTAGGTTATTTTGGAAAGTGTTCTTTTATGCAATCACTGCATTTAATAGACTCACAAAATGGCAGCCCAACAGGTGGTCTTTTCATAGTGTTAAGCCACAACAATCAGAACAAAAAGGACACCCGAATCTAATGTTCTTCAGAATTTAAAAAGCTGTTCACTTTCTTTTGTTAATTTTTAGATTTAGCCATGTTCATTATTGTTGAGTCACAAATGAAGGACATTCTTTTTTGACATTGTGCCATAAATAGACACTGACTGAGGCTGACTAGCCAGCTAGCTGTTTTGTCACATGCAAGCGGAAACTAATTATTAACAATGAGTATGCATTCTTGATATATAAATGGCTGAGGAAAGTACTGGTTTTGACATGTTGCAAATCTGGCAAAGTCTTGGTTAACAAAAGTATAGTTGACAAAGGATGAAGTTTCTTTTCCTATATTTTCCCCAAAAGTAAGTATTTAATTCTGGCCTAATGAATTTGCTTGGAGGATTTTGTGTCACATTGACAAGCTATTGAATGTCTGAAAATATACTTTTGTATTGTGAACTACCATTCACCAAGCCTTCTCTGTCAGTAGCTATTATTTAACCAGTAGTTATTAACTTTAGGGGAGAGAAATAGGATAAAATATTTGTTATTCGGTATTTTAAAAATGGAAAAAGCTGTTAGAGTGATCTCAGACTTGACATACATGACAGTCCATTGAATTCTTAATGATGCAAGTTGTCTCTTGTAGAAGCAATGTAATGGTGTTCAATGGGACTGCTCATGCAGGTACGGAATAGGTGTGTCTCTAAGGGATCACAGGATTGGGTCCATGTTTTCCAACAGACCGTGACTACATAAGATATAAAGTCTGCATAAAAAGCAGATGTAAAGTAAAGCCTAACTTATTTTTATAAGTCTATTATTTTAATGTGAACTTCTTAAGTTTAAAAGTACTCGAGTGAGATTCTCCTCCTCTTTGTGCCACTTTGCAGGTGTAAAGCAGGCCTGTAACCATTCTAGCTGGTTCCACAGAGGATGTCTTGTGTGCAAGGCAAATGCCAGTGACTCATATAGACCCTCTTTTCATGGGCGGCGGGTAATGTAGGCAAGGGAAGACATGCCTTCCCAAAACTGTCTATGCTGTCCTGCCACCCACGAGGGCTGGGCCTGCGTCACAGCAATCCTGGCCTACTAGGTGACCAAGATGGATCAGACCTTAGGACTGAGGTCAGGAGGGACTTTGCTGGGGGGTGGTTCTTGAAAGGGCATGGTCTCAGGGGAAGGGTGTGGCTTTGGATGGAAGGAGTGGGACATGAGCTTGCCTTCTCCAGCTGGGCTTTCACCCACCACCCATTCTCCTTTTCCTGCAGCTGGGAAACAGTGTGTGACCTGAGCATCCATGTGTCTGGTTGACCTCTGGTTGCCAAAAACAGATCCTTAGTGTTGTTGGTAATTGGCACAAATTATAAAGGCATTTCCATTGTTCTTACGGGACTCTGGCCCTAAATAAAACAGCCCTATAACCAGCAGACACACAGTAAGCTCACATCCTTGATCCTTCCTCCACAGCTGTGCCTAGTGCTTGAAAGCTGCAACTGAAGATCTGATGATGATCTGATGACGTGCAATGAGTGTACTGAATCCTTACTCTAAATATTTATTCCTACGTATAGCATATGATTCCTTGGTTTACTAGACTTTCCCCTGTCAAACGGTCTGATCCACCTACTACAGTAGTCTTCCGATAATCCGGAACCTATGGGAGCTAGGTGGTGCCGGATTATCAAATATGCCAGAGTATCAGGAGGTACTATAAGCTGGTTATATATATATACACTGTATACAGTATATATTGTATATAAAGTGTTCTTAACCCTTTTTATTGTACATACTGTATACAGTATACTGTAATGTTTTAGTTTTTTTAACCCTTTTTGCTCAGTTCAGCTGCTGCCGCTGTTACCTTGGGACTCTCTTTTTGCCGAAGCTCACTCACAAGGCTCTTGCCATTTTGATGCCTGACTATCAGGAGTGCCAGACTATTGGATGCCGGTCTATTGGAGTTTTACTGTACTGAGAATAGCACTTACTTCTGTGTGCACTTCCATTTAAGTGAATAGGCTATGGGCCTCAACCAGAACACAGTGAAGTCATGGAAATCTGTAGTGGGATTTAGATGAGACTCCATGAGCTAAAGGAATCCCTAAGCTTGGTATGACAATTTGCAGTTTGATCCAAAGGCAGAACATAACGATATTAAAATCTTTGAAATCAGATACCAGTAGTAATGTGTTTTTGATAGAAAACATTGACTGCCCTGAAATGTCTTCTTAAAAGTATATGTTGTTAACTACAAATAAAAATGTAAGATTTTAATTTCAAAACATATGCTTGCAGACAAAAATTTAGTTTTGACAAAAAGATAGAACTTAACGATGGGAGGAAAGTATTTGATACTATTTCTATTCTAATTCTGTTTTAAATCAGCACAATATGTTATTGTCTTTAGGACAATGTATCTAACTTTAAAAAAAAAACTTTTGGATAGAGCTGTCACTCTATCAGTGCTCTGAAGATGTCAAAACACGAAGTAAAATCTGGCTTTTTTTCACAGCGGAAAAGTTCTCTTACAAATTACTTTTTTTTTTTCCTAATCAGGCTCTAGGTTTCAAGATTTAAACCTCAGCTCCAGTTAGAGAAAAATAAAGTGAAGGCTTTCTATTAGGAATAGCCTTTGTGCAATCATCGAGCTAGATCTTGCCAAGCTACCGCAGTTTCAGCATATTTCCTGAACAGGTGACACCTACTTCAGTTTAAACCAAAGATAAAAATGATTCACAAGCCTTTGGTACTATGGTGTCCTTTCTTTCTTCTTTTAATGCTGGTGATTTTAAAAAGTAATTTCAGTTAAATAAACAAAGGTGTACAAATTATCCTGTTATTCCATTCATACTCAGTTATATTAAGTTGACTAATGCGTTGTGATTAGGTATATTTGCTGCTGTACCACTGGTGAAAACACCATTTCCTATACCTTAGTTAGTAAAGATGGTTTTTAATAGATTTAAAAATTAAAATTTTAGAAAATATTTTTTATTCATACCAGTCCTTGAGGGAAAAAAGGGCTCTGTAGTTATTATTTGTACTGCAGTAGCACCCAAAGGTCCCGTTCAGGTTTAGGGTACCATTGGGGGTAGGTACAGTTCAAACACGGCTTCCACTTTGACAGGACATCCAGTCTTAGGCCTTGATCCTGTAGTCAAATCCACAAAGACTGAACTTAATTCCCATATGGAGTCCTGTTGATTTCAGAAGTTGTGAAGATCAACTGGAGGAAAAGGCCCTATATGATAACCTGCACTGGACTGGAAAATACATTGTAATTAGGGCCCTTTTTATTCTGACACACATGTACAACTACATTCTGAGAGGAAACACTCTGATTTCTATGCCAAACTGGATATCCTATAGCAGCATGAGACTGACCCAGCATGTGCCAGTTCAATGACATAGTACTAAGCTGTCTTTTCTCCCCCATATATAAAAATATTGTTTTATCCATTTGATGTTAATTAAATCCTTTGTTTTTAAGTGTTTTCTTCCACCTATTTCAAATTTCTGATACATTTCAGTTTGTCACAAATCCAGTGTGAATGCCAAAAAAAAAAAAAAAAAAAAAAAAGGTGTATCGCTGCAGATTTTAGAGTATGCCACCCTCCAACTCATCTCTGCTGGGAGCAAATGGTAGTGAAGGGACTTTCCTTAACCTTCATCTGGCTTTTGGGAAGAGGCCTGCATCAAAAATTAAAAGCCATAGAAAATAAGGGCTGGTAGACTGGGGATAAAAAAAGTAGGAGGAAAATTTTGTTGTGTTTTTCAAATATTTCAGAGATCATCCGTGGTCTTTTTCCTCTTTACTGTCTGCATCATACAACACTGATAAATTGTAGCAGTGCCCTTAAAAACCAACAGATGCCTTCTTTTGGACAATTTCTCATTACTTTTTGTCATAATCTTCTCCTTAATGGACTCTGTGAATGAGGTTGCTTTACTGCAAATACTCAGTTGAGCATAAGATTTTCCAGCTGCACTCGTAAATGAAATATATTACACACAATAGAATCCTCGTAATTGTCACATGCTAATACAGGGTTTTTTCAAACTTTGGTTTGCAGCTTGTAGGAATAAGCCACTTGCTGTCTTCAAGATACTTTGTTTACCTCAATGTCCACAGGTATGGCGGCTTGCATCTCCCAGTGGCTATTGTTCACCATTCCTATGGGAACTGTAGGAAGTGTTGACCCAGCCTGCACTGCCTCCCAGAGATCCCGTTGGCTGGGAACAGTGTACAGTAGGCACTAGGAGCTGCAAGCAGCCATGCTTGCAGATGCTCAAGTAAACGAAGTGTTTTGCAGCCAGCTAGCTGTTTACCATTATAAACTGTGACCCAGCATTTGTAAAGCCCTTTCCTTGTAGGCTGTATATTCCACAGGATAAACTACAGTTGTAATAAAACAAAGAGTCCTTACGTAAACAAGCCTTGTACTGAATAAAAATATACAAAGACAATTATAACTACATTTAAACTTTGTTTGGAAATGTCCTGACGTACAAACTGGAGCTTAGAATTTTTACACTCCTTTAATACCTGCTTAAAATTACCTACCTGCTGGAATTGGTTAAATCATAGATTCACACAAAACGAAAGGCTGAAAGGGACCTTGAAGTCATTGAGTCCAGCCCCCTGTGCTAACACAGGACCAAGTAAATCTAAACCATGCCTGGCCAAACTGTCCTTAAAAACTTCCAGTGATGAGGATTCCACCAGCTTTCAATGCTAGCCTACTGTAATAGTCAGAAAGTTTCTCTTATGTAACCTAAATCTCACTTGCTGCAAATTAAGCTTGTCACTTCTTTGTCCTACCTAAGTGGACATGGAGAACAATTGATCACACTCCTCGTTATAACAGCCCTTAACGTATTTGAAGACTCTTATCAGGTCTCATCTCAGTCATTTTTTCTCAAGACTAAACATGCCCAGTGTTTTAGCCTTTCCTCATAGGTCAGGTTTTCTTAATATTTGATTATTTTTCTTGCTCTCCTTTAAACTTTCAAATTTGTTCACATTGTTCCTAATATGTCGCACTCAGAATTGGACACAGTATTCCAGGTGAGACCTCACCAGTGCTGAATAGTGTCCTGCATATGATACCATGTAAACACTCCCCAGATTGTTTTTAGCGCCTATCACATTTTTGGACATGTATTTAACTTGTGATCAACCAGAATCCCATCTTTTTTTCAAAAGCATCTCACCACTTATCCCCCATTTTGCAGTGGTGCATTTGATTTTTTTTTCCTTCCTAAGTGAAGTACTTTGCACTTATCTTTACTGAATTTCACCTTGCTGATTTCCGACCAATTCTCCAATTGTGGAGGTTGTTTTGAATTCAAACACTGTTTCAAAATGTTTGCAACACATCCCAGCTTGCATCTGCAAATTTTATAAAAATTCTCTCCACTCTAATATCCAAGTCACTAAGGAAAATATGGAATAGTACTTGACTCAGCACTGATAGCTGCGGCACTCCACTAGACATACCCTCTGAGCTTGATAGTGGAACATTGATAACTAATCTTTGAGTAACGGCTTTCAACCAATTACATACCCACCTTCCAGTGATTTCATCTAGACGTTTGCCCAGTTTGTTTATGCAAATGACATGTGGGACGGTTTCAAAAGCCTTATTAAAATGAAGTATATCATTTCTGTTATTTCCCCACTATCCACTGGGCCAGTAGCTGTGTCAAAGGAGGAAATTATGTTGTGTTGGCATGATTAATTGCTCACAAATCCACACTTGCTATTTTTTGTAACTACAGGAGGCTCTTGAGGTTTGGCCCCACCCCTTCCTCACACTACCCTGCCCTGCTTGCATCCATTACACCCATTCCTTGTCCTAGGAAGGATGCAGTCTTGGGGGGGGGGGGGGGGGGCTTGTTGCAGGGCAGCAGCAGTGGTCAGGGCCCTCCCACACACACTCACCATGGCTCCTGGCTGCCACAAGGAGCTCCCTGCAGTGGCTGGCCATTGCAGGAAGCTCCCCATGGCTCCCTGCTGCCACAGTGAGTGTGAGGACAGGGACCTTGAGCGTGGTTTCTGCAGGGGTGGGGGACCTCACCACAGGGGCTGGAAGCTGTCAGGAAACAGAGCACTCACTCTGCTTCACCCCACCCTCACTGTTAGCAGATTTTGCCATTTGGGATGGTGTCAGGAGTACATCCACCATAAATGGCCAGGGTTTACTGTTCTTGGATATTAGTGGGCATGTAAGTTGATTGTTTCATGATTTGTTCCAGGATCATTGCAGGTATTGAAGTGAGGCTGACTGGTCTATAATATACTGGGTCCTCTTTGTTCCCATTTTTAAAGATTTTGCCCTTTTCTAACCTCTGGGGCCTCCTCCATCTTCCATGAATTCTCAAAAATTACTAACAGTTCCGAGATTGCTTCAGTTAGTTCCTTAAATACTCTAAAGATGAATTCTATCAGGCCCTGATAACTTAGAGACACCCAACTTACCTAAATATTCGTTAACCTCTTCTTGCCCTGTTTTGGCTTGCATTCTAGCCATTTTGCTGCAGAATGATGAAAAGCAGGCATTAAGCTCACTTGATGCTATCAGCTTTTGTCATTTTTTTCTCTCTAAGTAAGGGCCTATGCTTTCCTTTGTCTTTCTCTTGCTCCTAATGTATTTTAAAAAAAATCTTATTGCTGTCTACATCGTTAGCTGTAACTCGTTTTATCCTTAACATTTCTGATTTTGTCCCTATTTGCATGTGCTATTTTTTCCCTCCTCAGCAATTTGTGCATGTTACTAGTTTTTGTAGGATTCCTTTTTTGATTTTTCAGGTCAATATTAAATTGCTCTTGACAGATCCTGGAGGCTTCTTCTCCATCTTTCCTTCACATTGGGACAGTTTGCAATTGCACCTTTAATATTGTCTCCTTTGAGAAACCACTAGCTATCCTGGACTACTTTTGCTCTTAGATTTTCTTCTCATGGGACCTTATTTGCCAGTTCTCAAAGTCTGCTGAAGTCTTTTTGAAGTCTATTATTCTTATGAGGACTTAAATTCAACTGGAGCTGTCTGAGGTATAGCTCCAGTATATATTTTTCAAACCCATCGGAGCCCTGGTGCATAACCCTCTCCCCCCCATCCCCATCTGCAGTGGGGCTAAAGCCTAAGCCCCTGCACCTCACAGCTAAAGCCCAGAAAGGGGAGAGGGGCTCTAGAAAATCATTTCTGAGAATTTAAGCCCTGGTTCTTATTCTGTTGCTCTCACTTCTTCCTTTCCTTAGAACCATGAGGTCTATTACTTCATGATCAGTTTCACCCAAATTGCCTTCCACCTTCATAATCACAACATATTTCTCTCTGTTGTTCAGAATCAAGTTTAATGGCTGTCTCTCTGCTTACTTCCTCTACTTTCTGAAACAGAAATTTACCCAATACGTTTCAAGAACTTAATGGACATTGTGTGTTTTGCCAATTACTTTTCCAACAGACGTCTGGTTAATTAAAGTCTCTTGTTACTACTGCATCTTGGGTTTTGGATATGTCTATTTGTTTATTCTAGAAATGCCTCATCCACCTCTTCTTCCTGATTTAGTAGTCTGTAGTAGATGCATACCATGACATCACTCCTTTTTTGTGATTTGTAACAGTAAACATTCTTTCCACTAAAATTACAGTTGAACAGGTGACTCAATTCTAATTTTGTTAGCAAATATTTGTATGTATTTTCCCATGAAAAACCAAGATAACTATTTAAACCTTTCACCCAGCACATTCCGGTGTAAAAAGTAGTACATTCCACTAATTTAAGTGGCAGGATTCTTTATGCAAAATTTGGTGCCTGCAGGTAACTGTGAAGTATGACTATATTTTGCACAGACAAATCCACAAACAAAAAAACTCTTCAAAATATATATATCAGAGATAGGTCACATCTGTTGCACCAGAGCTCCACTTGGCACAACAGAAGTGGGGGATATCCAGTAGCTAGCTGCAAGTCCCTGGATAATTCTGTGCTCCGTTAAGCCCTGAGAACTGCTTTAAACTCTACCATCTAGTAATTGTTTTTCTACCAGCTGTGTTAGCCAAAGTTCCGTGTGCTCTGGCTACACCTCCTGCGCTATAGGCTTCGGTAGATAGTGGCACAGCTGCTGGCAATATACTCACTGGGGACTTCTTCAGAGTAGCAGCAATCACAACAAAAGAGACCTGGTAAGTTTCCACTCTTTTTGCACTGGAGTAGGGGAGAGAATCTGGTCTGCTATATGAAGGGATATGTGTGTACATCACAATGTATTTATATGTGCGATTACTATCATGGTGTCTGGAGTGACTCATGACCATGCATACCTACATCAGGATAGGCTGTCAAAAACAGGGCAGACTTCCCAAACTGGAAGCATGGTCTACATATAATTATATTTTATCGACCCAGCAACCAATGTGAACTCCTGGATCACTGTAAAGTCTTACCATGGAGTCACAGACAGACTTAAACTAGAAAATCTATCTTGCCACCCAGGCAAGCTGGGCTTAATGATAAAAGGTCCCCTTACAGCAAAAATCACAAAATATTCAAGTTGATTCCAGTCCCAAGAGACCAGTCACTAACCCCAGATCAATTGGTACCCTAGTTCTTACACCAAAAACAACATCTGTACTTACTCCTGTAATAAACTATCTAAAGGATTATTAACTACAATAAAAAAAGTTATTTACAGGTTAAAACAAGCAAACATATACAAACATCAGTGATTACTAAAGATAAATCTCCCTATCACCTGAGAGAGGCTTGCTGCTCTGTCCTCAGAAGGGAGCTGCTGTTGTAGCTCAGGGAGAAGTGTCTCTCCCCCACCCAGGTAGCTCTGTGCCCAGCAGTCCTAAGGTCCTGGGTGGGGCTCATTAAGTAGCAATGGGACCATGCTGCTATGCAGCTTAGAAGGAACCTTGTTTGCAAGTGAGATTAATGCATACAGCTACTTACAAGCATGCCATAGTGTCTATACACTAAATACATTTTTATAAGACTAATACTTACTTTGAACAAAACTGACATATAGGTAAGACAGCTTGGTTTCTGGCAACAAGTCTGTCAGTTCTTAACTAACACCAACAACCTTGGCCAGAGCTGGCACATGGTTTACTAGTATCACAATTACATAAATAATTCTATCATGTATTCTGTGTAGAACAGGACTGAGCCAATAGAGTTGCAATTTTATACTCCTTATTTCACAAATACAAGAAGGGACATAATCCTAGTTTTCAGCAGAATTAGGTTGCAACAATGGCTCTAGACGGGGTGCCGGTAAAAAAACACACACTAAAATAACAAAACATATTGAAAAATGTATAAAATAGGCCATAAATCAGTAGAATAATTAAATATGTCTATATATGTATAAACAACTTACTTGTATTTATTGTGGACTCTCTTCATAAATCTATTTTGGTCACACAGCCGAATAGAATTCTCATGCCATTGTTATGTTAAGTTGTACATCACACCTCTTACATTCCCCTCTATTTGGCCTTGAATAAAAATCAGCACAACAGTAATATAAATGGTATGAAAGTAGTCATGAACAGTAGCCCATCTGCACTGGACAGAATTCTGCAAATCAATTAAGTGGTCATAAAAAGCTAAACAGATGTGGATGAATCAACTGCAGAAATGAAATGGATTGAACTCTTACATTTATTGTTCTCATATAACCCTTTTTAATAAACGAAGATGGGTAAATTACACTAATTAACCTTTAAAAATTAGATGATTTCTAAATAATAGGCTTTAAACAATACCTATTCTGTTCATTGTTGCTATAAGTGTTTTGTTCATGACTAGGCATAGTTCCATTTGAAGATCTACAGAGGTGATTGTTTAAATGTGATTTTTCTCTTTCCTTGCCAAATTATTTAATACAATGCATATTCCCTTCTCTCCGGCAGTGCAAATCAAGTAAGCTGGGGGGGGGGGGGGGGGGGAGAGAGTAACATTCAAATATCTCATAAAGGAAGGCAGAATAATTTACCTACATGTAGAAGAAGAGGTCTGCTTCCCCCCCACTTGGTTTGGACTTTTTCCATTTTTAGGTAGAGGTAAATTGGCTGTTGTGGGGGCAGGAAGGCCATTCCTGATTGCCACCAGTGACCTTCATCTGCAAAATGCTTTGAACTGCAAGAGACTAACCTGCTGCTCACAGCCCAGGCTCCAGTTTTCACCTGATTTGAGGGTTTACCCTGTGCTTGATCAGTCAGTGTAGTCTCTGGTCCAGCCTAGAGAGGTCACACTGCTGTTGCTGTAGATATTGGCAGATGAGGCTTTGCAAGAATTGCTGGACATCCCAACTGGCTCATTGGGAACCAGAAAGGTTGTAGATTCTATGCCAGCCCAAATCATCTGGCCATGTTCCATCCAAGTCCCTTCACTCCTTCAGGAGCCATTTCTTCACCTGTTCTCCAGAGGGCAAGTAGTAGGCAGCAATGACAGGATTACTGAGAGTATGCAAGACTACTTTTTCTGCAAGGGCTTTTCAACCCAACCACCATAGCATGATGGCTGCCTTTTTCTCTCATTAGAAAGTGAGGTGGTTTGACTCCTGTGCTAGAATATGCCTCCTGGAGTAAAGCACATCTGGCATTTGCCTATAGTATTTTCCACACTTCTAGTGCTTACATCCTGCCCACCAATTATAGCTGCCAGTTTGCCACACCAGCTGAGGCTCTGATGGGAATGCTAGTGCAAATAGTGTTCTAGTGGCTTCCAACTTCCGTACAGCTTCATCAATTAAATCTCTGCAGCAGGTTTTCCACAGATGACACACTTTACTCTCTTGATGGGGAAATGCTGGAGGATGGGAGAGGATCTTCATGGCAATTTTTCTTTTCCAAAGCCTGCGTTTTTGTACAGGAAAAGATGTTTTGGCTCCATGTAATTTGGCACGATGGGATCGAAAACTTTCGATTTATCCTCACAGATGCAAACAAACTTCTAGACTTCTTAATCATTTAAATGTGATTATGTTCAGTGTTCTCACCTATTAGCTTTTGTTCCAGATGATTTTGCTTGGTATTTTTAGGGTTAATGTTTCTCTGTGGTAGTGTAATTTTTTAATTAAAATTAAGCCAAGAGATCACTTATGATTTTTTTTTAAATCCAGTGCAGCTCAAAACAATAGATTGGCTAGAACAGAGAATGGTACAAGTTTCCTAAATCACTGATACTTCCTGCTGATGTGAGGACTGTTCAAAAGGGTACTTCACTTTTTGGTTTATTTATTAAAACCCTGCACTCAGCTATAAGAAATTAGCCTCCTAGAGATGAATCACTCCCTAGTCAGGGGAATTTTCAGCAAAGAGGCAGATCATACATACATTCCAGAGTAAGAAAATAAACTAAGATCAGATGTTTTTTATATATATTCCCTCCATTCAATATCTAAAATATGGATGTTAGATGTCTAAAAATGATGTGGACTCTAGTGGTTTAAAGAGCGATACTGTTAGCACCCATTGTACTAAGGAAATGGATTCCTTTGGTGATCTTTTAACATGAAGCTCTTTAATAACTGAAAAATTATACTGCTGTAAAGAACAGTAATTGTTCCTGTGTTATTCTGAAGGCTGGTACTCTGACTGGACTTGGAGAAATAGCGAGTGCTCTACTGAACCCTGCTTTCAGATAGGCTAAAATGGTCTGCTGCATGACAAGAGCGAGAATCCTCTTCAATTATCTATGAAATGCTATGTGCTGTGGGTGGGATATGGTTTTTCTTGGCCTCTTGTGATATACAATGCTCAGGCTTTGAATGTCAGTTTTGAGGCTTCTCAGTCAAAGCATACATCTTGGTAAAGTAAACATTAGACGAGAGAAGGTACAGCTCCTTTCAGTATTGCTAGCTGAAGTACAGTACTTTGGAATCCCAGCTCCAAGGAGAGCATAGACTCATAGGACTATAGGTTAGAAAGGTCTGCATGGGTCACCTAGTAATTCCCTTCCAAGATGCAGAGCTTCCAGGCATGCTGAAGAAAAGAGAACAATTAAGGCCAGGTCTACCTTAGAAGAGGTTTGTTAGTATACTTATGCCAGCAGAGTTTTATTGGCAAACCTATTGTAGAAAGAGTGTGTACTAAGCAAAGAAGTGCTTTATCTTATACTGGTTCATTGAGTAAAATAAGCCATTCTAGCAAAAGCACTAGAGTCTACACTAAGTCTTTTGTCAGTATAGAAATATCATGAAGAAATGGCCATGCTCCTAAATGAGAGTACTATGATAAAAATTTCTAGAGTAGAACTGGCCCAAGAGATTTATTAAAGCTTTAGTCCTGAAAATTGGTCTAAACAGAACATCACTGTCTACCTGTATGGAGCAAGAGATGTCTTAATTATAGACTGGGGCCTAAGTTTGATTCATGTTATGGTATGCATATGGGTATGCTGACTAATAATAGTTTATATTAATGAATTACAGTTTTAGTTTACTTACCTTGTTTTATAGGAATCTTTGGATGTATGACTGGAAATCAAGCATTTAAATAAGCAATATTATTTCTAATTAAATAAATGTTTTTTTCATTTCAAAGAGGCTGGACATGAGCATGTGGAAACGTTTGAAAAGCTTTCAGCTAAATCCGTACATATGGTATTGTGATGGGGTGAAGATGTGCTGAATGTGTGGAAAGTCCCACTCACAAGAAAATAGTGGGCACAAAGTTACTGCAGTACAACCCAGACTTGGATACCTTTGGCTAGTGCTCAGTTACGGATCCCCAGTGCCCCTGAGGAGGAGTGGTTCTATACTACTCAAATAACAGGGTTGGTCCTGCTTTGGGCAGGGGGTTGGACTCGATCTCCTAAGGTCTCTTCCAACCCTATGATTTTATGATTCTATGAGCGTACCTCAAATCCACATGTGAAAAAGTGGCTCCATTGGTGTGAATGAAAGATTTTTCATTAACATAATCAGCAGGGGTGGGGTTTCTCCACAGATGTCTAAATACTAAAGGCCAGGCAAATTGGGCTTTAACAAACTACACCAGCTTTCCTAAGAACCCTCATTCTTAAAGGTAAAATCACCTTTTGGTTGAGCTTGTTTACCAATATTAGGCACTTCTCCTTTCTTTTCCAGTCTCTGCAAAATTGGGAGGGCTGATAGCAATAATACAGTAGATCTTCTCCCAAGACTGGTATTCCTAGTCCTACATTAATGATGATGTTGCCAACAGTCCTGATATGTTCTTTTGGGTTTTGTGGAGAGGGAGAAGCACCATTAACTTATGTGGGTTCCTCTTTACAGTGACTATTGCAGAGAGAGCCATGAGGAAATGCAGCCAATGACAGCAAGGTTGCTGTTGGAATTATTTTTCTGGGGAAGGAAGTCAGCAAGGCTGCATAGAGTGGGGCATCTCTCCAGGTGGCTGCCCATCTAGTCCTATTTGAAGATCCCCAGTCAAATTGGAAAGCCACACTCCCTGCCCATTCCATGGCTAACGAGGGCTATCTGATTTGAGTGGATGATTTTCTGGCAGTTCAATAATGTATGTCATGGAATTCCTTGGCCCTTCTGTCCCCCATTTGTGGGCTTTTCCATAAATAGGATGCTCTAGCCTTTAGTGGTAATTCTCTCCTTACCCCCTGTTTTATGAAAACTTAATTGACAAATAAGTTCTATGGGTCCTGCTGTGCTTACACTGACCACAAAAGCTGTAAACAGAAGGGGGAAGCACAGACTGGAAATCTGGTGGTGCTTTTGCCAGGAATAGTCTTACTGGCAGTGAAGGAGTTTTATGGGGGATGTTGCTTGTAAAGCTGCTAGCTACAGTGTACAGAAACTCATGATTTTTTTTTCCATTGTTAAAATATTAATCTGGTTTTGGTAGCTATCTGGATCTGTGCCAGTATGGGGCCTCTTTACAATAGTGATATATCTTTACTATAGTAAAGCAGCACTATTATCTAGTCATGGAATCAATGGTTGCCTTAAAAATATGATAGAAGAGGCCTTGCAGTGTGTATAAACATAGATGGAAGCAAATGGCTACTGCCCTCTCACATTGGTTCTCTTCCTCATGAAATAGCAGACAACATGTAATCATATCAAAAGGCATCGCTACTGGTACTGAAAATTGGGGGGAAAGGGGGGAATGACACGTAAATTTCACTGAGAAAGTAGTGCTGGAAACTATGGTGGGCTTATAGACGGCTATAAAAACAATTCTTTAGTTATAAAAGGTTGTTAGGGTTTGGGGACTGTAGAAAGGCTCTACATCATCTTCACTTTAAGGTTTGAAAACCAGGTCTGTGATGATGTTAAATGTAAAGAGAGGGTGCTGTAAGGGGGAACTCAGATACAGGTACCAATCCTCTAGCTATATTATGGTTTCAGTTGACTTTTGAGTGTTTAACATTGAAGTGTTGCTTAAGATTTATTTTATTGTCTGATTTTGTTTTGACTAATTTTTGTGCACTTGGTAAATCACAAACTCTTAATAGTAAAAAAAAAAAAAAAAAAAAAAAAGCCACTCAAACTTTTGAAGTGATTTTAATAACAAAATTATGTAGTATAATTAATTTTAAGTTTATTGTAACTGGTAACTAATTCAAATTTGTTACCTAGTACAATATAATTAGAATTTACTATGGATTATTAAATTAAAAAAAAATTCTAATGGAAAAAATAGGTAGATAAAAAGAACTTGGATTGGTTTTCTGTGACCAAGGTTTTTGTTGCTCAGAACCACATTTAATTTTTCCTGTGAGAAGAAAAAAAATGTTTTTTCTGCCTTCCTCTGGAGTGGTACTGAAGTAATGTTGATGATGTCAAGTGGGCAAAGCATGAATGGGTGTAGGAAAGAACACTTTTTCTTGGTTTCAGAATTTCGTTGCATCTTCTCTAGATGAGCTACAACCAGTTTAATCTTGTAAAAGGAATGTACTTATTGTGCAACAATATTTTCTATGCTTTAATTGCTGCTATTGTTTTGAAGAGTTGCGGGGATGAATCGCATAAGAATGCTAAATTCATAAGCCTAACATTAGCTGAAGGGTGCCAAACCCATCAGAATCCATTGGGTTGTGAAACAGGTGTGTTTGCATAGACTAACTGGGAGAGCAGCTCAACACCATACTCCTTTTCTCTCCTGATGGGATAGGGACTCCTATCCTAACATGTTAATGATGCTCCAAGCAACATTAATCTCCAGTACTCCCCCAATTGCATTTCTTTTCAAGGGGAGAGATTGTAAAGGGCACCAGTAAGAATACCAACAGAAGGATGAATCTAGAATGAGACTTGCTGCCAGAAACTGGGAAAGAGATAACCCTTTCAGGTGTTATTGCTTTCTTTATCCCAGAGATCCTAGATAATAAATGGGGTTTTGAAGTCTGTGACACTGCCGTTGTATCCAGACACCTCCCCTTTCTGGAAAGCTAGCAAAAGAAACTATGGGCAAATCTCAGGCTGACAGTTGGCATAGCTCCATTGACTCCAGTGAAATTATACTGATTTACATCAAATGCAGAAGTGGTGCTATGCTTGGATGGGATTCATAAGGGAGATTTAGGCAATTACCTGCCACTGTAAGCACCTAAATCCCAAATTTAGAACCTCAAAACTTCTGTTCAGATGCTGCCTAGACTCCACCAATTACCTAACTTCTGCAGGTGGGCATACACACAGCAGCCTCTCTCCTGATGCTACCACCCACCTCTGTGCCCAATTCATGCCTATGCCCCAGTGGGATTCACAGACCAGACATTTCCTGCCAGTCTTGATCCAACATGTTCAGGGGCCACCTGAGTGCACTTTTACTGAATCAAGCCCCAAAGAAAAATCAGCCTCTTATATGCTCAGTAGCCTAATGGTCAGAACACTCAGGCTATGTATACACTGGCGGCTTGTGCAAGAAGTCTTGCGCAAGAAAACGTCCACACTGCCATGTGCGCGCTGTGCTTTTGCGCAAGAGCTCCCATGGCAGTGTGGATGCTCTTTTGTGTAAGAAAGCTCTGATGGCCATTTTAGCCATAGGGCTTTCTTGCGCAAGAAATCCCTGCCGAGCGTCCACACTACCCTCTTGCGCAAGAGCTCCTGCGCAAAAGGGCTTACACCTGATAAAAAAAAGAGCATAACTCTTGTGCAAGGAGCCCTCTCTTACCATGTCGTACTGTAAATTTCCTTGCGCAGGAGCAGGCGGGCAGTGTGGACGCTCTGCAGATTCTTGCGCAAGAACGGCCGTACTTGCTCAAGAAGCTGTGAGTGTAGACATAGCCTCAGGGTGTTGGAAATCTGGGCTCAAATCCCATTCTGGCTGCTACATAGTGGTCTTTCCTCCTAGGTGAGTGTCTTAACTGCTGAGCTAGAAGGTATTCTTGTGGGAGGTTTCTCGCCTGTTAAAGCTATTGTGTGTAAAATACTTTGTGGGGCAAGGACTTGAACTTGAGGCACCTACATCCTAGGAGGCTACCCTAACTACCTGGCTATTGATTCAATCTCTCTGGTGCAATACATGTTTTTTTAAACTGTCAAGCAGCACAGAAAAAAATGCCAATCACTGTGATCCTGACAGTCATCAATATGAACAAGTTGCACCACTTATATTAGCATGCACACAGGGTCAGAAGACAGTGACAGCTGATTAGTTTTGCAAGATGTTTTCCTGGAGTGCCACTTGTGGGCTCAGGTAATGGCCCTAACTCGTGAAAAAGGATAGCAATGCAGAACTGGGGTGATCTGGGAGGAAGTTTAATCTCAATGAAACTGCTCACCAATTTGTCACAATAAAACAAAGCGGTTCGATGTCCTGACAAGGTAAGTGAACATTTTCCACGCCTTCTTGTGTGTCACTTGAAGAAATTTCAGATTAGCATCTGAGAAGGCCTCTGTTAGTCATAGCATTTGAAGAGTTTGCAGAAGAGAAAAAGCACAAGTAGCTATTGGCATGAAAACCATTATTGAAACACTGACAAAGTTGCTACACCACCACCATCATCAATTTTGGAATGCCATTGCCATCTTCTTTCCCCTAGCTGGGGTGTGCGTATTGATGGTGAAGTGAACCTTACCTTCCCCTTGCTGTTGGGTCCCTGTACTAATGCCAGGGGAGAGACTGGTAGTGAGTGGTTTAGTAACTGCTTGTGCATATATGCAGAATATCTTTGTTAGAGAAAATCATGCTATGATGTGTCTTTGAGAAGCAGAGGAGTCTTGATTAAAAGGAAATGGGCGAACCTGGAAGACATGCAGCACTGTTGTGTGTCAAGAGGGTGCTGCCCCTAGCTGATACAGGAGCAGAAGTGAAACCCTTCTAGCAGGTCCAAGAAAACCGCATTGCCTTGAAATACGTGCCAAATTAGAGCATTCCCTTTCATAGATCCACTTAGATATTTCTCTATAGCCTAGTTCTGGCCATTTACCTTCTAAAAGTAAGGGTAGATAAAAGTCTAGCACACCAATCAGACTGTGAGCAAAAGTAGTTTTGTTCTATGTTTGCTATTACAATGTTTGACTTCTGACACTCACCCCCACAATGCTATATCTTTAGGAGAAAGGGATTGACAACATAAGGGAGATTCATCAGGGACAGGAAGGGGTAGCACTTTAGCCCACGAGTGTGGGATTTGATATTTTAGGGAAATAAACCCTTTTGAGTTGTGTGACCAAATGGCATCCACACCAACATAAATGCCCACATGGAGCAAAGTTGTTTAAAAATCAGACCTCTGTAACATAGCACATGATACTGACTAATGGTGCTCTTCCAAAGCAGTTTCAGGCTGACTTAGCCCCTAGAAAGCCAAATGCAGTTTCTGTCTTGGAATTGAGACTTTTGTCCTAGTCGAGTTGATAAGCACTTGACAGCCCTCCCCTGCTTTTTCTGCTAGAAGTGGGAACAGGCCCCAGCTCTCCTGATGCTCACTCCTCTGCTCTAACCAGTAGACATGCTGTTCTGTAAGTCCATGGATGGGGCAGGGTTGCTATGAATATGTGGCTCTGCCTGTGTGAAATTGCTATGAGTCTGAAGCACAAAAGTGTGCACCCAGCTGTTTGTAACCACGTTTAATAGAAGAAGTAACAGTCTAGTTGACCTCAAAACAGTAGAGGGCACACTTGTGCAGCAATGCAGTATGGGATACTTCAACAAAAGAGTTAATCCAAAATACCCTTGCATCTACACAAATCTACTGTGGGGGAAAAACCTCATGTGGGAATAGTTATTTCATTTTGAAATCAGATTTAATTGATGTGGGATAAGACTCAGGAAATAACTCAGGAATGCAAAGCAATTTATTCTAAAAAATAACTATTCTGTGAAGACAAGGCCCCACGTTTATCTACTTGCACTGACTTCAGATATGTAGTCAGTTTATTGAGTGAGCGGCCTGGTCTAGATTAGGGAAAGTTTTAAAATGTTAGTGTTTTAAAAAAATAGCTAATGGGTTAACACCTCATAGAAAATATTTTAAAAGGTTCAATATTGTTTAGCTAACTGTGGTCAAACTTTATAGGACTATTGAAAAATGGGTGCAGTCTGCCTCTGTACACCTGTGTATTATCTATCGGTAATCAAATCTTTATGCTTAGCAATATATTATGGTTCCATGTATTTTTGAAGCCTGGGAGATAATGAAAATGACAAACATTTACTAACAATTTGCTCTTCCTGTGTATTCTCTAGATTTTTGTAATACTTGCTTTATTTTTTCTACTAAAACAAAAATTCACTCAAACATAAGTAGGTATTTTGTTTTATTTCATCAAATTATGTTACTTACATGAACACTGACATTTTAGTTAAGGTAGACCTTTTGAATATCATTATTCAAAAGATTTTTTTCCTGTTCCAGAAACACACAGATGAAATATAGATTTTGCACATTTAAATTAGCAGTTTTCACAGCTGAATAATAACGTACATCCTCCTTTACAACAGAAGGGAATAGACTTTTAGAATGCTACTTCCAATGCATTCATCATTTTAAAGAAACAGAGTCTAGGGAACTTAATGTACATTTTGGGCTGACCCTTGTTACGAAGTTAAAAAGCAAGTTTCTAAAAACATTGAAATGAGTTTGTGTATGCTTCATTTTCATTACCAAAGTAATCTCAGGTGAAGAGTACTCAAGTCTGTAAGAGTTAAGACAATAAGGACATTTGAAGATTTCATCAAAGAAGCTCATCAAACTCCTTGGACTTTGCTTCATTTGTTTTTCTCAATAATACTTGTTTAAGAGCATTGATCTTCTCATCAAGTTCAGCCAATGAATATTTCTATTTAAAAAAATACAATAGTTTACACATTGGAATTACTACATTGTTCAAGCACAACATCGCATTTTACTACAGGAGAGTCATTCCATTCCACTGATATTTCAGTGTTAAGATGAAAATAAATTCAGAAATTTATTTGAAAGCTGAAGAGTTGCTTATAGCAATCTTGTAACTACCTCAATTTAGAAGGAACAAAAAAACTGAATATTTGACTTCTCAGCAACAGAACAAAGAATGGTTAGCTGTCTAGTTTTCAATCAATTGTTAAACTAATGTAGGGTTAAGTATCCGACTTCTCAAAAATATCTGCATTTTCTACTAAATGATTCTCAATTCGTGCACTATTCACGTGTACACTCAGCTGAACTACTGGTATTTGAAGGGAACCCAGTAACCTAGCATGTAGTTAAGTACAACTATAAAGCAAGTACTCGTGGTGCATTTTGACAATGCTATGCTAAAAATTTGAAGATACGCTGTAGTTATAAGCATTTCATAAACTAAGATTAACTTTTGATTATGACACTTACATGGGGTGGTTGGACCTTCCTCCTTTTGCCAGAATAATTCTAGAGGGAATAAAGATTAACCAGACTTAATATTGAGAAGCAAATTATAGTTTTTTGGGCCCTGGAACTTTCCCCACTCTTTCCACCTGCATCCCGTGCCCTGATCCTGCCCCCTGGCAGGAGTGTCTGTTGGGGTGTGGGGACATCCATTTGTCCAATGCGCCCAGGCACAAACCCTACTGGTCCAGTTGCTAATCCACCATTAATACAGTATTTACAGAGGATTCCTTAAAGTATAGACACTACAAAGCCTATTTATCACTTACCCATGGAACCCTGAACGGATACAAATCTCTTTCCATGGATGCAGATATCTGCTGAACTGCAATGGCCAAAGGAGAACATGGTATTACTGTTCCCACGTACTACTGTCTCTTTCGTCGGATGTCATAAAACCCCACTGAAGGTTGTACAACTGCACAACCAGGAGAGGCCACTGGCATGGGGCACTGGCACCTGGGAGCCAGCAACACCATGTACTTCTTAAAATTTGTGTCCATGCAGAGCTCTGATATAGGAATATCCCTTCAGGGCTCTGAAGGGAACATGGACCATTATTCCACTGGTACCAAAATATCCTCTTTAAGTGAATTTTAAGGGTTGAAGAAATCCCAGAAAAAAAAATCAAATAACCTACTGTTTTTTTCCTGAGCATAGCTAGAAGCTGCTCAAACTTCTTTACACTGAACAGCCCATTTACCCCAATCATATCCTAAATGAAGGCTATCTTCCAGGGGTAATCGGGTAGTTAGATATTTAGTGCTGAAACCTTGTCTATACCAGTTCTCCTCTAAGGTTTCTTACCATGCTGGTATCAATGGTGCAAATATTCATGCAGACAGTAACAATACACTGTTGCCATTTTAGGCACTGACCTATACTAGCTGTATTACTCCTACTGTGAATGCCATTCAAATACCTGTTGGTACCCAGAGAATATCCCAAAGCACTTTCTGTGGGAAACTCAACATGTTAGACAAGAAGCTCAGTTCTTCTCTACCTTTAATTTCCAAACAGCCTCAAGCCCATGTACAGCACATATAACAAGCCAAGTAAAAACTAAGGGTTGCATTTAAAATTTCAAGTATTGCTGTTTTACTCTACCAGAAGCTCCCTTTTTCTGCATGCACACTGCTCTTCTGCTGGGTTTAGGAGAAGAGAGGTATTCAGTCAGGAAGTGGCAATCTAGGGGAGAGGGCCTGTCCATTTTAGTGACCAGTGAGGGAGAGCAGGACAACTGAAGAAAACCTTTCCCCATGGTAATTAACAGGTAGTAACAGCTGAGACAGAGTTCCTTCCTTTGCCCACTCAGCTCTTATAAGGACCCCTACCATTAGTCACCCTGCTTCAGTTCAACTCTCCACCTTAGTCTAGCTTCTGCTCCTTCTGGGGTGCTTCAAACCCTTTCCCAGACTAGAAGAAGCTGCAGCCGGGTTTCCACTCCCCTGCATGATCCCGCACTCAGTGCTACAGAAGGGGGCGGGGGAGTGTGGTGGAACAGAGATATCATCCTGTCCATCTCTCTCATAAGGGGAGGGAATGGAACTGCCTTGAGCTGACAGGCTCTTCCTCCTTCCTTTCCTGTGGTAAGACTCTGCCTGCTTCTGGTGCACCTTAACTTTGCAAGAGTGCAGGAGCTTCTTACGTCATTGAGGGTACATCTACACTGCAGGGGTTTTCGGGATACTGGATGTATCCTGGAAAAACTCCACCATGTCTAAGGAACATATTTGCTCTTCCGGTTTTTTTTTTTTTGCAGAAGAGGAAACGCGCTCTTTCAGGGAGCCCTGTATTCCTTGTTCTCTGAGGGACAAGAGCTCTGCCAAAAGAGGGGGCTTTTCCACCATTTGGTCCCATCTAGACAGGAGCACAATTTGCATAGCTTTTTCAGAAAAAAAACAAAACAAAAAAAACCCCTAGAGTATAGATCTAGCCTGAGAGGAGTTCAAGCATCTCACTTGAAAGAAAACTTGAGTTGGCAAAAGCTCTTTTCCTCACCCCAATTCTTGACATTAATTCTGTATAGTTATTAAAATGTAATCATATTGTGTATAAAAGTAAAAAATTCCAGGGTTACTCCAGCTGTCACCTATATGAAGGCCATACTTTTGCTCAAGTTAAGTTTATTTGTAGTTGAGAGATTTTTCATATTTCTATGGCAAAAGTGTTCATACAACTATAAAAATGATATCTACCACCTAACTTCATAGGATCCATTTCCAACAACAGATTTAAGAAAATTTTGCCCCAAACACAGGTATGTGCTGAATAATGGAAATCAGAGAGAGTTACTTACCACAGATTGAAAATACTCAGGGGACAATCCTTCCAACTCAAGAATTTTATCTTCAAGCTTTTTAATTCTCTGATAAATGTCCCGAGGTACTGGACCACCTAGATGTAACAGTCCAAATCAGGAATGTTAAAATGCGGTTAATTGACTAGTTGACAGAATTTCCATCAACAAGTCGACAGGCACTTCCACATTCCTCCTTTGAAATGGACAAGAGCCCCCAGCGGAGGAATGTGGAACTCCATGTACAGCCCGGGGCCAGCAGGAAGTCTCACTGACTCCAGGCTGCACACAGGTGTCTGCTTTGAAATGTGCAAGAATCCCCAGCTCTTGTGCATTTCAAAGGCATGGAGCCTGGGGGACGCAGAGTCCCTCACTGACCCTAGGCTCCATGCTACACTGCATGCCACGCAGAACCCAGGATCAGCTGGGGACTTCCCAGCTGATCCTGGGTTCCTTTGAAATGCCTCACAGAGCTGGGGTCAACCTCTGGCATTTCAAAGGGGCAACCCCGTGAAGCCCAGGGTCAGCGGGGGACTCCCAGCTGATCCTGGGCTGCGTGCGACACCGAAACCCTGGGTTCTGGGGAAATTCTGTGCAGAACCCGGGATCAGCTGGGGACTCCCCAGCTGACCCTGGGCTCCATGGCTGCCCCTTTGAAACGTCACCTTGGGGTTTCAAAGCTGCAGCGCTGCACAGCTATGTAGCGCTACCACTTTGAAATAACCCTTCGCTATATCATAGAGGCAGCCACAGGGGAGCAGGGAAATCAATTAGTCAGACTATCCGATAAGCAAATGCTTCCCGGATAGTAAACTAGTCTTTAACATCCCTAGTCCAAATAGGAAGAGTAAGAAAACCATCTGAACAACATTATTATAAGCTTAAACTTCATAGTAGGGCTTGAGGAATTCACTTACTAGCCAGGAGATGAGATGAGAAAGATGGGAGAGGAAGTAAGAGGAAGGGTAACTAATATAGCCTGCCAAGAAGCCAAACCCTAGTTAGTTGCCAGGAGAGGGAATGTTGCTGGAATTTCTACTATGATGCTGTCCCTAGGCCCTGCATGGAAGCTCGTTTCCAATGAGATGTGATGAAAAGCATTCTATCCATAGACATCAATTGAATTTAAAACCTTGCTTAACTGTACTATATTAGTGATAATTATAGTACAAATACATTAATCGCACAGCTAAAAAACGTTGTACACACCTGTTTGTAACCGTAAATGAGCTTCAATGTTTTGCAGTCTTTCCTCTACTGCTTGGTTCCCACAATCACGAAGGAGAATATTTGCTTTATGAGTGGATCCATGTGTTCCTTCAGATTTGGTCTGAGGACCATACGTATTTACAACTCTAGAAACTAGATTAAAAGAGGTTATAAGATTACTACATAGTCAGTCCTTCTCTTATCAAGAATATTCTGCAATGAAAATATTTTCATCCATAACAGTAAAATTATACTAAAAAAACCTTTCACTGTGATAAACTAATTTTACTACAACTTTCAACATAATGAAAATCTCAAACATCTAAAACTAGAGGTTCAATAAAATGTATTTCTTAAAAGTATGTTGCCTAACCAAAAAACAGGTATGGATAAAAACTCAGAGCTTTAATTTCTTTTTATTGGTGACAAAGGACAATTTATATTCACCTTTCTATGTGGCAAACATACAAGAATGTGTTGAATTAAGTTTTATTTGTCTTTTATCTGCTAATCTCAATAGCAGCAAGAGTTAGATTAGCAACTGAAAAACAAATATAACGTCCAATCTAAATCAGTGATTGTCTAGAGCTAACATGGGTGGGAAGAGAAAAAAAAAAAAGCCATGACCTAACAATATGGGAAGCATTACAACTACCATTAAGTTAATATGGAGAATATAGGGGGAGGAAAACAAGAAGAATTAGCAGAAATATTAGCAGGGAAATTCTCCATGTTTTGTTATTTTGGTTTGCAACCTGGGGCTCTGGTTGGCTCCTTTGCTGCTTCAGGGCCAAGCATGCTTCCCCTTCTCCCCACCCCCAACAACAGGTCAGAATTTTTTAACCCAACTTTGTGGCAAGATCCAGAACAACATTGTGCATTCCTCTGGGTGGTCTTACTGAACTATGCTATACTAGGAGTGTTAAAAAATTCTTATCAGTTACTCAACTATTCTACAGTCCCTGGGAGTGGGGACAGCAGCCAGTGCACTCCAGCCCCACTCCCGAGGAGTCCCCCGCTACTCTGCACTGCTGCTTCTGTATCAGTAGCAGCAGTGTGGGGTGCCAGGTGGGAGTTGCTCTGCGAGGGCAGCCACTTTAAAAACCAGATCCCCTCGAAGACTAGCTGCCTGTCACCCCATGCTGCTGCCTCTGATACAGAGGCAGCAGCGCAGGATGGCAGCAGCCCCTGTTTGGGTGAGGGCTGAGCTCCCTCACCCGGTGAGAGCTGGAACTGAGTTGGGCTGCCTGCCCACCTGACTCCTAATACACTTTAAATGCAGAGCTGCAGTGGGGGAGGTCTCAGGACCCGGCGCAAGACAAACCTGAGATGGGCTTCTGGCCAGCCCGCTAAAAAATGTACAGGCAGGGGGGAAGGTTAGGGTTATCAGTTAATCAACTACACTATTACATCCCCATGCTATACCTACCCTATACCTGAACACCATTCAGGATCCCAGAAAGTGCAGCATACTGTTGTAGGATTACTAAGTATTTCATGCAGGGAACATGTTACAGGTGTGCTCCACAGTCTGTTCTGGCTTTGTTTCTAATTCTTTTTCAGATGCAAATATATGTGCTGATTTTGACCTATCAAAATGGTCTGAACAGTATAGGTTTGGGCAACTTACATAGTTTAATGGCGTCTTTGGGGCTATTTAAGATAAGCTAGAACACCTCAACTAACAGCCTTAGGTTTACAAAAGAAAGGACCTTAACTCTGAGCCTCACTTCTCCCATCTTCCTCCTGGCACAACAGAGTCTGAAATGGTTAAGCTTTGCAACTTGCTATGGAGCTAATTTAATGTGTTATCCTAGACTTTTCCTGAAAAGGTGATTGAGTGAGTAGCATAGGTAGAATTTCAATTTTCGGGGGTTGGGGACTTATCTGAAATGCAACAAAAAAAGTTTGTGTGCCTAGAGAGTACTGATCAAGCACACTTAATTTCAGCACTTGGGAGATCTTGGTTCAATTCCCTGCTGTTTCAGACTTCTTGTGTGACTTTTGACAATCACTTAGCCTCTTTTTGCCTGGACAGTAGTACTTCTCTACCAACTAAGGTTTGGGGAGAGTTAATATGACTGTGAGGAGTTCCGATACTATGGTGATGCTTTCTATTCAGGCAATTATAAGGAATTTTATACACTGTTGTTTTTTAGAGTTTTTTTTTTTTTTTGGAAGGGTGGAGAGGGAATCTTGTTCCCTGTGTTGTCCCCTCCCATGGAGTGCTGCTGTACCTTCTCTATTATTTGAGTGATAATGAGAGGAAATGATGACTTTCCACAACACTGGCCAAGCAACCTGAGTGGGAATGTAGAGGAGATTGACACCTTTCCCTCAGATGGCTACAGCAGTCTCTTCTTGCTCATCTGGCAATACCCACTTAGTAGCAAGAGAAGGAGCATTTAAAAGCTGAGCAATTCCTGTGATAATGAAGAAAATATAAAGCCTTCCAGTACAATAATTCTATCATTATAACTTATGAGGAACAAGGATAATTTTAAAAAAATCCAGTTTCTTAGCTAGGTTGCTAATATCAATTTAGATTGTTCAATACAAATAATTCTTACATTTTGAACCTACACTGTGGGGTTTTCTGTTCCTTCTTTTAAATCTCAGACAATGAAGTTTATTTTTGCTTCTGGTAAAATACACCATTAGGTTCTATAATAATTAATGGAGATTGCCTATCTCCTAGAACTGGAAGGGACCTTGAAGGGTCATCAAGTCCAGTCCCCTGCCTTCACAGCAGGACCAAGTACCATCCCTGACAAATTTTTGCTCCAAATGGCCTTGGCATTGAACTCACAACCCTGGGTATAGCAGGCCAATGCTCAAACCACTGAGCTCTCTCTCTTCCCCCCTAGTTACTAGCACTGTGCTGCTGGTTTGGGATGGAAGCTTTGCATGGGGAATGACTCAAATTTGTTTAATAGGCTTAAAATCAATACAAACATTCCTATGATATTTTATAATATACAAAATAGACACTATATGTACAAAATGTATAAATCCATGCAAAAATGTAGATTAAATATTGCTCAACTAAAAGGTCTGGCATTTTCCCCAACTGAACAGTGTTCATTATGGCTAATATATTTTAAAGGAAAAGGTACATAGATATTAATTACCACTTACCCTTTACATGACTTTTAAATCCAGGATAAGGTGTGAAAACTGCATCTGTTCTGGCACAGCTGTTCTCTAAGAATTTTTTTTTAAGAGAGAGAGAGAGAGAGAGACCTTAAATTAAAATTGACCACTAGCTTCTTGGCTTTTACCACATCAAATTTTAATGCCCCCTCCTACAAGGTATGAAAGGCCTAGGCACCAGTTCTGTGACCACTTACATCCACCCCTCAAGTTCAATAAGACTACTCACCAGTGTAAAATCATTTATGCGTATCAATGTTTGCAAGATTATAACCATACTCTGTTACAAATGTATTTGTGTTCTATCTGTCCTCAGCTCCTTGGTCCATGTGTTTCTCCATATCTTTCACTTATTGCTTCCATCTCTTTAACCCCTACTTCAGATTTAGTTGTGTGTCTTTCTGCCTATAACCCTTCTCCTTGTTCAAGTCCCTCCTTAAAGCTAGTTTCTTCTATGACTCCTTCCTATTAGGCTCCACATCTGTAATCTTGTTACACTTTTGATGTCCTGTGGCTTGCCACTATTATTAACAGTAGTACTGTAGCTTGTAAAATTGTAACCCCCCTGCCTGAACAGAGACCATCTCTCATTCCCTCTCATCATATTCTATCATTTGTATTTTATTCTTGTCCATGTACTTAGAGCTATACTAAGTTTTGTTTTATAATAAAATGAGCATAAATACATGCAGCCCTTCTGCATGTAAGTTTACTTAACAGAACTTTTAAAAATTGGCATTTTACCATCTACCACCTCTTACAGTCTATTAACCTTGCATGTAAGTTGGAACAATCAGAAACATTGAAGTCATAAAACAGTGATCTTTGAGATCTAAAAGATAGCAGGCCAACAATTACTTATGTGATATCTGGGATAACAGATGCTGAAGATACTAGAGGACATACTGCAGTTTTCCTACTTTACTCCTTATTAATAAATAAGTCTCTTCAAAACACTTCTACAATTGTTTTGCTCTCGATATAATCACTGAATGTTTAAGTAGGATGCATTTAAAAAAAGACAAAAACTTGATTTAAGACCCTTCACATTTTTCTTATAACTTATTGCACTAGTAATTCAAATAAGTTACAATGAATATATTCTCTTGTAATCAAACTTGGTGGTATACTTCTCTGTTTGACTTTCAATATACAATTGGTAAAACTTTTTTTGCCTACAATTCTTCTGCATTAATTTAGGTGTTCTTTTTAAAGTCAACAATTACAATAATTTCATAAAGTAAGTATCTTCACATTAATGAGGGCATCTGATCAGACTCTGCAAAAAATATAGTAACAGCTCCTCTCTCTCAGTATGGACTTTATGATCAACACACTAATACTGGGAGAGTAATCTCTGTGTTTTGTCTGTTCAATAATTTCCACATCACACATACGAATCATCTTAAACTTTATTTTAAAAATGAAGGTTTTTTTAAAATATTAAAATCATTTTGAAACAAAAGAACATGTTTACATTGCTAGGAAGATTAAACTCTGGTTGGATAATTACCTTGATTACAATCAATAACATTGCAAAATTCCCTGACATTATTTTCATTGATCTCAGCTTGTTTCCTCTCAATGAAGGCTGATATCCTCCTGTCAATCTGCAAGTAACAGACATGGTGACATAACTATTTCATTGCTGTAATTCAAAAATAAAAAGACTATTTCTAAAAACTATGCAAGAAGGTCACTTACTTCTGCTTTTCCAGCTTTTATCTGGACCACTTCTGGGTCAAAATTAATATGAACCTCTTTCAGATCTCCTGAATCATAACTTGTATATTTTTCTTCTATTTGTGAGGTACTATCAGGTAACTTTGTATTTGTATCCAACTTCTTGCCTTCTGTTTTATCTGCATCTTCAACTAGGACTATATTTTCCCTTGTAATCAATAATTGGAGTTTTTCTAAAAGAGGCTGAACAAGAAAGGATATACAGTAGGGTTCAAAATGACCATATACTTCTCATTACAATTTTTAAAATAGGCTGGTTAAAATAATTTGCAACACTATACAATCTAATAAAAAAATTAAAAATATACTACTTCCAAATTTTATAACCACATCCTGTTATAGGTTTGTATATGAGAAATTGGGAAAATCCAAAATGTGTGAGCAAATCTGTCTATTGCTCATCTGTTATGAACCAAATCAAAGCTTCAGCCTTTGCCACCAGTGACACTTAATTAACATGTCATTCAGATGCCTACTCAGAACACTAGGCTTAGTATTTTTCCTCCTTAACACGAGAGCCAATGCTCTCACTCTGTAAAGCCCTTACTTTATTACTACATCACTAAAGATTCTCCACTTGAAACTGCAGTTGTCCAAAGTGTATGAGATAACAGATGTGAAATATAAAGGTGTTATGCTGAATAATCATGGTTTTCTTGATATGGCTGATCATCTACTCATTAACAAAATTAAATGAGGGAAAGCACTGGTATCTGTAGCAGCAAAATAAATGCTTTTCATTCCACTGGATGTATTCATGCAAGATCTAAAAAATGAAATCCTGGCACATAAGTAAGGCATCCATCCCCCCTTCCCCAACAAATTTAAGTCACTACTGAATTTTGTATCTTCTGTCTTCTCTACAAAACTAGGATTAACTATTACTTATAACACTACAATTTCTACCAGTGTAGGTTCCTGAAGAAGAATGAAAATAGTATGTTTGAATGTAAAGACTAAGTTTTACATTTTTTTAAAAAAATCTTGCATTATGCCTTTTTCTCTGTCATATTAAAGACTTAATGTGTAAAACATAAAGGCCCTTTTTATCCTATAGAAGTTACTCTAATTTTACCCCATCACCCAAATACAATGCACTTGGAATAATTCACTCAACAGATAAATTGAAAAACTGAAATGTATTCAAATCACCACCTTCTTCAGATGTCAGACCATGAAGCGGCAAGGGCTCAAAACTGTTCAGCTATTGACTGGCCAAACCCAAAATCAAAAACAAAACAAAACAAAACACAACAAAATTTTTGTATAGTTACTACTTTTGATAGGGCCAAAAACTTCCAAATAGTTAACAAAAATTTAGTGACTGGCTACTTGGCAAAATGAGACATGAATGTCAAAGAAATTACTTTCTTGTTAAAACCTATGCTGAAAATATGTTTAATTGCAGTAAGATACTCCAGGATGTATCATGCTGGGATAATGCCACTTCTTGAACCACTGAAAGCACTCCATGAGCCTCAAAAACTCACCCAAGGCATAGAATCATTATCATAGCATGACACACACCTGCCGTGTCTTATTGCTTAATTACAACCCACCATAGATAGGAATGTATTGAATTTACAATGCAAGTCTAGAAATCAATGGGGCTGGATTTGTTCAGTCTTCTTACCCATAGTGGCCTGGTAGGCTATTCCTGTTCTGACAAATCTGGAAGAGAGCAGGTTTGAGTACCTATGAAGTGTAGTGGAATCCCAAATGTACAATATATTTGCATCCTTCTCAAGTTAATACTTCAATGCTAAATCAAAACAATTGAAATTATGCATTTTATATAATCTAGCTACATTTAAATGCTAATCTCTTGGGCAAGTTTAAAGTGTCCAATAAAATATTTACCTGCAAATATAAAATATGTTGCTGAAGTGCACTAAAAAGCAATGTAGGCTGGAGTGTTGAAGTACTTTGAAGCTTGCTCCAATCGATTACAATTTTCACATCATCTCCAAGGTTAAGCTTCAAAAGGGCAAACAAGCATCATCACAAAAATTACACCATTATTCTGTATTACAGAATGTCACAGAAGTATACAGGACTTCTATAGCTCAGTAAAAATTCTCAGCCTGTTGACCACATTTTTATATTAGAGCAGAAGAATGGTTCAAAAATGTTAGTTTTGCATTGAAACATCAGTTGTAACTGTCATTCCCCAAATAAATTACTGGGTATACTTGCATGAAGTCTGATTTTTTTTTTTAAAATACTCAGTTAACCAGTGCCATTTTTATTGCATTAATATAGCCTCAACCTCTGTTAATGGTAGCTGATAGACTGACTAAACAGTTAACTGTTATTCTAAAATATTTTTGTCTCTTCTTATTTGCTTTTATTTTAGCTGCCTAGACAGCATAGCTAACGAGAAGCCCAAGCCACCACTATGCTTGTTTCATAGAGATTACTGCTTTGCAAACAGTGGAATATTAAAAAGGTAAAATGGGTTTAATTACCAGTATATAAAAATAAACTATGGCCTTGATTCTGAAACACACTGAGTAACTTTTAGTCTAAAAACAATCTAAAGTTACATTTTCTTTTGCAAGAAGTCTCCATAAATAATCTTTACTAAACCGTACGTTAAGCAAAATGTAGTCTATGTAGCAGAACTTTATCCACTCCATTAAACCTATTTAAAAATCAAAGCTTAAACTTTCTATGCAATTGAACCATTGCAAAACCAAATTACATACCATGAGATTATACTCCTTGGCGAAAAAATGATGCATAATTTACAAATATGCAGGTATTGAAGTTAGCTTTTACAAACTGTGTTGATCATGCAGCCTATTAAACCTCTAAATAATATGCATGTTTGTAAAAATAATTTTACAGTACACTTTAATAAACACTAATGAAATAAATGCATACTCTTCATTTCAACCTCTATTTTTATTTCAGTGAAACTTGTTCTCTCAGGCATGATCCTAAGAAATAGGAAGCACTTGGTAACTCTCACCAAAACTAAAGAGGTTGTTTTCCAATCAAATAAGGCATTAGAGATTCTCCAAAAGTGAATGAAGAGCTCTGTACTCTGGCATAATTCTTATTTAAATTAACAGAGGTTGTATGACATAGCCACACTCAGAATCAGGTCCAAAATTCCTAATTCATTGACATACTTGTAAGACTAGGTCAATATGATGCTCGCAAATGGTGCAAGCTCCCAGTTTAAAAAAAGAAAACTAGACCACAGGTAGATAGATAATTGTGTTTACATGCCAAAAGCCAGAATACCTTTAACATATACCCTCCACAAAGTGTGGGTCTCCTAATGGCATCAAATATGGGCAAGAAAACAGAATATATATATTTAGTTCTTGAGGGGGTTTTTTTTTTTAAAGGGCTGATAATTGAAGATTGAAATGAGCAAAAATACATCGAATTCAGAGCATACATAGCGAGAATCAAATGTGAATAAAGTAAACAGAGTGCAAGCAATACATTGGGAGACAAAGAAGTTAAATATTAAACTACTTTGCATACTTGCTGTAAAAACAAGAACCACAGTAAGTAGTATACTTAAAATATGACCCTGATCCTTCCGCTTTAAGTAGGGAACATTCCTATTCCTGTTCTACTTGAGTAAATGTGTGACCCTAAGCCAATATGAAGGACAGAAAGAAGGGGACTCACCAATTACTATAGAAGCAGAAAAACTAGTGAAATAATAAGTCTGTATTTTTCTTCTTAGTCAGCATCAAAATTCTAAAAACTAACAGTCACAACAAGTTCAAGCTTTCCATTTCTTGTTTCAGTTAGATGTAATATATCAAGTATTATTAGTTAGAATAAAATACTTCTGTTTTAAATGTTTTTTTGGTATTTAATCTGTGTGTATTACATCAGGAAAATTCGTGTTTTCGGAAACATGCTCATTCCGAACATTTTATTTACATAGTTTCACTTTCTTGGGTACATTTTATTTAGTTCATGAGATTGTTTATCTGTATCTATGGTGCCACCCGGGTGTACATGCATACCCAGTTTGTGCTACATGTTTCCATTAAAAATATACAGTACACATTATTTTTTATATTGTTAAGTACAGTTTCTATTACCCATGGGAGAATTTATACCATGTATTATAGATTAAAATGCATACTCTTCAATCTTCCCTTAGCAATCCATCTTTTCAAATAGTCACAGATACAGTCATATGCTTTACTTGATTTTTGAGGGCTCCTATTTAGGTAGCTCAAAGTGTGGAAACCTTGCCAGATTTCTGAATGGGAATAACTTTAGGATAAACAGTTAAAAATGTAAGTGAAAAGGTTGGGGGGTTATTTGTAGTCATGCTTTAGTCACGAGTAAAGGATAACCCCTATCACCATATAATGTACACTTTTTGTATGTATTAATTTGCTGTTCAGTACAAATTAATCTGTCACATAAATGTATCTGCTTGCCTTCAAAGCACTTGTAAGGACTGTGATAAACAGAATGTAATTTTGTAGTTTCTGCACCTACTATACTCTCACTGGCTGACAGTCTATTTTGTGGTAACTTAAAGTCACGCCATCACAAAAGATAACCCTACGGCTCGAAACAATAACAGACTAGCAATTTTTAGATAAGATGTCCCTGTTGTGGAGGAAAACCACTGTAATTAAATTCTACTAAATCAGAATGTGGACCTTGATACACGTGTGCCACTAGGCCCAGAATTTAAAAGCTAAATTTCAGGTAACCGTGAAGTACTGAATAAGGGACAGAGCTTAACCATTAAAAAAAAAAAAAAAACTACACATTAACTGCAAGGATTTAAACTGTTACATAGGACGTATCATCGCTAGCATCATATACCTACTTTTCTTTAAGTATATAAGGAGCTGGTATATATATATTAATTATACATACATACATACACGTGGTTCTGTAGTGCTGATAAGCACAAAGAACAACACTCTTTTAGAGTAACATGCATATAGCAGTAGTTACAGAATGTAAGTTTTTTCTTCATCCACTCAATTGCTGTGATGAGCGATGACTTGTGGAAAATGTTGTCCACAATAAAAGGAATACTATTATGTAATGATAGTGTGATACACCTAATACTTAGCACTTTACTGCCTCTTAGCACTGTATGAACATTAACCAATCCATACAGTGTTTCTTCTAGAGAGACAGAGTGCAGTTATCCATCTTAAAGATAGGAAAAATAAAAAGGCTAATGCCCGAGTTTTCAATCCCTTTATTTTGGGTATTTCAATATTGAGTGCTTAGATAGCTATGATGCAATTGCTATGCACCTCTGATAATTGTAGCACCCACTTGAAATGGCAATAAAGACAAGACTTGTTTTTGCCAATATCAAAAAATGTCACTGTTTAGTGGTAGACTGAAGAATAGTTGGGGAAAGTAGATATCTAGATTAAGAAAATATTTCAAGTTGTATACATTTCTTTGTCACTCACTGATCAGATGCAGCTTCACACACTGGGCTCCACACACTTGTGCATGGTTTAATTTGAGGGAAAAAACTTGATTTTAATGGGCTCATGAGCTGTCAGATTGGGATTTTCAGGATTGTAAACCATTTAGGACAAGGACTGTGTCTGGGTTTAGACCCTGATCTTCATAAGGACCTCTGAGTACTATGCTAATATCACTACTAAATGACAGTGGACTCTCCTCAGCTCTAAAAATAGGCCTTTACTTTTTAAAATCTTTAAAAAACCCTGAAACTGAAGCCAATTTTAAAAATCTGGCCCAGCAAAATTTTCTTATATTCCACAGCAGCAAAGTCATGGGCTGTCCCGAGCCAAAAATTTCAGTAGCTCTAACTTTAGGTGCCTTTTTTTTTCAAAGTTATAATAGACTATGAAACTTATAATGGTTTGTGGACACCACTCATAATCAGTAACCTCTTTTGTGTGATACAATCTCCACACTTTGTCACAGGAAAAATATTTCCTTTGTAAGTGAGTTCACAGGTAACAGTCACCTTTTTAAAGCCATAGTTAAAAGCAACACATTTGCTTTGCTATTAGGGTGTGTCTAGACTACCTAGTTTTGTCGACAAAAGTGGACTTTTGTTGACAAAACTATACCAGCATCTACACTACCGCTGAGTTCTATCGACATAACGTCGACAGAACTCAGCAGTTTTGTCGACGCTGGTATACCTCATTTTACGAGGCATAACACCTTCTGTCGACAGAACTCTGTCGACAGAAGGTGTTATTGCCTGTAACATTGCGTCCAGACTATGGAGTTCTGTCGACAAAGCAGCTTGCTTTGTCAACAGAACTCAATGTGTCTGGACGCTCTTTGTCTACAGAAGTTTTATCGACAGTATCTGTCGACAAAACTTCCGTCGACAAAACGCGGTAGTCTAGACGTACCCTTAGTATGAAATGGCAATACGAGTGTGCATGCCATCCATCACTCATGCAGCAGCAAGACATTTGAGCTTTGAAAAACTTACAAATAGTCTAGTAGCATCTTAAAATTTAACAAAACATGTAGATGGTATCATGATCTTTTGTGGGAACAACACTTCTTCAGATGACAGAAGTGAGCTATGCCCACAAAAGCTCATGATACCATCTACATGCTTTGTTAGTCTTTAACTTGCTACTTGACTATTTTTTTTTTTTAAGTTTTTTCTGTTACAGACTAACTTGGCTAACCCTCCGAAGCATTTGATCTTTGGTAACTGCAGGTACCAAACATGATGAAAACAATCCCAGATGAAAAGATCTCTCCCAAATAAGGGAGCTTTTGCTGGATTATGAATTTCAAATCGATTTCTAACCAAACAAATCCAAATTTCCTAGTCCCCGCCCTTGCTGCCTTCAGCTACTTCTTTCATCCCCTCTCCCTGGACAGCCGCTGGTCCCCCAAAAGGAGTCTCTCTCCCCACCGCCACGCCCCTACCTATAACTCTGCTGCTCCCGCCCCCAAACAGGGCCCACCTCCTGTGCCCCCACCAGCAGAGCTTCGCACTCCCCCCGCCAATGCGGAGCTACTGCTACTGCCACCTGCCCCGGGCAGGGACTTCCCGCCCTCACTGACCTGCCCCGCCAGCCTGGGCAGGGAGCGCAGGACGCCGCTCAGCACTTCCCTGGCGGCGGGGGCGGCGAGAGTCTCTGTCGTGTGGGCCTCGGGCTGGCGCGGGCTGGGCTCCCCCACGGCGGCCATGACACCCGGCCAGGCCGCTGGCTGCGGGGACCATGCCTCCGCCTCCCGCCGCCGTCGCTCTGGGATGACGAGCAGCCCAGCCTCGGAGGAGGCCTCAGCGCGGCGGAGAGCCGGGTCTGTCCCCGCCCACAGGACTGACTGACGTGAAGAGCGGCCAATCCTCGGCCCCGCTCTTGGGCCAGCTCTGCAGCGACGGGCAGCGGGCCTGGGCTGCGCTGCGCTGCGGGGAAGAGAACGGTGCGCTGGCAAAGCCCGTCCCGCCTGGGGGCCGCGCCGGGCCTGAAGCTGCGAGTGCGTGGCCTGGCTCCTAAATGTGACTGCCCTGGAGTGCGGGGGCGGGACCCTCGGGGCTTCAAACCCCTGGGACAGGCCCTCCGAGACTGGCTGTAAAGTTGTGAGCTTTCAGCGCCAGCCCGCGGGGTTCTTTGCTTCCCGAGTGGAAGGACTGCAGGGGCGCACTGCCAGGCTCCTCTCTGCAGCCATGCAGACTGGAAACGTACCTGGTTTTAGGTGAAAGATGAGCTCCCCAGTAATAACCTCGGGGCTTTAGAGAAACACCGAAGTACATAGTCCTGGTTTTTGTTTCAGCTACACCAGACTAACACGGCTCCATTTCTATCCCCGAAGTACTGAGAGACTTGTGACAAAATAGACAATGTTGCTTTGGGATCTTTTGGGTTCCACGTTTGCGGGTGCAGTAGGCATGGCTGAATTGGCTCTCTACTTTGACAGTGCAATTTGGGGTTGGTAAATCTAGCTTGACTTTTTAGTTTGGATCAGCTGCCTGGTCTTAGAATCATAGAACCATAGAGCTGGAAGAGACCTCAGAAGGTCATCAAGTCCAGCCCCCTGCTCTAGGTAGGACCAATCCCAACTAAATCAACCCGGCCAGGGCTTTGTCAAGCTGAGACTTAAACACCTCTATGGATGGAGACTCCACTACTTCCCTAGGTAAAATCTATCTCAACCACATTTCTTTCCTGTATAGACCAATGTCACACCTTGCTTCCTTCACCTGCTTCTTTCATAGCAGTTTCAGAGATACAATACTTTGGATTCACCTTCATTATTTTGAGAGCATGGTGGGGAGTGGTGGCTTGTCACAGGCCAGCTGTAGAGTAGGGATGTTAAAGACTAGTCGACTATCTGATAAGCATTTGATATTCCACACCCTTGCTTCCTCTACAGGCATTTGATATCTCTTCCCCCCCCTCCCCCCTTGCTGCCTCTATAGAGGCGGGGGGGGGGGGGCGGAGAGAGGGGGGATGGGTACTTCAAAGTGGCAGCTGCTTTGAAACCCCAAGGTGGTGTGGCAGAGGGGCAGTCGCTGCACAGCTGATCTGTCAGCTCTGCATTTCAAAGGGGTAGCCATGGAGCTCAGGATCAGCTGAGGACTTCCCAGCTGACCCCAGGTTTTGCACAGCACTTCCCCAGAACTTAGTGGCATGCAGCATAGCATGGAGCCCGGGCTCTGTGGGGGATTGAGTCCCCTACTGACCCAGGGCTCCATGGCTTTGAAATACACAAGAGTCCCTGATGGACTCTTGTGCATTTCAAAGCAGGCACTCCCTGTGCAACCCAGAGTCAGCGGGACTTCTCACCGGCCCAGGCTGTAGCAAAGTTCTGCATTCCTTCTTTGAAATGTACAAGATCCCCAGCCGGTACTAGAAATTCCATTGACTAGTCAACTACCGTATTTTCCGGCGTATAAGACGACTTTTTATGCTAAAAAACATCCCCCAAAAATCGGGGGTCGTCTTATACGCCGGGTATACAGGCAGTCCCCGACTTGCAGGTACGAACAGGGCTTTTCTCGCCCCGGAGGACACAGACTGCGGGACCTCGCGGTCCCGCCGCCCGTGTACTCAGGCGAGAAAAGCTGTTCCACGTCTCCCTGGTCTGCAGACCAGGAAGACGCGGAGCAAAGCTGCGGAGGGGCTCCGGCAGCGGGGCCTGGGCTGCCCCGCTGCCCAAGCCTCTCCGCGGCTTTGCAAAGCCTCGGGGGAAGCCGGCAGTGGGGCAGCCCAGACGCGCCGCGGCTGTCCCACTGCCGGCGTCCTCAGAGGCTTTGCTCCCGGTGTCCCTGGTCTGCTGGAGACGGTCCCCAGCAGACCAGAGGCACCGGGAGCAAAGCCGGAGAGGCAGAGGGGCGCTGGGGTGCTGCCGGTTGGTCTCTTAAGGGGGGTAGTCTTATATGGCGAGTATAAGACGAAAACCTATCTTTTAACTAGAAAATTAGGGGGTTGTCTTATACGCCTAGTCGCCTTATACACCGGAAAATACGGTAGTCATTTAACCACATTTTAACATCCTTAGTGCAGAGGTTAGTTTCGTGTACTGTTGAGTTTCAATGTAAATAAACCTGAGCCCCACCATCCTCTCCACGAGCATGATTCACTCAGCATAGCTTCATCCTCATTCCCTCAAAGCTTTGCCTACGTTGTTGTCCTGCTCCACCACAGCCTTTCCCACCTGCACTTGCTTTGCTTCTCTTTCTCCCAGCCTTTCACTCTGTGGCACTGACAGCTTCAATCTTCCAGTGCTGCAGTTTCATCCACCCATATAACATACTGCCATCACTATGCCATTGCACTCAAGTGCCTTGCAAGCATGCATATACACTTCATTATAGCATAATCTAGCATACCCAGAGCTTTTATTTATATTACAGTAATGTCTAGAGGCTACAGTTAAGAATGGGCCTTTTGCTAAGCCCAATTGAAACTCTGGTAAGAGCTGATTTATGTTCCAGCGAGCTGAATAGAAAAGCCAGATGTAAGGTGAAAGAAAGGGCTATACAAGAAGATTAAACAAAATGATACTTGTAAACAACATGTTAATTACACATTTCGTTAGCTGTTGCTTGCTTAAGGTTTTTTTATTGTTTTTGTTGGTTTATAGGATGGGAGTAGGTAAGGAGGGAAAGCAGGAAAGAACTAAAAGGAAAGGATAGGGGTACTGAGGCTATGTCTAGACTGCAGAGTTTTTCTGGGATATCCAGAAAAACTCTGCCGCATCCAGGGAATGTGTCCACTTTCTTTGAAGTTTCCAAAAAAGTAGGCGCATTCTTTTGGCATCTCTGTATTCCTCATTTTATAAGGAATAAGTGATGTGCTGAAAGAGGAGGTTTTTCTGACATTTGACCCCATGTAGATGTGCCAAATGTTGGAAAAGCCTCTTCTGAAAAAACATAAAAAGGTACGCAAATTGTGTTTTGCAATTTGCGTATCTTTTTCCGAACCTCCCTCCCTCCCCAGTGTAAAGATAGTCTCTGAGGTGACAAAAAGACAGAAAGAAACTGCAGTATGAATGAATCTGAAATTAAAAGTGAGAGAGGAAAATAACAAGTAGTTAATCAGCAAAGGATATTGGATATCTGGAGCAGGAGCGGGCAATAACTTTTGATGGGTGGCCATTCCAAGTTTTTGAAAAATGGTCAAGAGCTGCACTTTTCTATGTGTGGGTTTGAGATGGAGGTGGGGTGCAGAAAGGAGCTTGGTGTAAGGGGTTTGGATGCAGGAGGTGTGGAATCACTGGAGATATTTAAGAGCAGGTTAGACAGACGCCTGTCAGGGATGATTTAGACAGTGCTTGGTCCTGCCGTGAGGGCAGGGGCCTGGACTTGATGACCTCTTGAGGTCCCTTTCAATTCTAATGTTCTATGAATCTGGGAGGGAATTTGGGTGCAGTGGATTCTAAGGATGTGAATGGTTAACCAGTGAGCTTCGCCCTTAACAGATGAATCTTAGTGGTTCCAGTTAACTGGTGGGGGCTGGAGCAGCTCCCCACTCGCCACTGGCAGGTGGCTGCTCAAGCCCCTCTGTGGGCAGGGGGCACTCCAGGCCAGAGCAGCCCCTATCTTCAGCGGGGGAGAAAGGAAGTTAGTGTTGTTCCAGCCAGGCTGGTACGTCTCTCCCCTCCCCCCACCTTACTTTTAATTGGTTAACTGGTTAAACGTTATCTTTAATCGGTTAACCAATTAAACAGGATTTTACATCCTTAATTGATTCTGATGTGGGGGAAAGGTGTAGGAGGGGATGCTGAGTCTGGGAGGGAGTTATGACCAGGGGCAAGGGTTTAGGTTGTGACCAGAGGCAGGAGTTTGGGTTGTCACATGGGACAGGAGGTTGGAATGCAGGAGTGAGTGGGGTGCCAGGTGTAGGTTCTGGCCAGGAGGTGCTTATCCTAGGCAGCTCCCAGCCAGCAGCCCAGCAAGACTTTTGCGCAGGCTCCCTACCTGCTGCTTGCTGTTTAAAGCAGCCGGCTGTTGGGGCCATGTACATCTGTGCACCATGGAAGGGGGGTTCCACAAGCTACTTACACTCATAGGCATGGTCCAGGCAGCTTTCATTGGCCGGAAACCCACCAAAGCTTCTAATTTGGCCCACCACGATAATCTGGGCTGCCAATGTCATGTGTTTCTTAATTAAAGCCCAGATCATAGCAATTGTTCATGTTGATGGAAGCTTGTTTCCTTCATGGAAAAGTTTTCAGTTAAAAGCATTTTCGGAACAGAGCATCTAGATTGGCACAGACACTTTTCCGCAAAAGCACTTTTTGCGGAAAAGCGTCCGTGCCAATCTGGACGTGCTTTTCCGCAAAAAAGCCCCGATTACCATTTTCGCATTCAGGGCTTTTTTGCGGAAAACAAATCTGGGCTGTCTACACTGGTCCCTTTGCGCAAAAGTTTTGCGCAAAAGGACTTTTGCCCGAACGGGAGCAGCATAGTATTTCCGCAAGAACACTGACAATCTTACAGGAGATCGTCAGTGCTTTTGCGGAAATTCAAATGACCAGTGCAGACAGCTGGCAAGTTTTTCCGGAAAAGTGGCTGATTTTCCGGAAAAAACGGCCAGTCTAGACACAGCCAGGAAGTCTCCTTCGTTTTCATTATCCATTTTGGGTCTGGATCCATTTTGAAGTTTCATAAGGGGATCTTTCAATACATTCACAGTCTAAAATTCAAAGAAGATACTAGATAATGAGTTGTTCTGAACACGAATGAGTACAGAGTAGCCAAGAGTAAAAGACATTAAGTATATATTTAAGATATAGAGGTGAAATATAAGAATATTGTAACTCTTCTTTAGATACTTAGCCACCTTAGCATGGCTAGTTAACCAAAAAATAATCCTGAAACAGGTTTAAAATTACAGTCAAAGATGTGTTAAATGCTGATATTCTGGAAGCCACACTGCATTAGACTGGAAAATATGCCACAGTGTAGTAGTTAATCCCACAAGATGCCCAGTAGTAACATTTTTGGGGATTCTGTAATAACCCCAGGTTGCTATGGTAACTCTGAGACATAGACTGTGTCTACACTGCAGAGCTTTTCTGGGGTACCGGAGGTATTCCAGAAAAGCTATGCCGTGTCCAAGGGAATGCATCCACTTTTTCAGAACAGTTTCTGAAAAAGCAGACGTGTTCTTTTAGCATCCCTGTATTCCTCATTGTATGAGGAAGAAGAGATGTTCTGAAAGAGGAGATGGATTTTTCTGAAATTTGGCCCTGTGTAGATGGGCCAAATTTTGGAAAAGCCTCTTCAGAAAAAAAGCGGGACAAGATATCGCAAATTGTGGTTCGCATTTTCCGACTGTACTGTCTATGACTATGTCTAGACTGCAGTGAGAATGAAGGGAACTAAAGGGATAGTCAGCGAGAGGTGGGGCACCCCTAAGTTAGTGGGATGTGTGGAAAGTAAGGACATAGACTCATAGACTTTAAGGTCAGAAGGGACCATTATGATCATCTAGTCCCGTGGTCACCAACCAGTAGATCGCGATCTACCGATAGATCTCGGAGGCTCTAAGAGTAGCTCTTGAGCCCTTTCTGAACTGCGCACCTGCGCAGTACATTTACATTAGATTTCCTCATTTGAGGAGCAGCTACTCACCGAGCAACAGCACAGGTGAGTAGCTGTGAGGAATGGTGGGAATTTTTTTCTTAAAGTAGCAGTATAAGGAGTGGGGATAGCAAGTGATGGAGAGGAGGAAAAGAGAGAGGGCGGGGCTTCAAGGAAGGGGCGGGGCAGTAGATCTTGGCTTGGTCTGTCATTTAAAAAGTGATCTTGGGTATAAAAAGGTTGGAGACCACTGATCTAGTCTGACCTGCACAATGCAGGCCATAGAATCTCACCCACCCTCTCCTAGAATAATCCTCTCACCTATATCTCAGATATTGAAGCCTTCAAATGGACATGGATTGAAACCTTATGCACCTTAGCGGGTGTAGGTATAACTTAAGAAAAAAAAAAAAGGAGTTGTCTGGCCTGTGTGTGGAAGAGACAGTATTGAGGAAAATGATTTGAAACATGCATATTCAATAGAAGAAAGGAGCCTGAAAAGCTATAACGCCAAAAGACACTTACAAGTCTTAGTAGACAGTAAAGAAGACCTAAGTTTGCTATGTGATAGGGCAATAAAACCGGCCAATGCAATTCTGGGCTGCTTATAGAGCTGCATCATATAAAGCTGAGAGAGTTCATAGAAGAGATACCAGGGTGGATAGATTAGTATATAAAGACATTAAAATATTTAAATATGCATAATTTTAGCTAAGGTCCACCTTTGCAGGGTCCCAGTACCCAAGCTCTAGTCTACAGATGGGCAATAAATGACTCTTTGGCCAGATGCAGTTCACCAGGGTTTAAGCATCTGATGGCCTGCCAGCAGCTATTTACCTGAGCATCCACAGGTATGGCTGTGCGCAGCTCCTAGTGGCCATGGTTCACCATTCCCAGCCAATGGGAATTGCATGAGATGGGCCTCCACTTCCAACAGCTTCAATTGGCCAGGAACAGCAAATTGTGGCCAATGGGAGATGCGATTGTCCATACCTGCTGCGGATGTCAGGTAAATAAAGGGTTTAGCAGCCTGTCAGGGCTAACCCTGGTATACTGCATCTGTCCCGCAGGCTGTTTATTGCCCACTCCTGCTCCAGCCTCAAAAGTCTACACCACAATTAAACAGTTGCAGTCTGAGCCCCGCAATCCTGAGTCAGTTGACACAGGCCAACTGTGAGTGCTTAACTTCAGTGTGAACGTACCCTCAAATTTACTCACATGGGCTTTAAAGATGGGGACATGCTTAAGTATTTCACTGAATTGAGACCATACATTGCAAATCTGATTCTCATATGGGCTTTTGATTCTCAAATCTGATTCTCTGATGCTGACATAATTCTTGCCTGTCTTTTAGTTGCTTCCCAGTCTAACAAAATTAACTCAGTCATGTTCTGGTTGTGCTCCAGGCATCAGTTTGGCATGGGATTTGTATGAAAGATGCTCTAGTAACTAATGTTGTTCAGTATTTGCCCTTTTAAAATAGCCCAATATTACAATATTTTTTGCTTGTATTAATTTTATCTTTCTCTGTAAATCTGTAATTCTTTTTTGTACTATTGAAGGTTGTCATTGGGTTGACATTCCATGGAAGTGATCACCTATCTTCCTTAAACTCTGAAAATGTATGCCTTAGTTTATGCTTGAGATTTTGTTTATATTATTAAATATTATACTTCACTTGTCTTTATTAAATCCCCTTTTATTTCTTTTAGTTCATTTCTTCAATCTATTGAGAATCACTGTATTTTAATTTTATCCTCCTATATGCCCTTTGCTTTTCTGCATCATCTGCAGATGTGATTAGCCTGTTTTTCCTCTATTTTCCAATTTATTAATGTAAATGTTGATTTGCATGGGACTCTTGACTGACTCCTGTAGGGTCCAACTCAATACATCTTGTCACTGGTCAGAGAACTGTTATTACTTATTATAATTGTTTGTTCAAATAATGTAGCCAATTGTGTAACTACCTTATAGGATTTGAATCTAACACATATTTTTCTTGTTTCCTTATGGGCATATCATGTGACAATTTATTAAATAATGTTCTAAAGTATATATGTGCACAGTACTTCTCCTGTCATTAAACTATTAGTAAACCAACATTGTTGGGAAATCAAGCATTTGAAAATCAGGATACTCAAAAGTCCGAATTTCTCTCATTACATTAGTATAGCCATGTTGTGTCTCATATATTTTAGGAGATATTTAATAGAATACAGGAAAGTCTATATTTAACAAGTAAAATAGAAATATAGTACATTTACTTCAGGAGAAACATTAACTTTGGAATTTCTTGATTTTACATTCTTCAGCTTGCCTTAATGATATCTTTTTAAACTTGATTTCCCTACTATTTTAAGGGGAAAATAACATTGACAGGTGAAATATTTAAAATTGACAAAACTTCAAATTGTGTAATCAACAAGTTCTTCATCTTTTGCTGTGCATACAACCTTTCTGTCCATTCCTACAGAACTATTAGGCCATTCAAATGTACAGTCATTTCCTGTTTTAGGAGTTAAGCATATAAATTTCTGTAACCGAGTACCTGGGCAGTTATTACAGTTGTCATGGTCCTGATCCAATGAGCACCTGTTCATTTACTTCCATGGAAATTGGGTCCAGGTCTAAGTTCAGTTAACAATTTTATTTCAGAGACAAAGATTGTTAGCTCAAAAAGGTATCACGTAATCTACTGATTCTCTAGCCTTTTTGAGTATTTCATTATATATCTTTGACAGATTACTCTCTTTTTATATTTTGTATGTTTTTTGGTCCATAGTTTTTTGTGTGTTAGCTTGGACTTGTTTAAAAGGAGCCTAACGGAGTTAGACATCCATCTCACAATGAACTACAAGAATTAGGTGCTTAACTCAGATGGGCGCCTTTGAAAATCCCATTCTGTAGCTTTACCACATACTACATTCTTTTGTTACTGCTGGCTAATTATGAAACATAAACAATAGCCGCTATTTTAAAGAATCATATGCTTATACAGCTACTATTATTGTAGAAAACTGACAAAATAAAGAGTCATTCACTTTTCACTATATATATTTCTCTTGTGGAACTCAAAGAATTGTTAAAGAAGTCTTTAGCATCTTCTGTCACAGTCCTGAAAACATTTTTGCACATGCTTATCTTTATGCACATGAGTAGTCCCATCAAATTCAATGGAACTATTCATCTTTATAAAATTAAGCACATATGTAAGACTGTGCAGGATTGAGACCTATATTGTGAGTTTGAATGTGGTCCACGTCAGTAGCAATAGAAAATTTGTACCATTTGATGTCAGTTTAAAGACTAATTAAAATGAGTTAGGATCAGTGTAGTCTGCAAACAACACTGTCATAATTTGCATCTTTGTTGACAGGCTCAGTGGAGAAGGTGGACAGCAAGCTAGCTTTTTCATCTAACGCTAGGGTTTCCAAGTCAGCGTTGAGGCATGCAAGTGCTACAATTTGTGCTGTGCCTGTTTAAAACCCAGCATACAAATACCTAAAGAATATTTATGCATAATTTTTATATAGAGAATAATATGCGGTAACTTATGCATAGTTTCATCTTATTTTTTATTTTCGTTTTAAGGAATTTGAATAAAATCTTTAATACCAACTGTTACCATCATGTAAGTTTTATGCTTAGTTACTCCTCTGCTGTACTCTTGGAGCCAGTGGGATACGTATGGAGAGCTGAGGGTAGAATCTGACACAAGAGATCCAACTGAAACTTTACTGTGCTATTAAATTTCCAGATGTCTGGCTTGTTATTTAGAGCTTGTCATTTTTTAACATCTCATTTTTAAATATATTTTTTTCATTTACAGCTCTATTTCTACAGATAGAGCATTATTATTATCCAGCTAATTTGGAGTTAAAAGACGAGAGACTTCTAGATCTCTCACTTCCTTATTTATAGAACTTAGACTTTCTAATTGTAATAACAATAATCAAGAGGCCAAAAATTGGTCTGGAATAATAAATACAAATGCCCCCTCAAAAAGATAAAGCATTACTACATTAGCTTATATCATGTGGCATCTTAAAATAAGAATGCTAGAATCAATTGTCTTCATAGTTCCTGCTTTGTTGATATATATTAATTGACCCTAAGGCATCTAAGGAACTTGATTCACATAGGATGAATTCCAGTCTATTTTTATATGCCTTTGTTGGGAGCAAGCAGACCTTCTTTAAAAGCAAGAAAAGTAACTTCAGGAGTAAGACACACATGGGAAATTCTGGGAGGTCTCAAGCTGTTCTTAGTTCTCAAAACTGTCAAAGAAAAATAATATATAGTTACTGTATTTTTCATTTCAATGTTCTGAGGCTGGTTATCCATTAGATCTTAGCATAAACTGAATTATATATATATAAAACACACACACACACACACACACACACCATATTAGGTGAAGAGCTTTAATAATAAGAAAAGCATTTAATATTATACGTATATAAAGATTGTCAAGTTTTAAAGCCAACCTGTTTAGCTAGCAATCATTTTCAAAAATCACATGGATGCATTTCATATTTCTATCTACAAGAAGGCAGGACTTCAGCACATTCTCATAGACAACTACACAGAGGAGCTTTTTCATATTTGTTTATTTATTAAGCCTAATTCTGTGTCACATTGTGGCTACATTTTGCTGTGCTACACTCGGATTAGGACATAAAGCCAACATAGCTGGCCACAGGAGACTCACTGCAATGTAGGAAGGACTTTTTTTTTTTATCCTCACCGCTTTAGAGAGGGCATTGTTAGAAGAAGCTGCATGTGTGTCAGCCATTTTCATAGGCCCTGATCCTGCAAACACTCATGTGCTTATTATTAAGCATTTGTGTAGTCTCATTGAAGTTGTCATTTCTGGCTCATAGGAAGCCAATCGGTATGTTTGAGTTCAAAGTTAAGTATGTTTATGTTGAAGGATTGGGGACATAGGTTTTAGCATTTAATATGTTCTGATTTTTAAGATGATTCAAGTCTATGTTGTCAAGAAAAATATATATTTTTTAACAATGTGTGTGAATTAAGGTTACATTGAGAAATTGTAAAAGAGTAAACAAACTCTAGAGACTTAATGCATTCTTTAAAGTTAAAATGATCACTCTGAGAGCCTAATAGATAACATTGGCTACCAAATGACACTTGTTCCTCAGGCTGTCTGGGAATAGAATATCATGAAGTCATGCTGTTAGCCTGAAGTGGATCTTTGCCTCACTGCTTAACAAAATGTTAGTGGCTAGTTATTGAATAGTACCAAGTCTGTCCTATTGAAAATTCCAACCTTCCCAGTTAGAAGATGAATTTAATGAACAGTGCTGGGTGAAAAAGGCTAGGATTATACATGGAAAAAACAGCTTAAAGATAAGTGATAGGTGCAGGTGATAGCCATGGGACCTTCACTTGGGCTGGCTAAATTTTTGTTCCAGTTGCTGGCTTTGGAGACATGAGAGCGTGTTTGCTCAGTTTGATGTTGTCAAAGGGATGAAGAAGATTCATGTTATAATCAGAGGGTTGGTGCTGCTGTGCCACTAAACATTTTTTAGATCTAGACTAAGGTTATGAATTTTGTGAGTATTTTGCTGTTTTGTAATTTAACAATTAAAGCTGAAGGTTTTTTTTATGTTCTTTCTGGTTTTATGCCTGCAGCCTAGAAGATGGACATTTTACAAGCCATAATAGACTGCTCCTTTCCCAGGTATCTCCTGCTTGTTTCCTTTATCTGTGAATAGGAAATGGCTTAAAGGCACCTGTGTTATGAAGGTCCCAGGGGCAGCTGCCTGACTAGTGAATGCCTGATTATGTGTTAACATGCTTTGTCAGATATTGGCAGAATCTGTTCTCTTCTTTTGCCTTTTCAGCAAGGGTGCCATTGACAGACTGGCTACCCATTTATAGAAATGTTGTCCATCAAACTGTGAGGAAGGACAATGGTGTTTTTCTGTGGCCAGTGACTGTGGGAAACTTTTCTTTGGCTATTCAGGCAATTTTTGTAGCTTGCTCTGAAGAGGAGAGACTGATGAGTGCAAAAAGTACAATTAAGCAAAGCCAGACTTCAATTGAAGGCTGTAGTGTAGTCTGCTGTTCTCATTTTTTTTATTTGGAAAAAATCTATGGGTTTTCACGTTGCTGTGTGGCATTCAGCGGGGGGCTATTACAATCCTAAATTTTTTTTCTAGACCACCTAATTCTAAGTAAAAATTAAATGTAATGAGAGCCACTTGGAGTTCTGAATATTTTAAAGCATAATTCCCACAGAAGGGATTCGACCTAAACTGCAGTGAGCATCAGTTGGCTAATTATAGCTGCATTTTATATTACAGCAGGTGTCAGATGCAGTCATCTCAATAAAGTCCACATAATACTCTGGGAAATAACAAAAGCTTTTCTTTGAATGTGGGTACTAATTTCTGCTAGGTGTCATATGAGCTCTGATACTTCTTATTGGCATTAACAAGAGCACTGCAGCACTCAAAAATGCTTTTTGCTTAGGATGAATTGATACTGTAAAGCACTTACTAGTCAGACTTGGCAGATGTCAGTAGTTAATACTAGTGTTGCAGAGGTTGGAATATAATGCAGAGAGTCTTATGTAAATACTTTTAGATGATGGACTGGTTTTGAGAATGAGTCTGAGCACTGCACCAACTCACTTAATGAAAGCTAAATAGACAGCAGTGGGATATCTGCATTTACTTCAGCTACTGTTTTATGTTAAGTCCTCTACAAGTGAAGGGCAGATGGTAAGGCAGTAAACTAGGTGAACAAAAATGTTAGACTTGATAAGCACTTGTTAGGTTCAGAGTAGTTTCCTGAATTTGTGTTACGGGCAAGTTGGAATTCGTGAAATGGTCAGGATGGTAATTTTGATATCTGAAACTGAGACATATTGAAAATGGCATCTTCCAAAAAGCATGAGTAGATATGAGTGTTGACACTACAGTTTGTGGATTACCTGTATAAAATTGAAGGAGAAAGCACAGCAATGACTGCACAAATGATTTAAAAAAAATCATGTCAGGTGCTAGAAGATGCTGTAAGGCCATAGGGACTGTAATGCTACCTGTGGTGACTCGGGAGAATGCATACCAGAATTAAGGCAAACTATTAGAAAGCAGGGCACAAACCCAAACTGGTTGTGACTTCTATACCTAGTTTTCATCAACCAATTATGAAGTGTAAACTACTTCAGCGCTATAAAAGCCTGAACATGGAGTCGTGGGTAGTCCCCTTGAGAACGCCAATATACCTTTCCCCCAAAGTATATATACTCTTTGTGATCACTGGTCCCTTACAGCAATATTTAAGTACTCCCAGTCAGTTACCCTATTTCACTTAGGACAATGCTAGTAGCCAATACTATAATAAACAAACTACAGATTTATTAAGTAGGAAAAAGATGAAAGTTATTTACAAGCTTAAAGCAGGTAAACATGTATACACAAGTGAGTTACAGTCTTAAATGTCAAAAGGTAATATCCTTTGGTATATATGGTTGTGACAATTTTCTTCCACTATTTGATCTGAGGAAGTGGGTCTGGCCCACGAAAGCTCATCATCTAATAAACCATCTTGTTAGTCTTTAAAGTGCTTCTTAGTCCTGTATTTTGTTTCACATTAATTAGTATCTCTTTCCTGTCTGGTGATTTACATGGTCACAGCGGCTTCCAAAACAAACACTTATATATTTACCTTAAAATATTGGATACAGAAGTTGCAACTGAGATTATTGCATGCAGCAACTCATGAGCATTCAGTTAACAAAAATATTAATCTAAACACTGAACACATGCTTAAAAGTCTAATACCTATTTTAACAACTGATTCCAGCAATGTATTTGTAAGGGTTCAGTTGAGACATGGTATCTTTGGCATGAGCTGGCACCTCATCTACCAGCAGCACAGGAGCCCCAGCACAGAACAGCAAGGTCTTTCTGGGTCTCTTGTACCTGATATTGTGTTGCTGGCCCCACTGGATCTGACAGAAGTACTTTCTCATCATGGCAAATAGTTGGGAAGGGCCTCTCAGAGATCACTACCCAATGTTAGGGTAATTTGGGAAGGAAAAATTAAGAAAAAGCAGATGCTCAGTGTCACCGAGGTGTGGGGAGCCACCGGGCTCTGCACCCCCATTGCAGCCAGATATGACTCTCAGCCAGCAGGTAGAACAGAAGGTTTATTGGTTCACAGGATACAGGATACAGCCAGAATAGTCTTGTTAGCACAGGAACCAGGAGCAATCAGCACAATCCATCTTGGGGAGAAGGGCCCCTGAGCCCTGACCCCCCATTCTGCTCCAAGCCACCTGAGAGAACCCATGCCCTCAGCAACTGGTCCCAGCCTGCTGGCAACCCTGCTTCCTCCTTTATCCAGCTTCCCAGGCCCAAGGTGTCAGTTGGTCACATCCCCTTCCCAGGCTCAGGTCATAAGCCTGGCCATTGCTTATGTGATGGGCTGTATACTCTCTCAGTAAGTCATACCCGAGATCCCCACCCCCATCTAGATAGTAGAGCAGTACCCAGGGAAACCGAGGCATGCAAACGGGGTTACTGCAGGACAGTAAAAATCACATGTAACATAACAGACTGCCAACCTTCATATGGTTCCAAAAAGATTTTTAAAATATAAAGATAAGTAAATAAACATGCATAATCAATCCCCACTTTCCCTCAGCCTAGCCAAATATGGGAAGTAAAAAACAAACAAACAGAAACCCTCAGATGAACACTTCTGCACTATCTATGAGAGCTGTCTAAGCAAGAACTCCCCGATGTGAGGTATCTGTAAGAAAAAGGTAGAAGAAAAGGTATAAAAACAAAAGTACAATTACAAAAGCACAAGCATATTTCCCCATGTACAGATGGATTTCTTAATTTATCCCATTTTTTTTTATTCCAACTGAGCTCTTCTGACATTCACTAATAGAAATATTGACCTTAACCTAGAAAACTCAGATTCAGGTTCAGATGTTCTGGATTGGATGGGGAAGGTAAGAGGCAGCAGCAGTCTGAAAAGCAAACAGAATGTTAGGCTACGTCTAGACAGTGGGGCTAGTATTCTGAAATAGCAATTCCACATCTTTAAATGTGCCTGCTATTTCAAAATAGATCTCAAAATAATGGGCGCGCTATTCCGGTGTCCACAAGGGTTAAGGGACTTGACAGAATAGTGCTTTATTTTGAAATTTGGGGCTAGGTAGACAGTGCCAAATTTCAAAATAAGCTATTTCAAAATTATCTCGGAATAAGCTATGCCATTTGCGTAGCACAAATTGAGTAGCTTTTTTTGAGGTAAAGGTGCTGTGTAGACACACCCTTAGAAATAATTTTAAAAGGGAGAGAGACCAAAACAGAGAATATCTTATTGCCGTTATATAAATCCATGGTATGCCCACATCTTGAATACTGAATGCAGATGTGGTTGCCTCATCTCAAAAAAGATATCTTGGTATTGGAAAAAGTTCAGAAAAGGGTAAAAAATTATTAGGAGTTTGGAACAGGAGTTTGTTGTATGAGGAGAGATTAATAAAACTGGGACTTTTCACCATAGAAAAGAGGAGACTAAGGGGGGATATGATGAAGGTCTATAAAATCATGACAGTGTGGAGACTGTAAATAAGGAAAAGTTATGTACTTGTTCTCATAACATAAGAAGTAGGGCTCACCAAATGAAATTAATAGGTAGCAAATTTCAAACAAACAAACGGAAGTATTTCCTCATACAACTCATGGTCAGCTTTCCTTGTTAGAGGATATTGTGAAGACCAGAACTTTAATAGATTTCAACAAAGATCTAGATAAATTCATTGAGGATAGGTCCATCAATGGCTATTAGCCAGGATGGATAGGCATGGTGTCCCTAGCCTCTGTTTGTCAGAAGCTGGGAATGAGCAACAAGGAATGAATCATTTGATGATTATCTGTTCCATTCATTCCTTCTGGGGCACCTGGTATTGGCCACTGTTGGAATACAGGATACTTTCGTCTGACCCAGTATGGCCATTCTTATGTTCTTATGCGGAGAGACCACAGAAATTGTTTTTGCACTAGTTTGTCTTTTGGTAGCAGGCATTTATAATTTGAAGAGACCACAATGTGTAGAATCAGATACGGAACTAAGAGTACCATTTAGGGCGGGCTGATGCCTCTTGTATTGGCACACTGCTTGTTCTTCTTCCCCTTCCCCTCTCTGTCAGGGAGTAAGAAGAAAGTATACAACTGGCATCATTTCCCTCACCAGCTAGGAATGAGAGGAATGTAGGCAAGCTGTGTGCTTTCTTAGGCTGTGTCTAGACTACATGCCTCTGTCGGCAGAGGCATGTAGATTAGACAGATAGGCAAAGGCAAATGAAGCCGCGATTTAAATGATCGGGGCTTCATTTACATTTACATGGCTGCCGCGCTGAGCCGACAAACAGCTGATCAGCTGTTTGTCGGCTGGCGCGCTAGTCTGGACGTTCCCCCTGTCGACATCAAAGCCCTTTGTCGGCAGCCCCGTTATTCCTTGTGGAATGAGGTTTACCGGGGCTGCCGACAAAGAGCTTTGATGTCGACAGGGGGAACATCCAGACTAGCGCGCGAGCCGACAAACAGCTGATCAGCTGTTTGTCGGCTCAGCGCGGCAGCCATGTAAATGTAAATGAAGCCGCGATCATTTAAATCGCGGCTTCATTTGCCTTTGCTGAACAAACAAATCTACATGCCTCTGCCGACAGAGGCATGTAGTTTAGACGTACCCTTATTGCTCCCTGATAGTGAGGGGAGAGGGAAGAAGAGCAAGCAGTGTCTTGGTATGAGAGGTTTCAACCCCCTTTGCTCTCCCTAAATGGTGCTCTTGCACAGAACATTTCAATTTTGCCTTTGTGCTCTTGCTTGTTGTGCAGGAAAAAATTGTGAATTCTCCTTTCTCATTGTTTTACTGATGCATGCCAGTTAGGAGTATGTGTAAATTTCTCATTGTCCTATTCAACCTATTTGCACCTAACCTTGTGCTTGCTGGTTCACGTGCCAATGGGTATAAGCAAACCTGAGAAATGGGGTCTAGATGAAATTAATACAACGTGAGTGCACAACTGATCTGAAAAAAACATACTAAAAGAGTAGTTATAAGTAGATCGTAGTCAAACTGCGAGGAAGGGAGGCTGGCTGATTGTGGGGCATGGTTGGTATGCTGGCCTCTGTATGATTGGTTCCTTTAAATAGACTTCAAATTCAGATTGATAGATGCTGCTTCTCCTCTCTGACCAGTTGGATCCACAGGGTGGGGGGTGGAGAAGTGGTGTCTCATAAACCCAGTCCATTCATGGGACCAATTGAGAAGACACTTGTAGTAGCCCATGCAGATCTATGATCATCTAGCCTCTGACCTGACATCTCTTCCTTAGGACATAAGGGTGGGGGAGCAGAAACTTTGGGAGCAAAGGAAGCAATATGAGGAGAGGAAAAGCTTTGGGTTGTGTGTAGGTTTGCCAGGAGTCTGGTATTGGCCTGGACAGTCCAGTATTTGCGCCTCTGTCTGGTAAAAAAAACCCAGAAAATACAGGACATGTAAAATGTCTGGTATTTTCTGTTTTTCTCGGACGGAAGGCTGCTTGGGACATTCTTCCCCTGCCACAGCTGGTGGGGGAAATGGGGGGATTTAAAGGCACAGTGACTCTTTTTTTTGGTCCCCCGGTTTTTTTTGCTCAACACATTTTTTTCCCAGCATGTTCGGTATTTTTTGTGAAAGTATCTGGCAACCCTAGTTGTGTGGGGAATAAGCTTCTCAGGAGGGAAGGGACTTTGGGAAGTGACAGAGAAGCTGGGAACTTGGGGTCTGGGTGCTGATGTTTGGAGGGAAGTTGAGGAGGGGGAGATGGGAGGGGGAAGGAACCTTGCGTGGTTGGTACAGGGAGCAGTTCACAGAGAAATGGAATCTTGGAGAACCAAACGAGACCAAGTTGGAGTAGTTTGGGCAGGCCTGGCCAAAGAGTTTGCGTTGCCCAAGGTGGCATGCTGTGGTTCGCTGCACTGCACAGCCAGGCAACTCCCAGCCAGTGCAGCGAGCAAGTTTCCATGTGGGTGGGCACCGGGCAGCGTGGAGTCCTGAAGACATGGGGCCAAATCCAGCTGCCTTGCTCATCTTGTCCTTAGGCTGGGCCTGAGTATGGGGAAAAATTCAGGTGGAAAATGGGGAGAGGGAAGGTAGGACTGTGATGGATGCCTCTTGGAGGAGTCCTTGTGTTACTGTGGGTGACAGTGCATCGTTTTATCCCTCCCCAACTTTACAGACCAAAGTACTTCATTGTCTACAATGAAAATTTCTAAGTCCTAGTCTACACTAGACCTGGAAGGTCGGCTCAAGATACACAGCTCCAGCTACATAGAATACATAGCTGGTTGGAGTCGGCTTACCTTAAGCCGAGGTTGGCAGCACCCCCACAGTGGGAGGCGCGGGGAGACGCATTTGCTCTCCTCGGCTTCCCTTATGTCTCATAACTGCAAATAGTATAGGCACTGGCCAGAGCTGTCCTTAGCATTTGATATATGGGTCTATACTAGACCCACTAAATTGAACGTCCGAACATTGATCTCCGGTGCGGCAAGTGAAGACATGCCCTAGCAGAATTAAATGCTGTATGTCAGTGGTTCTTAGCCAGGGGTATGTGAACCCCTGAAGGTACGCAGAGATCTTCTGGGGGTACTCAACGCAAGTAGATCAGTATTTTTCACCCTAAGGATTGCAGCCCTGTGGGAGGTCATGGGTCAGGCCAGCAATAGAGAGCATCCAGCCCATAGAGAATCACGACTACTATACCCCTCAAGACTTACTCTGTAGTAGTGTTCATAGTATAGCTCCACTGGCTCTTCTGCCATTAGGGTTGCCAATTTTGATAGAACACATTCCTGGAGGTTTCATCACATTATATAATCTGTAATTAGAAATGAATCTTGACCTCCTGGAGATTCCAAGACAATCCTGGAGGGTTAGAAGCCTTATTTGCCATAAGAGGAGCTGGCCCACTAACTGCGAATTTATTTCTAGATCCTGTACCTTCTGAATAGGGACTAAGGCATGTTACTGCTCCATGCCAATGATATTGTCTCCATACAGGTTCAGTAGTGTAGTTTAATTTTTTTTAAAAAGCAGGATTTTCAGATCAGTGAAGGCAACATAATACATAAGTTGGTGTACGTACACATTTTCATTATATTTTATCTCTATCACGTAACACCATGAAATGGACACATTTTGTGTTTTATTAAATCACCTTATGTTTAAACATATCTCAAAGATGAAAATAGAGAGTTTGTGTATTAGAAATGCATGCTGAAATTTGCTAGCACTGATCATATGAGAGTCAGGAAGTCATCAAAGGCCAGATTACTTGAGAGAGTGAAGGATTGTTAAATTATTATGATCTTAAAACCAATTTTCATAATACCCTGGAGAATGGATTTATAATAAAGGTAGAATATATTTTCTGATTTGTTTCATGGTTTTCAAGGTCATTCAGTGCTAGAATACAAGCATTTTTATATTTCCTACTCAAATGCTGGTTCAGGTGCATAAATACTGTAGTCAACATAGAGAGGCATTTAAAAATCAGATTTCATTGATAAAGAAATTGTATTTGCCCACCAAACCCACAATAATCTTCATCTACTGAATAGAGTTTAAAATGCATAGGCTCAGGCTTGTTTTGTCTCATTAGTACAATGATAAACGTAACCTACTGTATTAAAAAAAACTACCATGAGTATAATAAACTCAGTTAATGCATATTCCTTGAAAATGAATTTTAAATCTACACCAGCATTTATCTACTGCTTATTTATTTGCTCCTTGGTGTTCATCTGCTCCTTGGTATTTTCACACCCAGGCCTCCCTCTTGCCCCTTCTTGCCCCCTCCACAAATTGCATCAGTTTTGCAAGGAGCAAGGTTCCTTGTGTCTCCCTCCAGCCATACACCTCTTAAAGGGCCAGGGACAGATTGGCCCTTCATTTTTCACAACAAAAGGTAAAGGGTCCTGTGAAGGGGTGTGAAAAAGTTAATGCAGATTGAAAAGAAGGTTAATTAGCCCAAGAGGCAAAGCTGAGTGGAATCAAGTGGCTAAGGCCATCTCTGCACTATGAGATAAAGTTAAATGTATTAAGGTCAACGTTGTAGCACCTGATTTTATAAAGTCGATGGTGCATATCCCCACTGTGCACATGAATTTTACGTAGTTCGAAGTGGCATGTCCCCAGTAGGGTGGCTACCATTGACTTTGAGAGTGATGCACTGTGGATAGCTATCCCACAGTGCCTGTTCCCTTTGCATTCTGGTTATGTTCCCAGTGCATGCTGGGACCAAAACTGTGCAGTGGGTAATTGTGGGTACATGTCATCAGTGTCCCATAATCAACTCATTTCCTCCCTCTCCCCTTCCCCCCCACTCAAGACCAACAGCAACCAGTCTTTTCACACCCTTTTTTCCTTGGTTATCTGTGCAGACCCCATCATGGATCCCATTGAGCAGCAAAGCATTATGATGATGATTTTAATCTTGGTTCACCGGAATGGGACCATGAACATACTCATCTGTGAAGCTCTTGAATGGCAAATGCCACTAGCATTTGATCCTCTGGACACTGTGGCCTATGGGACTATGGAGATTGTGCCTGCAGGATTGTCCCCTCCTCCCCTGCCCCGGGCTGCAGGAATATGCCAGCTTCTTCTCGGATCAGTGCAGGTAGGGAGCCTGCTTTAGACCCGCTGTGCTGCCAACTGGGAGCCACCTGTGGTAAATGCTGAACGCTGCACCCCAAACTCCCTCCCATATCCCAACCCTTGCCCCAGTTGTGAGCTTCCCCCTAGAGCCTGCATCTCAATCTCCTGCACCCTAGTCCCCAACTCTGAGCCTCCTCCTGCACCCTAACTCCTTCCCAGAGCCCACCCCCTCCATCTGCTCCTGCATCCAAACTCTCTGCCTCAGCCTAGAGCCCCATGTTGCACAAAACTCTCTACCAAAACATGTACTCCATACTGCACCCAACCCCCCCCCCCCCACCTTAGGCTCAGCTTGGGAGCCCCTTCCCACACTCCAAACCCCTCAGCTCCAGCCCAGAGCTTGCATCCCCTGCTGCATTCCAACCTCCTGCCCCAGGCCAGTGAAAGGGAGTGAAGGTGAGGGAGAGCAAGCAATGAAGGGAGGGGGATGTAGTAAGGGAGGCAGGGACTCGGAGAAGGGTTGGGTTTGAGGGAAGGGGCAGGGAAAGGGTGTTTCCGTCTGTGTAATTAGAAAGTTGGCAACTCTATGCAGAGTTTGGTAGCCCACAGTTACTTGTTGGCCTGCTGGCAAATCTAGAGTGAGGGGAGTGCCAGATGGTAAGGAACAGGCTTAAGGAAAGGCATTAAAGTCTAGGAGGGACCAGACTTTGCCTGTTGAGTAGAGGGTCCCTGAGCTGCAACCTAGAATAAAGGGTTAGACCTGGGTTTCCTTGCCAGCCACTGAGGATATGGCACAATGTGGGTGTCCTAGGAAGACTGCCTAGGACTGAGGAAAAGATGACAAAGCAGTTATCAGAAAGTCTGTTTATGATTGGTGAAGTCTTTGATATCCAGGAAGGGGAAAATGTGTATAGTGACCTGGCTGGAGGGTTGAGTCATGAAGATTCAGCAGCAGCTCGTGGAGTGAGGAAGGGCTGCAAACTACAAGAGAGGTGGAGAGATAATGTAACTGTGGGAAGGTGTATTGACCTCATGGAGCTAATCCCCAAAATAGCTAGAAGGAAGTGCCATGATAGCAGTGAGTTAAGTATCCTGTGACAGGTCCCTGCTCATGCTCAGACATGCTGAGCTTTCAAAAACCAAAAGGGAAAAATCAATACATAAAGTCTGTTTCAAAGTCTTCTTCAAAGTGGATTTATAACAATAATATATATTTTTAAACGCAGAGAGATGTCACAAACCAAATATGATGACTTATTTGGATAATATTGGTTATACCAGTGACAGAAAAAAACAAGAAATGGTCTGGTAGCCCTTTATAGACTAACAAAACATGTAGATGGTATCATGAGCTTTTGTGGGCACAGCCCGCTTCTTCAGATGACCAGAGTTATGAGTAGGGAATATGAAAACTCGAAATAAATAGGAGAAGGAGGAGAGAAAGAAAAAAAGGAAAAAGGAAAAAGGAAGGGGTGTGTAAGACAGAGCATCATTAAGTATCTGGAAAATGCGTACGTAAACCTAAGCAGATGAAAGTAAATAGACAGATGCTAAGACAGGAAGGATACCGCCCACAGAGCTGTTAGCACCTTCAGTGGTTATGAAATAGGTAGTGTCCTAGCCAGCCAATATCTCGATTGAGTCCATTAGCATGTGAATTGAATTTGTGGATGAAGTGTGATTCCAATCCTTCCCTATATATTTAGCTTGTCACAAGCCTGCTCCACAAGCCAAAAAAATCCAGCATAGCCCCTTTAAGACCTTTGGGGCTTTTTTTTTTTTTTTTTTTGCTGGCAACCATCTTGTTTTCTTACTCTGTGCCACAAGAGAGCTCCCCTGCGGAACCAAGTAAGTTAGGTGGAGGGGGATCTGGGCAGGGCCCGGGCCTGGGCCCGGTTTCTGAGTGTGTTGTAGGGTTGCCAGGTGTCTGGTATTTTCGCCTCCTGGCAGGGAAAAAAAAATCAGAAAATACCGGACATTTTAGGTGTCTGTTATTTTCTGGTTTTTTTACTGGACAGGAGATGAAAATACCGGTCTGTCTGGGTCAAAACCGGACACCTGCCAACCCTAGCTGCCACCCAGGGCTTTTATCTCAGGAGGCCTCTTTTCATACAGTTTCTCAGGTTCTCATTGCATCCCCTCCCAGGGCACTTAGGAGATAAGCCTCCCAGCTCAGTCAGACAGGCTTGTGCTGGAAGGACTTGTGCCAGTGCATTACAAATAGCTGTGTGGACATTGCTGCATTGATGAATGCATGAGCTAGCTACCCAAACTCAGACCCAGGGTGCAGCTTCCATCTACAGTACAGACATACTGGCAGTCTTGCTTGCTCAGTTTCTTAACTGACTCCTGGGATCTCTGAAAGCCTAATAATGCAGGTCAGTTGGTGTGATAGAGGTGCATTGGCTCTGTTCCCTCTCAAAGGGCTGTGATTTCATATATGTTTTATAGCTTAAGGCAGTGTTTCTCAAAGTGGTTCAAGGACCCATTCTGAGAAAGCTGCTACCAGGATGCCCTAGTTTGTTTACTGGCCATCTCTGCAGCCATGGCGCCTCAAGGCTCCCATTGGCTGTGGGTTACCATTTGCACCCAAGCGGAGACGTGGGAAGCAGTGTGACCCAGGTCACTGCTTCCTGCGGCTCCCCTTGGCTGCAAAAGGTGAACCATAGCCAATGAGCGCCAAAATGCTCTGTGGTTGCGGAGCCAGTAAGTAAACAAACCTGAGCAGCCTGGTAGCAGCTTTCTCAGAGTGGGTCCGCTGAATACTTTGAGAAACACTGCCTTAAGCCAAGTTGGGTTTGTACACAGTGAGCCTTTTCTCAATTATAAGACTGTGGTTTTGGAAGCACAGAGTAAAATATTCACATTTTTATCTCCTCTGATTTGGCTCATAACTGTTTTCAGCTTTTTGTAAAATTAGCCCTTTTTAAAGCACCAATGATAGATATTGCTAGTTTTGGTTTTATTCTTTTTGCACATTACACCTGTGATTAAATTATGACCACTCATATCTAAGCTACTACCAATAATTAATTCTGTGATCTTCTTTTTCTGTCAAAATAAGCTGTAATATAGAATTCCCTTGGGTTAAATGCAACACTTTCTCAGTTAGGAAATTGTCATCTATTATTATTAGAAATTCTCAGGATGTTTTAGTATTGACAGCACAAGACTATCGGCATATATCACTCATACTAGAGTCCCCTGTGATGATAGTTTTTTAAAAATGTATTTTAACTAGATGTTTAAGGAGCTGGCCATCTTGTACCCTGGTGTGATTTCATGGTTTGTAGCATAACACCAATTAGTACCCCCAGGTTGTGTTTTGTCTGTTAGAAAACAGATCCATAAGCATTCAGGATCATTTGCTTCTGAGTTTCCTGACTGCAAAACAGGTAATATCATTTTTTACAGTGACACTTCCCTTTTGCTTACTTGATCTTTCTTAAATAGGTATCATCAGTGGTTTTAACATTCCAATCATGTAAACCTTCTTACCAGGTTTCAGGAATGCATACTAGGCCAAATTTATACTGAAAAGCTCCACTAGTCCGACATCCAATTGTATGGCACTCCCGATAGTCCGGCATCAAAATGGCAAGAGCCTAGTGAGTGAGCTTCGGCAAAAAAAGAGTCACAAGGCAGTAGCGGCAGCAGCTGAACCAAAGCAAAACCAGATGGGACTCTGAGTCAGTCTGCCACTGGCATTGTGTGATGCTGGACAGTGCATGTCCTACAATAAAATGATTAAAAACACTTTATATAATAAAAACCATCTTATAGTACCTCCTGATAGTCCAGCATATCCGATAACCTGGCACCACCTAGGTCCCAAAGGTTCCGGATTATCGGAAGTGTACTGTATTTACTTATGAGAAATTCCATTTTTTTCTTGTTTATTACTCAAGATCTTAGATTTGTTGTATAAACCATTAACAAGTATCTTCCCTCATGTCCTTAATGTCTTTATTTAAATCGCAGAATCTATATTTTTTGCTAAATGAGTGTTCATTTGTTCTAATTATATCCTCCCATCCTGAGTAATTTAGCCTTAGGACAGGGCTACTCAACACATGGCCCGTGGCCTGCGGCATATTTGTTTGTGGCCTGCAGGTAGAAGTCAAAACAAAAAAGTAGTCAATATAATAGTCTCCTGTTAATATGAGTATTAGTAGTTAAATTCCTGGACTGTTATTGCTCATTAAAAGTGCTGTCATATAGGTGTAAATTGGGTAAATATTGCATTTTATTAATATCAGCAGAACTGATTTAAATGGGGCCTGTGTGTTATATAGTTTTGCTTTAATCTTTGTATTCATGCCTGTCAGTGTAAAAGAAGCTGTTGGCATATATTTGCATATATTGGCATGCATATGCAACCACACTTAAGTTACAGCCCCTAGCATGTGTTGTGAGTATCGTTGTGGCGCCCGGGGCTTCCAAAGTTGAGTAGCCCTGCCCTAGGAAATTAGTCCTCCTTCTACTGAGGTGAAGGCTATCCCAAGTAGGGATGTAAGTGACTAGACTTATCAGGTAGGTGAGTCACTACTCAACTACTTGCTTCCCCTCCCTTGCTGACTCTATATCAGAGGCAGCAAGGGGAGTGGAAAGCAAAAGCTGGTGCTGGGGGGAGCTGGCTTAAAAGCCAGCTCCCACCAACACAGTCTCTACAGTGTGCGGGGGCAGAGCAAGGGAGGAAGAGCTGCAGTGGTCCCAGAGCGGCTCCTGAGCAGTCCTGGCTTGCACCCACCCGCACTGTGGCTGTGCAGAGTGCCTCTTTTTATTGACTAATCATATAGTGAATACAAATTGTATCAACTAAACAATTAGTCAGATACCCGCTCCTTAATATCCTTAATCCAAACTATATTACTTTTCCGTCCCTACGGAAAGTGGACCTATGTTCCAGAATGCCAAAGCACTTTACCTTATATCACTTACTTAACCAGTTGTTTACTTCTAGTGTTGCATCTAATTTCTTGATGTCTCACATTAGGAATGCAAAATTACATGACATAATTAAACCAAAGATTCTGATATTTAGGTTAATACTCAAATGACAAGCACCTAAAAATGATGACTTTTGAGGGTTGGGTTTTGAGGGTTTTTTGGGGGTCGGGGTTGTCTGGAATATACCAAAACACAAATGAGAGATTTTATTTAAAAGATAACAGAACATGGAACCTAAAACATGAAAGGATTGTATGAATCATTTTATATATTGTTTTTAGCTTACTAGTTTCCCTTTACTTAAAACTCTATGCTGTCAACCTTACCTTAAACTGGTAAAATATGTACCTGTCTTCTAGCATTAGGAAAGGAAGGAAAAGGAGATAAGGTATAAGGAGTAGGTCTGCCAAATTTTCTAACCAATCTAAACTTTCATTTTAAAATATTTTATTAATTCTTATGGGTGTGAAATTGATTGACAATGTAAATTGCTGCAATAATTAGCTATAATGAATGCTTTTGTAGTGCAAGAATTTTCAGTACTAATATATCCAAAAAGTATAGTGATTTGATTTCACGTTTTATTTCTATAATATGACAGAATTAACTTTAACCAATTTTAAAAGTTTTTGTGTCTTATGACTAGTATTTTCAAAAATGCTTAATAATTTGGGGTGGCTCTTTTTTTTGGATCCTCTGCTTGAAACCCTTTTAAATTGACCTCTTTTTCAGATGTTGGACACTTAGCATTTTTTGAAAGACAGACACCTAGAAGCATTAATCGCCTTGGAAAGGTTTGTCCATACTGCATTTTAGTTATATTTAAAGCAATCTAATTTTTTTTTGAGATAGAGGCACAAAAGACTCAAGGATATGGAGACATGAGGTTGGATGGTTTAGGTGTCCCAGAAGGGAAAAGGGTTAAACTGTCCTATGATTATGAAATCCTTCTCCTGGTAACCCTATTGCATTATTGTTCCTTTTGCCAGACAACATTTCTTTTATCACCCAGCCCCTCCCACATTCATGACTCTAAACTGATGAGCCAATTTAAACTCATCATCTGTACTTACACCAAGCAATTCCATCCATTTTTAAAAACCTGATCACATTTTTCCTCATTATGGGTTCCCTCCTTGCCATGATCCTACAAAGCACTTAAGCATGCAGGTAGTCCCGTTGATTTTAATGCAACTACTCATTCTAAAAGTTACACATGGGGCTTAAGTCAGTAATGGGCAACCTAGGCTAATGAGTGGGCCACATGAGTGGCCTTCCATCTCAGTGGGCCACAAGATTGTCATAACCAAGATGATCTCCGGAGCTGAGATAGTTTCGCTAACTGCACTTGCGTAACTAGAATTTGCAGGGTGTGCCGATTGAACTGTAGCAGTACTTTGGATGCACACAGAGTGCACTGCTATCACAGTCAATGTTGAGTGCAGTCAGCACGGACCTCACTTTATATCCCCTGGCTTTATGAGCGTGTCACTTTCATAATACCTGTAGGGAAAAAACCTACATAGATGGAAACCAAAGGAATCTGGCAACCCTGCATATGGACAATGGCAAACAAAATGTCTCATGGGCCACATATAAAATCCTGATAGGCTGCATGCACCCTGCGAGACGTAGATTGCCCACCATTGGCTAAAGTACTTTGCAGAATAAGAAATTCAAAATCCCCTGTAATCTGGGAATTCAGAGTTTGGTCTCACTATTGCTTGGTAAATATAAAATTAAAATATGAAGTCCTATTACTGAGATTTATGCTGCTTTATTCATCTTTGTTTCAGAACAACAAATTATTCCTCTTAGGATAACTCTTTGTTTTATTCCTTAATTCCACATAATACATAGATATTAATCTTAGGGTTAAAAGTTTGTCAAACTCTCTCTGGAAAATATAAAGTAATAGGTCTACTGCATCCATTTGTTTCCCTTGTTCTTTATTTACGCAAAGAAATCCAGAAGTTATTGAAGCATGACCTTTCATTCCTGAGGCTACATTGGCTATCCTTCATCAAGCTGTGCTTTTCTAAATGTTCTCCATTTAATCTCCTAAAATGCTTTTTAAGACTCCCCTCAGACACACACACACACACACACACACACGGAGGAATCAAAACACACACACACACACACACACAAATCAAAACTAAATGGTCTGTAATTTCTTGAAGTGTTCCCAGATCCTATCTTAAACAATGACATTATGTTGGCCACTTTCCAGTCATCTGCTCTTTCCTGAATGGTGTGACTTTATAAAATTGTCTGCGGGATCTTCTATAATGTTGCTGAAGAAAGTAGAAAAATCCTGAATATAAGTGCCCTAACAATACTCTGTAGAATACCATTCTTGTTATGTCCGGCGATCTTACTATATCATAGCATAGTGGCATTGTTAGCGTCCCTTTTACAATATAGAATTTGCTGGTTAAATCTCAAATAAAACATAGTTACTCAGTTGAAACATTATATCTGAATACTTGAATTTTATGTCTGCATGTGGATCCTGTATAGTGCATGTACTTAAAATCAAGTATGCCTTTTCTTTGTGCACTATTAAGGGCAAGGGGAACCAAATTCAAGACTTAAACATTAAGTACAATGTATTAACTGAAATAAAAGTTCCCACGGAAAAGTTTTATTAAAAGAAAAATAGTTTAAAGCTAATATTAATCTATACATCCTGGCTATTGATTATACCATTAGCTTATTAAATGTTTACTAAACTAAAATGAAAACAGGTAAGTAAACTTCATACACATGAAGCAATATGGCATAACATACATGCATTGATATACACTTCAAGTGTATTGTGAAGTCCAGAGCTGAAGGCCAAGGACTAGCCTATAATAAAAAATAAAAAGAGATTTACCCAGCTGGTCACTTAGTGATGTGAAAAATCCATCCCTTAGAGCTACATACTTAAGTCAGTTTAAGTCCTCATGTAGACAGTGTTCTGTTGACCTAACAACCGCTTTTTTGAGGTAGATTACCTACACCGATGGGAGAATCCTGTCAGTATAGAAAGTTTCTTCCACTATTTGATCTGAGGAAGTGGGTCTGGCCCACGAAAGCTCATCATCTAATAAACCATCTTGTTAGTCTTTAAAGTGCTACATTGTCCTGCATTTTGCTTCAGCTACCCCAGACTAACACGGCTACATCTCTATCAGTATAGAAAGTGCTACTGCTGTAGCATTTCAAATGTAGACACTATGTATGTGTCAGGAAGGGTTCTCTCATCACTATAGTAATGAGTCCCTAAATAGCTTAATAATCCAGGCAGTTCACCAAAGGTCTACTCCTATACACCATGGAGTGGTTTTTTCTTTTAAAGTATGATTAATTAGTCTCATTCCTATTTGTTTGTTCAGTGATAGCACCTAGTGGGCCCCATCAGAAATTTGGCTCCCTTGTGCTAGGCTCTGTACAAACACTTAACAATAAAACGGTCTCTAACCAAAAAAGTTTACAATCCAACAATAGAGGATAACCAATGGAATCAAAACACCAACAGTGTGGGGAAGCCCACAACAACTGGGAAACTGTGATGATCAGTGTGATGAATAACAGTCACATCTTAGCAACTGCCAAATGATCAGATTTATAAAAAAATCTTTTCACAACCATAATTGTTGGTGATTCATACAACTTATCCTCAGACATTTCACATTTTGAAATCTGAAACCATATATTAAGTTTTGGGTTTCACTTAAATCTTAGTGAATTGTATTATGCTTAGCAATTTATATTATATTTTTCATCCTCAAAGTGCTTTACAAATATTAATTCTTACAACAGTCTAGAGAGGTAGTTAATGATGTGAATTCTCAGTCACAAATAGGGAAACAGACAAGGAGGCTAAAGACAAGATTTTCAAATTTCAGCAATACAATAGGCACCTAACTTCATATTTAAGAACTGAAATGTGACCTGATTATTCTCAGGTGCTGAACATACGTAAGATATTAAAATGGAAGACTTTGGCTTTAGTGACTTGTCCAAGGATGCAGAGTGCAGCTAGTGCTAGAACTAGAATTAAATCCCTAGATTTCCTGGTTTCCCAGTAGAGATGTGAACAGGTAACCATTTAACTGTTTACATGGTCAGAATCACCCTTAGCAGATGATGCTTACTGATAACTCGTTAACTGGCAACCCCATGGGGCCGGGAGAAAGCAGCCCTGCCTTCAGCCCATGGGATCTTACTTAATTGGTTAACCAGTTAAACGTAACATTTAACTACTGATTAAATGGTATTGTACATCCCTATTTCTCACACTTGTGTCCATTCCTCAATCACTACATTGTACCGCTATATTCGATCTAAATCAAATATAGCATGAATGTTGCCTTTATGATTGGCATGTTTCAGGAACAGATTTGCTGTGATTATAAATTAAATACAGAGAATAATATGAATATTGACCTTAAGAACTATTTGTATGCAAATTATTAACATAACTTAAAGAATTAACAATTTTCAGCAGAGGACAGTAATTTATAGAATAAATTGCGTATTAAATGTTTAGTAATTTAGAGAACAAACGCTTATTAAACATTTACTAAGCTAAAATGAAAGTTAATAAAAACAGGTAAGTTGTAATGATTATACCAGAGCTGTAGATTTTCAGGAGGAGGAATGATATTTTTTCAATAATTATACACATTCTTAAAGACACACAGCAAATCAAATGTTAAATTCCAGTCCTTTTTGCCCTCTTTACAGAATCCCAACAAAAATGAAAAAGACACAAATTTGAAAATATTAGATTGATATGTTAAAACTTTGAATCCAAAAGTCTCTTGCAAGTTCAAATATTTTGGACCAAATTCCATTGGTGTAAGTGGGCCACAACTCTATAACTGAATTTGGACCCAGTGTTTTTCTGTTTGAGTCAATTGGTATTAATCGGTATTTGTTCACGTTTGTTTGGTACTGTGGAAAGCCTACAGCACAGTAATTTCAACATTATGAAAATGGCAGCAAGTCCTATTTCACTAACTAATGAGGTGACTCATCCTAAATCTAAATTAGCATTATTGGGTCTTTTGTAAGGATTGCTGAAGCATTATTAATTTTCTTGTTGAAATTTTTATAGTTATCAGCTGCTGTCAAACAGTATTAAAGAATATGATTTAGGCACAAAATGAGCATGTTCATTCTATGAATGTCCAATTAAGAAGGCTATTGTATGGGAAAAAACATTTTCTGTGCTATAATCTGATAAGTTAACCGTTAATTACCTTCATTAGTGAGAATGACAATTTCTGCTGAAGTTTTGAAATACATGGTAGTACAAAACCGTATCAGCTGAATCGATTTCTAATTTTTTTTTAAAAAAAATGGGCCCATTCTGCTCACACTGAGGCTGATGAGTGTTCGTTAGATTATAATGTGGGGTAAATGTTATGAGCCTAACATTGAGCATTTTTGTTTAGGGGAGTACCATTTCAGTTAACGTTCACCTCAGGTTGGTTTTAAGTACTAGGTTTTTCAAAGAAAGCTATCCTAAATATGGGTCCTTGTTGCCCACTTACCCCAGTGGAATTTGGTTCAATAATTTGTGTAACATTTGGAAACTTTATCACCAATAATGTTATATTCTAGAGCTCTGATAAAGTTATCTAGTAACACTAGACCAATAACAGATCCTTCTGAAATCCAATAATAATACCCCCATTTGATGATGATTCCCTGTTGTTACAATTATTTTTTAAATATATTAGTCATTGCTAATACAATTAAAATGTATTGCATCAATTTTTAAATATATATATAATGCTAATTTTTAAATCAGCATGGTGTGGTACTAAGTCAAGTATATTCTAAAACTCTAAGTATATTATATCTACACAGTTACTTTTATTAATCAAACTTCTATTGTAATAAAAAATGAAATCAGATTTGCTTGACAAGACTTATTTTCCATAAAACCCTGTTAATTGCAATTAATTATCTTTCCATACCGTAAATCTCTCCATGCCATGTCAGACTTTCTGTGGCTTTGTCCAGGATTGATGCCAGGCTATAATTCTTGGGTCATCTCATTTATCTGTTTAAAATATGGCACACAATTATTTTATTTTCCCAGTTTTTTAGAACTTCCAGAGTTTCAGTTACAGTAGTCCAAAAAAGCTCTTTGGCTAATTCTTTTGAAACTCTTGGTTACACATTATGTGGTCCTGTAGCTTTAAAAATTATGTACCTTAAGGGATTAATGCTTAATATTCTTCCTGCTTACCATGGAATAGAAAATATTTAAGTATGGCTGACATTTCTGAATACATCATTTAGCTTTTCTAATACAAAATAGAAATCTATTAAACTGTATTATATAATACATTTTGTTACAGTGATGGGCACAGCATAAACTAAATTAGGAAATTGCAGCTCACACACTTCATATCACAACCTTGAAATAAAGAGGGTAAACACTTGTTCCACAACTTTTACTAGGGACCTGCAGAAAGCACAAACTAACTTAAATTGCCACAGAGCTCATGTGAAACTCTTTTTGTCTGCGTGTATTGTGCGCTGGCCCAGACTAAGGAAGTGCACTTCACTGAATATACATATGAAAAATACTAAACAATATAAATCCTTCAACTCTAGCTCTAAACGGTATTTGCACTACAATCACACATCTACTGCAACATTTGACATTATTATTGCTTCACAGGTGCGACAATCCTTATTCTTTGCCCTGGTGAGAGAATGATGGTTAACTTCTATTTCTCTTTTAACTGTTTACATTTTTCCTTCAATCATAGTTTGTCTTATCTCTACCTCTGCAGGAGGGCAATCATCAGTGAGATCTGTCGGGAATACATTGAGGCTGATGTATCTAATGGAACCTGCACTTATAGCCAGACCTGTCAATAACCTTAGCACCATTACTGAAGATAGCTTTTTCACAAGATTGGCTTCTTCTTGCAAAGATTATTCACTACCCTATGCGCAAATAAAAGCAGCCATTATTGCCCTTTATTTCCCACATCTTCTTTCCTTGCCCTGCTCTTTTTTATTATTTGTGACAGCAATAAAGAATAGTTTCAATCTAACAATTCTTAGCACTTTTCATGTTCAAAGCACTTTGGTGTCATTATCTAATTAATCTTCATAACAGCTCTGTGAGGTAAATTAGGAAGTAAGTATTGTCCTCGTTTTATAAATGGGAAAACTGCAGTAATGAGTTTAGTAGCCTGATTTTCAGAGGGCCGGTTCATTCTATATGCTATTGAAGTTAATGATACCTGCAGGTACAAGGAAGTAATCCAAGACCACAAAGAAGATCAGTGCTCAGACTAGAAGTTGGGAGTTCCTCATTTCTGGTCCCACGGTCAGCTTACAGGATCACTTCTTTCTCATTAGATTTTTTCCCTCCACATGCCTCCCTGCAAAATGCAGGGCACTAATGATATGCTGCTTCTAATTCTGTACTTGAAACTTTCTAGCTGGATTTTTTTCATTTGAAGTTTCAGTACCAGAGAACAATTGTATCTTTTGCTTATGAGTCTCATCCGTTCTGGATTTTAATTGGACTTCCCTTGTGTCTAGGGAGGTGCCTTTGACCTGTTGAAAGGCAGTGCAATGTAAAGTAGGCATCAGTTTTCATATCATTTGTCTTTTTTTTTTAACAGAAATTCAGACTGCTTTTCAAATACTGCATGTACACTAAGCTATAGACCAACTGCATTTCTTCAGTGCTTCCCTAATTCATGGGGGTTACTGTTTTACCAGTCACTATGTTTCTTAATCAGTGGAGTTGTAGACCATGTAGATATTCAGTAAAAGTGCTTAATAAAAATCATTTAATTCTAAATTACAAGAGTGCACTTAACCCTAAATATATTAAAACTGATTGTGTGATGTATTGCAGTGAGTAGGTAGAAATTTAAAAATAAAAGCTTCCTTCAGTTACTTCAAAGAGCACAAAGCTTATAGCCCTTAGGCATGAACCCAGGTACTAATGTCATGATGTTATGTTATGATAAACTAATCCATTTTGGGCTTTTAAGCTGTAACTATGAAGTACTTGAATCTGATCAGTGACAAGATAAAGAACTGAGTTTCCAAAGTGAAGAGCTAGCATTTAAGACTAGCTTTCCTTTTGCATGGCTCTTGGAGATCCTCTGTTTGTATTGGGTTTTTGCTGCTGTTTTATTAATCCATTCTTTAGTATGGAAGTGGTACAGTTTAGGATGTGGGCTATGTGATAAGGTAAGCGTTTGCAGGTGTTATATATTCTCAATAATGCATTATAAAACATAAGAACAGTCAGAATACATAATTGGAAAAATTACATCCATCAGTTATACCTGAAACGCCCTCCAAGAACTGATCCACAAGATCACTACACTCTCCTCCCTCAAACCCCCTCTCAAGGACCACTTCTGCCATAGAGCATATGACAAGTTGGGCAGGCTAGATTAGGCTTTAACATACAGAGGTGACTGATATTGGTAAAATATGAAACAGCATACTAGTGTTAGAGTTCAACTTTTTCATGTTTTTCTTTGGATGATGAAGTGGTTTTTTTTGTTTTTTGTTTTTTTGCCAAAATGGAAACTTCCTGGGGGAAAATCAGTTTTCAGCTCAGAGTACATCAACACTGCATGCTTATTTTGAAATAAGCTATTCCAGAATAATTATTCCAAAATAGCTTATTTCGAAATAGAATGTCTACACTGCAGGGAAGCCTCAAAATTAGTCCAAGGCAGTCTTCCATAATGTAGACATGCTAATTTGATTTAGAGTCCCAGGAGGCACTGGAGAGGAATAACTTAGAATGGCGCTGGTGAAGGGCTATTTCAAAATAGCAGTAGTGGAGCGTCTACACATGCCTTATTTCAACATAGCTATTTCGGATTAGGCATTATTCCTCGTAGAATGAGGTTTACAGATTTTGGAATAAGATATCTATTATTCTGAAATTATTTTGAAATAACGGAACAGCTGTTATTTTGAAATCACGCTAGTAATCTCAAAATAACGGTGCAGTGTGGATGCACCCTCTGCGTGTGTGTTGTTGTTATTGTTGTGTGGGGTCATCTTTCACAAATGAAGATAAAAACTTTCATAAACATGAACAATTTTGGGTTTGGGGTGCCTGAAAACATTTGAGGAAAAACGTACCTAGCAAAAACCCTTCCATTTTCAGCAGCATTTGGATTGGGAACAAAACATTTTCCAGTCAGTTCTAATTTGTATTTAATTATTTGTATATGCATACTGGTCTGCTGCTTTCCCCACATATGTTGTTTGTGAGGATTTTGTCTACCTATCCATCACCTCCTTAAGCAACCCATTCCAGTGAATCACCGTCTTCTTAGTGAAGAAGTTTTCCCCAATACTCAAAATAGACCTCCCCCACTGCAACTTGAGAACATTACTTCTTTTTCTGTCATCTGCCACCACTCAGAATAGCCTGGCTCCATCCTCTTTGGAACCCCGATTCAGGTAGTTTAAAGCTGCTATCAACCCCCCACCTCATTCTTCTCTTCTGAAGATTAAATAAATGCAGTTCCTTCAGCCTCTCCCCATAAACCATGTGTCCCAGCCCCCTAATCATTTTTGTTGCCTTCTGCTAGACTCACTCCAATTGGCCTCATCTTTTCTGTAGCGGGGGAGCCCAAAACTGGACACAGTATTCCAGATGTGGCCTCCCCAGTGCCAAATAAAGGGGAAAAATCACTTCCCTCGATCTGCTGGCAATTAGGTTGGTCAGGCCTGACTTTCCCTTGGTGAATCCATGCAGCTGTTCCTGATCAGTTTTCTCTCCTCCAGGTGTTTCAAAATGGATTCCTTGAGGACCTGCTCCATGATTTTTCCAGGGACTGAGGTGAGGCTGCTTGGTCTATATAGTTTCCTGGATCCTCCTCTTTCTCTTTTTAAAAGATGGGCATTACATTTGACTTTTTCTAGTTGTCCAGGACTCCCCCAGTCACCAAGAGTTTTAAAATATAATGGCCAATGGCTCTAATATCACATCAGCCAATTCTCTCAGCAACCTCAGACATGTTAGATCTGACCCCAGGACCTCGTGCACTTCCCACTTTTCTGAATAGTCCTAAATCTGTTCTTTCATGACTGAGGCCTGCTCATCTCCTCTCCATATTTTTCTGCCTAGTGTAGCAATCTGAGTATTGACATTACCTCTGAAGAATGAGAAAAAAAGCACTACGCACTTCAGCTTTTCCACATCATCTTTCACTAGGTTGCCTTCCCCAGGTTGCCTTGCCCAGGGCCTCACACAGTCTCTCGTTACCTTCTTGTTGCTAACATTCCTGTAGAACTTCACCTCTATTGCTAGCTGCAACACCAGTTGTGCTTTTGCCTTCTTGATTATACTTTTTCATGCTCAAGTAATGTTTTAATATTCCTCCCTAGTTATCTCTCCAAGTTTCCACTTCTTTTAAGCTTCCTTTTTGTGTTTAAGCTCATCAAAGAATGTGCAGATCTGCCACATTTGTTGTTCTTGCTGAACATCGGGATGGTTTGTTCCTGCACCCTCAATAAAGCTTCTTTAAAATACAGCCACCTCTCCTGGATTCCTTTCCCCCTCATATTAGCTTCCCAGGGGATCCTGACCCTCAGATCTGTGAGGGAGTCAAAGTCTGCTTTTGTAATACAAATAATGTCTCACATTAATGAATTGTTTTTATTCATATTCCTTATTTTCCAGTAGACTATCCAGATCTGTGTCCCAGGTGGACCTGAATTTAAGGCTGAATATGTAATAGGGCTTAGATGAACACTGATGAATTGTAGAGTGTTTTATTCATCTCATTAGGGGCATGTGGGAAAATGCCATTTTTATTTTCTCCTAAGTCCCCCAGATCCTTTCTGAAAAGCAGCAATTATCTATGTTGAAAATAGCTTGTATCGCTCACTTTAAATTCTGCTTTTTAAAGATCTACACACCCTGGAATTATAAATAATTTAAAAATACATTTTGGTTTTCTCTATTTTCTTTCTAGAGAAAGCTTTGAAATTTTGGGAGCATTTTAAAGGAAAGTCAAAATCCTATCCCTTTAGACTCATTTTTTTTGTAGTGGCTTTTGTCATCTGTGTATGGCATGTTTGAATGCATATGTCATGATTTTATAAAGTGTATACATAACAGATGTCAGAGTCTAATTTTGCCTGCCATAAACTAGATTAATGGAAATCCATTGGCCTAAGTAAACATATTCCTGTTATACCATGGAAGCGGAGTTCTGCTTCTAAGCTGTAATGAAACATAATATTTAATGTTAGAAATGAGAATGCTCTGATCATGAGATGATCAGAAATATGACCAGCCATCATGGCTCTGTCTAGGACAGGGGTGGCCAGCCCATTCTGGGCAAAGAGTTAAGATATCAGTGGATCCAGCACAAAGAGCCAGGGCAAAGGTGCTGAGAAAAAAAATGGTCTGCCCCTTTAAGAAAATGCATTTAGAGCCTTTTTGGCCACATCAGGCTCCTGCCAGCTGACACCATCTTTAATTCTCCATCTTTAATGGCCGAGCTGGATGGCTCCCCTGCCCAGGTCAGCACAGGGAGCTGGGAGGAAAGGGCCATTTTTGGAGGTGGGGGGTGGCTTTATGAGCCACGGGGGGGGGGGGGGGGACTTTGCGAGGCCGCACCCTGGAGAGAGGGGAAGAGCCACATGTGGTTTGCGAGCCGTGTGTTGGCCACAGCTGGTCTAGGAGATTGCAGGGCCTGAGGCAACCACCCCCTTTGTCCCAGGTCCCATCCCTGCCCCACACCATCCCTACCCTCAAACTCTGCCCCTGCTCCACCCCCATTTCACTTCTTCCCCAAGCAATGCAGCCTGGGAGACTAGTGGAGTAAGGTCCCCCTACACCCACTGCAGTGACGGGAAGTGGAGCAACCCAGACCCAGCGTGCTGCACTCCCTTAAGCCCAGGTCCCAGACACATCACTCAGGGGAGTGGAGCAGGCTGGGAGCAACCTAGCTACGTAGATGGCAGAGAAGAGCAGGCTTCCACATCATTCCGCTTCCTGCCACTGCAGTGAAGCGGAGTGACCCATCTGAGAAAGGCTGTACCAGAGCAGGCTAGCACTGGGTCACTCTGTTTGCCACGTCTTCTGCCACCACTAGTGAGTGCAAGGGCAGGGCCAACCCCTGCCATTGGAGTCAGCCCCCTCCCCATAATTCCCTAGACCTTGAGGGGGCTCCGAAAGTGCAGGGTCTAGGATAGCTGCCCCAAACTGTCCTATGGACAGTACAGCTCTGGCAACCACATGGCATTGGAACAAAAATGTTAAGGTGAAGCTGACAGGGTTTGAAAAGATTACTTAATGGCTGCAATCCTCATAGGGCAGTCTGCAATATAGAGGTCTGATTCTCCTTTCATGTAAACCAATTTTGGTCCCCTGGCTTCACAGGAGTGACTGCTAGGGTTGCCAGATGGTTGAAACAAAAATACTGAACACCCCCCCCACCCCCCAAAAAAACACAGGACTTAGATAACTTAGATAGGGCCACGATAAGGTGGGTGCATAATTGGCTGGATAACCGTAGCCAGAGAGTTGTTGTTAACGGTTCTAAATCCTGCTGGAAAGGGATAACAAGTGGAGTTCCTCAAGGGTCTGTTTTGGGACCCGTACTGTTCAATATCTTCATCAATGATGTAGATATTGGGATAGAGAGTACGCTTATTAAGTTTGCAGATGATACCAAACTGGGTGGGGTTGCAACTTCTTTGGAGGATAGGGACATAATTCAAAATGACCTTAGCAAGTTAGAGAAATGGTCAGAGGTAAACAGGATGAGGTTTAATAAAGAGAAATGCAAAGTGCTCCACTTAGGAAGGAACAATCAGTTCCATACATACAAGATGGGAAGCGACTGTCTAGGAAGGAGCATGGCGGAAAGGGATCTAGGGGTCATAGTGGACCACAAGTTGAATATGAGTCAACAGTGTGATGCTGTTGCAAAAAAAGCAAATATGATTCTAGGTTGTATCAACAGGTGTGTTGTAAGCAAAACTCGTGAAGTCATTCTGCCGCTCTACTCTGCACTAGTTAGGCCTCAGCTGGAGTACTGTGTCCAGTTCTGGGCGCCACATTTCAAGAAAGATGTGGAGAAATTGGAAAGGGTACAGAGAAGAGCGACAAGAATGATTAAAGGTTTAGAGAACATGACCTATGAAGCCAGGCTTCATGAACTGGGCTTGTTTAGTTTGGAAAAAAGAAGATTAAGGGGGGACATGATAGCGGTTTTCAAATATCTAAAAGGGTGTCACAAGGAGGAAGGCGAAAATTTGTTCCTCTTGGTTTCTGAGGACAGGACAAGGAGTAATGGGCTTAAAGTGCAGCAGGGGAGGTTTAGATTGGACATTAGGAAAAAATTCCTAACTGTCAGGGTGGTCAAATATTGGAATAAATTGCCAAGGGAGGTGGTGGAATCTCCCTCTCTGGAGATATTTAAGAACAGGTTAGATAGACATCTGTCAGGGATGGTGTAGACGGAGCTTGATCCTGCCTTGAGGGCGGGGGGCTGGACTCGATGACCTCTCGAGGTCCCTTCCAGTCCTATTATTCTATGATTCTATGACAGGTTGGGGAGGCTGGTTGGCTCTGTAGACGGTTCAAGATTCTCAACAGGGGTACCTAAGAGTAGATCACTACAGCGTTTTCCAAAATAACTGCCTATTCCAGCCACACCACAAACCACTCTCAGCCCCAGCTCTGAGCATCTCCTCCCCTCTCAAAGGTTCTCAGCCCCCCTCCTCCCCAGTTACTTTTATTAAAAAAAAATACAAAGACTTTTTTTGGAAACACAAAACTGTTGTTTTATTGATGGTACAGGGAAGGGGGAAAGGAGGGGTTGTTGTGGGAAAAGCATAGAGGGGCAAGGCACAAGCCCTAATGGGGAGGCCCTGGGGAGAGTTACTGGAGTCCTTCACAGAATCTGTCCCTCAGGGCCTCCCGAATGCACACCCCCACTTGATGGGCCAGACAGATGGCAGCTGTGCGCAGCTACTCAAAGGTCCTTCTCTTCTGGCTGGCCTCTGCCCCCCACCCAGGAAGGGAGGCCTCCCCCTTTCTCTCTATGACGTTGTGGAGAACACAGCATGTGGAGACTACCTGGGGGATGTTGTGCTCCCCCACATTGAGGCGGGTCAGGAGGCACCTGAATCATGCCTTCAAGCGCCCAAAGGCGGAGTCGGCCTGGATGCGGGCCCTGGTCAGGTGGGCATTGAAACGGTCCCTGCTTGGGTCTAGGTGGCCAGTGTACAGCTTCATCGGCCACAGCATAAGGAGGTAGGCTGCGACCCCCATGATGCACAGTGGCATCTCCATGTGTCCGACCCTGAAGTTGTGCTCAGGGAAGAAAGTATCAGCCTCTAGCTCCTGGTAGAGGTTGGAGTTTCTGAACACGCAGGTGTCGTGTGCCTGACCACCTGATGAAAATGTCTGTGAACTGTCTGTGGTGGTCGACCAGGGCCTGCAGGACCATTAGAAAATAGCCCTTGCAGTTGTTGTACTGGGCGGCTCGGTGTTCTGGGACCTGAATAGGGATGTGGGTTCCATCTATGTCCTCCTTGCAGTTGGGGAACCCTAGGGTGGCAAATCCAGCCAGGATGAGGTGCAGGTCTCCCAGGCAGATGACCCTGCACAGCAGGACGGAGTTTATGGCCCTCACCACCTGCAGAAGGAGACAAAAAAGACAGAAAAGAGAGAATCAAAGTGGGTGCCTGAACACTTGGGAGGTCCCCTCCTCCCTTCTGCCCCCCCAAACAGCTCAGCAGCCATCCCGTTTGAAGATGCCCCCCCACAGGGCTGTGTGAGGGTGGGACAGTAGAACCCTCCTGGGGACTGAGCTTCCCCCCACAGCCCATCCCTGCACCCCAACCCCCCCTTCTCAGTGCTCCCCCACTCCAGGGACTGCAGCCCGAGTGCCTTGAGGAGGGTCCCAACAAAGGACTTTCCTACACCGAACTGGTTGCCCAAAGACTGGTAACCGTCTGGTGTTGCGAACTTCCAGATAGCAATGGTGATCCACTTCTCCAGGGGGATGGTAGGTCACATCTGGGTGTCTCATCATTAGAGAGCAGGGGTGAGCCAGACACACAGCTCCCTGAACATCTACTTCCTCATCCTGAAGTTGTGGAGCCACTGCTGGTCATCCAACCACTCCATCACAAGCCGGTTCCACCAATCGGAACTGGTGTCCAGCTTCCAGAACCTTCTCTCCACTATGGGGTACGGTTGCAAGGGCCTTGCTCCTGCACTCTGGCAGAGGTTCTCAAAGATGAGCTCTGAGTTGAGCACATACAGGACCATGAAGGCAGCCTGCAAAAACTGTTGCAGAAACTGAAGCATGATAGGGTGGGGCCATCATATGCCCAGAGGCAGCTCCAGCTCCATGTCAAAGAGTGCTGTGATGTCCTGAAGCAGGGCAACCAGAGCATGCACTGCAAATGCTTTACCGTCCCTCAGCGAGGTAGGCAAGCAATCAGAAGAAGCTGAGAAACTGCTGTCGGGGGATGGGGGGGGGTCTCTTTAAGTGCATGTCTCAGATAGCCTTAGAGAGCAGCACCCAGAAGCAACTGCTGACCTAATGCCCTGTGTGACGGGGAAGGCATTCCCTGCACTCGCAGCTGCTGCTGATGGAGGCGCTTGGCGGGGAAGCAGCCGAGTGCCCTGGGGGAACTGTCCATTCGGCAGCCGGAGCACTCAGCGGATGCGCAGCCAAGCAACTCAGGGAATCGGGGGGGGGGGGGGGGCAGGGCGCATGTCTGGGGGCAGAACTGCGGCAGCTAGTATGCCGCCCAGAGCGGACATTAGGACCCCGGGAAGTCCGGGCAGCAAGCACGCCACGGGGGAGGGCGGCCACAGCCCACTGGTTCAAAAGGGCGGCAGCAAGGGCAGAACAGGGGGAGAGCCGAGAGGGAGCAGACGCTGGCAGTGTTCTCCCCTCCTTTACCGGTGGCCCCGGAGGAGCAGCAGCCGGAGGGCTCCGGGCGGAGTGGCAGAGCACTCGGGACCCGACCAAGAGTGGGAGGACCAGTCCCAGCGGTCGGGGAATGCTTGCAGGGAGCAGGGAGCCGCGGCCACCATGTCCGGGGACCAGAGCAGGCCGAGCCCGAGTAGGGACATTGAGGCCACGGCGACCCAGGAGTGCAACCCGGGAGCAACCGCTTGTGAGGACTGTAAGCCAGCGACCCGGGAGCCCGCCGCCGGGTGAGAAGGACAGAGAGAGAGAGAGGCGAGGGGGTGGCAGTGAACCACCTTGCCACACTGGTGGAGAATGTGGGCTCTGTAGTGGTAGGGATGTAGGGTGCCCCCCCAAAACAAACAAAAAAAAAACCCAACCCCCACAAAGGTGAAAGGTTGGGTGGTGGGAATCGAACAGGGAGCACGGCAGTGAGGGCAAAATGGAGGTGGGGGAGCTGCTGAAATGGCTGGCTGAAAACCAGCAACAGCAGACACGGCTGCTCCAGCAACTCACCAAGCAGCAGCAGCTGGTGCAGGAGGTAATAGTGCACCAGCAGAAGCAACAGGATCAGTGGGTGCAGCATGGAGCAGGGGGGCTGACGGCCCCCGGGGGGACTGCCGGGACCACCCTAGCCCTGCCATTGAGGCTCGTAAAAATGACGGCCGAGAACGACCCGGAGGCCTTCTTAGTCACATTTGAAAGGGTAGCCATGGCCACCCGCTAGACAGAGGAACAATGGGCAACTCTGTTGGCACCCTATCTTACGGGCCCCATGCAGGGGGTGTATAGAGGATTAGCCGCATGAGACGCCCTACATTACCATAAGGTGAAGGAGGTGATCCTAGACCAAGCGTGGGTGACGCCTGAGACCCAGAGGCAGAAGTTCTGGGCGGAAAGGTACGAGCCAGGGGAACGCCCCAAGGTCGTAGTTCAGTGGCTAAAGGAGGCCACCACCTGCTGGTTGGACCCTGAATGGCGGACAGCCACCCAGGTGGTGAACATGATTGTCCTAGACCAGTTTTTGCAGATCTTACTGCCCAACAGGCGGACGTGGTTACGGTGCCACCAGCCCATGACCCTAGGAGAAGTGGTGTCGATTATGGAAAATTATCTTGCTGCAGAAGGGGAAGAAGACGGCGGGCAAGGTGCCAAGACCCCGGGCACAGGACCCACACCCACCGGGTGGGCCCGCCCCACCAGAGGTCACAGAACAGGGATGGGGTCCCCCATACTCTGGGCATGCTGGGGGGACAGAACCAGGCATGGAGCTCCAGTGAGCCCCGAAGAGACACCACCCAGAGTGGCTGGGGAACCCCCACCCCGGCAAGCTGAAACAGCGAAGTGGGGCGCATGCTTCAAGTGCGGCCAAGAAGGGCATTTCTGCCAGGAATGCCCCTTCATGGACTGTTCGTACAGGTGGGCAGCAGCCACCATGCGGAAATCTCCACACCCGAAGCTGCCCCTGATCGCCATCCAGGTAAGCCTAGACGGGAGGGCGACCTGGGCACTGGTGGACCTGGTGCAAACCGATGCCTCAGGCTTGGGCCTAGGGGCAGTGCTGGCCCAGGAGCAGGATGGCGCAGAAAAACCTATCTTGTACCTAAGCCACAAGCTGCTGCTGCGTGAGCAGACATATTCAACCATAGAAAGGGAAGCCCGGATGGTGCGGTGGGCGTTGGAGGCTCTCCAGTACTACTTGCTGGGAAACCCGTTCCGGCTAATGACAGACCACGCACCACTACAATGGATGCATAACATGCGCAAGACCAACCCGCGCATAATGAGGTGGTACCTATTCTTGCAGCAGTACAAATTTGAAATTGTACATAAGGCAGGACAAACGCATGCAAACACTGACTTTTTATCATGCTGCGTAGAAGAGACTACTAAGGAACAAGAGGGGAAGGTTTGTGATGGGGAAGGTATTCCCCGCACTCGCAGCTGCGGCCTGACGGAGGCGCGCGGTGGGGAAGCGGCCGAGCGCCCCGGGGGAGCCGGCCGTTCAGCAGCCAGACCACTTGGTGGGTGCACAGCCGAGCAACTCGAGGAATCCGGGGGGGGGGGCGGGGTGCACGTTCGGGGGCAGAACCGCGGCAGCTAGTACGCCACCCGGGGCGGACATTAGGACCTCTGGGAGGTCCAGGTGGCACGCACGCCACGGGTGAGGGCAGCTGCAGCCCGCAGGTTCAAAAGGACGGCGGCAAGGGCAGAACAGGGGAGAGCTGAGAGGGAGCAGGTGCTGGTGGTGTTCTCCCCTCCTTTACCGGTGGCCCTGGAGGAGCAGCAGCTGGAGGGCTCCAGGCGGAGTGGCGGAGCACTCAGGACCCGACCGGGAGCGGGAGGACCAGTCCCAACGGCCGGGGAATGCTTGCAGGAAGCAGGGAGCCGCGGCCACTACGTCTGGGGACCAGAGCGGGCCGAGCCCGAGTAGGGACATTGAGGCCACGGCGACCTGTGAGTGTAGCCCGGGAGCAACCACTTGTGAGGACTGTAAGCCGGCGACACAGGAGCCTGCCGCTGGGTGAGAAGGAGTCCAAAAAGTGTGGATGCAATCTTTCAAAATAGCACATTGCTATTTCCTTGTGTTTTTTGCGTGTGGACGTTCTCTTTCGAAATATCTCTTCTTGAAAAGCTTATTTTGAAAGAAGCTTGCAGTGTAGACATAGCCTAAGGGTGCATTTTTATCTCACCCAATTTTATACTTTTGTAACTCATTTTACTTAGGCTAACTAGAGCACAACTTGATTAATTATTTAAAAGTTATAGGTCATAATAATTGTAAAGGGAAAATGCCAGGGAAAACTCTATTGCCAAATACAATTATTCTATAAAATTTGCCTTATTCATTGTAATATAATTAAATTGTAATGTAATAGTATATCAACACACATAAAAGTAATCAATCTTTACCCCAATTACAGGGCAACCTTAAAACAATGAGTAGTCCTGTGGCACCTTAGAGACCAACACAAATATATAGATTCATGAGCTTTTGTAGGTAAAATCTACTTCATCTTAGTTAACCAAAGTTTATTTCATAGAGATAACCAGCCTGTTTTAGACTGCTATGTACATCAGTTTTACATTAGCATATAAAACAGGGGTGGGCAAGAGGCTGCCAGCGGGCCGGATCCGGCCCACCAAGCCACCAGATCCGGCCCACGGCCCCGCCGGAACCCTTAGGCAGAGATCAGTTAATGTTTTAGAAAACCAGCAGTTTTCCGCTCTTGACAGCTGGGGAGGGAGGAGGGCGATTTCTCATGCTGTTCCTCCCTCAGCAAAATCTCTTAGCTGCCATTGGCCAATCTCTCAATTTCTGGCCAATAGGAGCCAAGAATTTTTGCTAGGAGCAGGGGTGCTGTAGGAAGACTTCTCCCTTCCTCCTTGTTCCTCCTTCCTCTTCCCCTCCCTCTCATGCCCGGAGCGGAGCCACATGGAGCAGCAAGCCACCTTCAGCCAGAGCCTGCCTCTGCCACCCCACCTCCTCCCTTCCCCAACCCTCTGCCCCCCCCCCCCGCACATACCCAAACCTTCTGCCCCCTCTTGCACCAATACCTCCTCCCATATCTGACATCCCAGTCTCCTGCCTCAGATCACAAGCCCCTCCTAGCCTAGGTCACATCCCAAAATCCTGCATCCCAGTCCCCTGCCCTAGGTCACAACTGCCTCCTTCACCCAAACTCCCTCCCAGACCCCAATTCCCCTCCTGCATCCCAAGTTCCCTTTTGCACCAAGCCTCCATCCCAGACCTCACACCTCCTCCATTAATATCCTGGAAAAGTGCAGCCCTCAACCACATTCCAAAATCTTGGAGTGACCCCCCATCAAAAATTATTGCCCACCCCTGGTATAAAATAAATGAGTATAAGCATTTGATTTCTGTTTAAGATAAGTTTGTTATGCTATAAAACACAAGATTATTTTCACAAAGTTGCTGATTGATGGCCTTAGCCTTGCATGTCTTGTTTAGGCAAAACTCCTCTTGGAGTATGTAATCAGGCTTTATGTTAGACACACAGTGGCAGAATAGCTAGCTAGCTCAAGACTGTTAGCAATAAGTGTTCAGCTGTGTCTTTAATATTAATAGATTAACATGTCTTCATTAAATTGGAGTGAGCAAGTTAATGAATTAAGACAGTATATTGAACATATCCATTGGCAATGTTTACATGGATACTGTTAATTTAAAAATCATGAGTTTGATTCTCTATTGATTTGCATCTCATGTAGTTATTTGCATCTAGGGATTTAAATATCAGAGGGGTAGTCGTGTTAGTCTGAATCTGCAAAAGCGACGAGGAGTCCTGTGGCACCTTATAGACTAACTGAAGTGTAGGAGCATAAGCTTTCGTGGGCAAAGACCCACTTCGTCAGATGCATCTGACGAAGTGGGTCTTTGCCCACGAAAGCTTATGCTCCTACACTTCAGTTAGTCTATAAGGTGCCACAGGACTCCTCGTCACTTTTAGGGATTTAAATGGCTGTTTAATCAAAGTGGCAGTTTTGTCCCCCCTTTGATAATCACTTTGCTTGGGTGACTACACAGTGCAAAATGGTGGGAGGAAAAACAAATCATTTCTTTATCTGTATTACTATTATCTACTTTAGATTACTAAAATGAAAGAATTTCTGAAATCTGTGATTTTTTCCCACTATTTATATTGTTTGTTTACTTTTTATATTCCACTCAGCTTAGCTATTAGAAATGAAAACCACTTCACTGATTTTTTTCCCATTTTTTTATTTATTATCATCTTCACTTTCAGGGTCTCAGTGCTGCAATATTTGTGCTCCAAATATTGCAAAAGACTGTTTGGTGTCCTACAAATACTTTAATGTAGTTAAGCATTTGTACTGATACTTAGTTTGGGGAACATTTATCTTTATATATTCTGAAGTTTGGATCAAATTTGAGAACGATTTTTCTTATAGCTAGTAAAAGGCAACTCCATTAAAACCCTTCTTCAGTCAATTCAACCAACCACAAACATCTTTCAACCAATATATACCCCATACCTCAACATGAATTGTATACAATGTTAAGTGCATATTACAGAAAAGTATTCTAGTCATACATTTACAAGACATTTCTTAATGCTCATGTTCCATAAAATTGCTCACAAGAGAAAAAGTCCAGATCCTCAGCTAGAGTAAATGGCTATGTCTAGACTGGCATGATTTTCCGCAAATGCTTTTAACTAAAAAGTTTTTCCGTTACAGGCAGTCCCCGGGTTACGTACAAGATAGGGACTGTAGGGGTATGTCTACACTACCCTCCTATTTCGAACTAGTGGGGTAACGTAGGCATACCGCAATTGCAAACGAAGCCCGGGATTTGAATTTCCCGGGCTTCATTTGCATAAGCCGGGCGCCGCCATTTTTAAATCCCGGCTGGTTTGAACCCCGTGTCACGCGGCTACATGCGGCACGAACTAGGTAGTTCGAACTAGGCTTCCTAGTTCGAACTACCGTTACTCCTCATTCCATTCCATGAGGAGTAACGGTAGTTCGAACTAGGAAGCCTAGTTCGAACTACCTAGTTCGTGCCGTGTGTAGCCGCGCGGCACGGGGTTCGAACCAGCCGGGATTTAGAAATGGCGGCGCCCGGCTTATGCAAATGAAGCCAGGGAAATTCAAATCCCGGGCTTCATTTGCAATTGCGGTATGCCTACATTACCCCACTAGTTCGAAATAGGAGGGTAGTGTAGACATACCCCTACAGTCCCTATCTTGTACGTAACCCGGGGACTGCCTGTAACGGAAAAACTTTTCAGTTAAAAGCATACCCTAGGTTTGTTCTTAAGTTGAATCTGTATGTAAGTCGGAACTGGCGTCAGCTGCTGCTGAAACTGATCAGTTTCAACCGTGGCTGAATCTGGATGCCAGTTCTGACTTACATACAGATTCAACTTAAGAAACCCAGGCGTCCCCAAGTCAGCTGCTGCTGAAACTGATCAGCGGCTGATTCCAGGAAGCCTGGGGCAGAGCAACTCTGCCTCGGGCTTCCTGTAGTCAGCCGCTGGTCAGTTTCAGCAGCGGCTGACTTGGGGACGCCTGGGGCAGAGCAGATGGGGTGCTGCTGGGTTGCTCCAGTAGCGCGGCTCCTCGGCGCTACTGGAGCAACCCAGCAGCACCCCAGCTGCTCTGCCCCAGGCGTCCTGATTCAGCCGCTGCTGAAACTGACCAGCAGCCGCTGAATCAGGACGCCTGGGGCAGAGCAGCTGGGGTGCTTCCGGGTTGGTCCGGAGCAGCGCTGCGGGACCAACCTGGCAGCCCCCAGCTGCTCTACCCCAGGGGTAGGCAAGAAAAGCCAGGTCTGCTGGGGGGGGGGCACTAGCTGCACCCCCCCGCCCCCCAGCAGACCAGGGGGACAGGAGCAAAGCTGCGGAGCACGCCTGCAGCGGGACAGCCCAGGCACGCCCGGGCTGTCCCGCTGCGGGCGTGCTCCGCGGCTTTGTTCCTGTCCCCCTGGTCTGCGGGGGGGGGGGTCCAGCAAAGCCGCTGGACCCCCCCAGCAGACCAGGGACACCAGAGCAAAGCCGCTGCCTGGGCGGCTTTGCTCGTTTGCCCATGAGCTCCGGGGCGAGAAAAGCCCCATTCGTAAGTGCAGATCCGACATAAGTCGGATCCGCGTAAGTCAGGGACTGCCTGTAAAACCATTTGCAGAAAAGAGCATCTAGATTGGCATGGACGCTTTTCCGCAAAAGCACTTTTTGCGGAAAAGCGTCCGTGCCAATCTAAACGTGGTTTTGCGCAAGAAAGCCCCGATCGCCATTTTTGTGATCGAGGCTTTTTTGTGCAAAAAAATACCACATTGTCTACACTGGCCCTCTTGTGCAAAAGCATTTGTGCAAGAGGGCTTTTGCCCGAATGGGAGCAGCATAGTATTTCCGCAAGAACACTGACAATCTTATATGAGATCTTGTGGAAATTCAAGTGGCCAGTGTAGACAGCTGGCAAGTTTTTCCGCAAAAGCAATTGCTTTTGCGGAAAAACTTGCCAGTCTAGACGCAGCCAATGAGTCTACCTCTATTAAATTAGTTGACTCCAAATATTTATACAAAATTGCAAGGAAAAAGTTGCTTCTAGTATTGTCCTATCAACTCCACCAGACTGGTTTTGGAGGCAATCACTAGAACATTGCACTAAGCAATTCAAAAATAATTTCTGGGTCCTGGCTTGGGGTTGGAAATGTTAAATAGTTTACCCATCAGTCAATGTTACTATGGTAGAGTGAGATATGTCTGAGTCAAATTGTGAACTCCATTTTGTATTGTAACCTTCATTTTGGATTAGGATTTTCATTTTGTAGTCTGTGCTAGATTCATGTTTTACCTTATCCAAGGCAAGGCTGTTATGATTTATTTCAGACAACCATCCTGGAAAGGTTTTTGTCACCTATTTCAATTACTATAACTGAAGCTATGTCTATACTATATGGCTGTGTCTACACTGGCATGAATTTCCGGAAATGCTTAAAACGGAATATTATTCCGTTTTCAGTTTTTCCGGAAAAGGAGTGTCTACATTGGCAGGCTGCTTTTCCGGAAAAGCCCTTTTTCCGGAAAAGCATCTGTGGCCAATGTAGACGCGCTTTTCTGGAAAAGAGCCCCGATCGCCATTTTCGCGATCTGGGCTTTTTTCCGGAAAAGGCTACTGGGCTGTCTACACTGGCCCTTTTCCGGAACAGTGTTCCGGAATAAGGACTTATGCCCGAGCAGGAGCAGAATAGTTTTTCTGGAATAGTGGCTGATTTTGTACAGTAGAGCATCGTTGCTTTTCTGGAAATTCAAGGGCCAGTGTAGACAGCTCACAGCTTATTCCGGAAAAGCGGTTGATTTTCCGGAATAAGTGGCCCAGAGTAGACACAGCCTATAGCTTTTAGTGACATGGCTGAATCAACACAACCATATTGCTAAAAGTCAGGCAGTATAAACAAAAGTGAGCACTCCGGACAACAAAACACTGTTTACATTAGTACTTGCCATGGCAAAGCTTTTGTTGGGGGGCAGAATTAAACACCTGTGAATGACAAAAGTTTTGTTGCTCAGTTGCCAGTGTAGACAAAGCCTCAGAAACCATCACAGAGCAACTTGATGCCATTGGCTAGTGGGTCTGCAACTTTACAGCTTGGCTACGTGGTCAAAGAGAGAGAGAGACTGTATTCAAGAGGGGATGATTTTCTGAGGGAAGCTGTACATTCCCTACATGTAAGAAGACCAGGCTGGGAGGGGGGGGGGGGGGGCGACGACGACAGGAGGGACTCTGTGGAGCATTAAACACTGACAAGAGCTTGGAGTCAGAATGTAATTAGAAATGGGGAGGGTACATCTTAGAGATGTTTTGTAGAGAACTGTAGCTGTCTAATGCTTTTTAAGAGTAAGGGGTGTCCAAACTTTTTTCAAAGAGGGCCAGATTTGATGAAGTGAACATGCGTGAGGGCCGACCATTTTGTCTGACATTCTTTGAACCATTAAAATTAAATGCAAATTAAGTATTTTATGCAAAGTTTATTGCAAACAGCATACTTTTCATTTCGTCACATGGGTGACAAATCTAAACAGGTGTTAAATCACTCTGCCTTTCATATCTGAAGGCCAGATGAAAAAAAAAATCCAGGAAGCTGAAATATATGTCAGGAACATTGTAAAGTACATTACATATTATTGGTAATGAAGGTTGTCTGTCAACTTTTAAGTTCAAAAAATATGAACAGGAACATAACACCAAGTATACATGTTGTGTCCAAATATATTTATAACTGATTTAGACCAACTGACATTAACTGAGATTTTACAATGTATTCATCTCAATACATATGGATTCATTGGGGGCCATAAAAGATAGATATTGCCAAATTACCTGGGGGGCCGTATTAAACCGGAACATGGGCCGCAAGTGGCCCGCGGGCCGGACTTTGGACATGCCTGGAGTAAATTGACTGTGATTAAGGAATTCCTTTCCTAAGGCTGTATTCCTTGTTTTCCTGTCACAGTTCCTGAAAGGGTTAAAGTAGAAGTCAGAGTACCCACAGCTAAGTGCAACTCTGGAGAAGCAACTAGGATGGAGAGGGCTAAGGAACTGGGGTGGCTAGTCTAATGAGACCCTCATCCTAAAGAAGGGGACCCTCATCCCATACAAGAGATTTGATCCCTGAAGCATGCCCTGGTAACCCAGAAATAAGTGTCATAACTATATTCAGCCTAGCACTAGCTAGCATAGAAGCAAATCTCTTTAAAAAATACTGGTTGACAGCCCTGAAGGGGGATTGGGCCAGATTGTAACAGTTACCTTGTTATATTTCCAATGATTGGAAGAGATGAAATATCAACCTTTAAAGCATTATTTTAATTTTAAATTTAGGGCCAGATTCATCAATATGCTCTGGTTGTTTGGCTGTGTCATTTCAGTTTTCCCATCATTCCCTCCACATTCCTCTGCACAAACACAAGTACACACCCTGTTTATCTTCTTATCTTCCCTCCTGAGTTGAATGTCTCTGGTGCATTAGGTCATTTTGGGATTATTGGATTTATGTGTGTGTGTGGGGGGGGGGGAGGGGGTATTATCCATTGGGGCCTGGTTAGACCTCATACAAATCCACCCAAATTGGAGCCTATCATGAACTCCATTCTCTCCTCTGTAACAACTGTAGTAGTAGAACATTGCTCCAGTGCATCTCCTGCTTCCTCCAGTTGTTATTGATCTTCAGTAACATCTTGCCACCCACTCAACAAGGAGGCTGTGTCCAGACTCAGGGGTTTTTTTTGAAAAAAGTAGCCTTTTTTCGAAAAAACTTCACCCGCATCTAGACTGCAGCCACGTTCTTTCAAAATTAAATCGAAAGAACGCAGCTTTTCTTTCGACGGCAGTAAACCTAATTCCACGAGGAAGAACACCTTTTTTCGAAAGTGCTCTTTTGAAAAAAGGCGTTCTTGAAAGCAAACAGGGCTTTTTAGAAAGAGAGCATCCAGACTCACTTGCTACTTTCTTTCGAAAAAGCGGCTTGCTTTTCCGAAAGTTCCACGTGCAGTCTAGACGCTCTCTTTCGAAAGAGGCTTTTTCGAAAGTATCTTTCGAAAAAAACCTCTTTCGAAAGAGGCTTGCAGTCTAGACATAGCCGGAGTGAGGAGATGCACTACTAAGGAGAACACAAATGCCTTAATGGAGGGTGGTGGGAGTAAGGGCCACTATGGCGTGGAGAATAGTTCACTGTGCCAGGGGTTATGGGGACTGGGCAACTGAACAAGGAAATGGGACCCAAAGTTCCAGAGACAGAAAGGGATCCAGGCAAGCTCTTTGGTTATTGCCTGTCCACCATATGCTGAGGCTCACTCGAATTTCCATTCCTAGCTATTCTAGTGATTGAGGCTGAAGAAAAATGTTCACTCAATTCTCTCATTTTGAGAGAGAAATGTTCTTCTCTCAAAATGGTCACACCGTCTCCTATTGTTTCCAGTGTTGAGTGAAGTCAAACTGTTCACAGGAAAGATGGTGCTATCTGTGCTCTCAAGAGGTAGAGAGAAATAACACGATGAGTCAGTGAATGGAAGCAGTGATCATCTTTTCTAAGGGCAGCATATGGCTTCAGAATCATTGAGAACAATGGGAGATGGTTGCCATCTTGAAAGAGGGCAATTTTGACATTGTCTACTCTAAGCTGTTATTTTAGCCACTGCTGAACACAAAGCTTTCAGCTATGAAGACTAACGGCAGCAAATGACAACTAACTCTATTTTTCATTTCATGTATTACATATGTACAAGATTTCGGAGAGATTTAATATATGGGAAGTCTGAAGAGTCTGTTGTCTTGTCACTTGAGATCATTATGTATTTATTAAAATTCTGACACAGGATGTTAAACTTTGTAAAGGGCCCATTTAATTTAATTTTATAAATGAATGTTTACTTGTAAATTCTGAGCAAATTCATTCTGTAGTCAGTAAAAACTGTAATTATCAAGAGGATACACTTTTTCATACATAATAAATCCCTGTGTTAAATACAAAAAAATCCAACTTAACTACGGAGTCATAACAGAACCTTCATAATAAGCCTATTCAGAATGGATTGTTGATCTTCTGTCTTTTTTAGCCCATTTGTGTGGCTTATTTGTGTGTATTTATTTTTTGTAAGCATGGCTTCAATTAATATAGGCAATGTACTCTGATTTGCCCATGATTTTTTTCAGTGAACTAAAACTTGCCCTGTCTCCATAAGCACTTTTCCCACCACTAACGGAGCACTGATTCATATATTTTAAAGCCAGAAGGGACCCTTATGATCATCAAGTTTGACCTCCTGTAAAATACAGGCCACAACATTTCACTGATGGAGATTTAGTGGTATCAGACATGACATTAAAAGCACAGTTATCCAATTGTATTTCTTCCATTATCATCACCATTGGAGCAGTACAGGACTGATGGGAAAAAAGGGTTCGGAAATTCAAGTTCATATGCTCCCAGGATTTACAGAGTGCTTAGACACTGCATATTGGTTACTCTGCAGCTAGATTTCTTCTGGAGACCATCCATAGCAAGAGCCATCCCATCCATTGGATTGTACTTTGGGGAGCCCCACGGGGCCCAGGGTGGCCCAGGGTGCTATCAAGGTGCAAGCAGCACTGGTCAGTTCCCCCATCACACTCACTGGCTGTGGTGGGAAGCAGAGCGACTCAGCCTCAGCTTACTACCTTCCCCTAGCTTGCTGCCACATAATTCATGGAAAGGGCTTGAGAGGAGGGATGGGACTGCCCCCCACCCTGCACATGGAAGAAGGGGCAGAGTGAGGACCAGACAGAGTGGGGGCAGGATCTGGGCAGCTGCAGAGTTTGTCCCAGGCCCCACACTTCCTAGGAAGGCCCTGATCATAGCTTCCAAGTTCCAGTAGATCAATTTCTCATTCTTAAAGCCTGAGACATGCTGTCCAGGGAATGGCGTCACTTCTCAGAGCCAAATAGTGTAGCCCAAGCTCCAAAATATTTAACAAAACATTGCATTTCATAGGAACACCAATTAATTAGCATTGTTTACTTTCTTGAAATACTATATACAAATCAAGTGGGAAAAATTCTGCCCTCATTTTTACATGTTTAACTCAATTATTAAAATAGTGGGACTTAAACATTTGCCAGCTGCCTAAAATAGCCAAATTATTTATAGTAGAATAACTTCTGTATTTGAAATATTCAGAATATTTCCTACAATAATTAAGGGATAGTCATAGATTAATTTTGCTATTTTGTTATAGTCCAGCACTTTTTATGCAATCTCAGCATTTCTATTTTGTAAAGAGAATTGTTTTTATAAAAGCTGTTCCTAAATCACACAGATCTTATTTTATTTTTCTTCCTTTTCTGTACTTGTCCCTTCATTTCTTTCTTTCTATATCTTATTTCCATCTATCTTCTCTTCTCAAACACTATTCAGTCCAAATAATTCACTCAAGTACACTTTATATATAGTGGAGACTGGAGAACATATAGTGTTGATTTTTGGGGAGAAAACTACAGATAAAATGGTTCAGCTGTTTCTCAGAACAAGTTTAGAAGAAAATATATTGTTTTGCTATATTAAAAATAATTGCTTCATACTGTGAAATGGAGTTGAAATTTGGCAGAGCGTTCACCCTGGTACCATCACTGTGAAAACAAGTGATATCTCTGGGTGTGTCTACACAGCACCCTAATCTCAAAATAAGATATGCAATTTGCCCTATGCAAGTTGCATATCTTATTTCGATTCTATTTTGAAATAACTTATTTTGAAATTTGGCGTGTCTACATGGCGCCAGATTTCAAAATAACAAACTATTTTGAGACAACCCTCAACGAGAACGAGAGTTACAGAGATGCCAAAATAGCATGCCCATTATTTTGAAAAATATTTTGAAGTAACAAGCGGCTTGTTAAGATGCAGGGTAACTATTTCAGGATACCTCTTGTATCCTGAAATAGCCGCATAATGTAGATGTACCTCCTCTGAAAAAATCTCAGTTTGCACATGCTCAGTAGAGGTTTGATAAGCATTGGGAGATGAATTTTATAAAGATTCCATCTGTAATGAGTGTACTACAGGCCCTCATTGCTCCTCTGTGTGGAGTGGACTCTGCCTGCACCATCTTCAGAGATCAACCAAGCATAGAGGACCATATGGGATGAGCAGCACTTTCTTCCACTATCTGATCTGAGGAAGTGGGTCTGGCCCACGAAAGCTCATCATCTAATAAACCATCTTGTTAGTCTTTAAAGTGCTACATAGTCCTGTATTTTGCTTCAGCTACACCAGATAACACGGCTACATTTCTATCACTTTTCACACCAGACTTGAAAGAGAATCCTCTGAACTGTCATTCATGCTTAAATTTGACACTTTACGCCTCGGTCTAAACAAAGACATTAATTATCTTGCCCGTTACAAAGATAGCTTCCCCAATTATCACCTCTAATATCATTAGCTCACAGACATTTACCTCCCACCCCCATCCCCCTTCTGTTCTGAAATTTGATTTGTCCTTTTCATGTGTGTTCATTTTTTTGATTGTATCCTTTGGTATATATGGTTGTGCCAATTTTCTTCCACAATTTGTTCTGAGGAAGTGGGTCTGGCCCACGAAAGCTCATTATCTAATAAACCATCTTGTTAGTCTTTAAAGTGCTACATAGTCCTGTATTTTGTTGCAATTACACATCCTACATATGGGGCAACCACTGAGATACCAGGCACCAGAACTAAGAGAAGCAAGTCTGTCTACTTTGTGTTCTCAGTGCTCCTCCTGCTGGCACCCAGCCACCATGAAACAGAAGGAGGGCGTTCAAGTTGCCTGACCCAAATGCAGAGGGCTGAGGAATGAAGAGTAGGGGGACATGGAGAGGAGCATGGTGGGGAAGTGGCAGGAGCTTGGGAAGTAGTGGGGTTAGGAGAAGAAGCCATCTAGGATGAGGGAACAGATGCAGGAGAAGAGTAGGACAGAACACAGCAGAGAGGTGAAGGGATAGGAACAAAAAGAGAGTTGGAAGGGGAGGAGATATGGGCAAGAGCTGGGTCCTAGGGCAGGAAAAGAGGGAGGGACAAGAGCTGGGGCTGTGAGGCAACTGGGATAAGAACCAGAGAACAGGAGAAAGGGAGAGAGCAGTTGTAGAATTGGAGCAGAATGAGACAGGAAATGGCCAAGAATAGCAGTGAAAGGGTCTATAACCACTCTTCTGGAGGATCTAGTACTGAATCCATTATTCCTGAGACTCAACATTTATCAGTTGCTAGCAAATAGCTGTGAAACCTAGCAGCAAAGTGTGTGTCTCCATTGCTCTCTTGTGACAGGTCCTCTAAGAAGACAGCATACTTGTACTTCTTCCAGTCACTCAGTGAACTCAAATGACAAAAGAATATGCTATGGATCTAAAGAATCCAGTCCTGCTAATGACTCATGTCATTAAAGTTTTTGGTTTTTAAATTAAGGGTTTTTTAAAGTTATAGTTAAATTGGAAATGTCAGAATTAAGGTTGTCTGAGTAAACTTAATTTGTCTCCTTTGGGCAAATACATTATGATAGTCTTTAATTACATGATTACATACTATTTTTTCCACATAACCCCAAGCTTTTTCAGTGCATGAGGTGGGCCTGCTCTGGGGATTCATCAGGGTACTGTTGAAAAGTAGGCTGTTGTCTGTAGGACCTTGCCTCTTTTATTGCACAAGTTGGAAAGTGTGTAGTGAATGAGGCAGAACACTGTGATAACAGAAAAAGGACATTCTCATGGTGAAGGCAGTTGAATGCTGCCCAGGGAACTGTATTCTATCTCTGCCTCCACCACAGAATTCTTACGTAATTCTGGGCAAGTCACGTAAACCAACATTTTCACAGTTTGTCACTGTGTTCCTCATTTTCTGAAAACTCTGTTTGAGGCATGTAGGGGTATGATTTACGTAAGTGCTGAGTACCCATATCTGCAACAGAGGTCAGTGTAAGCTTTGCTTTGAACATGTAAAATGCTAGAAAATGCTAGGTATCAGCAATCAGGCCCTAGATTTTTTAAACGGAACATCCCAAATGAATTGACATTTCTGACAGTGGTAGCTCTACTCTCTGCATATCAATTTACCATCTGTAAAATGGGATTAATCATATCACCTCACCTTCCAGAGTGTTCTGAAGATAAATTCAGTAATGCTTGTCAAAGAACTAAGATACCATGATAATAGCACCAGAGAAAAGCCTATGAAGGATTTACTAACTCTGTATTTGGCACATAGTTTGTATGACACACACGGGGGGAGGGGGAGCTGAAACAATTTGTATAGTGGGGGTTCTGAGAGCCATTCAACTAAACTGTAAATCCTTTACTTGATGGAAACCACTTTAGACTTAAGAGTGCTAGGGATGTGGCAGCACCCCCCTAATTTCAGTACCTATGCACATGGCCATAAGGGGGGGACCTGGGGCCAGGGCCAACCCCTCCTACTGCAAGCCCTATCTTCCACTCCTCCCCTGAGCCCTGGCCCTGTTGTCCCGCACCTCACCCCAGGGTGGCAGGAGCCAAAGTGGCCCAGCAGCCTGCTCTGTTCTGCCCTGCCTCACTGCACCATTCTCCAGGTCCAATGCACAATTGCATCTCCACAGCAGTGGGATGCCAAGTGCTCTGATCTGGGGTGCTCTGCTTCTTGCTGCCACAGAGAAGCCAAAAGCAGCAGGTTGGGAGAGATCAGTGGGGCGGGGCAAGGTGGGGTGGAGCAGAGCAGGATACCAGGCCGCTCTGGGTCTCCCCATCCTTGTGAGTATGTGTGTGGGGGTGTGACCCCTGCTGCTGGTGCATCAGGTCCCTGGCCCCAGATAATCCCAGGGGTCCCATCCTATGGACGGTTGGTGCAGCCGCTGTGGGGTACCCAAAAGTGATGGGCTTGAGGTGGCCACCCTGAATCAGCCTATGGACAGCTCTGCCTATTCATACACTAAACCAATAGTGGGCAATAACTAGCTCTCAGGTTGGACACAGTTCAATGGCTTTAGCTTCTGGCAGGCTGCCAGATGCTTTATTTACCTGAGTGTCCACAGGTCTGGCCATCCACAGCTTCCGTTGGCTGCAGTTCACCGTTTCCGGCCAATGGGAGCTGCAGGAAGTGGCATGCAAACAGTAAACAATGCCTGGGACTACACACTGAATGACAAGGTTAAAAAGAAATATTGAATAGCTACCCATTCACTAAGCTACACGCACTGAGGCAGGAAGGGGCCAGTGGTGGAAAAAATATGTGACATGTAATTAAAGACTGTATCATAATTAATACACATAAGAGAGTGGCTGAATTAGGGTGTCACAGACAACCTTAAGCATGGCATTTCATACCTTACGAATGCTTGACTTTGCAACAGGAATATTCTGTAAATGGAGTATTTTAAATAATCAGGCAAATATTCCTTAGCACCTTGTGTAAAACCACTACATAAGTCAAACAAGCTCCAACAACTTCCCACATTTGAATCTTGCTAACCCTTAATTTGCATGCAATGCCACCAACAGCAATACTCACTCTGGACTCACTCCTGTTGATCCTCTTCACAAAATAAAAGTGGCAGCTTCTGTGAAGGGGAAGTGTTGCAGTGAGCTACATGTGAGCACTGAGCAGAACAATGCTAGGAGTAAGCAGCTGAACCTTAGAAGGAATCTCCATTGAATTAAAATACAATAGGAGAGGCTAATTCAATTAGCAACTGATGCCTGTTGCTTGAACAAACCTCACTGAGGTTTGCAAAGACAGGAAATACAGAGCCAATGAGCAGCTTGTCAAAAAGAAAAATAGAAATATCTCAGGCTTATTTAGTTATCTAGAAATCCTTACTTGATTTTCTAGTTTTCTGGCATTATTCTCTGTGTCCCTATAACCTTTCCTCCCTTCCCTGTTCCATATCTTCCTTCCACAGGTAAAAGACGCTACTATTTCTAGAAATTTGCCTGTATTTCCAGGTTGGCCCTTTTTCCTATTCCTCTATGCCAGGGCTACTCAACACGCGGCCCGTGGGCTGCATGCGGCCTGCAGCCCATTTGTCTGTGGCCCACGGTTCAGTTTGGATTTATGTGGGGCTCAACACATGACTCACGGGTGGGAGCCAAAACAAAAAAGTAGTCAATATAATGGTCTTCTGTTGATATGAGTTTTAGTAGTTAAATTGCTGGATTGTCACTGCTTATTAAAAATGCTGTCATATGGGTAGAAATTGAGTAAATATTGCATTTTATTAATGTCAGGAGAACTGACTTAAATGGGGCCAGTGTGTTGTGTAGTCTTCCCTTAATCTTCGTATTCATGCCTGTCAGTGAGAAAGAATCTATTTGCATATATTTGCATATATATTTGCATGTATATGCAACCACACTTAAGTTGGAGCCCTCGGCATGTGCTGTGACTATCATGATGGCCCCCAGGGCATACAAAGTTGAGTAGCTGTGCTCTGTGCCTAGGAGCATCCAGTTCAGATGGTTGGCCATTACCTCAGGAATACTTACTGCAATGAGTCACATACAGTCTTGAATTTGGTACTTCCAACTTCCTGCCACTGGTACACCTCATTAAAAAAGAGGTGTATCAGGCCTCTCTCTAATATTTCAAAGAACAGTTGATTATAATAGTAAACCCATTTTTCACATTAGAAAACTTTGTCAGAAGGAGACCATATTCCAATGCTCCCTCTTGGTAGCAATGAGGAAAAAATGAGTCAAACATCAGATCATTAGATCTGATCATTTTTGTTGTCTATAAAAAGATTTGCAATAGTGAGATGGGATGCTTTATATACGGTAATAGATTTTGGGAAAGGTTATTATCGCAAAAAAAAAGAGGAAAATCATTCTCAGTGCTGTACAAATGATTGATCTGATCATTTTAAGAATGCTTGCCTCTTTTACATAAACCAGTTTTCTTTACCATAGTAGTGAAAACAATTGTACTTATCTCATGTCAAAGTTTATGTTGTGTATTTAAAGGCTTTGTTATCGTTAACAGCAAAAGTTAAATTATCATAGAATATTGTCTCAGTAGTCAAATTCTTTTTTAAAATATTGAAGCCATTCTTGTCAGTACCCCTTGTCATTAGCTGGTAAATCACTAATTTATTTCTATTAGATTTTATATAGTTTGCAGCAATTAAGAAGAAAAGCATAATTGCTGACAAACCCAGGGCACTATTTAAATCACTTCCTTGTTGACAACATATTTCTCCTTCCTAAAACTGAATGTCACTGAAATCTGATTTGTGCAGAACCCTTGTGGACTCATCATTCGAATGTACTGCACCTGTCACCTGTGTGCTAGCATTCTGCTAAGGATCAATTTACATAACCTCATTTAATGGTTCATAAATCATACCCATTAAGCCCAGCTAACAGGAACCAAGGGTTCTAATTTATGCTGCCTTTCATAGCAGAAAATTGGGAGGCTGGAGCCTGTGGATAAAGAACCCAGGTCTTGCCTTTGATTGTTGATTGTGATGGTAAATGTATGGATGATGAGAACAGATTTTCACTTTATTGATTTCCTGCCAAAGCACAGCATGCTTTATTGTGAAAGGGGGCCTTTTGGCAGCAGTGCTAAAAGTGGCAGTTGTTTAGGAGCCCTTTGCCAAGATGACATCTAAGACAATACAGAGTGGTAAATACTAAAATAATATCAAGCTGAAATGATAATTTTTCCTCTTTTTTTAAAAAAAAGAAACTCCCAAAAAGGTTCATAAAATCAGTGATATTTTCTCCCAAAATGCACCTCACTAATTGATAAGAAGCTATGTAATTACTCTGAGGTATTAAATTAAAAAAACCCAACATTTCTTAAATTCTTTATTCTATTATAAATTATTCATGATATCTCACTCAAAGTCATGCAGATGTTTGAAACCCACTAGAGAATGACAGTTCAACCGGAGTTGTGTGTTGGGTCTGTCTTGATCTTTATATTCTTTTTCTTCCTGATTTTTTTTAAAATGCCTAGAAACATCTTTTTTTCTTTCTATTTTACTTTACATCTTTAGGCCATACTTTCAGGCATGTAACTCAGTGTAGTTCTTTCCCCCAGATGTCCTTCTTCCACAAGGGTTTGGACTGAGTCTCAAAATACCAAAAATGATCATAGGATCACTTTCCAGATGGAGGAACTGTATTGGTGTGCTTCCATGACCTCTTGCCAAAAAGTGCATATTGCCTGCTGTCATTTCAGTTTATTGTGTAATTCTCTGCTAAACATGGGTGACTTCCAGAAAAACAGTACATTTTACTTTTTGTTTTCTTTGGACAGCATTATCAGAAAGGCAACATTTAAGCAATGATCCTGCAAACATTCCTGTAGGTGAGTAACTTTGCTGGCTTATGGGCATAGTTTGCATTGTAGACCTGTGCTAATAGCAATGCTCCTACTAATTTTATAAAGATGCATGTAGTCTGTGCTGGTTTTTCATATATGCTTTAGGGATTAAGGTCTTGATCCTGTAAGGTTCTTGCCATAATCCAGCAAAGCATTTTAGCATACAGAAGAACCTCAGAGTTAAAAACTGACCAGTCAGCCAAAGACCTAATTTAGTACCAGAAGTACACAATCAGGCAGCAGCAGAGACCTAAAAGAAAAAGGGGGGGGGGGGGGGGGAGAAGCAAACCACCAAACAAACAAAAGTCCAAACCCTTGAATAGCGCAGTTTTGTGGTAAGGGTAAACTACTAAAAAATATAAAGGGAAGTTTAAAAAAAAAGATTTGACAAGGTAAGGAAACTGTTTCTGTGCTTGTTTCATTTAAATACAAATAGTTAAAAGTAGAATTTTTCTTCTGTATAGTAGTTTCAAAGGTGTTTTAAGTAAATGTTTAGTTGTAAACTTTTGAAAGAACATCCATAATATTTTGTACAGTTACAAATATTTCAGAGTTAACCTCCATTCCCCGGTTCTACTGCCTGAATAACTTTAAGCATGTGAGTAGTCTCTTTGATATAAAAAGGACTACTTGGAGAGGAAGACTGGCTTGGTGGTTAGGATGCCTACCCCTAGCATAGGGGAATGTGTGTAGCCATGATGGTGGGAGGGGCTAACTACCATAAGTGCATACCCATGCAATGGTAGGTTAATAGGGTTCAAAAAAGGGCTAGATAAATTCATGGAGGTGAGGTCCATCAATGGCTGTTAGCCAGGATGGGTAGGAATAGTGTCCCTAGGCCTTTGTTTCTCTGGAGGTGGATGACAGTGGAAGGATTACGTGACGATTACCTGTTGTGATCCCTCCCTCTGGGGCATCTGGTATTGGCCACTGTTGGCAGACAGGATACTGGGCTAGATGGACCTTTGGTCTGACCCAATATAGCCTTTCTTATGTTCTTGGGGCAGCTAGTCCCGCACAGGTCTATAGCTATACTCTAGTTTAAGCGCAGGAACTTGATCATATGGCACTCAAACTTGGGAATCACACCCCCAGTGTGAAGAGTAAATGTACCTCTGTGTTTCTGTACCTCAGTTCCCCATATGTAAAATGGACACAAAAGTACTGGTTGTGAGGCTAAATACATACATTAAACTATGATGAAGTGCCCAGATGCAGTGGGGGCCACATAAGGGTCTTAGACGGATGTGCTCAGGGCTACTGGAACAATTTCTGTATTGGAGGTTCTGAGAGTCTTTGAACCAAATTGTGACCCCATATTTGATGGAAAACACTTTAACCAGGAGGTGTGGAAACAGCCTCAGCACCTCAAGTTCCATCCCCCGGCTTTAGGCACTTTTCTATACTGAGGCCAGAGTGTTCGTTCCTTTGTAGGGCTGAGCCCTAACTTAGTTTCTCAACTTCATGGACTTCTGTAGCACTGTCTACAGATGGGAAATGTCAGGGACATTTTTTCATGCAGTTGTGCTAATACTCCTCAGATCTGAGCTGTAACATCCCTGCTGTTCAAATGATTGGCCACGGCTAAACAGAAACTGCCAATGCTATTGAAGTGTGTGACAGTTTTGTAATGAGAAACTGCAAGGCGATACCTTGCTCATTTTCACTTGTGACATACATAATATTTCACTCCAAGAGTCCAGGGGAGAAGAATTTTAGGTGGAGGTGTCAATAAGCTCAAGATCTGCTATACTTAAAAAGGATTGACTATTGAATTTGTATCTTGTGTAAAGATTGAAGTTTCTGTTAAATCAAAGTAACCCCCTGCAACACAAAACCTCATTATGATTGATAATAAAAATTAATTACAAAATTAGTGCTATGTGTTATTTGTGAGCACTCAAATTGTGCTAAGTGCTTCATGAAAACAAGGAAAGACAAACATTCTCTTTGGGAATGTCTACACTTCAAGCTAGAGATGTAATTTCCAGTTCAGATAGAGATACATGCATGAACTAGTGTGCTAAAAATGGAAGTGTCCCTCTGGGCATGGGCAGCAAAATGGGCTAGTTGCCCTTGTACCTTAGGTTCGATACAGTATTATACTCACAGGGTATGTCTACACTGCAGAGTTTTTCTCGAAAAACGACCATTTTCCCAGAAAAATTACACTTACGTCCACATTGCTATTGCGTTCTTTTGACAGAAAGTTGAAAGAATGGAGGGTTTTTCCCAACAGCCGTAAACCTCTTTCTATGAGGAAGAAGCCTTTTTCCGAAAAAACTTTTTTGGAAAAATGCGTGTGTGGATGTGTTTTTTCGAAAGAAGAGGCCTCCAGGAAAAAGAACAGGTGCCATGGTGGCCACTCTGGTCATGATAATCACAACTGAAATGCAAGATAGTGTCCAATCAATGTGGACACTATATTTTGAAAAAGCACATCGCTTTTTCATTGCACTTTTGCTGTGTAAACGCTTTCTTTCAAAAAAAGTTTTTCCGGAAGATCTCTTCTGGAAAAGCTTCTTCTGAAAGAAGCCTGCAGTCTAGACATAGCCACAGTGGCTATGTCTAGACTGGCATGATTTTGCGGAAATATTTTTAACAAAAAAGTTTTTCCATTAAAAGTATTTCCGCAAAAGAGCATCTAGATTGGCAAGGATGCTTTTGCGCAAAAAGTGCTTTTGCGCAAAAGCATCCGTGCCAATCTAGATGTGCTTTTGTGCAAGAAAGCTCCGATGGCCATTTTAGCCATCTGGCTTTCTTGCGCAAAAAATTAAGGTTCCTGTCTACACAGGCCCTCTTGCGCAAGTATTCTTGCACAAGAGGGCTTATCCCTGAGCGGGAGCATAAAAGTATTTGTGCAAGAAGCACTGATTTTGTATATTACAAAGTCAGTGCTTTTGCACAAATTCAAGCGGCCAGTGTAGACAGCTGGCAAGTTTTTGTGCAAAAGCAGTTGCTTTTGCTTTTGTGCAAAATCTTCCCAGTCTAGACACACACAGTGTGTAAAGTGGCATGGCATCACTAAAATCAGTGGAGCTATATTGACTTATGGTTTGGCCCAGTGACCCTAAGTAGGACTACTCACAGAATAAAATCTAGGACCCACTGAAGTTAATGTAAGTTCTGTCATTGACTTAAGTAGTGTCAGGGTTTCACTTCCCTATTGTTCCATTTAGCCTCTATGACTTCAGTGGAGCTACGCACAGTGCAGAAGATTAAACTTTGCAAGTACGATCCTGGAAGCTGCTTTGCGTAGGACCCATGTACCTAGGCATAGATCCATTAAAGCCAGACAGTGTTAACAAAACTCGAGTTAATAATTTACACAAAACAAAAAACAAATTAAATAGAACCACCAAATTATGTGTATGCCTTTCTGAGTTGCCATGTATGTATCTTAAGAATAGTGGTAGAAATGTAGCCATGTTAGTCTGGTGCAGCTGAAACAAAAAACAGGAGTCCTGTTTTATGTATCTTAACTTTTCCCTTCCCCTGACCTGAACCTATGTCCCAGTCTGGCCAGCTATTCTATGGAGATCCAAGTTCAGAGATGATACATGTCAAGGTAATAAACAGAAGGCTGGGGAGAGAGAAAGATGGTGTAGAATAAAGCCTATAATAATGAATGTGGGTGGTAATTTGTTGTGTTATATAACTTGATAATTCTATTAAATTAATGAATTTTGTTTCTTGTTAATATTCACTTGCTTATGTTTAGTGACATTCCCATTGACTTCAGTTCACAATGAGAAAAGAAGTTGACCATGTAAGTTTTGTGGTATCTGAGCCTGCAGGCTGTTCCAGAAGGAGAAACCTGAAAGCTTTTGAAGTTGGTGTAGTGATCCTGTGTGCTCATTCCTTGTTACACGCCAATGAATTAATTAATATTGTTTCTCCTCTTTTACATATGGGGAAACTGATTGAGACTTCCGTAAAGCCAACCTGGAATTTAATTTGAGAACTAGAATTAGAAATCAGTAGTTACTGGTGTTCAGTTCAGTCCAGGACTTGCCTTATAGTGGTATTCCAGGAGTAATTTAATTGAAATTAATGGAGTTACACAGTGTAAAAGCAGCAAGGAGTCCTCTGGCACCTTTTAGGCTTTAAGGTGCCACGGGACTCCTTGTTGTTTTTACAGATACAGACTAACCCAGCTAACCCTCTGACAAACGTAAAACTAATGTGAGATTAGAACAAAGAAACTCTGCTGGTAGACTACACTACGGCTGTGTCTAGACTGCATCCCTTTTCCGTAAAAGGGATGCAAATTAGATACATTGCAATTGCAAATGAAGCGGGGATTTAAATCCCCCCCGCTTCATTTGCATAAACATGGCTGCCGCTTTTTTCCGGCTCGGGGCTTTGCCGGAAAAAAGCGCCAGTCTAGGCGGGGATCTTTCGGAAAATAAAGCCTTTTCCGAAAGATCCCTTATTCCTCTTAAAAAAAGGAATAAAGAATCTTTCGGAAAAGGCTTTATTTTCTGAAAGATCCCCGTCTAGACTGGCGCTTTTTTCCATCAAAGCCCCGAGCTGGAAAAAAGCGGCAGCCATGTTTATGCAAATGAAGCAGGGGGGATTTAAATCCCCGCTTCATTTGCAATTGCGATGTATCTAATTTGCATCCCTTTTACGGAAAAGGGATGCAGTCTAGACAGCCTACATGTTTAGAAGAGTGAAAAGTCCAGTGCACTCAATATTTTAAGCATTTTAAAATAGTGAATAAGTAAAGCTGATAGTCTAATGTTTTGAAGAGTGGGGCAGGGCTAAAATATAATGTCTGATTCTGATGTCACACAAGCTTTTACACTGACATCGCTTCAATAGAATTACTTCTGATGAAGTGAGATTAGAATTGTGTACTGTACCTGCAAAATTCTGGACATAAATATGCCTTTTGAATCATAGTCATATGTGTATGTTTCTCTGTTACTTGATGGGACAGGTCCATGGACTGATGGTTTAAGAATGTGAAAATCTCTCTGTAAATGCAAAATTCTAGATAAATCTTGAATTAAAAGGGTAGAATCCATATGTACTCTCATCTGGTTTTGCTTGGGATAATCATTAAATAACAACAAAATATTTCTCATGTATTCCATAAGGAAAACATGTCCAGGAGAGTCAAAAGTTGGCAATAAACTTGCTAAATTTATTAGTCCCTCATTAGATTTTGAAATGAAAATCATAACAAAAGATACCAATACTGATACAGTTGATTAGTTTGAAAGAAAGAGACTAAACAGAAGGGCTACGTCTAGACTGGCATGATTTTCCGCAAATGTTTTTAACCGAAAAGTTTTTCCATTAAAAGCATTTGCGGAAAAGAGTGTCTAGATTGGCACAGACACTTTTCCACAAAAGCACTTTTTGAAGAAAAGCATCCGTGCCAATCTAGACGCGGTTTTGCGCAAGAAAGCCCCGATCGCCATTTTCGCGATCGGGGCTTTTTTGCGCAAAACAATACCACATTGTCTACACTGGCCCTCTTGCGCAAAAGCATTTGTGCAAGAGGGCTTTTGCCCAAACGGGAGAAGCATAGCATTTCTGCAAGAACACTGACAATCTTACATGAGATCGTCAGTGTTCTTGTGGAAATTCAAGCGGCCAGTGTAGACAGCTGGCAAGTTTTTCCGCAAAAGCAGTTGCTTTTGCGGAAAAACTTGCCAGTCTAGATGCCGCCAAGAAGAAATAGATATTTTCAGTTCACAACAAAAATAGCACACTTAATTCTTTTTAAGTCTCTTTCTTGGGATGTGTCTACACAGCAGGTATAGTGTCAAATTAAGCTACACAACTTCAGCTATAGTGTCAAATTAAGCTACACAACTTCAGCTACGTTAATTGCGTCGCTTATGTCGAAATAGCTTAACTCAACTTTAGGTGCTGTCTACATAGGAAGAAGTTGAGAGAATAACACTCTTCCTTTGACTTCCCTTACTCCTCGTGAAATTAGGGTTACCATGAGTTGGAGTAAGAAATCCTACAGCTCACCATTCTTTTGAAATAAAAGCTTGTAGTATAGACATGTTCTTTGTTATTTCGGAATAAAGTCTTTTATTCTGAAATAATGCTTCTGGGTAGACGTACCCTTGGAGATCTTTCCATTCCGTTCCATTGGAGATGCTAATTTAGCTCACCATTATGTGAGAAATGTTGGAGAGATTTAGTTTTTAAAAATGGTGTGGATTTTTCCCTAATTTCTTCAGTTTCTTTAGATGTTTCTGGGATTTCCCCTCTGAAGTCTGTAAATAATTATATTCCCATGCAACAGTTTTATTCCAAAACCAGGCTGATGGAAACAGTGAGAGAATAATACATCCATAAAGTATTTCATTCTTTCTCAGCTAACAGGAGAGAGATATCAATTAGATTTTTTTTCAGATATGTTTGGTTGAGGGAATTGAAAAACATTTTCATATTAAAAACAAGTCAAGTTTAAATGAAATAATAAACTCCATTGAGAGCCACATTTACAAAGTGGTGTCAGATTTTTGTAAATGTAAGTCTGCATTTGCTTATGCAGACAAGTAGTTAGATGTTTAACTATTCATACAAACTGTTTAACAGCTACAGAAATGCTGGGTTTTGCATGGGCTAACTTGTGGGAGCAAATTAAGTTCCTGATCCTGAGGAATTCTGAGCATCTGCAACTACAATTGACTTCTAATATCTCTTAATAACTAATCCTTAAAGAATAGGGTTGAAAATCTGACCCAGATAATTCAGTTAGAATCCTGCCCCACACCTTCCTCTCCCCTCCCCTCAAAAAACAAAAGAAAAAATAAATTTAAAATTAACTTGACTGATTTTAAGTGCTGTTAGTACAGTGCCTATCATTCCTTTTAGATCCATATAAAACTGTTTTCATGAGAACTACAGTATCAATATTGATAATAGTATATGTTGATGATGACATTTCCACTTTATATGCCCACTTTCTTTAGTTGAATTTGTGATTTGTATGTTATTTCACATTTGAAAAGATTTTAATTCAGCTAATTCAGCAGCAGTGAAAGTGCATGAGAAACCAGGCTATCAAGGGCCATATTCATCCTCAGTATAACTAAAATTATAACTACAAGAACTAGACCAGAAATAAATCTGGCCCAGATGTGATTCTTCCATTTAAATTTAATCAATTCAGTTTCATTTCAATGGCTTTATATGACACATTAAATACGGCACAATTCTTCTGCTGAAATTATATTAATTGCTTTGTAGGCAAATCTCAGTTGAACATATATAGAATCTCTTCTCCTTTAAAATAACTAATGTGATAGTAACTTTATTTTAGGCCTTGTGCTGTTTAGGTTTTACTAATATTTAATCCAATTTGTATATAAAATCTGCAGTTAAAAGACACATGTATGGCATACATTCAGAGATTCCAAAGCCAGAGGGACCCTTGTGATCATCTTATCATAGAATAATAGGACTGGAAGGGACCTCAAGAGGTCATCGAGTCCAGCCCCCCGCCCTCAAGGCAGGACCAAGCTCCGTCTACACAATCCCTGACAGATGTCTATCTAACCTGTTCTTAAATATCTCCAGAGAGGGAGATTCTACCACCTCCCTTGGAAATTTATTCCAATATTTGACCACCCTGACAGTTAGGAATTTTTTCCTAATGTCCAATCTAAACCTCCCCTGCTGCACTTTAAGCCCATCTTGTCGACCTCTTGTAGAACACAAGCCATAGAACTTCACCAAACTAATTCCTAGATGATATCTAAAACCAAATACTCTTGATTTATAAATTGCCAGTGATGGAGAATCCACCACTCTTCTTGATAAAATGTTCCAATGGTTAATTGCTCTTATTGTTAAAAACTTACTCCTGATTTCCAGTATGAATTTATCTAGCCTCAGCTTCCAGCCACTGGGTTGTATTATATATTTCTCAGCTAGATTGAAGAGTGAATAATCAAACATGTATTCCCCCTATAGATACTTCAGGACAGTAAAATAAAGCCACCCCCATCCTTCTCTTTGTTAAACTAAATTGATCAAACCCTTTGAGTGGTGGGTAACTTCTGGTCTGTGGGCCACATGTGGCCCACTGACGTTCTGCCTGCAGCCTGTGAACCCCCAGATTTCCCTCCTCCCCCATATGCTTCTCACACACTGGAGCCAAGCACTTCCTTGCTTCTCCCTTGCTCTCTTAGAACTTTTGGAGTGCCATGAATCTGCAGATTCCTGCTTTGTCTCTGCTCCTCTCTAGGTTTGCCAGGTGTTCAGTTTTGAACTGGACAGTCCAGTATTTGAGTTTTCTGTTCGGGAAACAAAATGAGAAAATATAAATGTCCAGTATTTTCTAAATAAGATGTAATGAAGATTATGATGCAATGTTAAGTGTGTCCAGTATTTTTGTTGAAACTGTCTGGCAACCCTACTCCTCTCCCGCCCTCCCACAGCTGGAATTCTGTGAATCGGGTGTTCATGGCATTTCAGCTCTGGAATGGATTTGTGGTACTCCAAAAGTACTGGGAAGGCAGGGAAGGAGCAGGTAAGTACAGGGTTCCAGTGTCCCAGTGTGTAAGGGGATGTGGAGGGAGGGGGACAGAGAGGTGGGTGCACAGGCTGCATGTGGCCCACTGAGATAGAGGGCCATTCATGTGGCCCACTTACTAACTGTTGTTGCCTTTCGCTGACTTGAGCCTATCACTATAAAGCCGGGCTACTCAACACGCGGCCCGTGGGCCATATGCGGCCTGTAGCCTGTTTGCACCTTGCGGGTGGGAGCCAAAACAAAAAATTAGTCAATATAATGGTCTTCTGTTGATATGTATTTTAGTCGTTAATTTCCTGGACTGTCATTGCTTATTAAAAGTGCTGTCATATGGGTAGAAATCAGGTAAATATTGCATTTTTTTAATAACAGCAGAACTGACTTAAATGGGGCCTGTGTGTTGTGTAGTCTTGCCTTAATCTTTGTATTCATACCCATCAGTGTGAAAGAAGCTATCTGCATATATTTGTATATATATTGCATATATATGCAACCACACTTAAATTGGGACCATTGGCATGTCCTATGCTCTGGCAAAGCCTCAGAAGCGCGGGACCCCGCTGCAGCTGCGGCTTTCCTCCCGGTGCCCCTGGTCTGCTGGGGACCATCTCCAGCAGACCAGGGACACCGGGAGCAAAGCCGCAGCCGCGGCGGGTCCCGCGCCAGAACAAAGCCTCAGAGGCGCGGCACCCCGCCGCTGCGGCTTTGCTCCCCTGTCCCTGGTCTGCTGGGGGAGAAGGGGGTGCAGCTAGTGTGCCCCCCCCCCAGCAGACCAGGCTTTTGTTGTGGACCCTGGGGCAGAGCAGCTGGGGCGCTGTCGGTTGGTCCCGCAGCACCGCTCTCGGCACTACTGGACCAACCCGGCAGCACCCCAGCTGCTCTGCCCCAGGCGTCCTGATTCAGCCGCTGCTGGTCAGTTTCATCAGCGGCTGAATCAGGATGCCTGTGGCAGAGCAGCTGGGGTGCTGCTGGGTTGGTCCAGTAGCACCGAGGAGCAGCGCTACTGGAGCAACCCAGTAGCACCCCAGCTGCTCTGTCCCAGGCGTCCCCAAGTCAGCCGCTGCTGAAACTGACCAGCGCTGACTACAGGAAGCCCGAGACACGGTTGCTCCGCCCCGGGCTTCCTGGAATCAGCCGCTGATCAGTTTCAGCAGCAGCTGACTTGGGGACTTGGAGTTCTTAAGTTGAATCTGTATGTAAGTCAGAACTGGCGGTCAGTTTCAGCAGCGGCTGAATCTGGATGCCAGTTCCGACTTACATACAGATTCAACATAAGAACAAACCTACAGTCCCTATCTTGTACGTAACCCGGGGACTGCCTGTATAGTTACATTTTGAAACCCCATCAGTTAGTCAGTTTTAATCCATTTAGTGTGTCATGTAAATTTTGTATTGTTATAATTTTTTAAGAAAAATGTCATGAGATTACAAGTCAAACACCTTATAGAAATGTAAGTGTATTACATCAACACTATTATCTTTATCAACCAAACCTATAATTTCATCAAAGAAAAATATCAGATAAATTTAATGGGCTGTCAATGTCAAATGAACAGATATATACTTACCTGAAACATTTCATTAACCCCTTTTAAAACTTGGCACAATGGTAACTTTATTCTATCTTCTGGAATTTTCACAAATTCTAAGACATAGTGGAAATCAATATTAACAGTTCAGTGAACTCCTCAGCCCACTCTTTTAAGTCTATTAAGGTATGTCTACACTACCCCACTAGTTCGAACTAGCAGGGGTAATGTAGTCATCCGCACTTGCAAATGAAGCCCGGGATTTGAATTTCCCGGGCTTCATTTGCATGAAGCCGGCCGGCGCCATTTTTAAATCCGGCTAGTTCGGACTGGGTGCCGCGCGGCTACACACGGCACAGACTAGCTAGTTTGGATTAGGCTTCCATGAGGTGTACAGCTAGTTTGGATTAGGCTTCCACGAGGTGTACAGCTAGTTCGGATTAGGAAGCCTAATCCGAACTAGCTAGTCCGTGCCGCGGGTAGCCGCGCGGCACGGAGTCCGAATTAGCCGGCATTTAAAAATGGCGTCGGCTGGCTTCATGCAAATGAAGCCCGGGAAATTCAAATCCCGGGCTTCATTTGCAAGTGCGGATGACTACATTACCCTCGCTAGTTCGAACTAGCGGGGTAGTGTAGACATACCTTTAGATGCAAGTTATCTGACTTGCTGTTTTAAAAATGTTTAACTTTAGTAGATGCTTTTCATCAACTTCCTGAGATATTAGTGGAATGGAAAGCATGTTTAGCGTGTGTGTGTGTGTAACTAAAATTACATTATTACTCCTGATTGACACTGGTATTAGTTTGAGAAGTATCTGTGCTTCATTCTTTTGCAGATATATGTTTGTGCTTGTGAAGTAGAAGGTACAGATTTCCATGTCATTATATATGAAATCTTGGCAATTCATTCTGATATATTTGATTAATTATGAGTATTTATTTATATATGGTATGTATAAAATTTGAAATGTTTAGTTTGATTTATTTAAAAGCCTGTAAGTTTCTCTAATAACAAAAATGGCAAGTGCTTAAAAAGTCTAAAAATTCATATTAATTTGTGGATCATAATGGAATCTTAACACTAAAATATAAATGAAATAATTATAATTATTAGTCTGAAGTTAACAAGAACTCTTTTTTAGCTGTTGGTGGTTTCCAAGAAACAGGCTTATTCTGAGAGAATAATTATTCCACTGTTTTTCATTCAGAGTTTTCCAAGAACTATGCAAACATTAATGAATGAAATTAATGTGAATGTAATTTACTGTAACTACATCTATAGTTTCTTTTTCTTTTCTTTTTCTTTGCAAAGAGATACTAGCGTCCAAGCCTATATGCTCCACATCACCCATCTACTTCAACATCATTATATGCCAAGAAGGTTCTCTCCTCATCAGGTCAGTAATTGAGTATATTAATCTGTAAAATGGGAATATTATTTGTTCACCTTCCTGTTCATTCTGAGTTTCCATTTTCCTTGGCCTAATCCTATTTATCTTCTTCTGCCAAATCAACAGCTTCAGTGACTGCCCTATATATTGGAGAGAGGCAGACTGGCTCTTTTGTGACTAATATTGCTGTGGACTATACATTAGGCCCCTGATCTTGTGAACATGTTTGCATATGTTTAATTTTAAACATATGACTAGTCGTCCCACTGACTTGTATGGAGCTACTTGCATGCTTAATATTAAACATGTTGACAGAATCCCTTTGTCCACTAATAGTTTAAATTGCTGACATTCTTAATTTTTTATAAAAGAGACTCTTGGGTTGCATCTAGACTGGCATGATTTTGCGCAAATACTTTGAGCAAAAAAAATTGCTTTTGCGCAAAAGCATCCGTGCCAGTGTAGACGCTCTCTTGCGCAAGAAAGCTCCGATGGCCATTTTATCCATCGGGCTTTCTTGCGCAAGAAATTAACGTGGCTTTCTACACTGGCTCTCTTGCGCAAGAATACTTGTGCAAGAGGGCTTATCCCTTAGCAGGGGCGTCGGAATATTTGTGCAAGAACCACTGATTTTGTACAGTACAAAGTCAGTGTTCTTGCGCAAATACTCGCGGCCAGTGTAGACAGGCGGAAAAATTTTGCGCAAAAGCACTTGCTTTTGCGCAAAACCTTGCCAGTCTAGACGTAGCCTTGCATACTACATGAAGCTCAGCAGTTAGTGCTCACTTCCTTTTTTTTTTTTTTTTCTTTTCCTGAAAAGGGTTTTAAAATGTAAGACAAATATTTTAGCGGTATGTGTGTTAGTCATAAAATATTGATCCAAAGTTCTAGGCTATTTTCTTCTCAGAAAAGCTCATATATGCATACTGCTACTCTTAAATACTATTCCTTAAATCATTCTTGTCTGTAGAATAGATATTGAACCATCTCTTGTGGTTGTTTTTTTCTAATGAGCAACAGTTTACTTTCTAGCAACCGCCAAACACTATGAAAATGGTTTCATTTACTTCCAGAATTTGCCAAAAACAGATGATGACTGAAACTGGTAATGACTATTTTCTATTCTCTATCCCCAAGTAATTGACCATTAATTATAATATCAATAGGCTGTAGATAAGTAAAGCAGACACATGTTAGGGCTACATTTCATTTGTAACTGTTTTGTATATATCATAAATCTCTAATATTGGGCTATTGTCACACATGATGAATTATTGTAAGCATGTCAGCACATAGTGGAAGTCAAGTACATTCAAATACTACTCAGTCAGAATTGAATTTGGCATGATAGTCTCATAAAAAGGGACTCAATTGAGAGTTTCCACTTGCCTGCTCTAAACTTGTCACTTGTAGGTGCTAAAGAGCTTGTTGTGTTGGTTTAATTAGTCAACAAATCGGTCCTTACTTGATTGCGTGGTCGTATCACATATGTTAACACTTCAGTGTTTGATGGAGATATTAACAAGTGACAAGAGTCTCTTGGTCTATGGACTTTAAAGAAGAGAAGCTCTTCTATATTATTTCATTTGGCCCTGCCAATATTTATTAGATCATGCAGCCTGTAGGCTGCCAGCAAAAGAAAGCCAGCACAAACATTTTTCAGGGTTATGCTCATCTGTATCCCAAAGAAAGGTCACTAAACAATCGATGGTAGAAGAGTATAAGTAAGATAAGTGTTTTCTACCACAGCTTACAAATTCATTATTTGATACAGTTTGCTGCAGACCTCCTTTGAGCTTTTTTCACTTAAAGATAATTTATGACAAGAACAGAGAGGTTCTTGAAAATGCTATAGCAACTGGAGCTGAATGATGCCACTCTGGCATTAGATGCATAGTCACCAGAGGCCAGTAAAAAGGAAGTTTGCATTTGTATGAAGAACTGTATTAGTTAAGCATTCATCAGTGTTGGATAAAATATTCATATTAATTGTCAGTGGAAGATTAAACAAAAAAACTTCAATAATTAAAATGGCTTATTCCCAGGAAAGGGGGTGGGGTATGGAAAAAGTCGGTCCTCTGCAAGTTTGTAAAAGGGCTTGTCTATTCACTTTTTGTATAGCAGCAAACAAAAGAGGAGTGCATACTTTATAGTCTCCAGTTGTTTGGTCACCGTTTTGTTGTAGCTTTTATCTGTGCATTAACAGTAATCAAGCCTTTGAGCTATGGGCCATAATAAAGGGAAGTACATTGCATATAGAAAATCTCACTTATAATTTTTTACATGTCTTTTGCCTTGATGAACCATATAAAATATGTTAATAGTTTCCATAAATACTATTAGTCATGTATATTAAATAATGAGTGTGACAATGTGAGCAGAATCACAATCTATTTGTTTTTAATTGGAAAGGATCTCTGCCCATTACTGATAGTTTTCTAGGTAATTGTACTTCTCTTTGCAAAAGTAGAGGCTATAAATCTGGAAGAAGATGTGGGCAATTTCCCAATGAGAATGAATACTTTAATACAATTACAATCTCATTGCTACCGTCCTCATAAAAACCCAAATTGTGCTGCCTCTTTGGTTATGAATTTTCACCAAAAGCTCAAACTGAACTTCTTCTTTTCTTTCAATGCATAGGCCAATCTTCAAAAGAATGAGTTCATTCTCTAATAACTGTCTTGGATCATTGTCTGAATTTTTCTGACTGACTGTAGCACTGTTATTGTAAAGTTACTGCTGTAAGGAAATGCAGTAATTGCATAAAATCCAAATGTTTGAAATCAACTCTCTTGTAAATAGTTTCAAAAGTGTCTCCTAAACTACAGGGCCATTGTTGTTTGTGTAAGTTTCTTCATACATAATTGTGCATTCACAAGTGTATTTGCACACTCAAAATATCAGACTTAGGTGTACAAATTGCATTTTTTGAGTAAAATGAGATAAGGTAGTTATGCATGTACAAATTTGGGTGTTTTGCTCACAGGAAATTTAGCTGTGAAAAATTGTACCTGCAAGTTTGCCAGTTGAATTAAGGGCCCTTACTAATAGACATCTCTTTCACGCACACAAGTTCTCTTTCCCGCTCTCTCTTGCTCTCTCTCTCCCTCTCACACACAAACACTCGCGTGTAAACTTCAGTAAAAGCCAGTAGATTTGTTTACTGATACAAATTCAAACACAAAGGCATTTTTAAAACAGTTATGTTAGACTGTTCCCACAAGCTTTTATTTATCTGTGGTTCTAAAACATATTCTGTTTTTTAAGAACTATAGTCTGAATTACAGCTCAGTTCATTTGCAAACATCTAGGCTGTGTCTACACTGGCATGAATTTCCAGAATGCTTAAAACGGAATACTATTCCGTTTTCAGTTTTTCCGGAAAAGGAGCGTCTACATTGGCAGGCTGCTTTTCCGGAAAAGCCCTTTTTCCGGAAAAGCGTCTGTGGCCAATGTAGACGCGCTTTTCCGGAAAAGAGCCCCGATCGCCATTTTTGCGATCGGGACTTTTTTCCGGAAAAGACTACTGGGCTGTCTACGCTGGTCCTTTTCCGGAACAGTGTTCCGGAATAAGGACTTATGCCCGAGTGGGAGCAGAATAGTTTTTCTGGAATAGTGGCTGATTTTGTACAGTAGAGCATCGTTGCTTTTCCGGAAATTCAAGGGCCAGTGTAGACAGCTCGCAGCTTATTCCGGAAAAGCGGCTGATTTTTCGGAATAAGTGGCCCAGTGTAGACACAGCCCTAAAGGTTTTGTTGTGGCATTTATTTATATTGCAGCAGTGTTTAGGGCCCCTATGAAGAATCAGAGGCCTACTATGTTCGAAACTTTCCAATCATGAAAGAAAATAATTGCTCCTGCCTCAAAGAGAAGTTCATCTTTATGCTTTTCTTTTAAACCCAGTGTAATATTTGACTGTGTGTGCAATGCTATTTTATAAACACCCATTGCATTAGTGGATCTTGGCTGTATTTGAGACCTCAGTTGTAAGCCTTGTTCTGATAAGGATTTGTGTGCACATACCTCCCACCCCCCATCTTTTAGTGAATCTGCATATGATTCCAGTCCTTGCAGGGTACCTCCTAAGAGTTACTGAGTGCCCTTAATTCCCACAGATCTCCATGAGACTTAAAGGCATTCGGGCATTGCCTTAAGTGGGCAACTGACTATAAGCTGCCTTGAAGTTAACGAACCTTGACATTTGTGTCAGTGCAGCAAGTCTCCCTCTACGTCTGCTGAAATTTTTACTCTCAGCCAATTATTTCAAAATAACTTAAAAACCTTTGTAGTCCAAAAGTGTTCTTTTAGTATGGCCGCTGATTAGAACCTTTCCCTTCCTTGCCTCCTTTCCCCCCTTTGGCTTTTATTTAGACCTCAAACATGTATTTACCTTGTTAAGGCTGTCCTTTTACTTATTTGACAGCGCTGGCCATTTCCCCCCTCCCCTTCATGCAAACTGAATGCCTTACACAGTGTGAGAATTGGCTGGCTGAAGCTGAATCCAGATGAGATTGAAGTGATGCTGGTAGGCTGGAGGAAGCAATCAGAAGATAGGGCAAGAGCCTCAGTAGGAATTTAAGGCACTTAGCATCTTGCAGGATCAGGACCTTTAGTTGGAACTATATTAAATGTGGTTAGTTAATTGAAGTTATGCAATGACTGTTCCAAGACAAATATTTGCTAAACTAGCCCCAAGGCAAAGCAAGGTTTTCAGCTCATCATTAGTGAGAATTGAGTACCACCTTAATCCAATAACAGTACAGCTTTGTCTGCTACCAATAGTCTGTGTTTAATAAAGGATGACAGGTACATGTATAGACATCTGCCAAGATGGACGAAACTATGGTCTAAAAACTTTTTAAGGATCTGAACTTTTAAAAACCCAAGTTATATTAGAAATTCAAACACTCTCCAAATGGTGGGTGGTTTAAATGGTTCTTCATTCTCCCAGCCAGTTAATCAGCTTTTAAAAGACTGCCCAAAGGGCAGCAAAAGGAGAATGTGGCAGAAAGAAGTAGCAGGTAAGCCACGGTTGCATAGCAGGAGGTAATTTGTACAGCAGTGGTGGTGTAGCAAGTTTAGTTAGCAGCATGGTTGCCTAGTTTGGGTGATCGTCATGGCACTAGTCTGGAGGTAGCACAGATAAATGGACAGTGTGTGAGGATATATAGAAACTGTTCAAGTGAAAAGTGACTATCTTTTTTATTCAATAAACCTGGTTCGCCTGTCATGTCTGCTCCCTGGGGTGTGTCTACACTAAGCCCAGTTGCAGCCCATCTAGGTGTACCTGAGCAAGCTTTGAGACAGCTCACTACAAATTACAATGTAGCTGTGGGGGCACAGGTGGCAATGATGGTGACATCAGAGTCCTGAGTGCTTTTATTCTTGGGTGGCCAGCCCATGCTGCCCCGTCTGTTGCTGCATCATTCCGGTAGAACCAATATAACTGCCAGAGCATGAGCTGGATCTTCTTCTAGCTCTTGCATTATTAATATAACTATGTTTCAGTTGCAGGGCTGTTGGGCCAGATTCTTGTTCTGCTGTGAGGTTATACCACACAGATATTCCTCAGTGTAGTACACACTTGGGGTCAACAGGTACCGCAGGCCGGGGCCAAGGTGTAGGAGGCCAGCTCTGTGCCCTGGAAGGGGCAGAGCTGATGGCAGTCAGTCTTAGTACCTCCCAGAGCAGGGCACTGGTCCTCCCTTCCCAGCCATAGTCACATCTCTATAAAACATCGCATTACTGAGACTCAAATCACAGACTGATACTCAGTGCAAAATCAACTTCACGCTCCCTTGTAATAAGGGAAAACAACTCCAGTTTCCATCCACGTGTACTTGGGTGTCCTGTGCTGTTAAAGCAAGTGAAATGGTACTTAAATGGTGCAACAAAGTTCTCTGTGTAAACTGTGCATCTAGCAAAGTCAGACAAACAGTTGCCAAAAAACAGACATTTCAATGTTCCACTCTTTAAGAGTAGTGCAGATGGTACATTAGTTCTCAGCTAAAATTAAACGCATATATGCTTTAAAACATTGAGGTGAAAAAGCTTGAGGTGCCATGCCAGCTTGAGATTTGTTACCCTACTCTATACAGCAAACAAACACCTAACACACACAACCAATGCCAATTCCATATTTTTCCAAATGCCAATAATGATGTGTAGATTTCCATGTGCAGACTGCAATCTGTTACTTTACCAAATGTTTATGTCCTGCTGGACATTCACCTTACATGGTTCAAATATTAAATTAGTTCTGTGCCACTCTCCTTTACACGCATTATGGTACTGAGGCACCAAAGTAGCACCTATTCTGCAGTTTTAGCACCAGATTTAAGGGTAAGGAATCCACAAGCGTGCTCACATAATCAGACATCTGAGGAGTTTCTGAGAGCCACAGCTGGTTCACTCAGAGTTTGTTACTAGACGGGCCATGGCACCTTTAGCAATGGGACCCAGCTACAGGTTTGCAAGCACATTCATCTTCCCCATTGCATGGTGCCTCAGGTGCTAAACCTGTAGCAGTTTTCTTCATCCTGAAATGACTTTTAATCCATGCCATATTTCACAGCATAGAAATACTTGCATGTCCTGGCTATGGAGAAAGAAGTAAACCACAGAGCTGCTCAGAACTAGAGATGTAAAAAGTCATTTAGAAATGTAACCAGGTAACAACAGTTACATGTGCTGCGGGCTCTGAGGTACAAAGCTTATCTGCTTCAGGAGCATGGGGTGGAGTGTGGATGGAGTTCTGTCAGCTCTGCTCCTGGGAAGGCTTTGCTGTGTGCAGCCGGATCCCAGGAGCCAGTGTGTAACCTGCAGCGAGGGGGCCGGGCCAACCTGCCATGGACCAGGGCTGCTCCAGCCAGCTGAAGTAGACCCTGCAGGGCTGGAGCAGCCCCCTGCCCAGGGTGGACGGAGAGCTGGTCCAGCCCCTACCCATTAACCAGAACCAGTAAGCCTTTCTTATTCAGGGCAAGGCTTACCGGTTAACTGGTTAACCATTTACATCCCCACTCAGAACTAACTTTAGATACAGCCTAGATCAGCACTAAAAACAGACCAAAATATGAATTTTAATAACACATAGTCTGGCACTGCAAGAGAGGGAACCCTCAAAATGAAACAGCATGATCTATATGTTTAATTGCCTAACTTTATGAATTACTCTTTTCTGGCAGTCAAACAATAATTTGTATTATGGGATGAAGAGTAGGCTGTGGAGTCACCAAAAGATCCAGTTTAATAGATGGATCTAGTGACCCAAACTATTTTAATAAAGATTCATAATAGTAGTGGCCACTAGCTGAAATTGTGGTCAGATAGGGCTGCATTGCAATCCAGAGCTGGGCCTCTGGCCGGGAGACTGGTCCATCAGATGAAGTCCAGGTTACTCAGGGTTTGTGCAAAAGGTGTGTGGGGAGATTAGTTTAATCACAAGTTGAAACAGTTTGTGTGTATGTAACATGGAAATGATAAGTACATAGTAAAATGTATACCTGTATGTGAGTTTATTATGTACTTATGAACACCTCATCTTATCTCACATGGGCAGCCTCAAATTGGCACTTAACTCTGCCCTCTTCCCATCCCTCTCCCCCACAAACCAGCAACCCAGCATGCCAGAGAAATTTTGCCTCATTCTCCATTCTCACCCTTGCTCAGGCTGAGGTGAGAAATACTACCAGGGCAGGATTTCTATCCATTTCTATCCATAGCTAGCAATGAGTGCTTCAGACCTTTGGAAAAGAGAAGGTCTCACATTGATAGGACCCAGGATTCAATTCTCTAAGGTCCTGAAAGATTGGACAGTAAAGCTGTGATATTCTTAGATAAAGAAACGATTGTCGGTCACTTTTAGAAGTCCTGACTCGCTGTAACCACAGCTGAACTCATAGCAACTAAATCAGTTTAGAGCTAAAAATAGTCCCAAATAGTTTTAAGTGCTTTCTAAATTATTTTTGAAGGTGCTTCTGAAGCTTCCAGCACTAGAAATTACCCCAGCGAATAAAAAAGTAAATTAATGTCTGATCCTCTAGTTAAATATATACTTGTGAAATTATACAGGCCTTTTGCAGAAAGGTGTCACCTATTTAAAGTCTACCATTACAAACTCTTCAGGAATTTCAAATACTAGTCATTAAAAAAAAATCAACCTGCTAGAAAAAGGTTTCCTTATTTGCCACGTATTTAGAGTTTTCCCACCAAAATTACAGTGGTCTGAAGTGTAAGATAAGCAGTATTCAGCATTCATTTCTGTACCAGTGACAGGTTGATGGCTCAGTATCTTGACCCTGCAGAGATTTAAATCAAAGCTTTGTGACACTGGAAAGAGGAGATTTCCAGCGTCTCAGAAGGAAATATGGCATTTTCTTCAAGTCCTGGGAGGACCCAAGATAGCAGACACTGAAGGTACAACACTCCTATATGTTATTTTAACTGACAGATCACATTAATATGTTTTTTATTCATTGAAAAAGCTGGAAATAGCCCATGTTAAAGGAACAACAGAGCCACCAGCTATCCCACTCCCACTGGAGTGGCTTCCTGCCAATTGAGCTCCTTCCAGCCACATCCTTTGTATTGTAATGCTGTGACACAACACAGTAAAGGAAGGAAAAGTGCTCTTGTGAATATGAGAGAATTACACAATAAAATTGAATATGTATTAATAAACATGTCAGATATAATGATACTGACCTCCTTTGCAAAATGCTTTGAGATCTGTTGATGAAAATGCTATATAGAAACCAAGTATTATTATTGTCATAAAAAATCTTATAAGGCATATGTGGCTATGTAAATCACAATATTACTGAATAAAGCAGGAAACAAATGATAACAACATTACCTTAAAACAGTAGCTAGAGTATGAAGGGCTTGATCCAGTGCCAACTGAAGGATCAAACACTAAAAACCCTCTGTGCCCCTCAAAGGGATTATGGACCAAATTTGTGTCCTCCTATGCTGGGCCATACCAATCTTAGTGTGTCATTCCAGTAGTAGTTAAAGTATTACTGATGCAAACATACATAGGACTTAATTTTATTTAAAATCCCAAAGAGGATTTGAGATCTGAAACTTCCCATCCTCAGAGCATGTCTTGCTATGACTGTGTATCCAATGTTGTAAAGAAATCCTGGGTTCCTTCACACAACTTAAATCCATTCTCTTGTTTGATTTAACTCCCACCCACCCATCACCACTACCAAAAAAAACTTCCAAAAAACAAATGGATGACTTGATGCATTCCTTGCAGAAAATATTTTACCCATTCATTGAAAGTTGTCTAATATAAAGGAATTCAATTTTTTTGATTGGCGCTAGACTCACAGACAGACAGAAATAAGCTGCCATTCTTCCATTTGATAGCCAGACGCTGCCAGTTGTTGCTAGGGCAGTCATGCTGTTAAATTAGGTCTAATGAACGAGTAATTGCTTTAGGTATAGTGAACCATTTCAAAGAAAACAAGGATTCTAATTGATTTGCAATTTGTTTGGCACGTTGCATTGTCTGGGGCTATTGATTAGTCTTCTGGATTTCACACTGCATGTGTTTCCCTTTATTAAGGGAATAACAGGTTACTGATTACTTTCCTTCTGGGTTTAATGTAGCGGTTAATATCTACTTTGTTCTTGTGTCATGTCACAGGCAAGGAAGGAATAATATGCAAGTGGGTGGCCCTTTGCTAAGAAACTCCCCTGCTGCTTTGAGCTGTGTACTCTAAGACATGCTGAAAAGCAGATCAAGAGAAAGGGTTAGAATAGCAGGACTCACAAGTTATGGCCTGAGTCAGGCTCGACCCAGGCTCGAAACTTGGCTTTCCTTAGCAGTCAAAGCACAACATGGGTATGAAGCAGCTGGTGGTAGATTTGTTCTTGTGTTATTTGATTATGTATTATGTGTATATGTAAGGAAATATGCCATAGTTTTGCTTTTAACATATGTATAGTAAATAGAAATGGAAGAAAAAGGTATTTAACATCACACAGTCTTCAATGGAAACTTGTAAACTGTCGTTTTTGCTTGCAGCACACCCAAGACAATGTCACTAAGATCAGCCAAATCATTTCTTATGTTTAAAATACATGTGAAGGAAATTTCTTAACTTTAAAGCCATTTCTCCATACTTAAAGAGCAGCAGAAATCTCTAGTCAGAGATCCTTACACTGCATTCGTTTTATTTTAGTGGGTTTGTTTCCCAATGCATGTTCATTTAAGAGGGTGCCATTCCACATATTAAATATATTTTGGTTTGGTGAAGAAAAAATATCTTTTAACAACTCTACTCCTACAAGAGGTGTATGTATATATATATATATATATATATATATACAGAGGTGTAACTATATTAGCACATTTATCACTTAATTAGTATGCTGCTCAAGTAAAGCAGACATCATTGTTTTAAAACTATTTGTGGCTTTGTCGCTCATCTGACTTCAGGCTCTGCCTTCCCATCCAACATTTGCCCCCAAAGATGGGATCCCTGGTTTTTGTATAATTTGTTTAATCAAAAGAGTTACATTTTTCTTTCACTCTCCTTCCTCTGTCAGAGATGGCTGCCATAGTTTCCTCTATTTAATCTGAATACCTCTGTATGGGCCTGATGAAAGGCCCAATGAAGGCAGTGTGAGCTCTTTCGCTGATTTCAGTGGTCTTTGATTCAATCCGGTGTCAGTGAGACATCTATGAATGGGCCACAAGATGATATCTCATCAAAGACCATGACCATCATACCTCTTCTCTTGAAGACAGGCTCATAATTTCTACAACAGGCCTAAGCTTCACTGGTCACCTGAGTTATCTCAAAGTGTTTCAAATGTGGGTTTAGGTTTTAGCTACCCTACCTTATGACACTGAAACATTAGGTGCCACTTTGAAAATGTCAAGAGGAGAATTTTAAGGTTTTCACATTGCAGTGCTACCGAAGTCATCTGGGCGATCTCATATATTTAGTTTTTGTCCCACTTGTTGGAATTTTGAATTTCCTTATTTGTAAATGAAATATTGCTTGGCCTATCAGGAGTATTGTTATCAATAAATTACGTATAGCTGAATGTTATGAAATCAGTTGACAAATGGTTATGTAAAGGAGCTTAATTTCAGTTAAGAAAATATGGAAATTACTCCTGTGTGAAGAAAGCAATGCTTTCAAATGAAAGGCTTTCACTTCTTTCCTTCTCAGCAGTAATAGAGTAAGTACTTCCAAATTGCTCCATTTTGATGCTGTCTGAGGTTCTTGGTAAGTGTTCTGAATTGCATACTGTATCTGTTTCTCTTCACCATCAGACTTATTAGTTCGTCACTCAATATGTATTTTTTTAGCAGTTCAGATTCAGAGTATAGTATTCAGTACAATATGTTTGTATAGCTAGCATATTCATTTTAAAACAGAAATGATAAAATCTTCATTACTATGTATAAAAATACTGTATTTAAAAGTCTTAAATAGTGTGGTTGCATAATTAATCTGTTCTGCTAAATCCAGTTGTAAATATATAGATTTTTGCATGCATTTCCTTATAAAATTGTATTTTTTTAACTCAGAAACTTAGAATAGATATGAAAATAACAGCTTACATAGTCTCAAGGTAACTCCCAGTGCTGCAGTGCTGGCCCCAGTGTTGCAAATGATTCTGTTCAGGCACATATTTGTACCTGCACAGAGTCCCATTAACTTCATTTGGGTTCTGCAAGAGTTCAGGGTGTACCCAACCAGTCAGTTGCAGTATTGAGTTATCTTGTCCTTCCCACTGCCAATAAAGAATTGTTCCATGTAGTATATTTCCTATTGCTTTGGCAACATGGTTTGAAGATCTATATGTGAAGAATTTGAAGATAATCAATGCCTCCGGACATAAATTGTCTTAGAGAATTTTTTACTACAAAAAGGTGATGAATAACCCTGAAAGAACCCAACAGTGCTCAGAACCTGTGTTGAGTTTGCAAGGCTGGCAGTTACAAGAGCATTGTTTTACATGTAAACTAAGCAAATGTAGTGTAGAAATCATTGAGAGAAAATAAAATTGGAACACACACCCCCCCTACCATTTTTTTTAAAAACTGCTTTTCTGAGCAGAACCACGTTATTAAATATTTAGTACAAATAAATCAACCAAGACATTATATTTATAATAATAAATAAAGTAATATAAGCAGAAGAACATTACATATATAAAGACACTACAAAAATACCACAGAGCTTGAGTCAGCCTCGATGGCTCAGAATTTGAAATGGTCCAGAATTCAAGCTTTTCCATTATTCAAATTGACTCAGACATTTGTGTCATGCAGAGTTGTATTTTGCAGTATTGGCCATTTATATATCAACTTGAGCAAGAGATGGACCCAGGAGGCAAAATTCCAACCCAGGTCTAGATTTTTAAATATTCATACTGGCTTTGGTTCCAATTTGACCTCTTACAAATGTGTGGGCTCGAATCACAAACTTCAGATATAGTTTTGGGTCTGGATTTCAGAAATCACCTTCTATTGACTAGCTTTTGGTTTGGGGTTTCATTACCTCTTTCTGACATTCCAAATCTATAAGCAGCTCTCAAAGAGCTGATACTGAGAAAAAAACAGAGAAGATCTCGTATAAAAATAATTTTTTCTTTCCCCAACATGTACAATTGGATTTTTCTTAGAAAGTTTCAGGTATTTTTTCAAATGGCTCTATAATAGCATTATTTTTCAAACTTACCTACTGCAATTGTAGTCAGGCAAAAGCTGAATAATATGATAATATGTTACAAATAATAGCCTTCCTCGAAAGAAACCTAGCATCACATGCTGTATCATAGAGAACAAACTGCAAGCATTTGAGAAGAAATGGTCTGGGTGAACATGTGTTGTGGTTATTGTGGACATGGAAAAGCTTAGTGATTTTTTTCTTTTTTGCATTTATAGGGAAAGTCAGGACAATTCTTTCATCCCATAAATTTAGAACAAGTTGAGGTACGAGACAAGGAGACCCGATATCACTGAGTATCTTTATCACACACCTAAAAAGAGCGATGGACAAGATCAAGCAGGAGATAGAAGGGATATCAGTGCATGGGGTAAGAATTAACAACCTGAGGTTTGCGGATGATATAGTTATCATCGAGGAAGATAAAGAGAAGTTAGCAAGAATGGTGCAGGTGCTAAATGAGGAAGAGAAGCAGTATAGACTGATTATGAATATTGATAAAACAAAGACAATGCTGTTTGGAGATAAGGAAATAGGAAGGAAGATCAGTGTAGATGGTATCGAACTAGAGAATGTAGAGAAGTTCACGTATTTGGGGAGCAACATGACATATGATCTAGACTGTAAGAAGGAAATAGCGACTAGAATAGCGAACGCAAAAGCGAGTTTGAAGGCAATGGATAAGATCTGGAAAAGTAAAGCGATTAGCTTAGGAATGAAGCTGAGCATCTTGAAAACGTGTGTATCCATACATGTTGTACAGATGTGAGACATGGGTGATAACGAAAGATTCAAAGAGAAGATATTGGTGTTCAAGAGGGGTTGTTATAGAAAGATCCTAAGAATAGGATGGATACAGAAGGACACCAATGAGGAATTATATATGAAGATACAGCTGAAAGAGAACCTACCGCACAAGGTTATACAACAGAAGCTACAGCTATTTAGGCATATCTGCAGAATGAACAACAAGTGAATAGTTAAGACCTTGGTATTCGGCATAATGGATGGTCCGATTAGGAAAGGAAGACCCCACAGAGAATGAGTAGATGATATAGTAGATTGGTGCGGAGCTAGTCTACAGAAACAAAGTCACGCCGCACTGGACAGGGAAAGATGGAAGGAAATAGTGAGGGAGGCATTGGACATCAACGGGCATTGAACCCATGGTTGTTGATGATGGTGATGATAAATGATCTGTTCCTCGGTTCTAAACATTAAGCTCCCTATCATCCACTAGTGCATAAGTGCATGGTTCCACTAAACTCAATGGAAATATAGCCTTTTACACTGACTGAGGATGAAGTCCTAATTAGTAAACAATTTTCCAGCCAGAGAATATACTTTTCCATGCTCTGTTATTATTTCATTTATTCATATTGCAATAATGGCCAGAATCCTATTGTGCTAGCTTCTGCACAAACATTTCTGTGGGTCCTTATTCATGCAGGAAGTCCTTCTGAAATTGTTCATTCGAGTAAAGGTTGCATGATTGCACCTCATGTTAGTACAGACTGTTTTCAGGTGGCAGCTTTTGAATCATTGTGCATCTTCTCTCTCCCATCTGCTCTAGGAATTTCATATTGAAGTCAGAGGATCTTGCCATTGTTTCTTTCTGGCCCCCATCTATGCTGAGAATGGGGGGAAGAGGATTCTAAAAGAATGTTAGAATGTATGTTCATAGAGTCTGCTGAATGATTTTCTATGGCTATGTCTAAACTACATTCCTCTTCCGAAAGAGGAATGTAAATGAGCCCAATTGAAAATGCAAATGAAGCATGGATTTACAAATCTCGTGCTTCATTTGCATAACTGCCTGAGAGTACTTTTTTGAAAAAGGGTTTTTCGAAAAAGAAACTGCAGTCTAGACAGGAGTCTTTCGGAAAAAAAACAAAACCCTTTTTCTTAAGGACCTGTACACCTCATTTTTTCAGGAGTAAGGGTTCTTTCGGAAAAGGGTTGTTGTTTTTTTCGAAAGAACCCCATCTAGACTGCGGTTTCTTTTTCAAAAAACCCTTTTTCAAAAAAGCGCTCTCACACAATTATGCAAATGAAGTGCAAGATTTGTAAATCCATGCTTCATTTGCATTTTCGATCAGGCTCATTTACATTCCTCTTTCGGAAGAGGACAGTCGTTTAGACATGCCCTAACATGGTTTTATTCACTAATGTTCATGGGATCAAACCACTTTAGACCATTTTAAAACTATGGGAAAATTGTTTTAAAACTGGTCTCACATGGTTTGGTGCCCTATATACAGGTCATCCCTGAGTTGAGAAGAGTAAGTAAGCTCCCTGTGTAAAGCAAAGGACTTTTATCAAGGTCAGCAGAGTTATGCTGATTAAGGGACAGGAGAATCTGACCCACAGACTAACAAGGTGTTGGCATTTCCAGGACTGCCAAGTAATCAATGAACTTTCATTGAATTCAAATGAGTTATATTGATTTACACTTGCTGAAGATCTGACTCAGCGTATAGACAAGAAAAAAATCTTAGCGAGTTTTACCAAATTTTCATAAGGTGGACTACATCTTGACTTTAGTCTCTCCTGGATCTCCTCCTCTTCTATTTGTGACTGTAGACACCTTCACAATTGTATAATAATTCCTGGAGCGTCAACACCACTTGCCTACATGTAAAAGTAACATTAGGAAAGTAGTTAATGTATTTGGGCTTCTTTTCATGTTCTATAGATGACAGAAACAGGGAGGAGAGTTAGAACCATTTGACCAGCTGGATTCCATGGATGCCAGAGATCACCAGTGGTCCTAGACCACTTTTTGAGAACCTTAAACCACTGCTATAGATAGTATGAAAACTATTCATTCCAATTATTCTCATAATCTCAGAATGACTGTATCTACTACCATTGTGAAAAATGACCTAAAGCCTCTGACAACTGTCTCCAGCACACAAATGAGATGAAGACTTCTTAGTCTATAAAAGAATCATGTATTTCTTGAACAATACAAAGTTGAGAATAAAAACAAATGTGTTCCTTAGAAATTGCCTAGTGAAGCATTTGTTTCATGCTGCCTGTTGAACATTAGGGTAGACTGATTCAAATGTTAAAGCTGTGTTCAAACCAGAAAAAATAAAAATAATAAGCTGTCAGAATAATTACTAAGAACATACGAGGATTATACAAAGTAAACTGCAGCCTGCAAAAAGAGAATTGCATGTTAGCTAATTGTTAATTTTAGCAATTGCAATGGCTAATTACTGTGGCACACATTGACTATTAGCATGATGCCCCAGCACCTGCTTTCTCCAATGAACAGATTTCTTCATTGCTCGTGCAGGAGCAAAATGTGTAATTATTGGCCATCATTGGGGCGATTTTTCAGTGATTCTTTTGTGTGATGTGAATAAAGCATAATGACATATTTTATTAGAGGGCAAATAGCTGTTTGTTAATGGAAATGATTTGAAATCCAAGAAACTAGAAGCTAGGAGCATGTTTTCAGTATCAGCATGAATTCAAATGTATTTTCTTTTAACTCTTTATAAAAGAAGCATAGAAGTCAAATCTAAACTTAGTATAATATATTTAATGATATGTGCAAACACAGCATTGATTAATTGCCTCAAATGTTTTTCATTGCAACACCATTTCATTTGTTACAGCAGCCGGCTAAATTTTCTGCATTTCTTATTTAAACTCTTCTTTTTTGGGCAGCAAGATTGTGTCTTGTTCCTCATTTATTGAAAAATTCATTTTCGTAATTTAAGCAACAATTACGAGCATTATAAGGCATATCTTCATTGAACTCATTGTAGAACAGTGTGCTAGCATTATTATCCCTGAAAGCACATACTTGAATGTATCCATCAAGACCCAAATGTCAGCCACTGAATAGATTATGCATAGTTATCCAGAACAGTGCATAGATACATAACCAATAAAATCTTGGAATATCAGCAATAGCATGTTTCACTTCTGAGTAAACAAGATTTTATTACATAATCCATGAGCGCCTCCCCCCACAAATACCAATCAAGTTTCACATATGGACCTGAACTATAATAGCATTTAAAGTCTCCTTCTACTTGTAATTTTTGAAAGTCAGGTCACGGTCCGTATATTCGAATTGGACATTGTTTTCAAATTTTTATTACAAATAGTTTTTAAAATTGAAGAAAGAGAAAATCGTGGAACAAATTTTGCAGTGTTCCACTGTGTAATCTAGACTAAGTCTATATAAGTCAAAGTAGCTACTCTCATTTACTGTAATGAGAGTAGAATTGGGATCTGTGACAGTTTTAATAAGTTACAGAACAGAACAACTCCTGCAGTAATCATATATGATGACCTAAAAGCAACTTTGTATAATATATTTCCGTAATAAATCTATTGGGCCTGATTTTGATCTCACAAATTGTACATTGGTGCAACTCCATTGGCTTCTGTAAAGTTAGTCCTGATTTACACCAGCATCAGCAAAATGAAAATCAACCTCATTAATAAATGTTAAATTAGAAGGTCGAAGGAAGAAGGTTCTAAAAAATAAGTGCAGATAGATAAATAAATGAAAACCACACCAATAGGAGTTACAGAAAGATATTCTAGTAAAGGATGATATATTTGAAATATGTTTAGCGAAGTTGCATTTGCTACATATATCAAGTTAGTTGCAAAGATCAATATAAGATTTTTTTCCCACATTTTTATAGGTATTGAAAACTTTAAGCTTATCACATGTACTGTATTTTACTTATTTACAAACACAAGGAAGAAACAATGAATGGACCTGTAGCTTCTGCACTGTTGCAAGATGTGGATCAGTTCAGTATTCAGGTTCACTGTTTGACCCATTAGACTGGTATTGAGGTATAATTTGTGTGTTTTCCCAGTACGGTTGCACATAGAATGGGGTTCATTTCCACAAGTTTGAATAAATTTATCCAGTTCAGTGAACCTGTTGTTAAGCTTAGCAAAACTCAGTAGGTGGCTTTAAAGTCCTGTAATTAGCCCATTACATAAAATCTGTACTTCAGATTTTTGCACATTGGTTAATAAGTGTAACATACTTCATATATATAAATAACATAACATTAAATTATGCAAGATAAAGGAATTAAAGGCCAAAGTAGTTTAATAAAATACTTGAAAGAGACCTCAGATTAGCATGTTTAATTCCAATTCATTGAACAGGAAAAGACTGTTAGCCTTACTGTACCATAGTCTTACTACTACATTTACAGAGTAGTAGTTATTTGGTCTCCTCATTTAATATACAGTAACTGTCACCTGTGATATATATGTGGCTTTGGATGGAAGTTTGTAATTATCTTGTTTTTTTATGTTCTAATAATTACATTATCTAAATATAGTTATGAATTACCAAGAAAAACTTGCCTAAAGATTTGTTTCATAATCTGTACAGAGCTAATTAATGTTTGATATTCCTTAAGGCTTGCTTTCCAAACTGGTGTCTGGGTGTCTGTTAGCAAAATAAAAGTTATGGATATGAACTATTGCTTATCTTCAAGTTTAAACTTCTGTTTAATAGCTTTGCAAGTGTAATAAAGCTTTGTATCCTACTGCAGCAGGTCAAAGTTTCATGCTAATCTGACTGATAATTATATTTGTTGTTTTTCCAAATGAGAAAAAATGACATCTTTAATACTAAAGCTCAAGTTATTACTTGTCCTTAGACCCTACTGACTAATATATTGAATCAATGGAGTTATGAAATTTAACAGGACAGCATTACACAAACAAACATTACCTATATTAGAAAATTGATTAATTTCCTTTTAATATTATATAAACCCCTTTCACGGATTCAGGATTATCAATGAGATATATCAATTTAGAGGTTAAACATCTTCAGATTTAAACTATGAGAACATAAACTCTGAAGCTAGATAAAACTTGCCTGCCCAGATTAGGTCTCATGAAAAATTCAAAACTCTTTGGAAACTCTGCTAAGATCCAAGACCCTGAAGCTATTTGTGATAAACCTGTCCTGATTTGTAGTTTTGCACTGAAATCCATATAAAAGTAATGATTTTGAGCTTCAGTATGAAAACAGGTGACACTCAGAAGCTTTTTTAATTTGTAATTTTAGAAAACATTTAATCTAAAATTTAAATGGAAACTTTGGATAAATGCCTTCACAAATCACTACCAAGAAAAAGATTCTTGAACCTGTGAAACTACTATATTTTACCTGGCTCTGCTTAATGAATGTGATATACAAGGGTAGTCCTTTTAGTTGTAGTGACTGTTTTTCTTGTTGTGTTTATATATTTCCTTTTGTTGACCTTTGACTTTTTCCCTCTGTGGGCTTATTTTAGGGTACGTCTAAACTACATGGCTCCATCGACGGAGCCATGTAGATTAGTTTACTCAAAGAAGGGAAATGAAGCAGCAATTTAAATAATTGCCACTTCATTTAAATCAAAATGGCCACTGCGCTGCGCCGATCAGCTGTTTGTCATCACAGCATGGTAGTCTAGATGGGGATCTGCCAACCTCAGAACCCTTCGTCGGCAGATCCTGTAAGTGGCCATTTTGATTTAAATGAAGCAGCGAATATTTAAATCGCCGTTTCATTTCCCTTTGTCGTCCTTCGTAATCTACATAGCTCCATCAACGGAGCTATGTAGTCTAGACACACCCTTATATTACTTCTGTTTATTGTTTTGCTCATTTTATTTAATATTTTACATTCACTTTTTCTTTTAACATGTTAGTGATTGTTCATTTACATTTCATGTTTCTGATCGCCACTCTTTTTCTCATATGTGATGAAATTCAGAGAATTTCATACATCCAGGGCAAAATCCAGATTCTGAGCTAAATTTTATTCGGTTGGAGAGGTGCATTGCCTGTTTGCTTCAAAAAGAGATGCAACTGTATAACTGGAGCAAAATCTCCTCCTGTTGGATGCTAGTGCAGTTCTTATGTAATTGTCTGAACCTGGTTGTGTGGTAACAGAAACAGTGGTGGAAATGTCATAAAGGATTAAGAGACAAAGTAACTTGCATTTATCTGGCATTCCATGATTGAGCAAAATAAGTGTAATTTACATGCTCAAACAAAAGATGGGAAGAAAATGTAGCAGGAAAAAATAAAAGATAAGAAATAAAAGATAAGACGGGGTATCTTCCTTATTTTGTGCTGTCCTGGTATATTCTCTATCATCTGACTCAGCTTGTAATGTAAGATGCGTTTATCTGACTCTTTACTGTAGTATCTAAGTTCCTTCCAGAAATACATTAAGCAACATAACTTTCACATGTTTGGTGTCTCGTCCTCTCTCCAGAGCGAGAAGAATATGCTGTAGAGTGTCTTGTTTTAGTAACGTATATTTTTTAAAAAATACACTTATTGCTACGTGTTTGTATTAGAGAAGGGAATCAAAGAAATGTACATTGTAGTTGGAGCAGAAAGTTATGTGGTTCATGATGATTCTTCGTTCCTGTGGGATGTCATTCTTGGACCACCCTGAAGATTCTGTGTCTTGTGCAGAGGACTCCCTCTGTATTGTTAAAAGTTTCATTGTAGCATTGGAACCTACTTGTCAACCAATCTTTGTCCAAGAGCTTTTAGATACCCTAGGCTGAGACTATGGAGTGCTTCAGAAAAAAAGTCTGAGATCTGAAACTTGATTGAAAATTCTAAAGGAAGTAGATTCTAAACTCTAAACTCAAAATCTAAATGCTTTGGATCTAAACTCAAAATTCTAAACTTCTAAAGGAAGTAGAGAGCAGAGGTAAGTGGTAGCTTGTGTTGCTGAGAATATATGCTACAGCATTCTTACTAGCTGAAGTTTCCTAAGTGCCAAAGGCTCCCTGCCTCATATATTGCATTGTGGTAATCCAGTCAGGAGCTGGGCAAAGGTATGAATAAATGAGGCCAGATCTTCATGCATCAGAATGTGACATGCCTAGATGTAGAGAGTGTTATTTTCAGATGCTGCTCGGTAAAAGATCAGTGTTGGCAAGGAATCCTAATGCACTCAGATTATGAACTGAATGGGCCAATTGTAGGTATATATCATCAACCAACAGAGACTACACCATACTTTCCTCTGCCCACCAGCATCAGCTGTCTTGCTTGAGTTCTATTTCAACCAGCTATTTGATCCAAGAGATGATTGCACCCATGCAGAGGGCTCGATTGGAGTTAGTCTAGTGCTATGGTTGTATGAGGTGAAGGATAGATAAAGCTGTGTATCATATGCATATTGCTGGCACTTGAGCCCAGTTCATCTACTGCTTTCATGTAGCTATTGAGAAGGGTTGGAGAGAGTATTAATCTTTGTGGAACTCCATAGGTGACGGGTCTAGTGATGGAAGTGCAGTTTCCTGTCTATACTCATTTTTTTTAAAAAGCAGAACAAGCAAATCTTATTTTTTAAGCCTCTAGACTACAGATATTTACCAAGTAATAATGCAGATCGATTTGGGGATTTATTTTAATTAAGCCATTAGTTTTCATAAATACAAATATGGATTTTTAAAAGAGTATTTGAATAACCCCTGTCCGTTTGTCCTTCTATGTCCCAAGACAAGATACAACATAGCAAAGATTGCTGAGTACCCAAAAAAAGCAGATTTGTTCAGTGTTCTAGTGACTCTAACATCTTCTCTTTATAACCCAGCAGAAACACAAAAACACTGCAGACTTTCTTTTTTATCATGTCTTTTTAAAATGTAGTCAAAATATACTGCCAAGAATCATGGTTACATGGAACTAACAAAAATACAGAAGACACGATTGTATTCTTTTATTTATTTTGCATTTTTATAGTTTGGCATTGCCAATCATGACAGTGTAGGTAAAGTTGATAGGGTATTGCCCTATCATGAGCTCTCAAGCACAGCACTGGCAGTGAGCTGGCATTTAAATATCATATAAGGCAGAGATAATGCATTGGTGTGGTATAAGCATACTATCGGTTGGTGTTTGGTATGGCCACTTTACTCAACAATGTGGGAAGCAATGAGTGAACTATACAGGTTATCCTCAATGAGTTTACATGATGAGGTGGTACAAATATATTGTTTATTTTACAGGGAAAAAAGATTTTTTTTAAAAGAGTCTCGAGCTTTTCATAATATTATTGACATTTCTTTTGGAATCCCTGCTCCTGTTAGAACAGGCTCTCTTTGTGCCGTGACACTAACTGTATGGACCTCCGAAGATGAGGAAAAATAATACTAAAAGCGTGTAAAATTTGTCTACATTCATCTGATATCTTGGGACTTCTGAGAGCTAGAAGCAAATTCAGTGTGTTACCCTGGAAAGCTTATACTCTCTCTTTTCCAATGCCATAAAGCTCCTAAGCCAAATTCTCTGCTGGTACAAATTCACTGGAAAATCTGGCCCAAGCTATTTCTATACCAGGATAAGCGGACTTGTCACTTATAAAGGAATGACTGAGCTCCTGCTGCACTTCCCGGTAGAGATGGAAAGAAGGAAACATTTGAGGATGATTAGTTTATTGTAAAAGGAGAGAAGGGTTGTGTGAAGTTTCAGAGGAAATGGATTAGTGGGCATTGTACAAGGGAAGATGTTAAATGTCAATGGCATGTGAAACTTACCATTTGACTCTACAATATATCACCTGGATAGTATTAATAATTTATGTGGGGATGGAGAGGCTATAGGAAGGGGCCTGATTCTGATCTCACACTCTCTATCAGGAGAAACTCAATTTCCTTCTGTAACAATAGCAATTTCTTTTTGTTTACTAGGATGCTCATACTGTAAGACCTCTAAAAATACACCTATGTGTATTGTGCCTTTCTACACTTATTCACAGTTGCCTACTTCTGTTCATTTTGTGGATAACTGTGAAGCTTGCTTTATTTTCTGCCAGATGCACTCACTGAAACTAGGGATTATACCATAAACATGGAGAAATTAGTAAAATGACCACTAGCCTTTATTAAGCCATGTTCATAATATACAGTATTTTGTTTCACTGGATCGGCCATGTCTTGTAGCATGGTGGTGTGACCCTTTCTAATTCTCAGGGTTTAAAAAACCCTGATTGCACAGTTTTAACTAAGTTGCTCAAGTGGAATACCTTGTATACTGTGAAGTAGATAGAGGTTTGGGATATACAGAGTCAGATCCTTAAAGAGTGTAGATATTTTATTATTCATTATAGTTTATTATCATAGATAAACAACTAAAAGAAGAAACTAGCTTTATTTACAAAGATGCCTCCCCTGTGGGAGCATAATAGAAGCAGGAAATGCTTGTCTGAATTTAAATTATACGAACATGAGGCGTTTGAAGGAATTTTTAATTTCTGAAGATAGTATGTCTTCAAATTAGGTGCAGGTAGGTTCCTCTCTTCACAATATCCCATTTAGCCACCTAAGAAACCGCAATATCATAGGCAGTATTTTTTCAGAGCAGAGCAGTTGGATGTAGGGAAGTGGGGGGGTATAGACGGGAGGAGTTAGGGCCTAAGGGTGAGAAGGAACATTGGAGCCGGCAAGTTTCTAGTTTTACATTTTAAATTCACTCTCCAGATTTTTTGCAAGGCAAAGCTCACAGAGACGGGTTCAGAAAGATCCCCTGTTCAGTGTACAAATATTTTGTCTCTTTAGAACTCTATACTGTTTTGTGCCTCAGCTATTCTCAGTAAAATGCCTGTGATTTTACTGAAATAAAAGGACTCTGTCGTACCATGCCAGAAGTTAGAATTTACCAAACTTCATTTGCAAATTTCTTAATTTCAGCTTCACAAAACTTTGTCCACTTTATAATGATAAAGTTAAGTGCAGTACTTTCTGTCTACTTCAGATTAATTACATGAATCCCAAAGGCCTAGCAAAGTTTATTTCTGCCAGAATAAAACATTTTAAATGTGTGTGTAATGCTCCAATTAGGCTTCCAGATGTAGAGAATAAAGGTAACTGTCCACCAAATATGTTAAATTATTTAAATGTATTGATTTGGGGGTCTAAATTCAAAATATCCTGTTGTAACTCCCAGAGTAAAACTTGATTGTACTGACATATCACAATTTGTCAGATTTTTTTTTAAACTCTAATTGGAAAGCTCCCATCATCTGCACACTTGCTTCCAGGCATACATGAAGTGATCAATGAGGAAAGCGGGGTCAGTCGAGACAGACTGTGAGTGAAATTAAAATTATAAAATGTCCAAACATTTAACTGCAAATAGGAAATCTTTATACCCACCCACACCCTATTCTGTAGCATAAAGCTAAGGCAACAATTATTCATATACCTCCAAGTAATTTGCAGGCTCCATACAAAAATCTCATTTAAAATAATAAATTGCTATTTCTGCACATTTATTCTCCCCAAATGCTGGCTAATTGCTGCAATGGCCATTATAAAGAATAATTTTCGCTTAGTGGGGGAAAAAAAGGAATGAAGAGAACATTTTCTGGTTTTGTTCCTCTGCGAAGGCTCTATTCAGTGAATCTTGAATGCACAGCGTTTCACTGCTACATTTATTATGCTGAGAGGTCAAGTATTACACAGCATCTTGTATTACGCTTTGCATGCTAAGTATTTCACTTCACAAATTGACCCTTCGATGTACTTACTACATAATGCTTTAAAAATCCAGCTAAAACGCAGGACAATTAGCAATACTTTGGCTCCCGGTTAACAATGAGGACACCAATGTAGGTGATTGCATTTACAGTGTTGCTTTCTTCAGAAAACATTTTTGACACATTAAGGTACTTTGGAATTGTGCAGTACCAGTCCTCGCCTTCCTGAATGGCTTTTCCAGCGTGTACAGAGGGAAACAGTTACTCTAGTTTAGGCTTAATTGAAAAGAATTCAGGCGCGGCCCCTATGAAGCACCAATTAGGGGGATATTATATCATAAAAAGCTGTAATATCCATTTTCAGGCTTGTGCATCAGCGAGCATAAAGTGGGGCAGGCTCGGAGAGGGAGGGAGTCTAAGCCCTTGAAACTGCTCCATGCAATGAGAAGTTCAGGCTGAGGGGGGAGAGGAAGTTCTCTGCAGAGCCTATTATGACCACATAATCTGGCCCAGTCACCTCTGGTAGGGGATGTCACTTAGGAAGAGGGAGAGGGTTGTTTGCTTTGTCCAGAACGCCGCGTCCATGTGGCTGGATGAATATTCATCCGAGGGATGCGCTGAGCAGGCAAACTCCCGGAGCGCTGTGATTTGTGTGTGCCATGGGTTCATTTGGTCACCCTGAGCGAGGGCAGGCGGTGTGCAGCTCAGACGCCCACCTTGCTCAAGCCCACTAAAAACGGGAGTAAGTGCCTTGTTTTCAATGACGGATCGTTGTGAAATTTACCCCTCCTCCAAAAATCATCGCACCCCCTTTGGTACAAAAGTCCCCGCGGGCGCTGGTGTCTGCTTTATACTTAAATCATTGAGCTGCGGTTTGGGGTTATTGTAGCAAGGTAATAATCATCAACAACATTGCCAACGTGTTCCGTGTTCGTCTGGCTTTCAATGTGCCTAATTACAAACCTCGTTAATATCCATTTCAGTCTGCCTGGCCCACCGCACGGGCTTATTTTACACTCCTCTAGGTACGAGAGGGGAGCACCCTCCCGGCTGTAATTTGCACAGGCTTCAGCGTACACATTGCCCGCGCCTGGGAGGGCTTGCCGGCGGTGTTCAGGGAAACTACTGTAAACATCTCCCAATCAAAGGAAACCCACGAGAACGCCAATACCCAAAATGGTTTTATTACTTATGCCTGCAATCTTGGCACCAAACAGAGCCCTTATTAGCGCTCACATCCAAACCTGCGCGTCAGTGATTTCACTTGCACGTGGAAATTAAGGAGAACAGCCGCACTGAGAGGGAGTAACAAGAAAAAAACCTGGCTACGAGCAGATTTCCAATTTCCAGCGGGCAATAAAAGTCTGTTTAGGGCTCGGCCCTTTCAAAGAGTGTTTAAGAAAGTTTTAAAGTGTCCTTTAAGCGCCTTTAAATAGTAACCCCTCCCGCAATCACCGCCTTGCAGCATAGTCCTGTGGTCTTCAGTTGGTAGATTCAGTGTTACAGTTGTGTGGGTCTCAGGATATTACAGAGACAAGGTGGGGGGGGGGGATAACATTGTTTATTTGACCAACTTCTGTGGGTGGGAGAGCCATGCTACAATCTCCTACGCTTGTCTGTCTCACCCGAAGAAGTTTCTCAACCAATGGTACCCTTAAGGGTACTGGAGAAAAGTCTGGGGGTTGCGTCAACACAACAGAACTGTGGAGAAAACTGAATTTTTGTTTTTAGTCTTACAGCACTTTATTATTGTTGTGCTTTTTACATCCAAAAATTTCATCGCTGGCCCAGCTAAGATTAAGTTGTTTAAACAAATGTGTGGCAATGGTACAAAAAAAAAGGTTGTGTATCTGAAAACTGTAGGTACTGGGGGTACTTACAATTTTTAAAGGGATACTTTATTTAAAAAAGGTTGAGAAACACGGGTCTAGTAGAAGATATTACCTCCCCGCTTCCTAGCTCTGTGTGTACGTCCTGTTACTGTAGAGCGCTATCAATGCATTACTCCGGTGAGCCTTTCCATTCAAAAAATCGCTCGCGTAATCAAATCGTTTCAAATGAGGGATCGGCCTCTCACTGCACGTGACATGAACGTAGGGCAGAAATGAAACAAGAGCAAAGAAAAAGCGATGTATGACATTGAAGCGCGCAATCCCCTGACGTCCGCATTGTTTTCGTAGCTACCCTTCTTGTATTAGAAATCGTGTAAATGCAGTGGGTTAATTGTAAACTCAAGTGCGGCCTGCACTCCTCCGGAAAGGTTGCCAAGGTGTGACAGAAGAAAGTAAAAGTCAACAAAAGAGATGGCGTGATATCAGAAATAAGTTGGGAGCTGGGGAGTTTAAAATAGCCATAGGGGTGGCTCGTGAGAATAACAATGAAGGGAGCCAAGTTTCCCCTTTAAATGTACAAAGATTCCCGTCTCAAGACAATCAGATCCATTTGGGTATTGCCCGTTTGTTGTAATGAGCCAGCGGCTCAAAGCCCGACCCCAAACGCCAGCTCTCCCAAGAGATGCGAACAGGCGGTCCCGTCGCTTTCATGTTGTAAACGTTGAAATGGGACTGTGCTTCCGTGGCACCTGCACCTGCCACGTTACAAGCCGGGTTCCCTTTCTCCGTTCAAAGTACTTCTTTTGGGGAAAGTGCAAAAACTCCTCAGAAATACGATCTTTCTACAGAAGTGCCCGCTGTTTTGTGTAAAAGAACTGTGACTCTCAGCTGCCTTTGGCACTGAATTCTAAGTTCGAAAGTATTAAGGTTTGCAACAATAAAAGAGTCCATTAAATCTACCTTAATTACGCGATCCTGTATAGTGCTACTTTAACCCTCTCACCACATTTTATCCCCAAATAATTCTTGGGGATTTCTAACTCACACTCAAAGCTTAGTCTTGATGAGTACTGTAAGGCTGACGGGGTTTCAGTACAGTTTTTTTAAGGCATCTATAACATTTAATAGTTTATATAGAAAGATGAAGACATCGTTGTAACTGCTAAAACTTTTTAGGGAATGCCAAGAAAGACTATGGCTTTATATTGGTAAGCCACATCTGATTTTTCAAAAACGTATTAAACAATCTACCGTTGAATCAAGATAATTCTGTAAAATGCGTGGGAAAGGTTTCTACCAAAACTAAATGGCAGTGAAAAATATAGCCTCATTAAAAGGAGATAACTACTAGAGGTAAAATGATTGCTTAAGTTTTTAAAATACTAACAATAATTAGGTTTAACAAAAATCATTTTTATAATTGTGATGGATAATATTGATATTTTATTTTAATCTTTTTTGTGTTCATTTAAATTTTCTCAGTTGCACAAAATTATGGGTTTTAAACATTTTTCTCTCTTTAAATGTTCATAGTTTTGGAAAATTACAGGACATCATACAAGAAAAACTTCATGACAGTAGATGTTGAGATTCAGTTAAAATGTTATAATCCCTAAACAACAATTTGTCAATTTCCATTTTGAGATATACAAAATAAAAAAATGAAGTGCAGTAAGTTCTAAAGCAGCATTTTTCGTACTTTGCCTGTGTATAAATGTCAATTATTATGTATGGAATTTTTCCACTAATTTGTGTGTGTGTGGTAAAATGGGTGTTTACTGACATTTACCAATAAAAATCTAATCCTTCTAAGTCGAATAGTAATGTTTTATTGGATTAGCTATGCATCTTGAGCAAGATAAATGCATTGATTGTGAAGGTTTAAGTAGTATTTAATTGCTAGTCTGGGCTCCTGCCTAGCTAGTTCAGATAATTCAGATTGTATAATAAGAGATAAATAAAGGTGCAGATATACAAGTTACATAACTGATGTGGTTTTCAGCTGTGGTCTGAATAGCCATCAAAAACACTAACTACAAAATGTGTGTGTCCATGGCTGTTTAGGGTAGACAGACATCTATCTAATGATTCAGATCTTTGACAGCAGGCAAGAGATGGTTCACAACTCAAATCTTTAAAGTAAGCTTTGCAGTCAACAGTGCGCTGTCTCATCTCTGTGTAAATTAGAGCAACCTAAAGGTTGCTTTAAATTGCACCAGCTGTTAATTGCCTCAAAGGGGGTAGAAGTCCTGGTCATGCTCCTTCCCCCAGCCTAGTACCCTACATTAGCAATTGGGCTGATACGGTCAAAGGAAGTATTATGCTGGAACATCCCCCTACTTTTTGGTGATAATCTCACATTCAGCTGCATCAGTTTAAGGAGTGCTTTGCACCAGTGGTGCACTGGACTATACTATGAAAGTTGTGGTATTTAATATAACTGCTTTATAGTATTCCAAGTGCATATCACCTTAGAATCAAAATCAGAGAGAGAGAGAGAATATATTCAAATCTAACTGGATTGTTGTCTCTCACTATGTGACTTTGTCTTTGCATACAGAGTCTCCAATGCCTCTGTTCTTGCCTTGCTGTCTTCACCCTGAGGTGACAATGATAATCCCCTGAAAAGCAATGGAAGTTTTGGCCCTAATTTTGATGGTGAAAGGATTAGATTGAATGACAGTATAGCTGGCAGAGGTGAATACCTTCAGTGGGTGTTTGCCTGAGCAGGAAGTACATAAAGACCACAGGATTTGGCCCAATGAAAACATGTAACCTCAAAAAGATGTTTTAGCCATTTGAACTATGCTGTAAAGAGGCGAAGCAAAACACGATGAAACACCTATTCACTGTTATATCCATTTTGCTCATGTAAACTGTTAATGTAGTATTATTTAAAACATATTCTAAATGTATTTGGTTTTGTTCATGAAATTAAAATCTACAGGGTGAGTACCAAAGCCATATACTTCTTTTTTTAGCTGAAAATAGCTACCACATCCAGGTCCAAAATGCAAGACCATTGTTTTTTTTTTAATCAGAGCTTCCTATTGAGCCCATTGGCATGTAAGGAGTTGGAAGGGAGTAGTATACCACATAAATTAAGGAATAATTTATTTTCCTAAAAAGCATGGCTGCCAGGTAGCATACTAAAAATGCCAATTTTTGCTAGAGGAGGCTTTTTGAGGTGTCAGCTTCAGAAACACAGGGGATCTGAAGACTACCTTCCAGTGCATAACTTCCATAGAGGTCAGTGGGAATTCCTCATGTGCCTTAATGGTGGTCGATGGTTTGCAGATCTTAATGAAAGTATACTTGGGGGAATGACAGAATACAGCAGATCAATAGAACAAACATATATCCCACAAAAAGATCTCACTTGCATCCCCTTTCCGACATATGCATGGATGCAAGGCTTGCAACTGGGCTGCTTAGTGCATACTAACAATGTTTGGCAGGAAGATATGATCAGTGGCAACACTGAAATGTATAGCTCAAAAGTATTAGAAATCCTCCTCCCCTCCTAACTTGTCTGAATTTCTCTCACCAACGTTGTGTGCTGCTCAATTTTTGGTTTTTGTATTTGTGAAACTTTCCTTGAAGATAGACACACAGCTTAATGTACTATGTCTAGATGTCAGTGAAAAATTGAAGAAAAATTTCCTGTGAAGGATGCTGAGTTTTATACTGGATTGGTCTTGTGATGGAAATCCCAGAATATGTGTTTTCTCAGTGAGTCCTGTAAGCCTGAAAAACGCCTAAGCCTGGGTCCAGCGTGGCTTAATAATTTTTGTATTCTTATCATCCCCAGTTAGCAGGAACTATATTATTAGTTGGTTGTTTTTTCTCACGCGTGCCCTCTTTTATTTTTATAAGGGGAGTCAGAGGCCTACCATCTTTTAGTATATATCTGGCAAAGAGAAACAACAGGATGGTCCCGTGGGAGAGAATCTCTAAAGTCCTTGTTTCTCCTGTGGTACAAATGAAGCCATTATGTAGTTTTGGAACGGGCAGCAATAAGTGGTAAGGTGCTTGATGATAACAAGTCATTATTATGCTGCCTCTAATGCATTAGCATTACTAGTATTTCCTGCTGCATCGGAATGCCCAACATAGTCTAATCACCCTTCAGCAGTGAAAATACTTGGTTATATTTAGAATAATTTAATGTACCATCTTCATATTGTTACGTAGCATAGGTGTAACAGCTATGTATTTTAATAGACAAATACTTATACCATCAGATTTGTGGTCCCAATTACCACCACTTGTATGCCTGTCACGATATAAACGTTTATTTCATATTAATAACTGAGGAGTCTCCCAATTATTGGTGTGAAATGCCTGGGCACCTCTGTACAGCTGAACACATGAAGAACAAATCTATTTTTCAATATAAGGAACATCTTTTGAAATGTTAGTGCCCTGTGATAAGAGAGGGTGTGCTTGAATGATTGTCCCCGTCTACTGTATTCCCTTTTTGACATGTGAAGGGGGAGAGTTATGGGGTGCAGAGGACAGTTGTACTTCTATACTGGCAGGTGCAAAGTCATATGTTTTTTTCTCTAGTAAGGCAGTCCAGATATTTTCAGAGCAGTAAGGCACACTTTGGTCACATGGGAAGACAAGACTGACAGCGGTCAGGCCACTACTATTTGTATGTGGGTGGCCAGTGAGTCAACTTTGGCAGTTGCAGTAATACCTGGCTGCGTGCTACGCTGTGCATTCATAGCTTCAAACTGCCATTAAATCTTCCGAACAAGCAGTAGACAGACAGAATAGAGACAGGCATAGGAGATTTGGTGCGTAGGCATCCTCTGTCCCCAGCATGTGATAACAGAGGACGGTGCCTGTGGGACGTTTGACAACGGATTTCTCTGTGTGCCATGTGTTTCACAGCACTTTAGTTGTAAAGGGTTTCCTGGGAGGAGTGAGCAGAGGGAAGGAACTGAGGGGATGATTGCTGTGGCCCTAAGCTCTGCAGCCTTTTTAGCCCATTCTGCTTAGCATAGTATTTACTCATATTGTTCCAGGTGCAGCCTGGAGCCCCCTGAAGCCCCAAACACATCATCCCCAGCCCCACCCCAGAGCCTGCACCACTCAGCCCGAGCCTTCACCTCCTTCCACACTGCAACCACCCTCCTTCCTCAACCCACATCCCCCCCTGCACACTGATCTCCTAATTTTTGGCCCTGCAAGCCATTTCTCACAAAGTCTAGTAGCCCCTGGCCCCCAGAAGAGTTAATCCAGCCCTGCTGATGGGAGTCAAATCATACTCCTTATATGCCTGCTAAAGAAAAACCTTTTTACGGTCAGTTAATATGACCAGGCAGCTGATGAGGCATTGGTGCACAATACCCAATGGATACTACAGAGTTATGCACAAGTCACTGAAGTATGATGTGCACTTCATAACATTTTATTTAAATTCTTTGATTCGTGTTTCAAAAACACCATGGCCACTTTCTTTCCTGGGAAAGAAAATAACATCACTAACTATGAAAGCTGATTGACACAGCTTCTGGACTTTCCATTTGGCAACAGTAGCAACAGCATGTAGAATGGAGGGATGTCACTAGCATTGCTAAATGCATGTGGTGAAAAGTTCATTGGAAACAGCCTGGAAGGCTTCAAATGCATGAGTGAACCCTAGAGAGCTTGAGGATTCTGCATGACACCACTGTTATGTCTACCACAGTAGAATGACTACTTTTAATGGCAGTTCAAGGAGAATAGTGCTATAGACTATCACAGGTAGCCCTGAATCATCTGAACAACTTGTCTTCAATTTTCTATTATATGAATCTTTCAAGAAACTTAACACGCAATTAGTTACACAAAATATTTTTAAAACAGCTAAAACACAAATAATAAGAAAATAAGAAACACCCAAAAAGGAAATCAAGAGAGAGAGAAAGTAAAAATCGAGGAGAAAAAAGTATCAACAATTAAATATCATATTGTCAACTGAACTTTATCATGTCTATGTTGTTGATCGCACTGCTTAGCTGAGACTTTCATTGATAAAGTATTTCAATTAACTATAAAGATTTACACAGCTAATCAGTTATAACTGATGTACATTTTGACTAAATACCTATAATTACAGTTGTTTCACACCTGAGTCCCTGTTATTGATGTTGTGTAACAAGCAGTCCTGATTGCTGACATCAGCCCACTTAATGTGCTTACATTTATGTGATAATCAAATAAAATCAAATAAAAACTTACTGGTAACTTCATAAAATCCAGTAAATGTATTGATTGAGACATGGGCAGTTCCAGAGTATTTCATTATTTGTAGTGTCATATTTTTTTTCTTTTTAACTGTTGAGCACAGCATGAAAATACTCCAGAAGCTTGGTCTAGAAGTGTTACATTTAAAAAAAAAACACCATCACCTAAAGTAGCAGCTCACAAGTCTCTAATGACAATCTTAGAATTTGCAAGTGACCAAAGAAAACGGTGCCTCTAAGCATGAAATTGACTATCTAAATATAACACCTCGAAGATATTCTTTGACCACAGCTTCATAATAAAATGTTTCTAGTGTGTCAAAAAACAGAGGTAGAAAATTTGTGAGAGATAAATAAAGTAATTTGGCTGTGAGAGCAACAAAATTTGGATTCAGTTGATGATTTTCCTATTTAACTAAAAAGGGTAAAAATATCAATTTTTCTGTAAGTTGTAATGAAAATTTCCAGAGCATAATAATATGGAGGCGATCGCTTTGAATGGGAGAACTAAGACAAACACACTGATATGCTCTAAGAGTGACATTCACAGCAGGGCACCACATTCTTCACGACTTAAACCTCACAGTACAGATGTACAGTGAGTGTGGGCAGTGGCCACAAGAAGGAGTCTCTGTACACCCCGGCTACGTCTACATTGGCAAAATTTTGCGCAAAATCTTGCCACCTGTCTACACTGGCTGCGAGTACTTGCGCAAGAACACTGACGTTCTAATGTATAAAATCAGTGCTTCTTGCGCAAATACTCTGATGCTCCCACTCAGGGATAAGTCCTCTTGCGCAACTGTTCTTGTGCAAGAGGCCAGTGTAGACAGGCAACATCAATTTCTTGTTTAAGAAAGCCCGATGTTTAAAATGGCCATCGGAGCTTTCTTGCACAAGAGAGTGTCTACACTGGCATAGATGCTCTTGCGCAAAAGCACATCTTTTGCTCAAAGGCACATGCCAGTGTAGACTCTCTCTTACTCAAATATTCTTAATGCAAAAACTCTTGCATTAAAGAGTATTTGCGCAAAATCTTGCCAATATAGACGTAGCCCCTGTGTAATAGATTAGAGTGCTCTCTTCCAGCTCCACTGTATTCATGTGTACTTGGTGAAGGCCAGAAATCACAATTTAATTCCATAGGCTTGCATAACATCTACTGGAGAGGAGCACTGCAACCATCTGTCCTGCCTGTAAGTTGGCAGTTAAATTATATCCCTCCGAACTTCTTGCTGTCCCTGCACAAATCCCACCTACTCTGACTGTGGGCAGGGTCAAGATTTTCTCATGTTGCCAGCTCTTGGGATTTTATAATGAGTCTCACAATGTCTATTTTTTAACCCAGTTCCTCAGATTGCATGGGATCAGATGAGACTTAAATTTCCAGAAAACCTTTGTGATTACAGAGAAAAGTTTGCAAAGGTGAACCCTAGATACGCAACATCAGAAGACACAGAAAAAGAACACAACATTCATTCCTTTTTAAAATGTTCATGATTTTTAAAGCCAATCTTGTGACTTTGGGGGACCTGACTTTGAAGGCTTGGGACTGGCAATACTTGTAATTGGCCAATAATGAGGAGACAACATGGTGTTTATGTAGCTACTAGCTTAAAGATAACTATTAGTGAGTCTTGCAGGGAAAGGGGAGATGTCTCATATGAAGCCAATGCCAGTGGCCCACATGCTATATACATTCCAAGCTCCCAATAGTTCCTTTGAAAAAAGGAGGAAGATTTATGTGTTTAAAAACAGCAAATTTGATCTAATATTCAGTGCATCTTTATCAGACCTATACTTATGTAGGGTGAAATTTAACCCCTGCGCAGAGGGCAACACAAGACTTATGCGCTATTTAAATCATGCTTCACCTTATTTTGAGGTTTAAGTGGGATTTAAATGGTATGTAGGTCTTGCACAGGCCCTATGCACCATGGTGAATGTTACACACTCTAAGATGAGGTTACCTTCCGTGTAAAAGAAATGGGGGTGATGAGCTTATAATTTAAATTACTAATCAGCCAAGTACATAAATGGGTAGAGAAAGCTACAGGAATTATTTATAAATATAAATCCACAAGGGACTGGGCAGTTACACTGTGTCAGTAGAAGCTCCTGAGACACTGTGGCTCCAGGAGCCCCAAGGAAGCACAGCTACCTATTGGGGCTAGTTCTCCTGGTCAGAGAGAGACTACAGCTACATTCCCTTTCCAGATCACTATCTCTTCCAGTGGTGACTAGGCGAGACCCAAGAAGTCCTTGTGCTCAGGGGAGCAATGAGGATTGTGGTTCTCTTTGGTCCCTGGACATGGCTACAAGTTGGAGACTCCTTGTCCTTGTACCTTGTCTCTTGCTCTTGCTGCAGATGGAGTCAAGCCTCAGATATATGAGTGCTGATTGTAACATTATTTTAGTAATCACTTCAGAGGAAATCCAACATATAGTTGTTAAAAGCAGTCCTGGAATCCAGAACATAAATGATATATGGTTTCCTTCTTAGTGCACGCGTCCTCTCTTCCATGGGCAGTTGGTGAACCCCTGGCTTTGGGGGACAGACCCCAGCTCTGCCACTGCCACCTGAAGTCCCACACCTTCCATGCCCACCAGCTACAGCCCCCCATTGTGGCTACTGGCTCCAGCACCTTCCCTCCTCCACTGTGACCACTGGCTCCTGCTTCCCAACTCTGGAGCTCAGGATTGCCAGGCAGCGTGGTCCAAGTGCCCAGAGCATGGAATGGCTGGGCAGCATAGCCTCTGGCCTAAGAGCATGGGGTGGCTGGGCAGCATAGCCACTGCCCCAGAGATCTGGAGAGTCAGGTTGGTGGCCATCACAGCCCGTGAAGTGCCAGAGAGCTGGATGGGTGTCCCCAGAGCACCAGGTAGTTAGTGCAGCCCCAGCCTTCCCAGGACATGCTACCTGGTCAGCCCTCCTGCCCATGAACCTCTCCTCAGCTGAGCCACCAGCCCCAGCAGCCACAGGGGTTCATTGTGGCCTCAAGCAGACTGTGGCCCCATTCTCTACTTCTACGCCTCTCCTGCCTATCTGCCCCAGACTCTGGGAGCCAGCAAGCAGGGGCCTAGAGTTAGAGGATGGGCGGAACCTCCTCAGGCAGTTTGTATCTATGATACCTGCTGCCCATGCACTCTTCTGTTGCTTTTCTGTCATTTTTTAAATACAAATATCAATACACCACTGTAGCTAGCTCCTGTGATAGAGAAATGTACTTGACTCCCTACAGTCATTACAGTTGGAGGAGAATCTGATTAGGATGCTTCACTTAATTAAGTGATATCTAAAGAGAGTTCAACCCACCATTTTCTGTTTAACTATGCTATAAAAATAATAACAGATGAGAATCATTTCATTTTCCTGATTTCAATGCCATTCCTCATTCATGTGTGATCAAATAGAATTCCATCTGAATGAAAGAATTATGGTCAGTTTCCTAATACAGCTAATTATATATGATCACATACCAGATGTATTTAGGGCCCAAATCTACTCCCCTGAATTCAGAGGCAGGAAGATGGGGCCTTAAGTGTATAACTAAGGGCCAGATTGTGCCTTCCTCCAATCCAGATTCACACACAAAATGGAGTCTTTACACACCAAGATTGGAAGTCATCCCTTTCTGTAGTCCACCCATTATGGAACCTACAGAGGCTTCTCTGGAGGGTTTAGAATCCACATATTGTGCAGTGAATATCACAGCGGAACATCATTCCCCAGGCTAACCAAACACAGTATAGAGGCACATCTTTACACATTACCTTTGTTGTCCAGCAGATTCCCCAGGATCCATGGATGTGAGGTGCTGAACCTCTTGTACATTTTGAGCACGTGGAAGAGGGAGTAAACCTATCATTCCACAGAGCAATCTGGAGAAAATGCCACAAGATTCTCCCTCTAGCATCCTTCTACGGAGTTTTCCATATCCTGGCCTCACATTTGGTTAAAATTCTTTACTTAGTGACACAAATAATTCCATTGAAGCCAGTTGGTCAAGCAGAAAGGATTGGCTCGTATTTCCATAGAATTTTAATGAAACAATATCAATAGTTCAAGTAAGGCAAATGTGGCTCTCTAGTTTACCATTTTAGGTCTCCATCATGTTCACAAACATCTCCTCCCCCCCCCCCCCCCGCACACATGTGCACGCACACAGAGTTGCATAATAAATCACTCTTGTTTATTTAGATCCTAATTGTTGTCAAAAAGGGGTCTAAAATATATGCCTCTTCCTGAAAAGGAAATAATTTATTATGACAAAACCACTGCAGGATTTTAAGGAAATGTCAAGGTGAGGTATTGCCCATTGGCCTAAAGGAAGGAGTTTTAGCTGTGAATTTTGGATAAAAATGTTGGATCTTATCACGCAGTCCTTACTTAGGCAAAGTACCCATTACATTTATAGAAATTTTGCCTAGGGATGACTGCAGGATCAGGCCCATGATTACATATGTTTTCTAAATATAATGCTATTGTCACAATTAAACTCATTTATTTATTGTTTGTTTACATAATGTTCAAAACATGTTTTATTCATAGATAGATGCTCAGGAGATTTTTCTCTTGATAATCATATGCAGCATATTTAACAAAAACAATTCTCTCTCTTCTTCAGCTTTCCCATTAATATAATGATTTCATATTTCTCATTTATTTCATTCTGACTTGTGTGATTTTGTGTGCTGTATGCCTTCCACTCTCCTGCCTTTTGTGTTGTAATGCCTGGATGCTTAGTCAATAATGGAAAAATAAACTTTCCTGCAACTCAGTCTTTTGTTTCTTGTACTTCATCTCCTGTTTTGTGGCTTCTGTTGTTTTTACTAGGTCTATTAAATTACGCAACATACAAAGGAGGCAAATAAAAGCATAAGGGAAAGAGATTTCACCAATCCATTGACAAATGTTAATAAGCTTTATTAGCATTAATATTTACTATGACATTTAAGGTATGGAAATAAAACACATAAAACACAAGGGATCTGATTCTTCACTCACACCATTGTACACAGGACAATTCATATGAAGTCTATGGTATTATGCTGATATAAAACACATGTAAGCCAGGGAAAGATCAGGCTCCATATAATTGCCAATTCCTCTAGTCCAGTGATTCTCAACAGAGGTACATGTAACATTCAGCTTGTGCAGAGATCTTCCAGGGGGTCCAGAATACTCATTTAGATACTTCTCTAGTTTTACAACAGGCCAGATAAAAAGCACTTGCAAAGTCACTAGGCACTAAAATTTCATAAGACAATGACTTGTTTATACATCTCCATATAGTAAACACAGAAATATAAGTAAGTACAATATTTGTATTCCAATTGACTTATAATTATATAGTAAAAATGACAAAGGAAGCAGTTTTTCAGTAGTAGTGTTCTGTGACACTCTTGTATTTTATATCTGATTGTATAAACAAATTGGTTTTATGTGAGGTCAAATTTAGGATATGCTAGATAAATCAGGGTCCTGAAAGGCATACAGTAGTCTAGAAAGGTTGAGAGCTATTGCATTAGTCCTTACTCAGACAAAACACTGGAGAGAGTCAGCAGTGAGGATTTTCCCTTCATAAACATTACTCTACTTGGTCAAATAGCATTAGAAAGATTAAATTAAGGAGCAATACTTTCTATATAGCAATGTGTAATAGAATGCCTATTGCCAGCTAGTGAATTTTAATATATTTTCATAACATTTTTAATTGGAAATTATACATATTTAATCAAGTTCAGTGATCAGATCTGTTGTATAGCTGAGAAGAAAATTGGCCTGTTGAAAATAAAATTTTCCTTCTTAAAAGCTGATCATGCAATGTAACCTAATTCAGAAGATTTTTATGTTACCTCATTTGAAGAAATTTAATTTATACTATTATAACTTTATTTTGTCATATGAAGATCAGATTTTTTTTTTACCCAAAACATGTTTCTTTCCTAGCTGGAGCTCTAAGAAGCAATGACTCCAAAGATAATGTTTGTGATTATTTTAATATTCATAGCTGGCATTAGAGCATTGGCATGTATTTATTAAAAATAGTGTCAACAATAAAATTTGTAGCTAAGTGCTGTTGATAAAAAGTGCAGATAGTATTTTCAATATCTGCCTCATTTCAGGCAACCAATTTAAATTCATACATGTTTAACATTTATGAATATGAGCATGAAGGGCACAATTGCACTAAACTCTGGTTTTACTATCTCCTTTAATAGGAACATTAAATAATTTTCATCAAAGTATATGCGTGGCATTAACGGAGCAAGCTATTAAAGAACAACAGTGTTTTAGCCTATTAACTATCATAATTACTTGTTTCCTTAAATACAAACTGAAGCATTCGATAAGCCGTTCAAAAATGTACTTTATTCTGCTTTTGATTTTTATTGTGCTTTGCCCCCCCCCAACAAGCAGACTAATGAAACAAAGTACTTTGCCTCTTAAAGCAGAAGCCCTTACACTCTCTCCCCCTAATTAATCCCATCCCCAAATTCCATTCACTTTTTGCAATAAAGGTGGCTCCATTCATAATGGTTAGATACATTTACAGCTGAAGTGTAGAAATTTTCTTAACATTATTTATTTTATTGTCCCAAAGCTGAAGAGCAGTAAATAGCAAGAAGATAATAAAGAATCACTTAACTTAACCTGAAGAATACATCATATCACGTTTTTTAAGCTCAAGAAAAAAAAAGATACTCCCTGTAAGCATTTTTAAGCACAAGATTTTTTTTATCTGATGTGTCTTATGATGGTCACGTTTAAAAAAAATCTGAAACTGGAAATCTATTTCACAAATTTTCAAATAACTAATTAATTTTCCACAATGAATAGTAAAAGGACAGTCCAAAATTTTAAAATGAATATATTTTAAAACCAAATATTATCTGTCTAAAAAGATATTTAATAGTAAACTGTTGGCAATCTTTATGCTTTTGCCACAAAATTTGATTATAAATCAAACTTCAAAACCTTTTTTGATAGTGCATTGCCCCAGTGAAATACAATGTGAAGACATTTGCTGTATCATTTTTATTTAAAAAAACCATGCCAATTAATAAATGTTGCATACCTGTTTGATATATATTATGCTAAGGATAACTACCATAAGCACCTTGTAAATTACAGACTAATGATAAACTCCATGAAATAAAAATTGTTCATGAAATATGATGCTTCTCACTGCCTTTACCTAAGCTGCCTTTGCCTAAACCTGAAACAAACTCCACAATCTCCTCTGGACTAGGACACTGGTTGAATAGATGAAATAGGAGGAGGGATTCAGATGCTACTTAAAGGCATTAAGCAAAGTGTTAACTTAGCTCAGAATTCAGTTAATATGAAAATAATTATTATAATGTTGCACTTCATTATTTGTAATGCATTAAATGGAGCATTTTACAGATGACTTCACAGAACAGAAAGACAGTTATCTCTGGGATAGTAAATAGCAAAAGTACATTAACATTACAATGAAATAAAGACTGCCAATCTTTATTCAAAGCAATAAATATGATTTGATGATTAAGGCTAGATATTAACACACAAAACAGGGAACACAAAATACAATCTTCAGTAGTTTTAATCTGCTTTTATAGTGATGGTTTCAAATCTTTATTAACTAGTTGATGGAAAGATTAAACTGAAAGATCTCCATATTTTGAATGATTAAAGTATATATTTTCTACTTAATTTCTGCATTAAGAGTGTGGGAAATGTTTATTCTAAAGCTCAGATGGAGCACTGATGTGAGAAATGTTGCAAAGCATCCAGTGCTGACTGGACCTAATTAACTTCAGTGCTGCACTGTTGTTCTCATTTTTAAGCAGGAGAACACTACACAATACCTTTTATTTTGCCTTTCAATGGATTTTGCTTAAAACAGTTGAATTCAATATCTATGGTTTTTTGGGGTAGTTTTTTTATTTTTTGAATCTTTTTTTTCCTTACAATTTTTTGGGAAAATTGTCTTTGATGTTTTTATAGAGCACATTAAAATTTGTGTTGAAACAGAGTGTTAAATCAGTTAAATTAACTATGCTGTTGTGTTATTTCAAAGGTACCTTACACATTCTATAATGTATTATTGCATTTTCAAACTGCATCTAAATTCCTCTTTTAAAGTTATATATCAGAGAGCATGGAAGCACTTGCAATTATACCCTCCAGTGCTCCTGTAGATTCTTTGGTGTTAAATTTCGTTCTTTTCCAATTTCAGGGTAATCTTGATTCTTGAATCTCCTAAAACACTTGATTCTATATATAAGTAGACATAGATAAATTCAAAGTATTGGGAGTTGGAATATTGTAGTATAGTTTCAATGCTTTAGACAGAGGTAGTTTTTCACTTTTAAATTATATTGTTTTTAAAATTTGACTGGTGAAGTACATGAAAGTTTATAATTTATTTTTGCCAGTGTTGCTGAAATTTAAATCACAAGGGAAAGGTGAGTACAATTAATATTACAATTTTGTTAATATTTTTAATTCTGAACCATTCTGTTCATTTGGAGTCTGATGTCTTCAAAGATTTGTGTATCAAGTTTAGCTTCTTAAATGAGAAAGGTAAGAAATTATTCATAGACTCAGAATTTTTATTGTCTGTACTGCTTATCTTATTTAATGCTCTTTTTTCTTAGAAACCCTCATACATTGAGACAAATATATATATGTTTACATATTCTTAAGCAAAACAACATTAAACCACATGAATCAAAAGCAACACATTCTTAAAACAGATGCACAAAGGCTCTTTTATATTTATACACCTATCGACCAGCTGCATATTTAAGCATCAATTTCAGAGTGCCACTTTCCAAAATTTCTTTCTGCCTTAGACCTGCAACTTAATTTTTCTGCATTGCCACACATGAAAACACAGAGTTTGGGCAAGACATTTAAAACCAGAAACCATAATAACAATAGGACTTTTAAAGCCTTTTAAAATACAATAACAGTTCAGCTTATGTGACATAAAGAGAAGACATAGAACTCTTTCCATTAACTTCAAGGAGAGTTTCCTCACACCTTAAATCTGTAGTTTTTGAGGGCTTATACTGTCATTAATCTGACACACAACACGATCATTGCCAGTGAGTGCTATACTTTGTTGATTATATATGTTCCTCTGACTTGCTCACGAAAAATGTATGGCTACTAAAACCTGTCTCCAAATTCCATGCATCAGGTAAAACTGCCCAGGTGGGCACAAAAATATTCTTCCCCAAGAGGTCACAAAAAAGCTGCAAGCTCCAAAACGGGGAACGTGCACTGAAGAATTGTGGGAGGAGTCAGTACAAAATCAAAGAACTATATATGCTAGTCTGGTCAGAGCCTCCATCTCCTTGACCATTCTTCTCCCTCCACTGTCATGCCTCTCAGCCAAACATTGCATACTCTGCATCCCCATGAAATCATGCCTCCATAAATTAGAATTAAAGCAGTGTGGTTTTTTTTCATTTTTTTCCTTCTGTTGCCCTGCTTCCACTGCTTTTAGGCTTTCTTAGGTTCAAGACAGGGGTTTTTGTGGTTAAAGCATTGATGGGACTCAGGAGATTCCCCCGTTCTTCTGTAGAATTTCTGATAGACTTTAAGAAGTCACTTAGCCCTGGTCTACACTAGGGAGTTATTTTGAAATAACCCCCCTAATTTTGAAATAAGTGGAGCATCTCACACCATAACAGACTGGTTATTTCAAAATCTGTACTCCTGTTTTCTTCAGAGAATAATGCTTATTTCGAAATTGTTATTTTGAAATAGTATAAGTATGGATGACTAGCTGCTGCTAAGAGAGGTGCAGAAGTGCAGCTGTGAGAGGTCTCCAGAGGCCTCTCACAGCTGCACTTCTGACCTCTCTGGCCACACCTGCCATCTCCACTGCTGCCCTTCTCCCGTGGAGCTCAAAAGTCCAGGCAGCAGGAGAAGGGCTTATACCATGTGATCAGCTCCATGCCACACAGCAGGATTTGGGGGAACCATGACAGACCCCAGTACCCCTTCAGATTCTCTCACAGCTTCCAGCACTACTGCTGCTCCTTTGGTTGCCACTGGCCAGGGACGCAGCACAACGAAGAGATCCCACCGGTCTGAACTGGTCTCCCTTCACCAGAAGCAGCATTCCACAGTGTCCAGGGGGACTGAGGGGCCTTTGCAGCAGCAGGAGTTCCAGGACCTGGGTGAGCAGGGCCTGTGTCTGGGCTGGTTCTTGTCCTGCTAGAGCAGCTTGCGGGTAGTGTGGAAGTACTGTGCCATGAGGCACAGCATGAGGCTCATAAGCCTGGCACTACTTTGCAGTAGCTCTGGTTCCATGTTGTGAGTGCTGTGGTGTCCACAATGGCAACCAGAGCACACTGTGTCCGTTTGGTGTGCCGCAAGGGGGGAGGCAGTGGAGGAATGGTGTGTGAGACACAGCAATAGAGAGGAGCCCCTGAAAGCATGTCACAGCTTGCCTGACCCATCAGCCACAGGAAGTGTACGCCCTCCTGGTGCTCTCCCCAGAGTGCTTCTGGGGGCTCTAAGGCCAAGGCAGGCTCCAATCAGTGTGGAAATAATTCTGACTAATTTTGATGCTCCCCCATAGTGGAGACACACTATTTTGATGTTGTTATTTCAGGAGTTATTATTTTGATTTTACTTATTTTGAAATAATTTCCTAGTGTAGACATGCCCTTAATCTTCCTATGATTCAGGTCGCCACTTGTAAAATAGAAATAGTAATACTCCTTTTCTCCCTCTTCTTGTTGTGTTGAAAGGGGGCTCTTTCTTACTGTGTATGGATGGTGCCTCTGTGTGCTACTGTAACATAGATAATTTCTATCTAATTGACTTCTCTTTGCACATCACGGTGCAGAACATCGGTGCAGAACATCCTTAGGCTGTAAATGTGACAGTGGGGTGTCAAATTCATTCCGTGGAGAGGGCAAATTCCATTTTCAATTAGGATCAGTGGTCAGTTTAAGGACACATATTAAGTCTTTAGCACAATGCCTGCTGAGCTCAGTGGAAGGTTCACATGAAGATGTGTCAAAAAAGGCCATTAGATAGTAATTAAACTCTTAGTCCATCATTCAGGAAGAGAATTTTTTTACCTTTAGGAACACCTTTATTTCTGTCTTTTCATTCCTCTTCCTTGCCATGATTCTTCTTTTTTTCCCCTCTCTCTTTCCTATCTCTGTTGTTTCTCTAGTTTTTCCCTCTTTTTCTTTTCTGTGGTAATTCCCAATCCCCCCTAGCACTCTCCTGCTCACTTCCTTCCCAGGCGGCTGCTTTGCAGAGCAGGCTCTGCTGCCTCCCCCTTTGTTCCCAGCTTGGTGGCTCTTGGTAGCAGCCACACAGGATGTGTGTTTGGTGTGGGTGGTTTTATTTATTTATTTTTTGCTCAGCAAATTTTCAGCCTGTGTGTTCGGTATTTTTTGGGAGACCATCTGGCAACCCTAGTGGTGCAGGCTGGATCTTCAATGCCTGGCCTCAGCAGTGCTGCCGAGGGGGCAGCAGCAATTGGTGGGTGAGGCTTTCTCCTCCCCACTCTGGTCTGGTGCTGAAGGTGAACCCCAAACCCATCTGGTGAACCCTTGGTGTGCGGCTGCCCACAGTGGTTACTCTGCAGTATAGCTGTCCCCTGTGCTCACTGTCCCTAGTGGTGACTGTGAGTATAGTGTCCGTCTGTTCAGCCCCCTTCCTTTCCATGTTATGGAAAACAATTGAATTCCAGGCACATCTCATTTTCTCAGCACAAACCCTGACCTTGTTTTAAGTTAGCATACGAGGAAGCTGTATACCAAATTTGGTGGGTCTAGCTCTTACAATTTAGGAGGAGTTCTTGAACAAATGAACTCACTGACAGACGCACAAATCTCTAAGGGTATGTCTACACTACCACCCTAGTTCGAACTAGGGTGGTTAATGTAGTCATTCGAAGTTGCAAATGAAGCCCGGGATTTAAATATCCCGGGCTTCATTTGCATCTTGCCGGGCGCCGCCATTTTTAAATCCCCGTTAGTGCGGACTCCGTGCCCGCAGCTACACGTGGCACGGAGTAGGTAGTTCAAATTAGGCTTTCTAATTCCACGAGGAGTATCGGTAGTTCGAATTAGAAAATATATATATAAAGAGAGAGATACCAAAAAGGGGAAAGCTTAAAAAAAGATTAGACAAGATAAGGAACTGTATCTGAACTTGTTTCATTTAATTTAAAAAGCAGCATTTTTCTTCTGCATAGCAAAGATTTCAAAGGTGTAATAAATTAGTGTTCCATTTTGAAAGAACAAAATAACATTTTGTCCAGAATTATGGACACTTCAGAGTTATAAACCACCTTCATTCCTGAGGTGTAAGAAATTCTGAGGTTCTACTCTACATCCGTCTAGTAATAGTCACTCAGTAATTCCTAGGACTGGAATGGTTGCAGGATGCTTCCTGGATAGGTGGCTAGTGACTGAGATACTAATGGCTGGGGGTGAAGGACTTCTACTTAAAATGCTATGGGCTTTTCTACCTGGATAGAAGCCAGGCTGGTAGTCAAGTGATACTGGCTTGTTGATCTTTTACAGAAAGTAAAGGTGTAAATTTGGGGCACTGATGGCCCTGTATTTATTTAATTTGTATACTGGCTACTTTTTGGATGCGACTTGTTTTTTTGTTTTTCTATTGATGCAGGCTTTGTAGACCTTGACCTGAGGAGGTTTGTTTGTGAATGTGTCCTGCCGTATAGTCCCTACATTTTTGTTTTAGTTTTGTAATTGTTAAAATATAATTCTGTGCTAACTTTGTGTTGATACAGAATAAAATATTTTTAAACACCAGAAGGTATTCAATATGTGCAGGATGGTGGCCAGTGGCAAAAGGCCAGGATGATTCATAGGTTCATAGATTTTAAGGTCAGAAGGGACCACTTAGTTTAAATTCCCTCATATCCCAACCATAGAATTTCACCTAGTTATTTCTGCATCAAGCCCATAACTTTGATTTGAGGTAGAGCCTATGTAGAAATGCAGCCAGTATTTAGATCAATATTTTAAGTGGTGGATAATCCAGCACTGCCTCAGGTAAGTTACTCCAGTAGTTAATTACCCTCCGAGGTAACAACTTGCACTTTATTTCTAGTTCAAATTCATCTAATTTCATCTTTTAACTACTGGATATTGTTATGCCATTTTTCTGCTTGATTAAATAGCCAATTATGATCAAACACATCATTCTTGTGCAGTTAGATGTAGACTGTGATCAATTCTTCTCTTACCCTTCCCTTGTATAAACTAAATTGATTGAGCTTCATACATCTTACACCACAGTGCAAGACATGTTCTCCAGATCTTAAATCATTTTTGTAGAACTTTTCTGAGCTTCCTCCATTTTTTCAGCATCCTGTATGAAGTGTGCACACCAGACCTGAACACAATATTCCAATAATGAGCTCACTCAAGCTGTATGCAGGGGTAATACCACTTCCCTCTGCCTGTTTATAAACATTCATCCTCTTAGCTACAGCATTGCATTGGGAGATCATATTCAATTGGTTATCTACCACGACCCCCAATCCTTTTCAGTGTCTCTGCATTCTAGGATTAAATGTGTCTATTGCCCTTCAGTACAAACAACCTAGACATTTTTCTCTATTGAAAATGGAAAAAGCCTCAGGAATCCAAAAAAGTCAAAATATTTACTTACTGTATTTGTCAATAGGTACTGAAAGTGGTACCCTGGTATGATTTGTTATAAATATTAAATTCAGTTGTACTGTAAAACCATGTTTAAATGACAATGTGTGTTTTCAAAACCTTTCCTATTCCTTAAGTAAATTGAATTTATGTTTTGCTGTTTGACTGGGACAGAGATGGATTATACAAGAGACAACAAAAGAGGGCACTACAATAGCTACAATGCTAGTTGTACTATCAGTGAACAGAGTAAAATATGTTGTGTTTTAAAGCTAGCATGTAGCAAAATGAGTTTGCACTGTGGGAAAAATGGGGTGGCTTTGCTCCCAGATAGCAGGTGAAGGACACAGGAAGAACTTCCTCATACAGGAAGACTTTTGAGAACATGGGGGCATTCTTTGCCTTTTTATATTCCTCCAATATGTGCATCCACTATCTAGAATACGAGTATAATCCTGATGAAAATCTGAATGACTGAAAATACCTACTGTAGGTTTAGAAGATTATAGCGATTACCTCTGTGAAGGGATTGGATAGGGACTGCTGGACTCTCACAGTGCATTGTACCTTAGGGCAGTGGTTCCAGCTGTGGATGGGTGCTGGGCTGCAAACCATTGGCTGCCAGGCCGCAGCACCCTGCCAGGCCACGCCGAGACCGGCTACTTCTGGGTGAGTGGCCAGTGGCTGCCGCAGCCAGTGAAGCCAGCTGTTTGAGGTGGCTCTGAGGGCCAGGCCTGGGGCACATATTTTGGCAGACTAGTAACATTTTTTTGCATATAAAATGTTATATTCATTTTATATGCATCATGAATGAATATGCAAAAATGTTACCGGTCCACCAAAAGTTTGTGAATGTGTTTGCTGGTCCTGGCATAATAAGGTTGGGAGCCACTGCCTTAGGGGAGGGAACAAAGGTGGCTTGGGTCTGCTAGGGCCAGTTCATGCATGGACCAATTCAGAGCACTCTCAGAGCAGCTCTAAATTGCACTTGGTTATAACAGCCATGTAGAACCATTGCCACTGGGAGGATTGCTAGAATGGAGCGTACTTTGACTATGCCAGCTTTATACCAGTGAGGATTTTTGTGTAAGTCTCGTCTGTGCCCCTGGAGCAGCACAAAGGGGAAATTAGTACAGTCAGGCTATGTCTACACTAAAAGGTTTTTGCACAAAAATGGTCATTTTTGTGCAAAAAACTGGCGGAGTGTCCACATCTCAACGCATTTTTGAGCAAAAAAAAAAAAAAAATACAGTAAATCGACGGGACAGAGGGCTTTTGCCAGTAGAGTTATTCCTCTCCCCATGAGGAATAACTCCTTTTTGTTCTACAACTCTTGCACAAAAAGGCATGCGTGGACGCTCTGCAGGGGTTTCTTGCACAAAAAGAGCCTATCAGAAAAAGCACAGGAGCTCTGATGGCCATTCTGTGATTGGCCATCAGAGCTTTCTTGCGCAAAAGTGTTCATGCAGTGTGGATGCTCTCTTGTGCAAAAGCACATCACTTTTGTGATGCACTTTTGAGGTGTGGATGCGCTTTTGCAAAGTAAGTTTTTGCAGAAGACCTCTTCCACAAAAAGCTTCTTGCACAAAAACTTTGCAGTGTAGACAAAGCCCCAGGGTTTTATCACAGAAGAGTCTCCAAGCAGAGTGGTCTCCATTCTGTTTTTCTTTTAATAATTTCCAAGAAACCTTTCAGTTTGCAGGCCAAATTTTTCCTGATTTACAGTCAAGACCATGAGATTGTCAGGAGCATATTTTGTACTCAAATGTATGACTAATGTATTATAGTCCCAAAAAAGCTAACTCACGCTCTCCAAAACACTGAAAATGAGGCTTGGAACAATGACTTTTCATTTAAGATTCTCACATATAATCTGCTTTTTGTATAATTGCAGGGAAGGAGGAAGAAACCAATGCCTACGCTCCAGTCTGAGCCCAAATGTGTACACAACAACTAAACAGCCTTGTAGCTGGAGTCCTAGGAGTCCAAGTCAGCTAACATAACCCATTTGCAGATGTTTAATTGCAGAGTAGGATACAGTGTGCTGCCAATTACCCAAAGTGGATCGAGAGAGGATGTGCACAGTGAAGCTGAAAAACTGATTGCCACAAGATATCACGGAGGCCATGAACTCAGTGAGAGTCAGAAAAGTACTGTAGATGTCAAAAGTCAAAAAAGATTTCCTCCATAGGCAGGTTATTCCATAAATGTCAATGTGAGCTTTTTTGTTCCTTCCCTTAAAGCCACAGATAGTAGCCATTGTCACAGAGAAGGATAACTGGACTATTTGGACTTTTGGTCTGATTTGACCTCTCATTTTCTGTGTGACCTATTTATTAAGCTTACCCATTGTTCTGAGGACAAATGTTCTAGTCTCTATAAACTTGCCACAATGAGTATCTGTACATTTCCATCACTCTATGCTTCTTCTGCAGTACCTATTACACCAGCACTTTTGTTTCAGAAACCTGAATTGTAATATTTTACTGCTGCCTCTCATTTATCATCTGCACTCCACGTTTTGAAGCTGGTGTCTTTTACTGTGGGACATCTTTTGAAGCAAGAGCTAGCAGGGGTTTTTTTTTTTCCAGTTTTAACTACTGGCTAGTCTAGGGAAAGAAAGCATCCTAGTATTTCTCCCATTCCTGGGATTTGTGTGATTTCCACCAAAAGTTCTCTTTTACTGATTTATTAATTAATCCACCTGGAACTTATCTTGTAGCATGAACTTGGAAGTGAGCAGAGTTTTCCTGTCTGAAGAAAGGGCAACCAAAGTGAAACAAGTCTGTAGAGGAGACCCAAAGTCTTCAGCGCTACTCTGCTGTGTGTGTTTGAAGCTGCTTGTCCTTCTGGTATCCTGTCTCACGTCTCAACTCAGCATATGTTCCTGATAAAATAGAATCTATCTATTGCTCCACTTGTTATGGTGGCTGTGACATTGCTCTGCTTGTTATGGTGGCTGTGACACTCAAACTGACTAACCAGAGCTTCTCTAGCTAGTTGCCTGTGGGTGATGCTGTCAAGTCTCTCTGCTTGTGGCTCTGTGTGATGCTGAGCATAGATACAAATCTCTCTGCTTGTGGCATTTGTACAGCATGCCACACAATTTAGGAAAAATTATCCTAGCCAGAGTCAATGTTCCACACCATCCCTGTAAAACTAAAAGCCATATGAAGAGCCCTGTTTACCTCCCAGAGACTTCTCTCAGCAAGCCAGTCCTAGTCCAGACAGACAACACAGCATGTGTAACCTACCTGAACTAACAAGGAGGCCTTACTTGCTGTCTGTCTGAATCCAGGCTTCTGCACATCTGCCAACATTCTGTAGCAAAAAAGATAGATTGTAATTGCATATATGTTTATAAATCCAGGCAAAACCCATTAGAAGCCTGAGCCTTCCCACTTTTAAAGTTTTCTGCTGACAAAACCCAGACATGGAGGGAGATCAGCGTGCATTTCCATGACAATTGTCCAGTGTTCATCCTCATATCTTTTTAATATTGAAATGTCCTAAGAGGGTGCATGTTAATATTAACCCTAATTTTGTGTTCACTTACACTAAAATAACATCAAAAGTAAAGGTAGAAATATAAAACCTTTTCTACAACTCTCTATTGGTGGGCATAGAATCAGTAATGACATCTCAAGTCAAAGTTAAAAAATAATTTCCATAATTTGTATAAGGTGGGGGGGGGGGAGTTAAAATGCATAAAATTTGCATCACCAGAGAAATAGCACTGTATATGAGAAAAATTGTGTATTCTCCAGAGCTGATTTGAATGTTTTTTGCTACCTTTTGGAATGGAGAGGGACATATGATATACAAGCTCAAAGATGATGTGATCAAAAATATGTCCATTGCTGAAAGCAGAGAATGGGATTTCCAAAAATGCTCAATGTTGGCCTAACTCTGCTTCCACTGGAGTCAATGCTCAAACTCATGTCAGTGCCAACAGGAGCAGAGTCAGGACACCTCAAGTATATTTGAAAATCCCACCCTGAAAGTCTTGAGTACCTGATACAGAATTTTAGGATTAATAGGGGATGTGAACAAATCTATTTATGGCAGACACTGCTGTGTCACCCAGAAAAGGGTGGGGTTTTTTTTATCCCAGACTCTGGATAGTACTTCATGATGCCACATATGCTTTACTTGTGGTGGCCTGACTCTGCCCTGCTGTGCAGATTGTGCTTAACAGTCCCCAGACAAAAGTGTCCACCTTCTGCCCACTGGTTGACCAAATTAACATGACTTATTACTCTCCTTACACAATGGGGAAGTAATCCACATATTTCAGAGTAGAACTGTTGTTCAGCCTTCCTGTATTTGAAAAAAAAAAATCTCTATGGATGAGGCAATGCTATAAAGATCAAAGTTAATTGTGGCCTCAGCTTGCTCACAAGGGCCTGATTGTAATGGAAGTTGGACAGGGTTACTGGAAAACAGACTATTTTTTCTTATCTCCAGTGCTATATCTCTGATGATGCAAACTGTATCCATCTTACCTCCACCCGCTCACCCCCCAACACAATCACCTTGTTGTACAATTGATTTGTACTTCATACTGTTCTTGTTGCAACTATTCCAAGTAGGCACAGTATCCTTCTTTGCGTTATGCCTCTTGTAACTGTAGGCCAATAACAAGGGAGAAATCTAATATGTTATTTAAAAATAATTGTTGAAAAACATTGCTATGAACATTCTCCAGCTACAGTCTTTTGTTTAACACTGGTCCAGCCCCTAGATTCATTTTTGGTGTTATTAACTTGCAATGTCATAAGTTTCAATTCCCCTTTGTCACTGTGGAGCTTTGGCTTTGCTGTCTTTGCCTCCTCTTCAGCTGTTGCTTTATTTTGTAGTCTGGGAATATTTCATCTAAAATACTATGGCAGCTGCTGATGGGCTAGGAAGGAAAGGGGGCTGCTGAGGCTCAAAGATGTTTGGATTCACACACACACACCCAAGAGATCCCTCCATTCCATGGCTCACTCATGCCTGCTGGAGCTTGGCATGAAACTCATTAAAGCTGTGGACTGAGCTGCTGTCAGCTGAGAAACATCATTTGCAGTCCAAAAAAATTAATTCAAGATTGCAGAAAGAGAAGACATTTGCCTGCCTACCACTATTTTAATCAGAACCGTTTTCCTATCATAAAAACTAGCAGATTGGGGAGGGGGCATTTTCAGCAGGGGATATGCTTTGGTCACACTATTGTATTTTCCTGCCTGATAGGCATGGGGAGGGAAATGAGCGACGCACCCCTCATTCTGGGAAGGCTGAAGAGGAGTTTATCCTGCAGAACTCTCGGGGTGAGTCGGGGTGAAGCTCCCTCAACAAAGGGAAACGGTGTCGGTGTTTATGAACGAAGGAGGGAAAACTACAACGGGGGGGGGGGCGGAGGGGAGTATTCATTCCAGCGGCAGGGAATAAGTGCAAGAATGGATCCATCAAAAGTAGCCCGGCCAGGCTGGCTCCTGCGAAGAATGACCAGGAGAGAGGAGGCTCAGTGCTTCAAAGCGGCACGGCAGGCGCCCTCAGCACACCCCGGAAAGGGCGAGAGTGGGAGGCCGAGGAGGCTAAGTTGATGAGCAAGGCGGGGGCTGTTTGGATGCCTCCTCGTAGGTCAGGGTCCCGCGCTCCGGGGCCAGGAGAGGCTTGCTCAGCCAATCGGTAGCCTGCAGCTTTCAAGTGCCAGCCCCTCCCCCTCAGCCCTGGAGTCCAGGCTAGTCGGTCCCGCTCAGGACAGTGGAAGGGTCACTCCCGGGGACTGACGCCACGGGGTGCAACACGTTACAGTCTTGAGGCGTGACAGGTGCCTACCAGCAGCGAGGGGCTCCTTGGCACGAGGGGAAGGGAGCGAGTTAGGGAAGCTCATCCAGGCGAGGAAGGGGGCTGGGATTGAAAGCCGGCTGGGCTGCTAATGGGTGTGGCAGGAAACTCGCACTAAGGCCAAAGGGCGATTCTGCTGCCGCTTGAAATCAATGAGAGTTTTGCCACTGAAGCAGGATCGGGCCCACGGCTCCTTTGCTACAGGGCAGTTCTTGGCCAATGCCACCCGGGAGACACAATCCTCGTGGATGCAGGGACTGGCCGAAGTGTTTCAGAGGGGGTGACACATCTTTGGGCGATCCCTTTTGTGTCCAGAATATTAGTTGACGGCTTCCAAAATGATATAGACTCGATGAAGAGGAAACGCTCCAGTTTAAGGAGCAGAGGCTATTTAAAAACTATCCTCAGGATTATTATTAAGAAGCGTCACTCACAGCCTGGCGCTGCGAAACCGGAACCCAAACACAAAGAAATTGCCACCAGGGTAAAAGAATACGCACAAGTGTCATTTTTCACACCATCCCCTTCCGACCCACCCACAATCACAAACCAGCGCCACGATTTCGGGAGTGGTTTTTTTTGTTTTTTTTTTTACAATAACTCATAAGAACTTTAAACTCATCTCTCACTTTACAATTGTAAACGGTCCCCTCTTTTCTCAGGCAATGGCAGTAGATCACCAGGGAAGCAAATACGTTGGTTTAACAGTGTTACCTGCGTGTCTCTTACAAACCGATCATTAACATGAGCACAGAAGTTTATCAAAAAGAAAACGTGGACCCATTCCTGCAATCCCTATGCTGGTTTGTCTCCCTCGGACACGTAGATTTGCCCTGAGATTTTCCTCCTTAGTCTTGTATCAGATCCCTTGAGTAAAATAACATGGGGAAGAAGTGAACTGGCTTTTGAATGCTTCGTTTAGAAATGGTGAAAATACAAAATACATGTTCCCGGTGGGTCGTAATGTTACTTCGCCTTGGGTTGTTCCATTTCTCCCTTGTCCCCCGGGTTTGCCTATTAAATTCTGCACACAGAAGTCGACAAGTGGTTTGCAGTGTAAAGAGTCGAATAAAGCGGCAGTGATTATCAAATTCGAGATTTAAAAAATTCTGCAGCGTCTTAGGGGTACCACTTTTTAAATGCCCCAAAATATTCTGTAGCTTTTTAATTGAAGTAACCAACGTGCAACAAATCCTAACTCAAATATGATTGCATTGAGATTAGGCTCTAATTGCTTAAGGTTCAGGTGGAATCTGCAGGCTAAAGCCTATAGGACCAATCTGAATTTCACAATCATTCTGTCAAAAGCGAAGAGATGAGAGCCCACACGCTTCCTAACAAGTCATTTTTAACAGTTACAAGCTTCTTACAAAGACCACACAGGGAGTCTAAGAGATGCAAATCTAATCCTTGGTCATTCTACAGGCCTTCAACAAAGATGTGCTAAAGCCTAATAGAAAAGAAATCAGTTCTCTGTCACTAGCTCCTGGTAAAATCTATTAGAGAAAGTACAGATCTTGTATTTACAGCAGTTGCTTTTAAAGGTTAAGGACAAGTACGTATAAAAGGTATAAAAATTTTCGTGTGAAATATTTACAATTATCTACTCATTTTATTCCTAAACATGTTTTGATAATTTTAGTTTGTATTCATTGGACAAAATAATTATTCTTTTCGTCCTTCTTAAATACATTGAAAACAAGAGGAGAAACAAATGTTTCATATGATAGTGAAACATGGAAGGGATTTAAAAATTAATTAAAATATAACTTTTTCAAGTGAAAGGGTACTGAAAAAATCACTCATCTGCTGAAGTGGGTTTTACCCACGGAAGCTCATGATCCTATATATTTGTCAGTCTCTAATTAAGGTGCTACGGGACTTCTCCTTGTTTTGAAAGTAAGAGACTAACACGACTACCCCTCTGAGGTTTAAAAAAAAATTTTTAAGGGGCATTCAAAGTTCATGGACATTACCACTGCTATAGGAATAGTTAAAATGCCTGAAGAAAGTTGTCGCTAAATTGGTATTTTGATGAATATTCGGAATAATATCTGAAAAGGTGTCATAGGAATGCATTTTTAAAACAAGTCCAAAGTCGAGCTGAATAAAATGGATCGACTGAGGTGATTGAAAGACGTACACCTACACGAACAAAATCGTTTTCAGGACCCTTTCGCTTGAAAAGTTTTATTTCTAATTAAATAGATGCTTCGGGCTCTCACTTACCCTCTTTATACAATTACTTATTGTCGCCTGACAGATCTTATATTAATTATTCCTGAATCACTATGGCATGTTTAAACATGCAAATAAACTCACATAAAAATATAATTTATATTAACTAGCCTTCATCTCTATCTCTATTTCTATCTCTATCTCTAAATACATAGAGATAGAGATAGAGATAGAGATAGAGATAGAGATAGAGATACAGATAGAGATAGAGTTTTCCTCGTGTTTCCTGAAAATCTGAGCGGGGGGGGGGCGGGGGTTGGTTTGTTTTGCTTTTTCAGCTTTCCAGCTATTGCTAAAGTTCAGTGCTTTTCTTTTGTAAGATATTGGCGTCTTATTTGGCTAACAATGGCTCTCAGTAAATCATGATAACCTCTAGTGTGTAAGTAAATGAGATGCCAAGCCCTGGAGTGCACAAGCAATACTCCCTTTGGGTTAACTGGGATTCTTGACTATGCAAGGACTGCAGTTTCAGGTCTTGTATTACTCATTGCAAAAATTCGCAATAGGTTTTTTTATATATAAACGATTCAGTAATATTCACTTGTTGAGGATTTGCGCATGGGTGTATAAAACACGCACTCATAAAACATTCATAAAAGGGAATTGATGTGCTATCTGTATTTAAATAAGTAAATGTAGCACAGTGAACGTTACACACAATAGGTGTTGTCCCTGAAAGTTAAATCTGAGCGTTTGATTAGAACCCATTTTTAGTATCCAATTCAGAATTTGGCTTTGAACAATATTCAGGTAACGTATTCAGCTAATATAGCTCCATAATCAGTAATAATCAATGATCGAAAGTCGAAGAATCGTTATGTGCCGGCAATTCGGATCAGTGTCCGTTTACTTTTTCCTATCTATTTTTCGATTTGGAGAGGTGATATGTTTTCAGTGTCATTAAGAAGGTTCAATGATGCTAAAGGAAGGCAACAAAACAAAAGAAAGCATGAATTCTACAAGAAATCATTCGGCCCAAATCCTACTCCCTTTATTCCCTTTGGATTCCCATGGGACAACTCCCGAGAATAAAACGGAACCGGGTCTGGACCAGAAACGGACTTTTCCTGAGCAGACTGGTGACATTTTTACCTCTTTCTCTAAAACTGGGGCGAATAGAGGAGGCGTCAGCCCATAATTGGAGATGTACAACTTGCTCTTGCGAATTGACATTATGTAACTTTCACTTGTCCCCTGCGAAAGCAAAATCCAATACTAAAAAACTAATACTAAAATGAAATAGTGACGGGCGAATTGTGCGCGCAGTGCTGGTAACTAGCGCCATTCTTGCAGGGGCAACTGTACTTTTCCCGCATTCTTATTTGCACACTCCCCTCCACCCAACTACTTTTCCTGTTAGAATGACTTTACGCAAGTCACACCAGGAGCTACTGGAGTAGGAAAGACTGTTTGATGTAAACGTTCCTTCCTTCCAATCGCGGTAGGAAGCCCTCGGCTCACACTCCTTTCAGTTTGTATCTGGAGACCCTAGAACTGTCCTTACGTGACTTTGGAAAGTTCTTCAGAATTAAACTCCACCTAATTTAGAATTAGCTGGTTTAAATACCCCGGGAATACAATTTGACCCTTGATTTCCAGCGTCCACAACAGCAAGGAGTGTAGGCTTATTCATAAACTGCAAAGCTGCCCTGTCCTGAGGTAACCTCACCCCACTTAAATCCTACGTTTGTCTGAATGCGAGGTATCATTTTGAATCAATGCCTAGAAGTCTAGACTCCTGGAATAAAGTAGAGGTTTGTCACGTTAACACCTCGCATAGGGTATTTTAATAAAATGAGTCACAGCCCGCAAGGTGGCAAGAACAAAATCGGTATTATGAGGCCTCCACCCATTCACGTCAATGGACTTTTGGCCTGAGCGAAAAATGCAGGATCTGATCCAGATTAGTTTCTCTTCACATTGGAGTGAATAAATGTGAAGTAAAATACACGAGGGCAGCTTACTTCTCTTCAGTGGCTTAAATGAAAACATCTGTTCACCTTTACATCATCAACTGCATTGATGAGACTTTAACATAACACACTTAAGATACAATTAATGTCAGAAATGTGTTTGTGTTGTTCTCAGTAAAAAAGGAGAAATGTTTCTGCAGATATTACGGTAGCTTTTTTTGGTTTGTAGAGTCTGAGAAAGTGAAGATGCAACCACATTAAACTTTAACAGCAATTTGTGAAGCTATCCCTCTTGTCCAAACTTAAATCCCCCTTCTCTGCTTATTCAGAGTAGATGGCTGAAATTTAGTGACAGAGGGAAATGCAAAACGATCTAAATACAGCGCTCATTTTATTGCATCGGTCCATATATTTTTCATTGTTCTGGCTTTGTTCCGGAAACAGCGGTGATAGCAAAAGATAAAAACAATAATTGATGAAAATGACTCTTGAGCAAGTTTGTAAACCCGTCCATCATCAAGTGAAATGAGTGTGTAATGTTTCCAAAGTAGGTAGTAACACTATTTACTTTTTCCACACTAACCCCAGCTTTTTAGAACGTTACTTTTTCTCGGCTAATTTTTCACTTCGCAATGGTGGAAAATAAAATTGTGTGTATGCCGAAGACAGTGGGAATTTGAAGAACGCATGGGTGCTGAGTCCAGACAGTAGTACAGTATTTTTAGCTGCAATTAGCAAGTGTCTGCCATATAACTAATCGCAGGAATAGTTAAGGGTATTATCAACTCATTTCAGAGTCAAGATAGCTGACTCCGGTAGACTTTATTCAGTGCCCCTTGCCAAAAAAAAGGGTGTTACATCTGTTCAATTATGAAAGTTTAATTATCGGTTGGTTGGTTACATGGAGAAAATCCTCAACTCCCATCACCATTCCCGCCATAAATGATGATGATTATCGAAGTCCTGTATGCCTCTTATCTTCTGGCACTTGAGTAGTAGCAAAAGAAAAAAAAATCTTTACAGAATGCAGAACTGAAAATATCAGGTTTGTAAGATGGCTCTCTTAAGAAGGTTTGACGGTGGGAGGCGTATGTTCGTAGGGGCTGGAATTAATGATACCTCGAGACTTGTGTGTGGTAGGCTTTTACTTTCCGGTCGAAAGTTTTTTTGTTTGTTTGTTTTATGGAACAAAATGTATTTATTTAAACTGAGATTTTTTTTTTATTTTATAGCAAACAACTATAAGGTGTATGAGTTTGTTTTCAGAGATTTGGCATAAATGAAAAATGACTTATCTCTCGGAACACATCTCAGCTATTTCCAACGGTTGGACCTTAAAATTCACTGCAAGAACACTTAGCTATTGGCACTGTTTCGGGTGATTTTGTTACTGAAGAGAACTTCCTGTCTGTATCAATATACTTTCAGCACTATGTGTCCTTTCTACTTTTACATTTGTGTATAGTAGTTTCTATTTATAGCCCTGTGCAAATGTTCTTCATCCAGTCCTTACTTTAAAAACAAGTTAGCATTTTCCACAAAATCATTTACCCAGTGTACTCTTGATTAAATGACTGTTAACCCTAAGAGACTAGTATGACAATCAACATGCTTTTTCAATCACCATTCTTTCTTGTTTCTCTCTCTCTCTCTCCACCAGGGAGTCTCACTGTGGGTCAGAGCTTTGCTTTCTAAAGCAATTAAGTCATATTTTCAAAAGGAATATTAGATTAAAAATACATCATGATTAAAGTCTAATGTAAAAGGTCTGAAACTGGAAGAAAATATTTAGTGCTCGTCTACAGATTCTATCACCTACCATCTACTCTGAATGCATTCTGTATCTTTCAGCATGTCCGGCTCTCATGATTGCAAATAGGCCTGTTTTCAAATGGAAATAGGACTTCCAAACTGATTATGTGTATTGAATCGGAATCACTCACTAGATCCTCTTGTTTAAAATGTATTGAAAAAGGATGATGGCTGCAGCCCTCTGTAACCAGCTCCTTCTCATCTCAGGGAGGTCGATCTATTTTGCAACTTTTTGCCATTTGAGACTGTTTCAGCTAGATAATTGCGTTATTATTGTATAAAGGCGGTACGCTGACACACAAATACCCCAGCCCTCCTCCCCCACTGCCAACTCACACACCCCTTCAACTCCCCTCCTCCACCTTAACCCACACAACATCCCCACCAATCCAGCACCTCCTCTAAACTCCCCAACACTGATGCAGACTCATCACCACCCCAACACCTCCCCCCTTCAGCTACTACCCCATCTGGTACACCACACCACCGCCACTCCTAACACAAACACAAGCTGCACCCCGACGACGCGACGGCCACACAAATACGGTTTCCACCACAATAGCTCTAGAGTCCTAGTCCTCCTCCCTCCAACAAACTCGCAAAGCGCACGCGAATCTGTCATCACTTCCCCTACACTCCCCGCAAGCAGTTCGGTGTCTGGGGTTTGCTTCTCGACCTTGGCTACTCTACTTTAACGTGTGTGTGTGTGTGTGTGTGTGTGTGTGTGTGTGAGAGAGAGAGAGAGAGAGAAAGAGAGACAGACAGACAGACGTTGCTCACACACAGAATATTGACGATGGTTTCCATTCGAAGGATCTTTTCAGTGATACGCGATGGAAGCTTTCAAACAACTTTTATTTCCCCCCAAAATAACCAATTAAAACACGGACTGATTAAAAGACTGAACGTAGCTGAAATTGGCAGAAAACATTCAATTCCCATTCATCTAAATGCCTTATGCATGTGATGGACATTTTAATCTCCACACACACACACACACACACACACACACACACACACACACACACACACACACACACACACACACACACACACACACACACACACACACACGAATTCAGAGACACGATGGTTTGTATCACACACAGAAGTAACTAAACTACAAATATAAATGTATTCACATTCTGATATGAAGCGATTGAAGCCAAGCCTAGGTCCTAATTAAAAAAACAAAAACAAAAACAAACAACCTCCTTCCCCTCCGCCCCCTCCCCCCAAGCACAGTCGTTTTAAAACGTGATTTTCTTTAAAGGACAGAAATGCGCTGCAGGGCGTAAATAAGCAGTTACACTATGAGGAGGACGTTGCAAAATGCTGTTAGCAGCTTTGCGTCTCGTTAGCTGTCTGGATAGAATTAAAAATAGCTAGAAACGGGCCAGGTAGTGCTGGTTTTACTCACGCGCCTAATCCCACTGCGTTAACTTGGATTATTTCCATGAGGCAAATCAGCGGGAGTTAGGCAGCACTGCATTGTTATCAATGTACCTGAGCCCATTGTAGTCCCACGACAAAGTATTTAGTTCGAACCATTTGTCAGTGTTCAGGTTTAAGAGACAACAGTGCCGGGGTGGTTGTAACCTGCTTACATTGCTTCTTCATCAGAATTCGCGCGCGCGCGCATACATTTTGTGAGGAAACACAACTGGTGTGTTTATTCGGGTGTGCCACTGCCTTCTCTTTTTAGCACACTAGCTAGGAAAGGGAAAGTCTGTTCAGTTAATGAGCACTGGTCGTCATAAACCCTTCTCTCTGTAACTTGAGAACTATACAATTGTTAGATATGTTGGTACATGTACTTTTGATTACATTAGTTATAAGCATATTTAAATAGGACCCCATGTTTTTAACCGTAAATAATAGAAACCATCACAGGCAGAGGAATTATTAAGTAGTCTTGGAGTCTGCACTGACATTATTAGCATTTGAGTAAAACAAATTAACTGCTTGGTGTTTTTAATATTCTCTCTCTCTCTCTTTCTCTCTATCTCTTTCTCCCACGCGGGCGTGCTGCACACACACAAACACACACCCTTATAGCCATATATAAGTAAAAGAAGCTCTCCATTTATACTTTTGGATTTTCCATTGTAGTATTTACAAAAGTCCAGTCTAGAATGATTGGGCTTTTCCTTACTCCAGTTATGTTGTTTAATATTGAAATTAAACAAATAAATGAAATTAATGCGGAAAGAAATACACAAAACTCCTTTGTTATTGCCTGTAGATCACAATAAATTGAACTTCATTTAAAATTGTTACCACTCACTACTCCGGAAATTTGCCTGACCACTACATTGAATGAGCAGAGACTCTTTCATAAGTTATTTCTCACTTTAGTGAAATTAGAAATGATGATCATTTTAAACTGGTTCTGACTTCCACTGAAGTCAGTGACAAAACTCCCATGGGTTTACAAGGGACCAAAATAAGGCCCTCTATTCCATATTGAGGGGTATCTTTTAAAAACATTTAGAAAACTTTGGAAGACTATGTTTTAGCTGATCTTGAAGGCCTTTCATTTTATGTTTCTGTTGATTTTTATTTGGTAGATAAAAAGTTTACCTGTCAGGAGAAATCTAGTCACATTTTTCTATGGGCACTCTGATCAGTGTTGAGATATTTTAAGGACAAATCTTTGAAAATATAAAAATAGTATAGAAGAAGTATTTCAACAGATAGTTTTAAATAAATGGGATGTTGGGAGGAAAAGAAGAAAAGGAGGGGGTACACCTCCACATAACAATTCGGTTTTGTTTCAATGTAATTTCTTCAACTGAGCCCTATAGGTTTCTAAGTGCTCAAAATTACCTTGTCAGAGCTGTATTTGCACAGTCTGTGCCTACCATTTATATATTGTAAAATATCCGAGCTAATTACTTCTTTCTTTCTTTCTTTCTTTCTTTCTTTCTTTCTTTCTTTCTTTCTTTCTTTCTTTCTTTCTTTCTTTCTTTCTTTCTTTCTTTCTTTCTTTCTTTCTTTCTTTCTTTCTTTCTTTCTTTCTTTCTGGCTGATGAGGAAAGAGGAGAGAGCTAAGATGGGTGGCTACATTTTATTACTATCAGAATTGATAGTTTTAATAACAATAACTATCTTAAGAAGTCTGCTTGTTTGGAGTAAATGACCAAAACGAAACTGGATACAAAAGTATACTATCTATAAGTACTTCGGAGAACCAAAAAAACAAAACAAAACAAAAAGTTTGCCAAACAAAAGCACTGAGAGAAACTCCAAAAGAGCGGTGTCCTGGAGTTACATTATTAGGTCACTAACAAACTGAAATGAACTCAGCCACTTCAGATGCACCTTTAATATGAAACAGAAAAGTTTGTTCCTGCAAAGTTGCCAGGTGTGCGTACATTTCGGATGCTTTTAGTCCAGCATTATTCGAGAAAATTCACTTTCTCAATGAAAAAGATCCCTAGTAAAAGCCACCAGAACATGTGGATGTGGAGATCTTAAGCTTTGTTTCGGGTTCTGTATTGAAACTATATCGTCTTGATCTCTTATATACACATTTTCTGGATATCTAATCAATGAAGTGCTTTCCCAAGAAACACTTTAAAGAACCACTGCAATGATAAAGCAATGTATGGAAAGACATCAGCAGTTCTGATCACTATAATACAAGACAACTTTTAAATGTAGCGATAATATTCTGTAAACTAGTTTGATATGGAGATTAAAAACAACACGAATAGCCTGTGTATTTGTAAAATAAAAATATATTTAAGAAAAGTATATTAGTCAGTTTCACATCGTTACTAATGTTAGATATGGCCCTAAGTATTAAACACGGCTTAAATATTACTCATTGCATTGTAAATATTTTTTTTAAATTAAACATGCTACTTTAGAAAAGTTTATATATGGCAACTGTGGTCAAAGAAGTCACCGTTTCTCTCGTAAAGCTGCTGGTTTTCATATCTTTGCTGTTATTATAAAAATGATCGAGTTTTTTTTTTTAAACCGAACATTTAAATCTAAGTTTGAATCTCATAGCTAACTTTTTTCCATTGCAGGTTTTCGAAGCAGTTAGCAATTAAAAACGATTTTTAATTTAATTGTATGACAACACATCTTACTCATTTTTTTATTTATCCGAAATTTACCAGAAGCTTTACAGAAAAAGACATAATATATAAAGCTTTGACCTTACCTGATCCCTAATGTGCTTGCAGCCAGAGACAACCAGATCTCATTTCGTGTTAATCACCAATTTGCCATAGAAGATAATATTTCTATCTTTGCACCCATTTGATACATAAACACAATATTGCCATGCACTTGTTGGGGGGAGGGGGCAGTTTCGATGGGAGTCATAAGAGGAACAGCTGGTCAGATAGAAAGATAGTGTCAACTTTGCGCCAAACATTGCCATGAAAGGATTGAAATTCTTCAGGAGCCATTCAGTGTTTACCTCCAAAGTTCCCTTTGTAAAAGCAGTCGCCATGAGTAGTTAGAATAGAGCTCGCTCCCCAGCGAGGCCCTTTTACCTGCAGTCTGCAATAAACCGGCTAATACCCCCCCCCCCTCCCGTGGCAACTTCCCTTGGTGTCATTTTAGAACTGCCTCGGATTACATTGCTTGGGACCTGCACTTTCTGCAACCAAACTGTATTAGGACAGTGAACTGCCTTGTGAATTAAAATGCAGCATTACACATCTAGATTCGCATCCCGATTGGTTTTCTCGTGTGTCTAACAAGAATTCCTGCACTGCTTCTTATTCTGACTGCAGGGAACAGAAATATCATTTTGGCTCAGACCTCAAGACTGGAGAGCCTTCTGACTGTATTTCTTTCCGAGACTCCTAGTAGTCAAAGGACGTTCGTTTGAAACAAAAATGCGTCGATACCGAACAGCAAATATGGCGAAGCTCTGATCTTTTTCCAGCCTGCTGTGCCACTGCATCCACACTTCGTAGCACTCAAGCATGAACTCCTATTTACAGCAAGGGGAAAAATACCCTCCGCAAATCTCGTACATCTATAGGCAATGCCAGGGGGGGGAGAAGGAAGTGGAAGGAGGGAATAGCCATTCTTTATTAGATCCCTTTAACTGCAAAATGCATATATGGTGCCCGTGGTCTGGTTTCTATATGCGATCAGAGACATTTGGCAATGTATTTCTGTGCCATGATTTCAAAGATTTTGATCCCGGCTCTGGTTTCTCCCCCACCCCCGCCTTTTTAACTTCCCATTATTCCAGTTCTGCATTGATTAACAAGCGACTGAAAATCGGTGCATGAGAAGAGGCAAGGGTTTGCATAGTAGCCTATATTTTAATTTAGGAAAGCTATACGGTGGGTAAATTCCCGTGAGTCTGCTCAAGAGACATTTTCGATTAAATGTTTTCTAAGTCATTGGAATATCTTGATCTTAATGAAGGCATAACTGGCTGTACAAAGGAGTCTATGATAAAAGGCAATAATACGGTGTCATAAAAAAACGCTATAAATTTGTTAAAGAGGCAGTTTGTTTGCATTTCTCCTGATTGATATGTAAATATAGTTTGAATTGTGTTTGCCTGGTCCCTAGTGCTTTATAAAGAGATGAATTCACTTTTCTGTGGAACAAGCAAACAGACTTTAAACTAAGCCGACATCAGACAAAGTGGAAACGAGTTTATTTAATCGAAACTAAATTTAGTTTAAGAAAGATAAGCCAGTGTACATAATAATCCATTACAGTAATTACACCCACCATCAAATGTGTTTATGAGGTTGTCTGGATACAATAAAATTCATTTATTGCCCAAAGTCTATTATGTTAAGTCTCTAGCTAGTTCCACACTAAACATGCCAGTTTGATTTCTCCATTCCATGAAAATAGTTCTAGGATTTCACAGTTATTCCTAGATCTGCTGGAGTTTTAAAAATTACCTATTTTTGAAGGATTTTAAAATACATTTCAAGAGGGGAGACATGTTGATTTAAACACCGCATTTTCACACTTTAAGCGTGTATTTTAAAATTTGGAGAGAGAATGGAACAAGACCTGCTCATAAATGTATGGCATTAATCATGCACAGATCTCACGCCGATTCTCCTTGGACCAGGACGTAAGCACAGAAGTTTTACACTTAAAAGAAATTCCAGTTTCCCGATGTATTTCTATTCTAATCGACAGCACCGAGCACTCCGTTTTGGGCTCTCTGAATGCTAGTTATAAACTTTAAATTAATGTTCCTAGTAGAGGAAAAGTGACGCGAAAATAGTAACGTTAAAATATGTTCGAGCCCATTTGGTAATCTTCCTCTATCCACTTACGGAATACTATAAAAATGGACAGACTTCAAATTCTCTCTGACACGTGATGTCCTCCAGTTTAAAAGAAGGATCCGATAATCTTTTTAGTCTCTTTCCTTTTTCTTATCCGAGCTCTGAGTAATAGCTTGTCTAAATAGTATGACAGAGCTCTCCGGTGCTGCTACAAAAACTGCAGAGGTGTTTGTTTCCACTCTTGGCTACCTCCTTTCTCGCTCCGTCTCAGATAACAGGAACTGGTTCAGGATTCCTCGGCGTTTCAGAGATCTTTCCATTATGAGATTTATGCCCGCATTTTAATTAAAAAATCGGAGGGAAAATTACTACTAAAAAGGCGATTTGGAGAAAATGACCGTATGAGGTCCTTATGTTGATGGGAAAGACTAACTTTGGATTTCCAGTTTCCAAAAGGAATAATATTGGCCCAAAATCTTGCGAATGAAACTTATTTGTTGATTATTCAGTGGAATATCTACTTTGTCTATTTACCCCGAAGTTAACACTAGCTCTCTTGAACTCCCTATAATGTTTACCTCACTAATAAATGCAGCTATGTTTCTCACCTACACACATACACGCACACACACACACACTTTCTCTTGCCTATTTCTTTACAGCCTAGTCCAGCCACCGGAGCAAAGCACCCGCAGCAAAGTAGCAAGCTAGTTCCTCTGCCTGTTTTGTCAGGATGAAAGGTGCAGGACAAAAGTGATGCAAGTGCGCCTGTGTGTGCACAGATACATTGTATGAAAAAAGTTAATTCAAACTATACGCCGTACACAATAATCTATCATTTTATTTTGATTATAAATAAGGTGACTGTACTTTCCTTAAAATACAAAGTACATAAGAAAACCTGGTAGAAATTATTTTTGCACAAGTTATTAAAACTGGACACGCTTTTTAAAAGGGTTGCATTTTCTAGCCTGTCAGTGCGTTACTCCTTAGTTTGTTTCTAATAACCATACACATTTAACTTCTCTGCTTCTGGACTACTTTCCTTTCTCTGTCAATAGCCATGTGCTCCCTAGCTTGATGTCGGGCTAATGAATTCCGGGGGTCGATTCCTCCATTTGGACTAGAGTAATCTTATCTCTCTCCAAAACATGGGCCTAATCCTGCTTCCCAGTGAAACCAGTGGCCCGAACTCCTGCAAGATTTGAGCCTTTTTGCTTTTGGTGTCAATATTTATTAGCATCCCTATTTGTTTTCTGGGGTGGGGGAGAGGGAGAGATATAAGGGGAAAGCAAAGGAAAATAATAATAATAAGAATATTTGCAATGTGTATAATTTATTAGAAGCTTCTTAGGAACTATATTTAAGCCAAATATCTACATAAGTTTACAACAGAAAGAGGAGACGTGCGGAAATAACAAACTGCCAAAGGATTTACACGGATCGTTCAATGTCCATAAAAAAGGTCGGGTGTGTTTTGGTTTGATTTGGTTGATTGTATTATTTTTCTTTACAACAAAATATACAGGTTACTAAAAACTATGGGTTTAGTCCAACTTTTGACAGCATTATACAGCTACAGGTTCACATCAAAAGTAAGGGGTGGGGGAGAAATGCCAAGCTGTGACGAATCAATATCTCCATCGGCGGGCCCTGGTTGCTGGGATGGGGGGGGGGCTTTCCTTTTGTCTGGGCGACACTAATGGTGTTTTGGGGGAACGCCCACCCCTCCCTCCCGAAAATCTCTATATTTACATGCAAGTTCTATTCGCTGGCAAACTGTACATTTGAAATCCAAGCCTCCGAACCATGGTCATTCATGGTCTCCATTCTGCAACTGCGTCGTGATCTATTTTTTTTAAAAAATACCCATTTCCCAACCTACAAAGTCATTTTCTCTCTCTGCTAGGGGTTCCTCGGAGAACCGCTCGTGAAAAAGTAAAAATAAAAAATAAAATCAAACAAGCGTTTGAACAGGGTAGAGATCTGTGAGACTCGGAGCATCTGAGCTTTTTTCCAAAAAAAAAAAAAAAAATCCTTTCACCAGGTCCTACCGTAGAGCAAGGTAGAGCAGGACATGGCCGTGCCATAGTCAGAACTAGAAGAGTTTAAGTGAGACAAACTGGAGACCTGGCTCTGGAGGGAGGAAGGGCTGGCTGAGTGCTGTCCCAGGTCTGGAGACTGCCCCGCACTGTTTGTCTGGTGGCTCTGATGCTGTCCAAGGCTGTTGCCATTGGTAGCCACCGTGATGGCTGTCGCTGCCTGCTGCTGATGGCTCTGGATCGCTGCCGTTGGCGTGTTGGAGCCCGCTTGACACGGCTTGCCATCCTTTACAAGCACGGGCACCGCCACTCGCCTGGGGGACTGCTGCTGTTGGCAGGCGCTGTTGTCCTGCTGCATCTGCTGCTGCGCGGCTTTGTCTTTGGCCTGGCGTTTCATCTTGTAGCGGTGGTTCTGGAACCAGATCTTGACCTGAGTCGGCGTGAGATGGATCATGCTGGCCAAATGCTCTCGCTCCGGAGCTGAGAGGTATTTCTGCTGCTTGAAGCGTCTCTCCAGCTCGTAAACCTGGGCCTGGGAGAAAAGGACCCTGCGTTTCCTCCGTGGCGTGCTCTGGAGAGGGGCCATGCTCTTGCTAACGTCTCCAAGTGAGCTCAGGCTCCCCATGCCGCCCATGTTCATTCCAGAAGACGGCCCCATAAAGCGGGATACTAAAACCAAGAAAATCACACATTTTAAGCTACACGGTTAGAGGCCCGGCGCTGCCTGGACGAGAAACGCGTGTAGATTGTCGGCTCCCCAGCCAAGATCCTCTCCCCGATCAAACACCTGCCCATTACCAAGCTCTTTGAAACCCACCTAGCCCTCCACCGAGCCAGGCAGGGCTGTATAGACTGTGTTACTAGCATGAGGCTATTGTGATAACGATTTGCGGGGAGCAAAATCTTTGCAAATAACTGAACCCCACCGCCCATACACACACACGGGCTCTGTGGGTAGCCAAGAGCCGGACCAGGGGAACGAAACAAAAGCAGCGCCTAGGCACACACACTAGCTAGGGCAAGTTTCCATCTCCAAACCGGTATTACGCCCCTTCCGAGCCACGCTAGGTCAGGAGGAAACATCGGAAACCCCCTGGCTCCGCAGAGTTGGAGTAAGCGAATACATGTCAGTTCCCGCTTCCAGCATGCGGCGTGCCCCCCGCGTTAAGCAAGCTTGTTGGGGGAGCTGAGGCACAATTCGATGCGTCGGTTTCACTGCGAATTATTCGGGGCTTAGGGTGGAAGGGCTTGGAATGTATTGAAAGCGCCTCTTGCGCGTATGGCAATGTTTCCCGTTCGCTGTCGCGCTGTACAGCAGCAGGTTTGGGAAGAGACATCCCCCCCTCCCCAGGATACAGCCGCCCAAAGCTCGCCTCGCCTGCAGTAAAATCGCTCCGATCGCGGGGCATTTCTCCCGTCGGTTCTCCTGCGGCAAGGCAAGTGGCTCGCTAGGCTCCTACAGCGAGCCGGGGCAGATTTGGGAAGCGGGAGACAGGCGAAGAGCGGACAGAACCGGGGCTTTGGGAGCAAAACCACAAAAAATACCGATCGTGCGGCTCCTCGCTAGCCCTGCCGCTCCCACCCTTTGGGCTGACCCCATTCCGACTTCAAGCCACTCTCCCCCCTTGCCTTCCGCCCCCCCTCCCAACCCCGCACCCGACACGGCTTCTCCAAGTGGCTACACTGGGGCAGGCTTGCTCCCGGAGGTGCGCGGAAAGTTTCCCCCGCGGGTACCGGGGCTCACTTACTTGTAGAGAAGCGGGGATCAGGGTTGGCCCCATACCATCCCGTGGCTGAAGCGCTGTTCCTCATGGTCTCCTGGTAGGGTGGCAGTTCCCCCATGTTGCCTAGGTTGCCGTTGCAGTAGCCCCCCATCGTGGTATGGGAGAGTTGGGGGACGCCTGCCGCTGTCATATGGTAGGCAGCAGTCACTGTCCCGTTGTGGCCCATGGGGTGCTGCTGCATCGTTGGCTGAGAAACCTGAGTCTGCCTGTAGGCTGCCAAGGGAGCCCCCAAGTTGCTACCCTCCATGCCCACTTTCTTGTAGCTTTCCTCCAAGGGACTCAAGATGTCAGACACTGAGAAAGGAGTCGTATGCTTTGGGCTCATCGACATGATTCGGCGGCTGAAAAAAAAGGGGGAAGGGGAGGCAAATCTTTTTTGCCAAATATTCTGGTGTTGCCTTAACGCCGATCTTGTTGGATGTACACGTAACCGAGTGGACGAAGTCCGCCTTAATTGGATTGAGTGGAGGCTCAGGGCTGCCTTTCGTTTGTTTTAGCCAGACGCCAGGTTTTAGGCTGCCACCAGAGGCGGGGCATAGGCACTAAAGCAACAAGACAATAGAAGCCTACATCTTGCCCAAGATAATTAGCTTACATGCTGATGACAAGGTAAACACCTTTAAGTTTTACTTGTCAGGGTTTTAATGTCTTCTTTAAGCCGCCGTGAGCACAAGTAATTTTATTTTATTCTTCTGGGGGTTGATGGGTGGGGAATTGAATGTAATTTTACAACGCAAATTTGCTGCGTTAAAGAGAAATGATTTATAATTCTAGCCCCACTCCTAACACTATAGTCGCAGCCTTTGTGAGAGCTGGATCTATAGAGTTTAACATTATGGAACAAAGGGATTTAGTTCCCCTCTCTCCCCACTAAGTTAGATGTTAAAGAAACATTGAAGAGACAAATATCTCCTCGAATAGTTTGAGGATCCAGCTTTCGTATTTGAGCACCGTTTCCAACATGGGGCATTACACAAGGCGAAAGGGTCCTAGAGATGTCCAGCACATTGTCAGGTATGAAAGCTGGCTAGTGAACAGCACCTGCCTTGTAACCACGCTGCAAAGGAGGTTTCTCTATAGCATACATGAGAGTAACTCCTAAACTGCAACACTACAACCAGCGTCTCGTTTCTGCACATGAAACCGTAAAGATCGTGTTGCCTACTTTGCAGAGGGAAGCTTGCGAGGGTGACAGGCAGTTGAAAAATACCCTAAACCAAAGTGTCATTCTTTATTTTCTAAGAGGAGCCGTGTCAGAAGCCCCTGATAGACCCCTTAATCTGAAGATTTTTTTAAAGCTTTATTTAGGACTCAAGGAAGTTAGGGATGGAAAAGACCCATTAACTCATCTAGCCCCTCACCCTGCCAACTAAGATTTGGTTCCTTGAATTTTCTAGTATTTTGCCCAGTGTAGTTTTAAATGAATGCAGACTTCATTAATAGTTATACATGTCTATGTGGCGAATAGTTAACGTGACTCAGGTTATTATATCAGATTATTATAATGTGACTCAGGCTAAGACTTTGAAGGAATTTTCCAAATTGTACAGCAACTACAAACTACACATTTCAGTGTCTCTCCTGAACTCAACGAAAACCCTTCCATGAATTTTAACACAATGGCCCACAGGGTTGGGAGCTAATTTAATAAAGGGATTATCTGAATAGTAAGAAAATTGCAGCAATGGTGCAGTTAACCTAGTGACTTTGAAGCATCAAATCACTATTTTATAATTGCACTTGTAAATATGTTTGCACTCCGCTTGTTCCTGCTTAAAAATGCAAAAGTGCACTTGCTACCCGGGAATAACAAAATATCTTTGTCTAAAGTGGCAGCATAAATGGCCAGTCGCTTTGTGACTGTGCTTGATATTAGTACATAAGGATCATTTTACTTCAATTGGGAGACTCATTCAGTAGGCAAGAAACCGTTTAGGAGAAAGTAGGTCCCCGTATGAGAATTAACATCCTTCAAGTGTAAGCCGGAGCCTTGATTATACTGTAGAGCTCTGCAAGAGGTGAGCTTTTCTGCACAAATATAATCGGTGGAACTTTTCTGCAGTCAGCTCCTCAGTTCCTCTGCCTCAGTAGGCATCAGGTTATCTCCAGCCTTGATACCGAAATGGGTGTGTGTTGAGAATCCGTTGTGTCGCCCATCACAAATCGGAATCAAGGCAGGACAACTTTTGATTAGAAATGCATCTGGTTTGGAGACGTCCTGTTTTCGTCGCCACGTCTTTAGCTCTTTTCTAATTACGTGGAAGATTTCCTTTCATGGCTTTGCCAGAGGATAACTGAATTGATCTGTCTTTTTTATTTCACATGTATGTCAATACTTTCGTGGAGGAAGATGTTCAGTTACAAATTCGAAGCTTTTCCCCCGGGTTATCCACAAACATTTCGTGCCTATTTTATTACCTTAGAAAAGGATCAAAACATAAAAAAAAGTAGATGGACAAATGCTAGTTCTGCAAGTAAGCAGGCACTAATCATATCTTTTGAAAGGAATTTACACTAAATTATACCCGATTTCCCAAACAGCTCAGCGATGAATCTCAATGTACTCATTGCAAAAAGTTATGGTCGGTGGTAGGGGAAAGCGATGTTTTCTATTCAGAATATTACCTATACATACGGCACGTCTAAAAATCCCCTGTATTGTGCCTTTCCTACGAAATATCACTGTATCTTCTCGAGTAGTGCCTAATGGCCCGCGGGCGCCCTATCCCATGATCATTCTGCACATACACCAGACTACTGGCTTTGGGGGCATATGCGCTTTTTGAATGTGTTGAAATGATTCCCGTTTCAGAACTTTTTGTGGTTAATCATTCTTATTTGTCCCTCCCCCCCACTGAATGCACCTCGAATGGCCTCCAAATATCCCTCAGTTGGATTAAGCTGATCACTCCAGAGCTGCGCTGGATCATAGAAGGGGAAGTCAATGTGATTGCTACACCTGTCCCGAGTCCCTGATACGGACGGAGGTCAAAGGTGTTGTCACTTAGCATACACTCCTCGCCATTGATTATTTCACAGGATCATAAGACTTGCATACACTTTTCAGCAAAAAGAAGTTATCCTAGTGGAATGCTAACACAGACGCCGCTTTCCCCACGTTAATTACAGCAAGGTAGTTCATCCTCCTCTCTAACTACCGGGAAAGTTTTGTGTTTGTTTTTAAACCGCCTTTCCGACCTCCTTTTGAGAGCGCTGCCTTCAGAGCAATTGAAGTCCAGCCTGTCTGAGCTCTCAGGTCTGAGCCTACCTAACTGCCTGGCCGCAGTGTGTTCTTTTACCTGGTGCTGCTGTTTGCTAAAGCGCTTGAGTTAAAAGGAAATGCTCAGGGGGAGGAGGAGGCAGAAGAAAGCTGAAATGCATTTCGCCTGTTGGAAGCATATGCATGAGAATGCCACCGTCTTCACCCCGTGTTTGCAGAATGCTTTATTCTCCTCTCGGCGGCTACACGGACGGTTCTTCAATAGCTTCTGACCCTACACAATCCGTTTGATAACACTCGAGATGCGGAAGAATGGGGGACTTTGTCAATCAAACGGTGCCAATCCCAATGCAAACGGTGCCACCGAAACCACAGAGCCTTTCCTCATCAACTGGATTGCGGGGGTTGGGAACTCAAGGAGCAGCTTTTTAAAGTGTGCCCGGGGCTCTCCACATTTCACAATGTCTTTTTAAAATACGTGCTAGCGCGCCTCCCAAATGGGAATAAGATGAACTAGTCTAGGCAGACTCAACCTGGGGGGAGAGGGGAAGGGACAGAATTGCCCCTACATTTATTTCTCTGGATGTGGGAAGGGGAACAATTAATTTCTGTGCTTTTCGGCGTCTCGTTTAACAGATAAAGTGTCTCTCACTCTTTTGAACATTTAAGACGAAAATGGATCGCTTTGCAGTTGGTTTTCCTGCTCAAGCGGCGTCCGCGTAGAAACAGAGAAAAAACTAAGGAGCCGATTCAGCAAAGTATTCAAGTTTCAAGGGCAATCCTCGCGTGCTTAACATTAAGCATGTGCTCAAATACTTTGGTGGATCCGTCTCAAACTAGTACCACTCTTCCAACAGAAAGGGTGCACAACAATTTCCAGACAGGGTGCTTGTTTCTTCACCACGGGTTTTGAAATCAGAACTTGAGAAAGTCAGAGCTTAAGTCCAAGCTGCTGGTCCCAGCAGAGTATATTGCTGTCGGTGTGAAGGCAATCCAATTTACCCTTTGGTTTACCCCTAATCCAATTTCCCCACCTGTTAGTGAATGAGAGATGGCAGCGTTGTACCTGCCCGCCTTCTGTGAAGTTGCGTTTGCCTTTGGAAGGCGCTTTACGTTTTTCATCAAGAGCTACATTCATTGCTTAGACGTGATTAACTTTGGTAGGAGAGTCCAGAGCCAATGCATGAGCAAGTAGAACAATTTTGCTCTCATAGGTAACATTCTCTGCAGACGAATAAAAATAATTACTCCTAGAACATACATAGTAGATGGACATTTGAAACCACTGCCGATATAGCGCGGGGCGGTGTAATGGAATGTTAGCTATCTAAAGACAATTCAGCTGCAGTGTTACCTTTCACGCTAATAATTTGGTGCCATTAACAAGCCTGGTTTAGCTTCAGAGAGTTAATAAGAAAGGGAAGATCCAGAACTAGTCTTTGGGGGCAGCTTCCTGTTAATATATTGTCTATTCATTGAATTCTCCTCCCCAGCCCAAATATCTGAGCAACTTAAATATTCAGAGGGGTAGCCCCGTTAGTCTGTAACAGGAAAACTTAAAACAAAAAAACCAAAATAGTATTTGTTGTTTTTCAACTTAAATATGTACAGCAGGAAATAGAAGCAGGAATAGTTTAAACAGCATAGTTGAATCATGCTAGGATACTTCCACAGACGTATTCTTAGGTTTCAGTCAGCTACTGTTGAAAGGTAAGAGGAATGGGTGTCCCTGCAAGCAAAGGCTATTTTCCACACATACGCCTTGTAAATGCCCTCTTAAAATCTATTGCCCTGATGGGAGGAACTGTCGTTAGGGGGGGGAAAAATCTATATTCCTTCCGTAGACAGCTCCCACTCCATGGCGTACTTCAGTGAGGCAGGAGCAGGGTGGAAGTGAAGGGTTTTGAGGACTAAGGAAATGAAAAGGAAAGCCCCCCACACTTCTCCCTCTCAGGACTGGAGGCTGCTTTCTGAGCCTGGACCCTATGATGACTCTTGGGGGCAGGTTCCGGATTTCCAAAGCTACTCTGACCATGTGGAGAGTCCCCTTTGGCCCCATCCCACAGGCTGATCTTGCGCCGCGCTCCTTAGAGCGCAGTGTTGGTACAGAATTGCCTTAGCCTCCACCTCGGCTTCAGAACGCTTCTCTCGTCACCCCCGCCCAGAGCCCTGACTCTGCTCCTGCCAGGCCCACAGCCCGCTGTGAGGTGCCATTAGCTATTGCAGAGGGCAGCCTCCTCTGCTCTGGGATGGATTTGGCCTGGGTGCCGCATTGCCCCTTGGGTAGGAAATGCACCCAGGAGACATGGACAGCCCCTTGGCTGAGGGGAGATTAACCTCTGGCGAAGGGCAGATGGGGGTGGAGAGAGGGAGACATGCCAGCCCAGAATCAGGGGCTGAATGGGAGCCCTTTGCAGGCTGGCAGATCAGCCCTTCGTGCCCCAGGAAGGAAAGCTTTGGCAAGTTAGGGAGGGTGGGGAGCTAGCGTCCGTGGAGGATTTTATTACAAACAATTGTATTTGGGAACTCAGCTCAGAAAAACAAAACTATTTCCCCATACCCGATAACTGCCACTCCTACCCATTTCCACCCGCCTCATTTCAAATGCCAGCACTGGTGGGAGCCACCCAGCAGCCCTGCATCTGGAAAGCAATAGATCTGGAGCAGCGGCCCCCTCCTCCCAACACCTGACCAGTAGTGTTAATTCGATTTGTTAGCCCACTAAAGATTTTAGAGCCGCTGAGGCTTAACATTCTGGAGTACAAAACTTCCCAGACCCGCAGAGCAAAAGCTCCCAAATGGATTCTGTCTGGGCAGCTAGGTATAGGATGAAGCCGAGGGAGAAAGTTGCCAGTAGGTATATATTTGCTTTAAGATAATGGTGAATGAAAGAGAGTCGGCGTCGCATCTCGGTGTACTTGTGTAGCTGCGTGTCTGTGTTTTGGTGCCAGCTCTCCACTGCTTGTAATTAAACTTGTGGCTTTGGAGGGAAATGGGGAAGGGGAAGAGAGCTTGTCTGGTTGACTGCTTAAAACATTTTTTCAGGACTCAGTGGCTAAACTTCTTCGTCCTGCTCGGGCAAATAGTTGCATCGGGAATAATGTGAGCAGGTTTCGAGTTTGTAATTCAAAAAAGCTATTTTCTTTGCTTCACTTACCGAAAATATTTACCTTCAAATACGGAGAAGGTTTAAAGCTAGCCAATACGTTCTGCGTTTGCTGTACGGATGCTGATGTGTAAAAGCCTGCATGGAAAGTCTATTTTTTTATGAGTCTCAGACTATTTCAAACAATCCGACGACTCTTGCCACTGAGCGCTGCAGTTTCTGCTTCGCACCTTCCTCCGCTGGGACCACGCAAACGCCTTTTTATTTGCATCGCTTTTCTGTAGTGTTTGTGGCTTCCCTTCCTTTCTCCTCCCGGCTGGCGTGCGCTACAGTTACACTCTTGATCATTACAAAAACTCTGTCACTGACATTTTGTAATCCCGTAACAGGAATATTTCTATTGGTCCTGTGCTTGCAGGACTTGATTGTTTTTTTTACGCAAACTAAAGCTGAGGCCAAATTAGACCTGCCAATGATCTACCTTCAGAGCGGTTACCCGCGGATTTCTCGCACTGCGCTCATCGCTTGGTGCCAAAGAGCATTGCTGGCTAATGCAGGGATTGCATTGATCAGATCAACAATGCTACAGGTACACCTCCCCCCCCCCCCCCGGTGAAACGTGGCAACTCCGACGAAAAGAATCCTGAAGCTGATCCGCCCTCCTCCGTGTTGTCATTTCCTTCTGAACAACCTCAAGCAATAGCTCTCCAGTAATTGCCCTGAATTATTCCCTTCCATTCCTCACCCCTCCAAAAACATCTTTGGGCTGTGGTCCTCCGGGAAAGCTGAGAGGACTCCCAGTGCGCCCTTGTAGCTGAAAGAAGTTCTGCGGTAAGTACAATCGTGTTAAGGAAAGATGGGCGCTGCGTTTGTGTTCCAGAGGAGTCAATGCGATTGGAAGGACGCCGGGATTTTCCGACCTGTCCAAAGGACACGATGTAGCAGGACTATCTGCTGCCCTAGGGCGTTTCCAGTTGATGCGATCTGCGACAGCCTCTACTGGCCACCGTGAGAACCGCAGCACTCCGGAGAGGCCTTGCTTGGCCATTCCCCAAATACATTTCCTTGCATAGGTGTTGGAGCTATATGGGGTGTTGGGTTTCCATTCCCTACAAAGATTTGCGGTTTGGTTCCAGGACTCTCAACGCTCCCATTCTTCACTTTGTGCCCATGTCCCTGTTTCCTTGTAGATGATTTTTTATTTAAATCCTTCCTAAGCAAATTGTGACTGGAGATAAAAACCATGAAGCAGCTGTGACCAGCTCCAAGTCTGATTACAATAGTGGGCTCACTGGGTATTGCTCCAGATGGGTATTTCTCCTGCTCTCTAGTAAAGGGCTAGATCCTTTTACTTTGTTTCTCCTTAATTCTGCAGCTGTTTGCAGCTCTCTTTCATACATATAGCCCAATCTCCATAACAGGAGGATGTCTTTTTCCTTCCCTGAAAAGAATCTGGTCCAGACTGGCTCATGGATCAAGAGAAGGAGGAGGCTGTTAATCTATGCCCAGATTGGTAAACTCTGGTAACTGGTAAGCTTTGCTCCCAGTTTCTGCAAACCAGTAAAATATTCTCAGCACATGCTCTTGGTAAATTCAGGCAGCAAAAATATCCTGCTTAAAACCCCTCCTGCTTAGGAGAGGATTTCCTTGCATGTCCCTTTGCTCGCTGCACATGCACTGCTGTTCCCATCACACACCATGATGGAATGCATTTCCCTCTCTCTAGAGGAACCAGTAAGAGTTGAGACATGCCTGAGTCACTGTCCACTCTCACTGAGCTGGCAATGTTGGCCATTATGCAGGGGCTTATTATTACACAAGTGAGAATTAATTTTTGAAAAGGATTTTTTGTTTAGTTTTCCTCTCTAAAAATACCATGTTTGAATGCACACAATCGGAGGCAACCCTGTGTTAGGATTTGTTTCTGTCCAGCTAACAGGGAAGTAGGAGATGGTGACCCCATGGGCAAACAGGCTCCTTTCAGAGGTTGAGAATATCTTCTGGGGAGGTTTCATAGGGGTTCTTACACTTGAAGATGTCTTCTCTCCTGGAAAGATTATGCCCTTGCTCTGGCTAGAAGAACTGATGGGTACTGTTCAAAGTGAATGCAAAGTGTTTCCACAAAGGGAAGTCTTCTGCAGTGTCCAGCAAGAATGAACTTTTTTTTGGCCCTACTAGGGCCATAACCAATGCTATATATTCCTAAGAGCCATCTCTTGGCACATTTTCTGTCAGGTGACTGTTGATATAGAGAGAGACACACACAGGACACTCTGGTAACAAACAAATGCCTTTTTCCAGTAGTTCAATTGTTTGTATACATAAATGGCCCTGTTTTTAAGTCTAGTGGTCCAAGAAGCTTATATCATACAATAGATTTTCAAGGTTATTCTTCTATTGATGTGATGAGATCATATGACTAAGGGTACGTCTACACTACAGCGCTAGTTCGAACTAACTTAGTTCGAATTAGTTAATTCGAACTAAGCTAGTTCGAACTAACGCGTCTAGAACTAAAAACTAGTTCGAACTAGCGTTTTGCTAGTTCGAACTAGTAAGTCCACATTGAGTGGACTCTGAACAGGGCTTAAGGATGGCCGGAAGCAGTGCCGGCAGGGCATAAAAGGAGGACTTAGAGCATGGAGATGCTGTCTCAGGCTAGCCGAGGGCTGCGCTTAAAGGGTCCCGACCCCCACCCCGGACACACAGTTCTAAGGGGTGCCCCGCTTCCAAAGAAGTTCTGGCTTGGAGTGCCCTGAGTGCCCACACTGGGCACATCACACCACTCGGCCATCAGCCCGGCTGCACTTGCCGCAGGCTGCCATCTGGGGAGAGGGAGTAATTGGGGGGCTGCAGGAGAGCTTCCACCCCCAGAAGCCCGCAGAGCCAGCCCAGTCCTCCCCATCGGGGGCTCGTACCCCATTCCTCCCTCACCTCCTTCCACTTACCCTTCCCTAGCCCCTCTTCTTATTGATGTACAAAATAAAGATAACGTTTCTTCCAACATTGACTCTGTCTTTATTGAAAAAAACTGGGGGACACTGGGAAAAGGAGGTGGGAGAGCGGAAGAGAAAGGCTGGGAGAGGGGAGGGCAACTAACATGATCAGGGGTTGGGAACAGGTCCCAGATGAAGAAAGGCTACAGAGACTGGGACTGTTCAGCTTAGAAAAGAGGAGACGGAGCGGGGACAGGATAGAGGTCTCTAAAAGCAGGGGTTGGGTGGAGAGGGTGCATTCAGAAAAGTTCTTCCTGAGTTCCCATAAAGAAGGACTAGAGGACACCAAAGGAAAGGAATGGGTAGCAGGCTTGAAACTAGTAAGAGACAGTTGTTCTTCTTGACAAAGCAAATAGTTAACCTGTGGAACTCCTTGCTGCAGGAGGCTGTGAAGGCTACAACTAGAACAGAGTTTAAAGGGAAGTGAGATCAAGTCATGGAGGTTGGGTCCATGGAGTCCTATTAGCCAGAGGGTAGGAGTGGTGTCCCTGCCCAAAGTTTGTGGAAGGCTGGAGAGGGATGGCACGAGACAAATGGCTTGGTCATTATCTTCGGTCCATCCCCTCCAGGGTCCCTAGGGTTGGCCGCTGTTGGCAGACAGGCTACTGGGCTAGATGGACCTTTGGTCTGACCCAGTACGGCCATTGTAAGCTCAGGGCTCAGTGTCGGGGGTCTCAGTGGACCCCCTTGATTTTCATGCACACCTGGTCCTGGGTGGCCAGGCTGGCAGCTCTCCTGCCCTAGACGGCCACTTTCCTGTGCCTAGTGCGGAGATCGTGGACGAGGTCCACGATGTCCGCACTAGCCCATGAAGGTGCCCGCCTCTTGCGGTCCAGGGCAAGCTCCCGGGAGCCGCCAGCCTGGTCCCGGCAAGAGGGGGTGGGCTGGGGGGCATCGGGTGGGTGGCTCTGTGCCGTGCCAGGTGCAGGGTCTGCTAGCTGGGTGCTGGCAGGCTTGCACCTGGCACGGGCACCGTAGCCAGCCCGTGCCCCTTTAAGGGGTCCGGGGCCGGGAGGGGGGCATAGAGTTTCCCTGGTGTTGGCCAGAGTGGCCACCAGGGAAACCTGGGGAGGGCTAGCCTCCCACTAGTTCGAACTAAAGGGCTACACAGCCCTTAGTTCGAACTAGCTAGTTCGAACTAGGCGTTAGTCCTCGTAAAATGAGGTTTTCCTAGTTCGAACTAAGCGCTCCGCTAGTTCGATTCAAATTCGAACTAGCGGAGCGCTAGTGTAGCGCATAGGAAAGTTAGTTCGAACTAACGTCCGTTAGTTCGAACTAACTTTCTAGTGTAGACATACCCTCAGTGACATAATTCCTGTTCTGAAATGTGATTTGTCCTTTTCATATGTGTTCATTTTTTTAAATTGTATCCTTTGGTATATATGGTTGTGACTATTTTCTTCCACTGTTTGATCTGAGGAAGTGGGTCTGGCCCACGAAAGCTCATCATCTAATAAACCATCTTGTTAGTCTTTAAAGTGCTACATTGTCCTGCATTTTGCTTGACATAATCTAGTGAGGCCTACATGTGGTCGTCTCTGCAGGCTTATATGAGACCAGACTTTCTTAGGGTATGTCTACACAGCAAAGTTATTTCGAAATAACAGTTGTTATTTCAAAATAACTTTACTAGTGTCTACACAGCCAAACTGCTATTTCAAAATTAATTGGAAATAGCGGAGGGCTTATTTCAAAATTGGCAAGCCTCATTCTACAAGGAATAGCGCCAATTTTGAAATTGCTATTTCAAAATAAGTGCTGTGTACACACTTATTTTGAAACAGGGGGCCTCCAGCCCTTCCCAGGGTGCCCTGTTGGCCACTCTGGGCCCAACCAGGAAAACTCCTCTCCTCCCCCCACTCCCCAGAGCCCTTAAAGGGGCAGACTCCAGCCACAGTGCCTGTGCCAGCTCCAAGTCTGCCAGCCCAGAGCCAGCAGTCACTGCCCTTGACCCAGTGGCCCCAGCATGAGCCAGGCAGCCAGTGCCAGCCAGCCCTCCATCGCTCCACAGGACCAGTCTGCCAGCTCCCAGGAGCCTGACAGGGGCCAGAAAAGGCAGGTGCCTGCCTGGTCCAGTGCGGAGATCATGGACCTAATTCATTTTTAGGAGGATGCCTCCAACGTCCATGATCTCCGCACTAAATGGAGGAATGCAATCGTCTACAAGTGGATGGCTGCCAGCCTAGCCACCAAAGGCCACATGTGAACGTAGGAGCAGGTTCGCATGAAAATAAAGGAGCTGCGGCAGGCCTATGCTAGGACCACAGGGGGCAGCTCCCAAACAGGGGCAGACCCAGACCCCTACCCCTATTTTGATGCCCTGGACCACATCCTGGGGTGTGGGATGGTCTGTGCCCCTCAAGTGGTCAACAACCCTGGGGCAGAGGGCCTCGACCAGGAAACAGAGGAGGAGGAAAAGGGCCTGGAGCTGCAGGAGCCTGGAGGGAGCGTGCCACACACCCAAGACCCCTGAGCCGTCCCAGCTGGCCTGTTGCTGGTGTCGTCTGAGGCCAGGGAGGCTACAACATGTGAGTGCCATCAATGTCCCCTTATGTGGGGAGGGGACAGAGAGGGAGACCAGGGACCGCGTGTGTGGCCCTTGCTGACCAAGGATCATGCAGCAACCTGTGCATGTGTCATGCGACCCCTGTGCATGTGTCATGCCATGTGGTCTCAACTGGCTGCAACACAGGGGCCTTGGCCTGTTAGCCATACACATGTATGTATGAAGGCACATGATGTGCTCCTGACCCCAGGGTGGGACACTGCACAATGCTCTCCCTTCAGAAGCCCCCTCTACACAGAGGCAGGACACATCTCCCCCCTTCTCACTCCCACACTATATACAGCACAGGGGTATGGGTGCAGTCCTGGGCCAGCTCCCACTCCCCGGGATAGCAGGACATGCTGAACATGGTGTCTGTGCTAGCACATTGGCTCCGATGGTACAGAGATCTGCTGTCCTTGCCTTGCAGAGGGGGACTGGGCTTCACCCACTGTGTCCCCAGGGACAACTGACTACTTCACAGCCGCGGTAGTTGCGAGTGCAGGGCGCACCACACCATCCAAGACATCCTCCCACACCAGGGCCAACAGGTTGACCCGTAACCAAGAGAAGTACCAGTGGCAGTACCTGGGGATACTGCGAGGTTAGCACCACAGCCTGGACTGCTGGGTGCATGAAGACCTGAAGCTCCGGCGGGAGAGCTGGTGGGAGCTGCTTGCCCAGGGTCGTGCCGTCTACGATCACCTGCAGACCCTGGTGCAGAGATTGCTGCCTCCTGCCTCTCCAGCCCCTGCTGCCTCCCCAGCTACTGCTCCTCCTCCTCCTCCCACTCCTGCTCCCCCTTCCGCTTCTTCTTTCCCACCCTTTATCCCTGCCCCCTCGGGGACACCGAGAACCCTGCACCCACAGTGCTGGGAGACAGGTGGGCTGGCAAGACACCCAACACTGAACGTCTCCTCCCCCTTTGTCCCCTGTGCCTCCCTCTTCCAGCTCCCTCCTCCCAGGTTTACCCCTCTCCTTCCCACCCTCTCACCTCCTCTCTCCCGCCTTCCTTTCCCCCACCCCAGTTTTGTTCAATAAAGAGAGTTTGTTTTCTTCAATACACGTGTCTTTATTTTACATGGGGAAATAAATAAATATGGCTGGAGACTGCCATACCTGCATGAGCACTGGTCCAACGGTGGATCTCCTCATGTTGATCTGGTTCCCCATGGATTGGTAGCTATCCGGCATGGAGAGCTTCCAGAGGGCAATGGCTACATGCTTCTGGAGCGGAATGGCGGGTCTCATATGCGTGTCCTGTCGCTGCAAAGCAGGGGCGAGCCACTCACAGAGCTCCATGAAAGTGTCCTCCTTCATCCTAAAGTTCTAGATACATTGCTGGTCTCCCCAGCACTCCAGGATGATGTGTTCCCACCAGTAGCTGCTGGTGTCTAGATACCAGATGCGGCGGGGCATGCTGGCATCCAGGAGCTGCAGCTGGTCCTCCATGTACCCCAGGGGGCTCTGGATGATGGCCTAGGTGTTGGGCTGCAGCAGATGCTGTGAGGCAGCCTGCAGAAACTGCTTCCAGGCTTGCAGCAACACATCCAAAAGAAGCACGAGAGTGCTATGGGGCAGCTCCGGCTCCATGGTGCAGAGTGCTGTGGTGTCCCGAGTGAGGGCAACCAGAGCACGCAGAGAAAAAAATGCTTTGCTGTCCCTCAGCGAGGTAGGCAAGCAAGCAGGGAAACATGAGAACCAGCTGTCCAAGGGGGTCTCTTTAAGCACAAGCCTCAGATAGCCTCAGGCAGCAGCCACACAAAGTAACTCCTGACCTGATGTCCTGTCAGAAGTGGTTTCAGTTGCCCTTAAATGCGATTCAGCATCCAATCAGTGTGGACGTGCTATTTTGAAATAGCAAAACGCTATTTTGAAATGCATTTTGGGTGTAGACGCGTTATTTTGAAATAACTTATTTCGAATTAACTATTTTGAAATTAGATATTTTGAAATAACGCTGTAGTGTATATGTACCCAGAGGCTATACTATAAATAGCAGTGGATGAATTGTAAATATGACTCCCCAGTTCCTCTCATGGGCACATTATAATAGGGACCTACTCTATGGGCAACAGAGTGGCCACGTTTCCCTGGTATCCTGTGTATCCCAAGCACAAGCATTGATATTTATCAGCTGGCTGACATTTAGTTACCAGAGCAAATTTGTAAAGTGGTTGCACAATCCAAAGACACTGGATGTAGGGTTGCCAGGTATCCAGTATTTACCAAGACAGTCCGGTATTTTCACCTCCTGTCCAGTAAAAAAAATTCAGAGAATACCGGACACCTAAAATGTCCGGTATTTTCTGATTTTTTCCCCAGCCAGGAGGTGACAATGCCAGGCACCTGGCAACCCTACAAATACTCAGTGCCCAGCCTCCCAACATCCCCAACCCCCTGACCCCAGCCCCCATGCTTACCTGGTTCTGCAAGACTGCTGGCACAAAATGGCTGTTGCTATCCCTGCACTCACTCTTAAAGAGGACATGCTGTTTTAATGCTGTTTTATTTTATTTTATTTTTTGCTTAATAAGTCTTGGAGTCCTTTCCCCCCCCCCCCCTCAGCAACTTTGGTCTCCCCCACCCTTTTTTTCCCTTCAACAGAATTTTTCCTGGTGTTTTTTTTTGGGGGGGGATAGGGGGTGTTCAGTATTTTTGTTCAACCATCTGGCAACCCTAACTGGATGTGCCAGATTGTTATTCCTGTTTGCAAGGGGAGAAGAACATAGCCCACTGAACTGAAATGTCTCCTTTTCTCTCACTCTCCTCAATAATCTGACAAGGGATAGTCCCGGAGAGCCATAGGCTCCTTCAACCACTACTTTACTCTAGCAATTGAAGGAAGGACAAGTCTGCTCCCAGATTAGGTTATTTGTAGTATTTTTTCTTGTCATCTGTTAATCTCTCCCTTAGCAGTAACCTTTTAGCATTGCATAATCTTGGTATGGGCTCATTTCCAGGAGTTCTTCTTCACAACACCCAGTATAGGGGCATTTTATTATTAGTTTTGGATAATAGACGACTGTCCAGAAGGTCGATTTTCTGCAAAGCCACTATGTATATTTGCTGCTTGAATATCTCAAAAGTTTACCAGTACATTGAGACTATTAAGTCTATATTCTATATTGCAGAGTTTTTAGAAAGGTCGCACCTCTCTCTCCAAACACCACCTCATTTTGTTTTTTCTTTTTAAAAGAGAAAATTCATTGGAAAAAATAATATTTGCATGATTCATGCTGAATACAAATAATTGTTAAATACTGATTTAGGAATCTAGTAGGATTGAGTGTTTAAGATGAGTGTGACGCAGAAGGATGGAGTCAGGGATTCTAGAATAATGATGTTTTATTTAAAAATGTCCATGACTTTTGACATTTTTAGAGTTTCATTGTGCTATTGAGTGTGGGAACAGATAACATAGTGGAATGGATGCCAGTCTAATGAACTCTGATTAGAAATCGTGGGTAGAGTTTAAAAGATACTGTCTGCAAAGAAAACAACTCCTTCTGAGGGTTTTAGTCAAGTAAAGATGTAGAGCTACATTCACTAGTACACTCAGGTTACTCTGCGCATATCCAAAGACAGAAAACAGCCATGAACCCGACTTAACTTGCAGATAAACCTGGACGTACTGCTGCTTTGCATTGTCACAGTAATGCAAAGCAGCCAGAGTGTTTTGGAGAATCTATAGCTTCATATCTTATCTCCTGTTGTCGTTTCTATCTCAGACCACAGGGTCATCACTTCTCAGGGATGGAAAATCTGGAGAGGAAGGAGTGGAAGATGTGATCAAACTCAAGATTTGGTAGGTGGAGTCAGACTGGAGCCCAACACAATAGACCTCCAAGTTAGTATGGAGCAACTAGCTGAAAGAAAAGAAGAGGGCAATGAATGTTCATAGTTTTTGCCATACTTTCAATGACTTGTTACACTGTTACCCTGGCTCCTCTACATTATCATCATTTACCATGAAAATAGGGAGGGAGAGAGCAAAGACAATATAGGAGGAAGCGAAAACAGAAAATCCAGGCAGTAGGGACACACCAACAGAATGACAAAGAAAGTTTATTCCATGAGACACAGTGCCCCTCTTAATGGCCTCTGACAAGAAACACTGCCTCCAGGAATGAAGGCATTGGAGAATGAGAAGAGTGGTGGGAAAAGACCTAAGGTAAGGAGCAAAAATGGAATGCTGTTCTGCTCCAATGTATTTCTGAAATGAACTGTGTTCTCTTTTTCCTGTTTCTATACATGGACTGAATTAGCTAGCATCTCCTTTCCTCTTGATCTTTGGTGTCACACTAGCATTCACCCTTGTTCCTCTTTTTAGTCCCTTGTATCTGCTCACTTTGTTCATCTTTCTGTCCATTTCCCCATCGTTTATATCTCCATGTTCTTTTTTTCTTTCACCCCTCTTTTCTGTTGTCTTCTGACCTTTTTTCCCTTCCTCTTTGTCCCTTTGTGTTATTTGTGTTGTTAGTTCTATTTTGCTCCATTTTCAGTTGTTTTTCTCTCCCACAGCTTTTCTGCCTCTTCATGCCTTCTCACCTGCTCCTGCTGAATCTTCTTCCTTTCACTCTTTCTGATCACTCTCTCAGTTAGCTGGTTGCAGGCCAACAGAGTGAGAATCCAGCACGTGCAGCATTATGAAACTGGCATATATATATATTAGATTAGAGTGTTGGTGTAACATTGCACTTGGAGCCTTCATGTTTGAATGAATCAGAAACTTGGGGGTTGCAAATCCAGTGAGTTGAACTAACTAGTTCTGATTTCCTAAAACTGTGCTAGTAGGTCTAGCTACATTCCCCTCATATAGATAGGTAGGGATTAGTCATAAACAAAAATACACATGCCATTTAACTAGCTGTTGCCTTTAGTTTTTTACCAGTATCTTGTAATACTATTATATACATTATAGTCATCCACCTGGGGGCCCATCCTACAATAGCACATAATCCATAATTCATGAGCCAGTTGTGGTTATTTTGCACATCAAATCAATTTCTGCATATACAGTGTTTGTTTTTATTTCTTGGCAGTTTTTACTCTCTTGCTGTTTTAAATAAATTGACAGAAAAACAAATGAATCTATTTCCAACAAAGAAGGAAATAGAATTAGGGGAAATATGGAAATCTCATCTGCTAAATACTACTTGTTGCAATCTATAACTTTGTAAAAGAAGAAATTTGTGCTCAGGATATCCATTTGGGCTATACCAGCTGTCTTCCTAAGTTATAAATCTGCACTCATCATGGAGGTTGGAAGACCAAAAAAGTATTTTATACCTAGAGCTTACAGGTTTTCCATTAGTTAAAAATTAAAGGCCAGTGTTTTCAAATGTGGATACCTAAGGTAAATATCTACATCTGTCTTTTGGCACCTGAATTAATGTTGCCTAACTTTAAGAGGCATGAGCCACAGCTGTGCTAGAGAGAGAGAGAGAGAGAGAAAGAAAGAAAAGACCAGAAGGTAAAAGAAAGCTGTCTGTCTGTCCATCTTTGTCAGCACTTTTGCTATGCTTATCACTGTTTGAAATATAAGAAGAATGGACAGAGAAAAAAAATGAAATGGACATTTTAAAAACTATTTGACTGAAAAATATAGACTAAAGGAAAGCAGGCACTTAGAAGATGAAGAAAACATTTCAAAATATAGAGTACTATGAAGTGAAATTCCAGTGTGAACCCCATATAAATAGAAACTGGAGCAAATATTCAGGCAAATTACTCCCTAGGGAGAGAAATCATCTCATACTTTAGAAACAATGAATAGCCCTGTGGCACCTTAAGAGACTAACGGAAATATATATACAGTACCATGAACTTTCATGGGCAAAACCCACTTCCTCAGATGGGCTTGCTCATGGAACTATATATATATATATATATATATGTTTTTAAAGTTACAGACTAACATGGCTAACCCTCTGAGACTTTCTAATACTTTAGAACTCTGTTGTAAAGCCTTTTTCCTTACAGGGCCCCAAGATAAGGAGTTAGTTTATTTTTCTTAGTCAAAGTTAATTTCTATTCTGAAAAATGATTTTGTAATCTAGCATCATCATCTTACTCCATAAATCTGCTCCCCATTCAGAGACCTAGCTGCTTATTTTAATCACAAAAAATAAGGTTTAACCCTGCTATCAGTATAAAACACGGATATCATATGAAAATAGTGAGATGGGTTCTTTTCCAGTTTGAACATTACTACAGAATTATTAACCGAGTTTTAACTGTAGCTCCAATCTCTTCCAAATGATTGTCAACAAAGGTGTTCCTTAGATGTAATTGAACATAGATTAGGGCTTCCAGAATCTTTAAGGGTCTGTCTACACAAATCGTGTAGCTTATTTCGAGAGTATTTCAAAATAGCTTATTTCTTAATTTGGTGCTGTCTACACAACGCCAAATTTCAAAATAAACAGATATTCCAAAATATCCCTTAATCCTTGTGGAACGAGGTTTACAGGAATGTTGCAATAGCACACCTGTTATTTCGAAAGTTATTTCAAAATAACAAGCATCCTGTCAAGACGGGGAATAGCTATTTTGGGATACCAGAAATATCCCAAAATAATGCTGCAGTGTAGATATACCCTTATACTGGTAGTGATGAGCAAGAAAGAAAGAATATAGCTTGGATTGAGTCTGAAGGATTGGCAGTTAGAAAAAAAGCATATTTTTACTGAAAACTGAACAAATGCAAACTAGAAGTCACGGAGGGGAAATAAATATCATTCTTCCAAGTTGAATAGCACTTTATAGGAAAGTTGAAAGGAAAGTCCATTAGAATTACAACATGCCTTCATTGACAGGAATATTTTTCATACTTCCAGATCATAGTCATTATTAGCATTCCAGTCCAAAAAGCTCCATGTTGCAGGACTACCTTTTTAAATGCTTTAGATGTTGGACATAATGACATGAAAAATTTCACTCAGCTATGCCCTATAATAAATGAAAGCATGTTATACTTATTAAAAAAAAAGATAATTGTACAGTTGAGTTAATTCAGGTTACAAGTTCAGTGTAGAAATTCTTATCCTGGTGAAGGTTAGCTATCTTTATGGAATTAATTTACCACTGTAATGCTCATTAATGATTTTTTTTTACTATTGTATAATTTTTAAGATTATTTATCCTGTAATTACTGGCTTCACTACTATTTTGTGTGCCTGACTTGTTTCAAATTCCAGGAAAAGAAAGCTGCTGATGTAATACAATGAGATCATGTCCTGCACTGGAGTATGGAAGGACAAGATTGACTACCACCTACATCAGTAATTATATGTACATTGGTTTCCACAACTGGATCCAGAATAAATCATGGACAACCTTACCTTAGAATAACATTGTCTGCAGAAACAAGCACATAACTTAGGTGAACTTGTTTATGTATCATCACTGGATAAATAAAAACCTGAGCTAGCAGTGCTTATGTCTGTTGAGCCAGACTTGATCATTGTACCAGATCCCTGTGTCAAGCCAAATTATACTGGGCACAGGGCCTAAGGAGAGGAAAAGGTTTCCCTAAGTCCCTTACCTGATCTTGCAGCTGGTTCAGCCTCTGGCATAAGTTTGGGAGGGAAAAGTTGTCTGTGCCTGCTTTATGGCACCCAGTGATTTCCCTGCATGAGATGAATCCCTAGAAGTTCTTTTGGAGATTTTCAGGGGCTTTGTAAAGTAGCCAGAAGGAGGTCTCAGGATCTGGCCTGTTATGAGTTTTTACAATATATAACAATAGTACTTTGCACTCACACCTCACCTTTCATTCAAGAATCCGAAAGCACTTTACAAGTGTTAATGGACTTAGCTTCACGAGTTCCCTGTGAAGTGGGGAATTATTATTATTATCCCTATTTCAGTGCTGAGGGAGCAGGCACAGAGTAGATATATGTGACTTGCCCAAGGTTAAGTGGGAAATATTTGGACAAGGAATAGAGTAAATCCTGGTCTCCCAAATATTGCGCCTGTCTCTTAACCATGAGATCTTCTCTCCCCCCAAGCTTAGTTTGGTGAACCCCCTTTAAATGTTTGTATTAAAACCTAAGTGGGTCAGGTCTCATTTTCCTGGAGCTCCCCTCTGAGAAAAGATATTTTGGTGAAAGGATGAAGAAGTTTACATCTTTTAAAGCAAGACGTTCCCCTGCCTATGTGGTTGCATGCACTCCCTTGGTAGCAGAACCAGTGCAGTTTTGCTGCCTAAGTAAGGAAACAGGATATGACAGAGTGTATAGGGAGTGCAACTCCATGCTATATATCACATCAGGTCTCTGAGAGCCGCTTGCATGCAGTGCATAGGGGGAGATGGAAAAGGGAGAAGAGGGGGTAGGGGGAATCAAGAGATCCACATCTTTATGAATCGTTCCATCCACCTCTCCAAAGAGGCTGTTTATAGGTCTGTGAAACCTTCTTCGGTATAAGCATAATCTTCATAGAATTACTATGAAGCCACGTTTTGGCCTGCAAAGAATATTTGCCTTCCCCTGCAATCTGTTAGAACATGCACATGACAGGGCATGTGATTTTTAAAGGAAAGAGAATTTGTCACTCAGCTTCTGGTGCTTGCCCTGGAAAGAAAACACAATGTAGCAAAATTTTATGTTTTTTTAGTGCATTTTGTTTCTGTTATAATAAAATGCATATTTGTGAAATACAGTATGAATGTTCCATTCTGTTATGGACCACCACAAATGCCGCACAGAAACATCACATTGAGAAAGGTTGACAAATATTACATACACCACTCCCAAGGCTGCTTCAAAAAACCTATCCCGTAGACAACCATGAATTAGAATAGCCAGCCATTTCAGATAAGTGCAATCCAGACAAGACAAACTGGGCAAGAAAGAGCATTTGGAAGGATTTACAAGTTGGTTGCTTGAGAACTCTGACTTCTGAAGATACTGTTTAATGAACTGTGGATATAATGTGTTCTGTGATTTGTTCCTTACAAAAGTCTACACCCAGCTGACTATGCAGTCCTTTGAATTGATTTGCCTCATTTTTCCTTGTCTGAATTATTCATAGAAAACCCCATATTTATTGCAAATGGTCATAAACAATGGAATTTCCCTTTGCCTCTCTTTACTCGTGATTTCTGTATGCAGGTTGCTAATATTTCCCTATGATGTTGATTTATTTTGCTTTGCTTTATATCCAATTAGACTGTTTTCATGATGGCTCAAAGATGAAAATGGTCCTGCCTGTCTTGAATACAGTTCTGTTTCTGTTCCATTTCATTTCCCTCAGGGTCACTGATGAGTTATGATATGCAGTAATGTCCCCGATGAGGTGTTGTTTCCATTAGCTTTCCCCTTCAGAGGTGGCCAGAGGTCTGGATTCTTATATAGGATTTGTTTTCTTGGCTACATAGGAAATTATGTTCAGTTTTCAGCCCACTTCTGCACAGATAGTGAACTCACTATTTGCAAGAATTGCTTCTTTCCCTTTTAAAAAGGCTGCTGTTACTCCTGTTTTTAAAAAAGCAGTGTGATTTGGTGGATGGTTTTTTGACTTAGATGCCCATGCAATTTATCCTCCAGAGCACAAGGCATTTATAAGTATTTATACAGTAACCAAGGAAATAAGAAAAAAATCATAGGAAACTAAGAATGACTATATTCAGTGAGACCAATGGACCAATGGCTATATTCAGTGAGACCAATAGCCCGGTATCCTGTTTTCTATCAGTGGCTGATGCTGGATGCTTCAGAGGGTATGCACAGAACAGGGCAATTTATTGAGGGATTCATATCCCCTGTTACCAGTCAGAGGTTTAGGGATATCCAGAACATGGGTAAGATTCCAGGCCATCTTGGTGAATAGTCCATGATGGACCTATCCTTCTAATCGTTGGGGGACCCTTTCTTTACCTTTCTCCACTGTGAAAACTTACCAATTATTTCTACTTTTCCACCTATCTTTTAATCACTTAGGCTATGTCTACACTGCAGGCTTCTTGCACAAGAACAATTGTTCTTGCACAAAAACTTGCGACGCGTCAACACGACAAGCCCGTTCATGCGCAAGAAAGTTTATAGTAGATTGTCAGAAGAGAGGGCTTTTTGTGCAAGAGTTATTCCTCTCCCCACGAGGAATAAGCCTTTTTGCTCAAGAGCTCTTGTGCAAAAAGGCTAGTGTGGACGGGAACAGGCTAAAATGGCCATCAGAGCTTTCTTGCACAAGAGACAGTCCACACTGCCATGGACATTCTTGTGCAAAAGAACATCTCTTGCACAAAAGCACATGGCAGTGTGGATGTGCTCTTGCACAAGAACTTTTGCGCAAGAACTCTTGAGCAAAAAGTTCTTGCACAAGAAGCCTGCAGTGTAGACGTAGAGGGATGCAAAGCTCCGTGCCGAAAAAAAGCGGCAGCCATTTTTATGCTAATGAAGCAGGGGAGATCTAAATCCCCGCTTCATTAGCAATTGCAATACGTCTAATTTACATCCCTTTTACGAAAAAGGGATGTAGTCTAGACGTAGCCCAGGTCTTTACATTTCCTGGCAATGAGTTCCATAGTTCCTTTCTCCAAGCCCTGCTCCACCCTTATTCTGCCCCCAGTTATATCCTTCCCCAAGACTATGTCCTACCCCACCTCTGCCTGCTCCCCCAGCTCCTTTCCTAAGCACACCCCATCTCTGCTCCTTTCCCACCCTTTTGGAGCTTCCTGAATGCTACAAATCAGATTTTCACTCTGGAAGTGCTCTTCTATTGATACTTCAGTCTGGGACAATTGCTCAGATTTGTCACCTAAAAAGAATGGCTCAGATGTGGGAATCTCCCTCACATCCTTTGTAGTAAAGACCAATGCAAACTCATTCTGTCCTGCCTAAATATATATTTACACCTGACTTGCCAGATTTTATATTGCTTTCTAGATTCCTCACTGGGACTTGACTTCCAATTTAAAAAAAAAAAAGAATGTGTCTGTACCTACTCTGCTGTTTAGCCCAATGCATTTTTGGTTTGGTTTTGGGGGTAAATAAATAGGAGTATGTCTACACTACCCCCTAGTTCGAACTAGGGGGGGGTAATGTAGTCATACGGAGTTGCAAATGAAGCCCGGGAATTGAATTTCCCGGGCTTCATTTGCATGAAGCCGGCCGGCGCCATTTTTAAATGCCGGCTAGTTCGAACTGAGTGCCGAGCGGCTACACGCGGCACGAACTAGCTAGTTCGGATTAGGCTTCCTAATCTGAACTAGCTGTATACCTCATTTCACGAGGCGTACAGATAGTTCGGATAGGAAGCCTAATCCGAACTAGCTAGTTCATGCCGCGTGTAGCCGCGCGGCACTCAGTCCGAACTAGCCGACATTTAAAAATGGCGCCGGCCAGCTTCATGCAAATGAAGCCCAGGAAATTCAATTCCCGGGCTTCATTTGCAACTCCATATGACTACATTATCCCCCCTAGTTCGAACTGGGGGGGTAGTGTAGACATACCCTAACTTATATATGGTGTTCTAAAATGGTTCCCTGCAGCTTGCAGACATATCACACTTATAATTTCTGTTTAATGGTCCTCTTTATTTTTGGGTAGTTCCCCTTTTTGAAGTTAACTGTTTCTTTGGAGCCCCTATGTTAAATTTAATTTCATTGGGGTTGCTATTACCCAGTGTTTCAGCTCTGTTTACTTCATAGATAAGATCATGCACACCACTTAGAACTTCATCATTTACTCTCTGTGGGTTCCAGGACTAGCTGCTCCAAGAAGCAATAATTAATGGTGTCTAAAAATGTTATCTTTGCACCGTGACCTAAGGTGATCTGTGCCCCATCAAAATGGAAATAATTGAAATCCCCCATTGTTACTGAGTTTTCTATTTTTGTAGCCTCTCTACTACTCTGGAGCATTTCACATTCTCCGTCGCCATTCTGATCAGGTGATATACTTTTCACACATATACTAATATACTAATACAACTAATTAGCATTTTTCATCCATGCAACTCAAAGTACTTTCTAAAGCTTAATAAATATTATTAGCTGGACTTTACTAGAACCAAACAGGCCCAGAATAGATTATTAATGCTCAATTAATCATATCTTAAAATTAAGAATGGGTTTAATTATATATTTTCCAGTCCCATTTCAGTTTTGATAATGGTTAACAGGAGCATTTAACTAGGTGCTACAGGTTCATCTTGTTAATTTTTCTCCTTTGGCAAAATATCATATAAATGTTTTGCTTAGGCTGCTCTTTTCCTGGTATGGAGCTATTTATTTTAAATTAGCGCTTAGGTACATTCACCGAGTAAATAGTCCCTTATTTCAGGAACTGTGTGAAGTGAAGTTGCTGCCTCTCCCAGAAGGTCACTAAGTGTGTATTTGTGCTTCTAACACTTCAGGTTAATGCACTTTTTCCCTTGCAGTTTTTTCATATTGGACTAACCACTGGTTGTGTAAAACATTTCCAAATGAATACTAACACTGCCTACATTGTTTTCTTATGTTCACTCAGATGCTTGCATTGTGTTCCAGTTCCATTTTGGATAGACTTTACAATCTGACCTGCAGTGCACTTTGTAGTCGTATTGCACCTTAACTTACAGAAGTGGTTAGTGGCTAGAGTTAATGCACCTCTGATTTCTTCTGTAGGCTCTTCATACCACCTGAAGCCCATGGTGGGGCTGTGCAGTGGAAAATGCAGACGAATGCTTTGTCCACTGTAGCCATGGATCCTGAACAGGTTGTTATGTAAATGGGCTAGAGACAAGCCAGAGGTAGTGTGACAGGAGCCAGGGTCTTTAGGATGCTGCGGCCCAGAAACAATATGGAACTGGAAGGAATATGGAGAGGCTATGACTGCTATTGCAGTGCATAGAAAAGTGTCTATAAAGGGCTTAAAATTCATGCCCTCCAACCTGTGAACAGGCCAGTGTGCTGAGGTGAACTTCATTCTGAGTATATTTCTTTAAGGACATTGTTCTGTTGCTATGAGTTATGTAGCCTTTCCATAGTTTCAGTGTAGGAAAATGGGTCCTTGGCCTCCTAACTAAAGAATTGTTTGGATGTTAGAGCTGGGTGGGAATTTTCCACAAACCTTTTTGATGAGAAAAATATAGTTTTGCTGATTTTTTAAATTTTCTATGAAGAAAATCACAACTAAATATTTTGTTTTGAGTTGGTTTGGCTTGAATAATACGTTTTGGTTTGTAGAACTCAGCTGAAATGTTTTGACTCATGTCTCTTTGACATTAATCTCTGTCTGCTTGAGCTGCAGCAAAACCTCAAGGGAGTTGTGATTCAGATGTTTTATGCCTCGATCCTACTCTTTGGGCCAGGCCAAACTGCATCTCCCATGACATAATGTGGTCTCATCTCTGGTTGAACTGGCTTGGTACATCATGGGAGTCAAATGACCATAGTGCATCATTGGAGATAGAGTCCAGCGAGCTAGGGATCCCTTCTCTTAGAGGAGGCTGGGGGCATGAGGTGCTGTGTGGTTTCTCACCACATCTCTTTGAGATGGAGCAGATGGTGTAGATTTGGGAAAGGAGATGGCTGGAGAAACACCTGGAATCAGATTTTTTGTATACAGGTTCTGCGTGGGTGTGCAAAATAGCTATGAGTGAGACCATACTAGTTTTCTGACATAGATACCACAAACAGTAGTCCAGATGAAAACTTTTGGGGATAGCAGATTCTGATTAATTGCTATTGTTGCATTATATTAGAAATTCGTTCAGATCACTTATGGTGAGTTTGTTATGCTCTTTATGGATATACAGGCAGTCCCCGAGTTATGCGGATCCGACTTACATTGGATCCGCAGTTACGAATGGGGCTTTTCTCGCCCCGGAGGACGGGAGCGGCGGGATGCCCTGATGAGCCACGGTCCCACCGCCCGCGTTCCCCGGGGCGAGAAAAGCTGCTCCCCGTCTCCTTGGTCTGCTGGTCAGACCAGGGAGACGGGGAGCAAAGCCTCGGAGGACGCCCGCAGCGGGACAGCCCAGGCGCGCCGCGGCTGTCCCGCTGCAGGCGTCCTCCGCGGCTTTGCTCCCCGTCTACCTGGTCTGCTGGGGGGGGGGGGCACAGCTAGTGTCCCCTCCCCCCCAGCAGACCAGGCTTTTCTGCCCACGATGCCTGGGGTAGAGCAGCTGGGGCGCTGCTGGGTTGGTCCTGCAGCGCCGCTCCTCGGCGCTACTGGACCAACCCGGCAGCACCTCAGCTGCTCTGCCCCAGGCATCCTGATTCAGCTGCTGCTGGTCAGTTTCAGCAGCGGCTGAATCAGGACGCCTGGGGCAGAGCAGCTGGGGTGCTGCTGGGTTGCTCCAGTAGCGCCGAGGAGCGGCGCTACTGGAGCAACCCAGCAGCACCCCAGCTGCTCTGCCCCAGGTGTCCCCAAGTCAGCCGCTGCTGAAACTGACCAGCGGCTGACTACAGGAAGCCCGAGGCAGAGTTGCTCTGCCCCCGGCTTCCTGGAATCAGCTGCTGATCAGTTTCAGCAGCAGCTGACTTGGGGACGCCTGGGGTTCTTAAGTTGATTCTGTTTGCAAGTCAGAACTGGCATCCAGATTCAGCCGCTGTTGAAACTGATCAGTTTCAGCAGCGGCTGAATCTGGACGCCAGTTCCGACTTACATACAGATTCAACTTAAGAACAAACCTACAGTCCCTATCCTGTACGTAACCAGGGGACTGCCTGTAGTAGAACTGCTATAGTGAGTTGTTCTCATCAGGCTTGGTGTTTCACAGAGCCCAGGACTTCTTGGGGGATTGTGTGCCAATATCTGGGGCTGTCTTGGTTTCTGAGGAGGATGTCCATTGTCTTCTGGGTTCCCTGAAGTCCTTCATTCATGGTCATGTCCCTTCTCCATCTTGGTTACATAAAGCAATTAATGTGGCTGTTGTGTCATTCTGACAAGCTATGTCAAAAGGACAAATTCTGTTTCTTTTACATGGACACTTTGGTTCCCTTAGGGAGCTTTTCCTTGGAACCTTATCCTGATGGGTACTGGGGCCACACACTGCACAGTATTTAGAGATTATATCATGGCATTTCAGGGCCAGGCTGGAAAGTTATCATGACTTTGCAGTGTTGCACATATGGTGTGGAACTTGCTTTACTTTGACATATGCTGCATTATTCCTGCTCTTCCTGCTTGAATATAATCAAATCCATACATTTTGTTTCCCCTTCAAAGAGGTTTTTTAACCACTGCCAGCTCCATATTATTATTGCTCTCTCCCATCATTTTTTTCTACTTTTGCTGCTTGTTTTCTTTTTATTACATTTTAAAATATGCTGTTCAACACACTTAGCCCTTCAATAAGGAAAGTGGCTGCTTTAATTGTTATGGATTCTCACAGGAAACCATCATCCTGCATCTCCAAAAGAGACACAATCGGTATCTTTTTATTTTACAAACTGTGGCCCATATTGTACCATCACTTTTTAAGCAGAACTCTCCATTGGAACCTTGCATGATATAGCCTCTCATTCTCACAATGTACTGCCATACATTAAAATAAGTTTTACAGTGGCATTATAAAGCCCCTTTGCTTCTTGTTCTTAGGTCAAAAGATCCAGTGGAGTATAGGTAAGGTGTTTTTTAGCCTTGTTTTCCAACACAGTTTATGTTTTTCATCAAATTTCACAATTGACTTTATTCCTTTAGAATACTATAAAAGTCATTCTTCTTATTCTACCAACTCTGCTTTAAATCTCTCTCTGAAATAATCTTCCAAAAGAATAGGAGATAAACCTCTTCACTTGCAAATTCTACTCTCTTTGTGTGCATGCATCATTTCCACGGATATCCCTGAGAGTTGTGTACACATGAGGAGACTACAGCACCAGTGATTGTTACCATTGCAATTGGCAACAAACCCACACTTCCTTGCTTCTTTCTTTAAATTTGAATGTGTCTTGTTAAGATTTAGATGTTAAGATTTTTATATACACTGTTGACTCCTTTTGTTGTATTCATTATTTTCTGAAGCTATTTAATTGCAGCCAAGCTTACAGAATCCCCTGTTGATGCTGCAGAGGAGAGCAAAATCCATGAAAAGCAGTAGAACACTTGTGGGGAAGGGGGGAAACACAGCTAAATGGCATGGTCCTAGCTCTGCCACCTCTCTACCACTCCTCATTCTACATAGCTGTTGGCCCATATAAGAAAGAGAGTCAGGGAGCAGGGGATGAAGGTGGAGAACAGACATTTTAATAGGCTAGAATCTCCAGTTTCATAAGCAGTGCAAAGTGGCCTTAAAATAACCAGAGGGGCCAGAAGAGGTTTACCCTGTTCAGGAGAACTTTTCTGGAGAAAGAAGTGCTGCTCGAGAGACCCCTCCCCCCACAATAAGGAGAGGCGCGGGGGCATTCTATAAGCAGAAGCAGGGTGGAGAATGGAGAGGGCATGGTACAGCAAGGTTCCACCACATCCAATCCTCCACTGATGTAAGGTTCCTGTATCATAAATCTGAGTTGCTCTTTTACAACTCTATCTTTAGGCCTGGAGGCAGCTGACTCTAGATGATGGAGGTACTCTCTGTGACTCTATATCTATTCTTCATTTGAGCTCCACTAGGACACAATGGAGAATCGAGCCCTAAATGTGATGTTCTCCATCATACACATTAGTTAGTGCAGAATATAGCAACATTAACTACTCCTCTGTACTCTACTATTCCCATGAATGGAGTGCAGTCTATAGTCTAGTAGACAGATCTACAGACCAGACTACCTGGGGAAGGGAGAGACCTAGAAAACTTGTGGAAGGAAAATGCCTCTCTATGCTTGGCCAGGAACCCAGGAGTCTGGTACCAGAGGGTTTTGTAATAGAACCTTTGGATGCTGGACCCATGGAAGGCAATGGGAGATTTTCCATTGACTTCAGTGGAGCCAGGATTTCTCCTCATGTCTCTAGTGCCTTCTCTAACCCTACTTTGTTATCTGCCTGGGTTCCAAGGAATAAGAAGGAAAATGTGTCCCAACAGCAGTCCCAAAATTTCCATGTGAATTGATTAATTTGTTTCTTTCTACTCCTTTTCATGTGAGAGGGGCACACTGAGGCTTTATACAACACACACTTGGATGTATTTATATTAGGGTTGTCAGGTGTCCGGTTTTGAACCGGACAGTCCAGTATTTGAGAATTCTGTTCAGGAAACAAATTGAGAAAATATAAATGAGAAAATATGGATGTCCGATATTTTCTAAATAAGATGAAATGTAGATTGTGATGTAATGTCAAGTGTGTCTGGTATTTTTGTTGAAACCATCTGGCAGCCTTAATTTAAATAGTTACCTGTTCTTAAAATTACTTTTTTCTCTAGTTATTTCAGATTCCTTTCTTTTATTTTTAAATCACACTCTTCACATTTTTCTTCAGTAAGCTACATGTTTCCCTCACAGCTTCATCTAAGCATAGATTAGAGTTGGAGGGCTTGACTTTGAGCTCCTACAAGTATTTCACTTGTCTGTAACTCCATTGGCTTCAATAGTTATTCCTGATTTTCACTAGTGTGCCCTAGAACTGGATGAGGGCCAGAATATTTCTAAGTACTGTACAATTTAATTCTATTGTTGTTTATAAGCTTTTGGGCACAGTTTGGAAAATGTACAGAAAACTAACAATTTGAACTAGATTTTTTCCTTTTCCTTGCATTCTTCTGCCAGTTTGGTGTTCTACTAACTCTTTGGATTTCTCCTCTTCCATTGGCTATCTGGTCCTTTCCATTTCTATCTCCATCAGTTCTGGCAAAGAAGCACCTCTTTGTTTCCATTGCATTTAGTATGGTCCAGTTCTTTCAAACCCCTGGATTGGTAGCCCTACTGGTTCCCCTAGCCCTGCCTAAATTATTGAGGTATTTATAGCACAGGCACTGATATTTTTCCTCGATGGGTGCTCCTCTCCCACTTTGCTTCAGGGCCCTGCTCCTGCTCCTTCTCTTCCCCCAATGCCCTGCTCTCACTCTGCCCTCATCCTGCTCCACACCCAGATTTCACCTTCATTCCCCCTCTTCCTGCCCCAATGCTCCACCCTGCACCCATCGCTTGCTCCTCTCCATCTCTCCCAAGTACCTTCTGCCAACCACTTGACAAATTTCCTAACGATATTACATAAAACTAGAGCCAACACTGATCCACAAGGTACCTTTCTCTATTTATTATGGCTGATTATCATTACCCCTTGCAGTCCATTAGCCAATTTACAATCCATATGATAGTGCTCATATCCAAACCAATTTGAATTAGTATTGCAAGTAAGCTTCATGTAATACCATATCTTGTCTATACTTGAAAGTTAATTTGGATTAATGGAGATGCAATGGCTAGTCCTGAATAAGGATATGTTATTATTGAATTGCAGGGTTGGACCATTAGAGAGGACGTATCACTTCCCTACCCTGTGACATGACATCAGTATGTGTTCAGACCAAAATCAGATTGACCTTACTTGCTGCAATGTCATATTGAAGATATATTTCTAAACTAAACAGGAATAAGGGATTTTAATTCCAGCATAAGCATGTCCACTAATGGAGTTATTCAGGAACAGCTCTATGTAGAATCCACTTGTATTACACCTATGGCATTCCTTTCAGCCATTAATTTTGGCACGATTGATCTTTACAAATACATGCTGTTTTTCACTCAGGTTCTGTTATGCTCCCTGAACCAAATCCAAGAGTGTTTAAATATATTCAATTTTATTAGGTTTGTATGAAGCCTACATACTAGTGATGAATTTGGCTTTATATAATGGTATGTTATTTCATTCTACATTTGATATTGTTACAGACCGAGGTTTAACTTATCTAACAGTGTGTGATAAGATAAGTATGTGCTCCCCATTTCCCCTTTAAAGCACTCTGATAAATATAACCATTTAGGTGGGATTATCAAAGCTGCCTACAAGATCTAGACATCGAATTTCCATTCATTTTAATGAGCTGATTTCATTTAATGTGTTATCAGTCCCCTTTTCGTGAGCATACAAACAGTGTTAAACAAGAACTAATTCCCTCAGGCAACTTCAAAAAGCTGAGCCTTAATACCCAGCCACCTCAAGCTCTTTGTTCATTTGGTTCTCCATGGAATGACAGAAGCCAGACCCCGGAGCAGGACCAGATCACAAAAAGTTCCACGTCTCATCCCATTGTAAAATCCCCATCTGTTGAGTCAGTTACAAATGTGTAGTCATTCAGGGATGGTGCTAAACATTTAAGCTCTGATGTCTCATTTTTTGTAACAATGACTCCAATAGCACTGAATAAGCCCATTCTTGCAAGTTTTTGTTTGTTATCTGTGGTACCTAGCTCTAGTGGTGTTAGTAATGAGCATGATATGTATTTATTCTATTTCAAGGTCAAGATTTACTGAGAGAACAGAGAGGCACAAATAACCTCCATTTGATATGGTTAGGTATTCAAGAAGCTATTTATAATCACTATTATAAACAGTCTCAAAAGGCAACTTAAGGTTGATGCTTAAGGCCAGAGCAATTTGTTTCTGAACTCCTCGGTGAGAACATAAATATAAATTTTAGCTTCTTTAGCAGGAAGAAGCTTGTTTTCATCTTAGTCTGTTTTATAGGTCGTCTGCAGAAGTGGGCTGTGCTCACGAAAGCTCATGATATCATCTGCATGTTTTGTTAGTCTATAAAGTGCTACCAGACTATTTTTTTTTCTGCAACAGACTAACTTGGCTACCCCGGAAGTACCATCATGTAGGCAGCCTTGAAACCAAAAATATGTAACCATAGGGTTTTACATTTCGTTGCTTCTGTAGGCCAACCTCGTTCCACACAGATCTCCACTTCTCCCTACAAAGTCCACTCCCCTATATTTCAGGGACTCTCTGCAATGCCTCTTCCCTCATGCCAAGGGCTCTGTGTAGTCCCCGTGCCACCTGTCCAATATCAGAACCCCCCCTTTACCAAGCCATGCCAGGGGGTCTGTGTGATTCCCATTCTCTGCTCCCCCAATAACAACCTATCCCATTCTACCCCCATGAGAACATTTCTGTGCGCGCACCATTATCACTCCCCCTATACAACAGTCTTCCATTCTCTTCCTTAATGGCAGAGACTCTGGCTACCCTCTCGCCATCTCTCCCTTCTCTCCATGCCAAGGGTAGTGTGAGACCTGAATACCTTCTTCACAAGATGCAAAGGGCTGTATCCCCTTTTCCCCCTTCCCACCATACTATTATGTCCAGTTCTCTCCCCATGCCAGGAGCAGTTTTGTGTGCTCCCATTTCCCCCCACCCTCCATGCCGGAGTCCTCCTATCTCTCCCTCTGCCACCAGTGGCTCTGTGCATCTTCATTTCCCTTTTCACCTCATGCCTACCAATTTCTTCCTTCCCCTGCACATTAATTATTTTTTTTTGTTTCTGTTTGGAAGAAAAATCATTCAGGAGGTCAACAAATTACACTCAGCTGGAAGGACAGAGTAGGGTAGGGGGAATTGCTAAATAGGAATGGCTGTTATCAAGTAGATCTTTCATCTATAGATAACTGTGGCCTTGAATAAAGCTGAGGGGTCTGCTAATCAAGGAAGGAAGAATATGTGTCCCCCTTTTCTCCTTTAAAGCATTCTGATATCTCCCAGAATCAAGAGGGCTCTGCCCACTGATGCCTCGAATATTCTATGACATTTTGGAAATGATCGGATGCGACAGTCAAAAGATACCATTGTAGCATCCAAACAGAGAAGTGCCATTAAGCTGAAGGTAGGCCTTCCATTTGCTCAGCCAATTAATTCTCCTATGAAAGAAAATATTGAATTAAATATTACTTCTTGAAAGACAATGCCCAGAAATCATTTACACTTACCTCTAGCTGAAATCTGAAGCACTTTTGTTTGTGGTAACTGACTATGCCAGGGAATTAAACATAGATCCAGCCAAAAAGAGTCTACACATTGAAGAGTACTTACAATGAATTACATCAAAACTGAAAGATATTCTCCTTTTTTTCCTGAAAGATGGAGCCAAGGATTAGGTACAGATGCTGTTTCCCAGAGGTGGCCAGTAGGCATTCTGTATACCTTACCTCCTGCTACCCAGAACTATCCAGAAGATTAGTAGGAAGAAGCCTTGGTAATATTAGTGGCCCTGTTTAAGCTGAGGAGGTCCTGGTTCTCTACTCTCCACAACTTGGCTCAGTTGACCCCATTTCAAATTGGATCTGCTCTCTCAGGCACCAATTTATAACCCAGAGCCAGAGAATCTAAGATGAACTGCCTGGTCTTTGAACAGTCTTGCATAAAAAAGAAAATATTCAGGAAGCATAATCCCTGCTGTTGGCATGTATATAAGCTTCCAAAATGTTCCCTATTCTAGAACATGGTGTAAGTTCAGAGAGTGGTTCAAGAAATGTAGCTTTTCTCCTTTATTCACTCTATTGCAGATCTTGGAATTCTTACAAGAGGGTCTGATCAAGGGCTTCACAAATGAAAATATCAAGTGGCTGAACTACCAATGTATTTTCCTCCACAGGCAGGAAGTGGATCTCTTTAAACTGGAATCTCAAGCATCTCCTCACAGTCACATCTTTATTTCATCTGCCTGAGATCAATGAAGAGCTGTCATGGTTCCTCAGTTTGGGTATTCAGGCCCTGATTCACCCTTTCTTTGTGTCCCTCAGAAAGGTATCCATGTATTTCCTCTTCATCAAGGTAGCTTCTTGGTAGCTGTCACTTCTGCCCAACACTTGCTTGTATTTAAGCTCAGCCATTGCTGGATGATTGGTCACCTCTCTCGATTTCCCCCACTTCTATTTACCTTCCCCCAGCACAATTTTTTGGACCCTGATATTTTTGTCACTCCATGTCACACCTAACTTAGTCCATCCCTGCTTCTCAGCTTGTCCTAATGATTTGTAACTTTTCAGTGTTATTAATAAAAATGACTACAAGAAATAACATTTTTTCAATGAAAAATAAAAGTTAAAAAGCATCACAGCTGTTGCTGAGGATTCACCAAAAGCCGTATCAGCAGTTTCTGTTTTAAAAACATTTTTGTTCCTTTCCTTGCATTGATGCAGCTGCAGCTTTCGACATTGCTTCATCTATGGCTGATCTGCCTATTAGCGTTCATTTCTCATTTCAAAAAAAGAGAGGGGGATTTTAACACCTCCAGATTGATGTCTTTTAAACTCTGAAAGTGAAGGTTAAATGCAGCATTACATCTGATAAAGCTGTGTTAAAACCAAGGTCAATTATTTTACATTTTACGTGTGGGAAGATCTGTTTGTTCTCCTATTGAATTCCAAATGTCAGATTAAATAGTCAAAAATCACTCCGAAAACTTGAAGTAGTAACAAAATGCTTTAGCTATTTGAAGACTAATAGAATCTAATTTCATTATTTCTGGGGGCTAACCAAAGATGAGAAAAGGAATTCCAAGCAGAAGCAGCAATGGATTCCATAAAACTCTATGACAGCATTCTCTTTTGATCATTGGAAGGCAGATGACCTCAAGAGATATTCTGATCAACCGTAAGTTTTGCCATTTTCTATAAGTGCTTTCTTCTTCCTATTAAATTTACCGCAATCTGCTCTGGGCATAGCTTAAGACAACTTTCTGTCAGCAACTCCAGGTCTCATCCCATCCAGATCCCAGTTTCCTTCAAACCCTGAGGCAGTTGGACAATAGCATTATCTCCATTAGGTCTGAAAAAAATGTGGAGCTGGATGTTATCAGTATATTGATGACACTGTAATCATGGTGACACACAACCTCCGTAACTTTTGCAGGTAGGGAAGTTTGGACTCTCTTGGATTTCACATGAGAAGGCCTAAGGGGATAGGTCTCAGAGGGTGACATAGGATATCAGCAGAATGAGCCTAATGATATTGCAACATAATGACATGCTTGCATAACTGATGTAAAATTAGTGTAAATGTGAAAAACAATCAGCTCCTTGGAATCTCTAATATTGTAATCTTGGGTAGAGATGGTCCTTATTTTTTTTTTCTTTCATCCTCTTTTGTGTCTTTTTCTTGGTCATGATCATTCAAGCCTCTGAACAAACTATACAAGTCATGTGGCTAGTCATGCCAGTAGCTGTTATACTGATATATAAACAAAGAAGTAGTACATCATTGACACAAAATATATGAACTATGGGTTGATTATTTAACAGTTCTGACTCTGACATGTAACATATATATATGTAGAAATATGGCATACTGTTTACAAATACAGAAAGCTTCACTGATAATTAATGGAATGGCATATAGAGCATGTGTTTTGTACAAGTCTTATTTTAAAACATTAAAGTTATAACATTTTAAATCATCTCTATTAGAAACCAATTATTCACATTAAAAGACATAATATGATCATTGTTACATTATGCACAAAGGGATCCAATACAAAATGGCTCTTGAACTCTAAGAACATCCACAATTGAATTTTTGCTCTATTGCAGGGACGTGATTTCTCCACATGGTGGCTACATGTCATTTACATCGTCATTCCTTATGAATCTCAGAGGGTGATAGCACACAACTCTACCTCACAATCATCTTTCCAGTTCAGTCCTGTCATTCCCTCTTTTTATGTAATTGCAAGAAAGCCAGGCTGTTAGGAGCTGTCAGGAGTAATCCTCCCTCAGTGAAGCCAAAAGGTGAATCAGCATCTCTTCTTTTTTATTCACCTTTTAGAGCTTTAGAGTTTCCTTCTGAAAGTGCCTGGTACCTGTGAAAGTTCTAAAGAAACTCTGGAACATTGATATTCCATCCGGCATCTGTTAGCACTTATATGAGCAGCACACAGAATAGTATTGTTTCAATGCTACTTAAGTTTAACTTTTAAAATATGGAAATTAAAACATAATAGGGGATCTTAATTACTCAGTCCAATTTGCATATTTAATGTCTGGCGTCAAACATAAAGGTTTGATGCCTATAGCTCCCAAGATGTCTGCATTAAAATTAATCTACTTCCATTGGCTATAAGTAGCTGCTGTAGCTGCAAATATGCATGACACTTATTGGACAGTACAGATGTATGGTCTGGAATGCCATAGTGAACATAACTGACCTCTGAGGTCCTGCAAAATCTAGACCCACAGGCCACCCTTCAGAAGGGGGAGTAAAAACAATACAGGGGAAGCTCAGTTTTCCTATTAAAAAATAGCTTTCTTGTCTTTTCCTTGCAAAAGATAACTATGTATATATATATAACTGAAGCAAACCCACTACTAGGGCTGGAAACTTGTCACTGATTTTAAGGTCACAGGTTAGTCAGTACCTTATGGGCTGAATCTGGAGCCCAGAAAAAAAACAGCATAATAGGACTCTTGATTTTTTTGGGGAAGAAAATTAAGCCCACAGTGGTAGAGGTCAGTGCTGGGGTTAATGAGGATGGTATGGGGCAATCTCCCTTACCAGTCAGCTAACAGCAGCTAAGTCAGATCCTTTGCTGAGCAACTAACATGATTTTAAGATGGCCAGGAGGAGAGGCAGCTCAATATGTGAGAAACAGCATGGTCTAATAGTTGACTCAGCAAAGAATAGCGAACACCTCCTCTCCCTCTCCAACTGGATTGGCTTCTTGGCAAGTCAGTTTTCCTTTTCTACTGCATGTATAATCCCAGATTCTGAATTCAAGGGTGGGAACAGAGATGTCACAGAGTGTATGATGAAAACATTTCCAAACTGGCTTTCCATGGGCTTTGCACTGGAGTGGGGTGGAGTGGGGTGGGGGGACGAAGGTGGATCAGAATCCAACCCATAGTCCTTCTGCTGAACACTGAAGTTCAAAGCTTGTCCAGTCTCCACCACAGAAGAGTTGTTGAGCCTGCTCAGTGGACTGCATTGCAGAACAAGTCCGGGAAGGTTAAAAAATGAAAACTGCTTATAAATGCTGAGCTGTGAATCCAGGCCTCATACGGGTCCTCTACAGAGAAAAATATGAACTTTCACATCAGTCCTCACTGGATAATTTTAACTACAAGGCTGCAAAGAAAACAAAAGATAATTATAAAAGGAACATTGTCTTAATATCTAAATGAAGCGGCTTTGCTAACAGTGAGAGTCCTGAATTTTAATGACTTTTAAGAGCTCTTTGATTACATGTTTGTTAGTTGATATGATCATTTTAAATTATCTCTATGTAGTTTTACTGGTAGGAATAAATGGTAAATTTTCAGATTGGAGAGGGGTAACTAGTGGTGTCCCCCAAGGGTCAGTCCTGGGACCAATCCTTTTCAACTTATTCATAAATGATCTGGAGAAAGGGGTAAGCAGTGAGATAGTAAAGTTTGCAGATGATACAAAACTGTTTAGGATAGTCAAGACAGAAGCAGACTGTGAGGGTCTCCAAGATGATCTCACCAAACTCAGTGATTGGGCAGCAAAATGGCAAATGAAATTTAATGTGGATAAGTGTAAAGTAATGCACATCGGGAAAAATAACCCCAACTATACGTACAGTATGATGGGGGCTAATTTGGCTACGACAAATCAGGAAAGGGATCTTGGAGTTATCGTGGACAGTTCTCTGAAAACTTCCACGCAGTGTGCAGCGGCGGTCAAAAAGGCAAATAGGATGCTAGGAATTAGGAAAGGGATAGAAAATAAGACACAGAATATCTTACTGCCCCTGTATAAAACTATGGTACACCCACATCTGGAATACTGTGTACAGATGTGGTCTCCTCACCTCAAAAAAGATATTTTGGCCTTGGAAAGGGTTCAGAAAAGGGCAACTAAAATGATTAGGGGTTTGGAACGGGTCCCATATGAGGAGAGGTTAAAGCGACTGAGACTTTTCAGTTTAGAAAAAAGGAGACTGAGGGGGGATATGATAGAGGTATGTAAAATCATGAGTTGTGTGGAGAGGGTGGATAAAGAAAAGTTATTTATTAGTTCCCTAAATAGAAGAACTAGAGGTCACCAAATGAAATTAATGGGTAGCAGGTTTAAAACGAATAAAAGAAAGTTCTTCTTCACACAGCGTGTAGTCAACCTGTGGAACTCCTTGCCAGAGGAGGCTGTGAAGGCTAGGACTATAATAGAGTTTAAAAAGAAGCTAGATAATTTCATGGAGGTTAGGTCCATAAAAGGCTATTAGCTAGGGGATAAAATGGTGTCCTTGGCCTCTGTTTGTCAGAGGCTGGAGAGAGATGGCAGGAGACAAATTGCTTGATCGTTGTCTTTGGTCCACCCTCTCTGGGGCACCTGGTGCCGGTGACTGTCGGTAGACAGGATACTGGGCTAGAAGGGCCTTTGGTCTGACCCAGTACAGCCGTTCTTATGTTCTTATGTTCTTATGTACTCTAGGCTACAACCTGCATTAAGCACCGTACTCCAAACAGGCATTAATGAAGCAAGTGAGTAACACAAACATTGTTGTTAAGAAATTCACTTACAAATAAATCTAAACTAGGTCATGTAAAACCAGTCATCATATCTGACAGTTACATTGAGCGATGTAATCAATTGTGTATACACTTTTCAGATAATTCTACAAATAGTATTCCATTAAATTTATAGCTACTGTATCATTCCCACTAGTTCCTGTTTAATTTTGCAGTATATTGTGCACACAGGTTTTCTGAAAAAACAAGAAAACTTGCATCAAATCATTATATGCCGAAGAAGTTGAAAATAGAGATGAACATAATAGTTTGGAAAAATCCCCTTCCATGTCTCATCATTAGAACCAATCCTTTTTGTTTTTGTGTTTGTTTTTGTTCTGAACTATGTAGGTAAATGGTTTTTTGCTCTTCTGATTCTAATTTGGATTGGGGCAAAGAACCTGCAAAATGACTAATTATGACTGTATCCTGTGGGAGATTTCTATCTATTATTGCCTTTAACCAAGATTAGTGTTAAAGCTTGGAAGGTTATCAGTGATCCCAAGATGATTCATAATCATTAGTATTAGTTTAAAAAGCTTGCTCATGAGTTCTTACAGATAGTAAATTTGATTGTGTTTATAAATAGGGCATACTTTTGGTTTTGCTTGAGTAAGTTATAAATAGGTTTATTTTGTTATGAATGAAACTACCATTTTTGTTGCAATCACTGGAGATTAAAAATATACCAAAATAATTTGTATCTTCTTGAGCATTTGTAAGGGCAAGCAACAAACAGAATCTTATTAATAGCAACTACTATTGAAAAAATAGTAATTGCATGGTTCAGTTTAATTTATTTTAGGTCATACTGCCCTCTAGAGGATTAAGCATATAACTAGGGATTTTTTTTTGCATATGCAACTTCTCAAATTCAAGAAAAAAGGGGATACTTCCTTTGTACTGCAATAGAAATATTAACCTAATATTAATTTATAGAATTTCAGAAATAATAATTTAAAGTATTATCTACATTATTTTCCTAGAAACTATCATTTCAATTACCACGAAAATACAACTGTGCATATATATACTTCAAATGAGTAGAATGTTCACAGTTCCATATTCAAATGTTTGTCTATTCCAATGTCTTCTGATATAAACAGGAATTTTTCCATTCTATTGAGTGGGTGTTGGATCAGACTCATAAGATCATTTACATATTTAAATGTCTGAGCATCAAAATATGGAATTTAGATGATCAAGTTTTTAAAAAGTAGTTCTTATACTATGTATGCAGTCAAAAGCAAATGCAAATCACCAATGCTAATGTATTTATCTCATTTTTAAAACCATGGTAAAATAGATATAATGTGTATTTTATTGCCTTTTCAGATGTACAGTGATTCTCAGTCTACATTATAGATCTTTTATCATGTCAAAGTGTTTAAAATAGAATCAAATGTAGATTAGTCAAAATATTTACAATTTTAAATACTTTTAAAGTTGTAATAAAAAAGGTAGAATAAGAAAAGGAAGAAGAAAATTAAAAGAGAGGGAAGAAGGAAAGGGTAAGATTCATAACCACTAAATGGGCTCGTCGATGCAAATGATTTTTCTTAGAAAACTTTTGTTAAGGAGATATGTTAACATTTTCAAAATCACCTAAGTGAATTAGGAGCCTATGTCTTGTTTTCAGAAGTGATTTATGGTCAGATTGTCAATAGGCATATAAGGATTTTGATAATCCTATTTAACACTTGCCTACATCTTTATGTGCCTAAATAGCTTTTAAAAACCTGATACTTAGCTAGCTCTTCCCTCTTTTAAAAAAATACATCACAACCATCTGCCCCAGGGTCATCCTTACCCATATGCAGAATACACAGCTGCAAAGGGCACTCAAAAATCTGGGGCATCACTGGGTCTTAATGTCCACCCACCTGCCGCTTTCTATCCCTGTTCTGTGTCTATCTGCCTCTGGAGAGGATCTAGTTAACACAAAAGTGAAAAAGCCTGCCAGAGCTATTAGCAGAACATTGAACCTGTGAAAGCCATTCAAGTGATAATGAAGCCATTTAACAGGCATCTGCCAACTCCAGGTATACACTGTCAGTGTCTGAATTCACTGTTGAAGCAAAATGCAGGACAATGTAGCACTTTAAAGACTAACAAGATGGTTTATTAGATGATGAGCTTTCGTGGGCCAGACCCACTTCCTCAGATCAAATAGTGGAAGAAAGTAGTCACAACCATATATACCAAAGGATACAATTAAAAAAATGAACAAATATGAAAAGGACAAATCACATTGCAGAACAGAAGGGGGATGCGAGGGGGGGGGGGAAGGAGGAGGAAGGAAGGTAAGTGTCTGTGAATTGCTGATATTAAAGGTAGGGAGAGTGGGATGTTTGTGAGTTAATGGTATTACAGGTGATAATTGGGGAAACTGTCTTGGTAATGGGTGAGAAAGTTCAAAGTCTTGTTAAGTCCTTGTTGGCAAGTGTCGAATTTTAACATAAATGACAGTTCAGAGGATTCCCTTTCAAGTGCAGATGTAAAAGGTCTTTGTAGCAGAATGCAGGTGGCTAAGTCATTTAGAGAGTGTCCTTTCTGGTTAAAGTGGCAAGAAACTGTTTTCTCTTTGTGATCTTGTCTGATATCTGTTTTGTGGGCATTAATCCTTTGGCGAAGTGTCTGAGATGTTTGTCCAATGTACATAGCAGACGGACACTTTCGGCACATGATAGCATAGATTATATTTCTGGATGCGCAGGAATATGTGTTCTTACCTTCCTTCCTCCCCCTTCCCACCCCCCCGCATCTCCCTTCTGTTCTGCAATGTGATTTGTCCTTTTCATATTTGTTCATTTTTTTAATTGTATCCTTTGGTATATATGGTTGTGACTACTTTCTTCCACTATTTGATCTGAGGAAGTGGGTCTGGCCCACGAAAGCTCATCATCTAATAAACCATCTTGTTAGTCTTTAAAGTGCTACATTGTCCTGCATTTTGCTTCAACTACCCCAGACTAACACGGCTACATTTCTATCTGAATTCACTGTGTTAGTCAATAGGGCTTTAAATTAAAATTTGCTTTAAAAATATTGCAACAGTCTGTTGCTGAAGATTATAAAATCACATCTCTAAAAAATCATTCTCCCCCCAACTGCCATCGAGCAGAAGGACATAAGTTTAATAGAACTGTGTAGGACCCCTAAGAACTAAGAATGGCCCTCCTCTGCCTCAACTCATATCTTATATCCTAAATAAAAATAAACCAGCTAAACAATGAGAGACATGCATTTTAGTGTTTAAGTCTCATAGAAGATCAATGGGTGTTGGACTTCTCAGGGATCGTCTACTTGCCCAGAAGTTCAGACTACGGGAGTGTGAATAGCAGTGCACAACTAAGTGCTTCACTGTAACTCCCTTGTGTGGATGCTGTGTGCACAAAACAAATGAGGAACCTTGTTGTTTGTGCCCATAGTATCCACAAGGTGGGGTTACAATGCTGCTATTCATACCCCCAGAACCTGAACTGTGGGGCAAGGTAGAGGCAATCTTGGAATTCCTGGATTCTCCATTTCTGACTTGCAGAAAGAGCTTTAGCAGCACAGGCCTCATGCAAATGACATAAACGGCTGAATTGACTAAAGTTTTATTTTGAACCTCTCATGGCTTTTTGAAAGTATTTCCCCAGGGAAAATTCATTTCAGTGCAAAGGACCTACTTCACATCATGTGTGCCCTGGGGATCTCCTGTGAGTTTGGAACGAGGAATGCAGGGATAGTGGGGTGGCCTCCACATCCACTGGGAGAGTGTCACACAGCTCCAAATAATTTGGGGTAGAGTGCGCCTGTTGGGGAGTAGTCTCTAGATCAGTTTTAGCTATCATATTACGGTTATTGCCTCTTAGGGGTCCCTATGGTACATGTTAAGCTATATCTGGCCCCGCCTCCTTATGAATTATAAGATGTGCTAGTTACAAGATTTTTGCTAAATGTTTTGATCTTACTCTAAATTAAGTCAGTCAGTAGATGGAGGCGCTAGCAGCATCTTGCCCCTTCAATATGCCATCATCATCCACCACAGTCAGCAGAGGGAGAGGTAAGTAAAGTTAGCAAGGGTCTAGCCCCAGGTTTGTCAACAGAGCTAGCAGCAGCCTTCAGCAGGCAGCCTCCAAGCCTTGGTCAACAGATTTGGGCTTGGGGAACTCAAGATGCCACACTAAAAATAGCTGTGTAGATGTTGCAGCTTGGGCTAGAGCTGGGATGTGTAGATATAAGAAGGTTCCTCTCTCCACTCTGATTTTTAAGCCCTGAGATCAGAGCATGCTCGCATGCTGCCTTTTCAGAGAAGCCAGTGAGATAAATTCTGACTAAAGAAATTCTTTTGTTGGACCTTAAAGAGTCACTGAAAATGAAATCTCCTGAGGAGATGGTTCAATTTTCACAGCGTTCCAATGGAATCCCCCCAAATCCTGCCTCGTTTCCAGGTTCTTGGCAGGCTCACTCTATGGACTGCTTCAGAGTCAGGGCTTCCAGGCCCCACAACCCTGGGGCAACCCACCAGGCAGACCCCTCTAAAGCCAGAAAGTTTTTTGTTTCCTATCGGGATGAAATTCTCCACAGAATGGAATTAGAGGTACTTGTGAGTCCTGTTTGGAATACAGAATCAGGTTAGTCCCAGAATTTAGGACCAAAGCAACCCCTCTGCAAACTCCAGCCCCACCACTGAAACCGCACAAGGGGCACAACTGGTGGAAAGCTAACTAGGCTCTGATTTGACAGAGGCAGCTGGTAAAGAGGAGCCTATTACTAAGGACAGAAGTTCTGTGAGTGGGAGAGGGATGTGCTGGGGGATTTGTCAGAAAATGATACTGGCCCTTTACAAGGCATTAGGCTAGTGAACCCCGGCTGGTCAGCTGATCCCAAATAGGTTTAAAGGGGGCATGTAGACCCTAGAGAAGGGATAGAGTTGGTGACTTAAAAAGCTGCATGAAGCAGGAGTAGCTGGAAGTTCCTGAGATGTAAAGAGGGGGAAGAAATCCTGGGACCTGTAGCCTAGGGCGATGCAAGGAACTGTGTGATTTGCTTACATTTAGGAGAACAGAATTACCTGGAAAGAGCTTCTGGATATGGCAGAGAGCCTATAATCTGGTGGGTAGTGGGGAGGCAAAGGGCAGAACAGAGCTATCTAGTTTTTTTCTCTTTTTTGGAGTTGAGGCGGTGGGAATTACAATAGAGGAGCTACAGGAGAGAAGGGTGTCCAAATGTATTTACTGGGTGAAGAGTGAACACAGAAAAATATTTATTTTGGGCGGTCTGTTTAAATCTGGAAATTCTGAAATAATTTGTGAGATAGACTGAGGGTAGGTAGGAAGTAAGGTGAGGGAAAGGCAGTCTTGTATTTTGGAAACTGATCCAACTCTTTGCTTTAATGATGCCAAAGAGAGTTTAATAACTGATTTCAGTGGCTGCAGTTAGGCCAATGCTGAGTGTTTTGGAAAATCCTTCTCAAAATGCATAAGTTCAGTGGGGAGGAGGGAAATCAGCAAGAATCCCATTGGCAAATAATGGTCACTTAAATTTACAGGTTATAACCTCAGGTTTCCTCGTGCATTAGTGTGCTGCAAGCAGCATTGTGGTATCATGAGGTAGATGGCAGCACTTTCATTAGGTACATGTACAATGATAATTAATGCTCCCTTGTCCTCTCCCTCCGCCCCAACCCCATATGGGGTTGGCTTTACCTGCTAGAGATCCCTGAAGGCAAAGACTCAGGTAGTAGCAGCCACTAATCAATACAATTATATTCTTGCTGTTCTGAAATAATGTTTTTCTGTCAGGAAATGCTGATTTTGTGAAGGTCTTGAAAAGGTACAAACAAAATATTTCAGACTGTTTTGTTTTGAAAAAAAAATGAGATTCCAATTTTTTGTTCCAATGTGTTCCTATTTTTTAATTAAATCTAATTCTAATTCATCTAATTCAAGCCAGCAATAAACTCTGATACAGCAGCCACTGAAAGACTTGGGTGAATGGCAAAAATAACTGAAAAATTCAAATTTTTAAGACTATCTAGTCTGACCTCCTATATATCACTGGCCACAGAAATTCGCCCTGTAATCTTCCCAACAACTTGTTTTTCTAAATCATAAGAGGTCAGAGCAAATGTATAATTATGTACAAAAATAACTGCATTAAATAATTAAAACAATGTAAAACTTTAGAGCCTACCAGTCCTCTCTGTCCTACTTCTTTTTCAGCCAATTACTCAAACACGTTTGTCTATATTTGCAGGAGATAATGCTGCTTGCTTCTTGCATGCAGCGTCACCTGAAAGTGAGACTAAGCACTTACATGGCACTGCTGTAGCTGGTGTTGCAAGATATTTACATGCCAGATGCATTAAAGATTCATATGTCCCTTCATGTTTCAACCCACCATTCCAGAGGACATGTGTCCATGCTAATGACAGGTTCTACTCAATAATGATCCAAAGCAGTGCTGACCAACGCATATTCATTTTTATCATCTGAGTCAGATGCCACCACCAGAAGGTTGGTTTTCTTTTTAAGTGGTTTGAGTTCCATAGTTTCCTCACTGGAGTTTGCTCTGAAAGTATTCTCCACACCCCATCCCTTTCAGATTTTGTGAAGCACTTCCGATTTTTAAATCTTGGCTCAAGTGCAGTAACTATCATCAGAAAGCTCACATTGGCACCTCCTTTGTGTTTTGTCAGATCTGCAGTAAAAATGTTCTCAAAATGAACAACATGCTGGGTCATTCTTCAAGACCACTATAACATGAAATATATGGCAGAATGCAAGTAAAATACAGATCTGGAGACATACAATTCTCCCCAAAGGTGTTCAATCATAAATTTAATTAACACATTTTTATGCATGTCATCAGCATGGAAGCATGTCACCTGGAACAATGGCCAAAGAATGAATGGGCATCTGAATGTTTAGCATATCTGGCACATAAATATCTTGTAATGCCAGTTACAAAAGTAATATCTGTTTCATGAAAATATCTGTTTAATAAATTTCAGTTGGTATTCTGTTGTTTAAGAATGCAATTAAAACAGATTAATTGCAATTAATTTTTAAATCATGATTAATTTTTTTAGCTAATCATGTGGGTTAACTGCAATTAATTGACAGTCCTGCATAATAACAAATAAACTGTTTTCATGTCCATGTGGTATGATACATCATGTATCCCATTGTGGGTGAGTAGCTGTGTCTATATGTCTGTGTATAATTAGCTAATTACACTTGTGTAATTTTATTAGTGTAATTTAAAAAGATACAGACCCTAGTCCTGTAGTATTTGCTCAGGCAAAACTCCTATTTAAGTAATTACAGTTTTGGAATTTAAAAATAATTATGGAATTTATCAACATTTTCCAGAGACAGTAATGTGCATAATCACAAGATTCCTCAACAAACATAGGGCTTAATGATAGCTTTGATATGATCCCAGAGCAAAGGCTATCCATTTTGCATTGCCCCAGAAGGGAAATTGTGATTTTCGTCCATTAATGTCTCCCGCATGGTTCTCCCCCAGCTCTGGTAAATGTGCCAGCTCTATACCAGGCATAACATATACTAGCAAGTCCAGTTTTAAATGTAACCCAGGCATCTCTTTTTTACAAGAGAAAATGGTCTTATTCTGTGTAATATTCTGAGTGATTCCACTAAAACAAAGGGTGTGGCTTGTGTATAAGGTACCACTTAATATGGGCAGGGTGCTACAGTCAGATTCTGATAGTACTACTCAGCCTCCTCACTGGGGACATTGGATGCTACAGTGATATAAACAAATAATAGTGGAATATCCACACAGCAAACAAATGTAATTAGATTTTCAGTCCCCATGTGATAGTTTCACAGAACTTGGTAAAACAGGACTAATTTCTTCCCATCATTAGCCAGCGTGTCTCATTCATTGGTTTTGATAGGAAAAGATACTTTATTTAAAGGCAAGGTTTGCAATTCTTTAACCCCCAGTGGAATGATTACTATAATTTAAGAAAATGATATTCATTCCAATTAAGCTGTTTTCAGACAATTAAATTGCTTCCTGATTTTCATAATTGTCTCATTGCTAAGATCTACCTCTTTCTTGATTAGTGAGGTGGAAAAAATCCCAACCCTTTTAGGGTTGTACAATATTTAGAGGTTACAAATAAATCCCCAGCAGATATGCTGGGACAGATTCCTCCACTCCTATCCCTTCCCTGTTCTGTTGTGCTGTTTTGCCTCTGCAGAACCAGCAGAAAGTCTGCTTAACAGGAGAATTAAAGGAGAAAGAAGGATATTGTCCTCTGCTGTTCCTGGCTTGTGGATTTGGTTAGTGCACTCTATGTTGCTCTAGTTTTTACCAGGAAATAGTCCAGTTCCAAGATAGTCCAGTATCTTTAGGCCACATCAGTGGTGCAAATACTTCTCTCTTTCTCCCACCACCCTATTTATCTACTCTAGTTTTCTGAGGCTGTTCCCTCAGACTTCTGAAGAGAACATTTCAAAAACCAAAGAGACTGTCCACCAGGGATATCTCTACACATGAGTTGGAGATGTAATTTCCGGTTCAGATAGACTTGTTGTAGGGGTCAATTGCGGACATACTGGAGGAGGAGATCACCAAGTTTGAAGAACTCTGTACATGTGAAGTATAGGGGTGGTGAGGCCTGCATTCTCCCCACTTTCCCATTCCTCCCCTTTCCCTACTACTGATGAGCCAGAAGCAAGCCTCTAGGAACATACGCCATTGTAGCAAGAATGAATTGTAGATAAGGGCAGGAACATAACAATCTTGTTTACCTAAATGTACTGATCATGTAAACAAAGTCAAAGGACAAGCAGTACAGCTGAGCCATACTATAACAAGCAATGAGTAACCCCCGGATATTTCCAAATGGCCACAAACAAGTTAGAGACACAGTATTTAAAGCTGCGCCCAGAGCACAACAATTTGGACTTCACCGATGGGCTTTGGGTACCAGCGCCTTGGAAGTTGAGACAGTCTCCCACTTCATCCGCAGCCGAAATAGGTTCCCAGCTAGCCGAAGGGATGTAAGAAATGCTGCTTTTCCTATCATGTTGTTCTTTTAATTAAGGGGCACAGCTGATAGTTGTCAGGAAATAAACTGCTTGTGTTTGCCAGATACCTGTGTAGCGTTTTTTGTACTTTGAGAACCCAGTGTCGGACCTGAGACTCACTCTTGCCTGCAACATTTGGCAAGAGAACCCTGCAAGCACACTCTGACAGATTTGCAACCCCCCATCCACCACACACACTGTGGCACTCCCTTCCCCCCCTTGGTAGTGACAGAGACCAGGACCAGAGAGTCCGGGTATGTCTACACTACAAAGTTAATTCGAATGTTAGTTCGAATTAACTTTCATAGGCGCTACACTAGCGCTCAGCTAATTCGAACTAGCGGAGCGCTTAGTTCGAACTAGGTAAACCTCATTGCACGAGGATTAAGCCTAGTTCGAACTTACTAGTTCGAATTAAGGGCTATGTAGCCCCTTAATTCGAACTAGTGGGAGGCTAGCCCTCCCCAGCTTTCCCTGGTGGCCACTCTGGCCAACACCAGGGAAACTCTATTGCCCCCCTCCCGGCCCTGGAGCCCTTAAAGGGGCACGGGCTGGCTACGGTGCCCGTGCCAGGTGCAAGCCTGCCAGCACCCAGCCAGAAGACCCTGCACTTGGCATGCCATGAGCCAGCCACCCGATGCCCCGCAGCCCTCCGCCTCTTCCCAGGACCAGGCTGGCGGCTCTCGGGAGCCTGGCCAGGACCGCAAGAGACGGGCACCTGCCTGGGCTAGTGCAGACATCCTGGACCTCGTCCACGAACTCCGCATTAGGCACAGGAAAGTGACCGTCTAGGGCAGAATAGCTGCCAGCCTGACCACCCAGGAGCAGGTGTGCATGAAAATCAAGGTGGTCCACTGAGACCCCCGACCCTGAGCCCTGAGCTTAGAATGGCCATTCTGGGTCAGACCAAAGGTCCATCTAGTCCAGTAGCCTGTCTGCTGACAGCAGCCAACCCTAGGTACCCTGGAGGGGATGGACCAAAGACAGTGACCAAGCCATTTGTCTTGTGACATCCATCTCCAGCCTTCCACAAACTTTGGGCAGGGACACCATTTCTACCCCCTGGCTAATAGCACTCCATGGACCCAACCTCCATGACTTGATCTAACTTCTCTTTAAACTCTGTTCTAGTTCTAGCCTTCACAGCCTCCTGCAGCAAGGAGTTCCACAGGTTGACTCTTTGCTTTGTGAAGAAGAACTTTCTGTTACTAGTTTGAAGCCTGCTACCCATTCCTTTCCTTTGGTGTCCTCTAGTCCTTCTATTATGGGAACTAATGGAGAACTTTTCTTTATGCACCCTCTCCACACCACTCTTGCTTTTATAGAGCTCTATCATATCCCCCCTCCGTCTCCTCTTCTCTAAGCTGAAAAGTCCCAGTCTCTTTAGCCTCTCTTCATATGGGACCTGTTCCAAACCCCTGATCATTTTAGTTGCCCTCCCCTCTCCCAGCCTCTCTCTTCCCCTCTCCCACCTCTTTTTCCCAGTCTCTCCCAGTTTTGTTCAATAAAGAGAGATTCTATTTTTGAACACACGTTTTCTTTATTTTGTACATCAGGAAGGGGGGCTAGGGAAGGGTAAGTGGAAGGAGGTGAGGGAGGAATGGGGTACGCGCCCCCGATGGGGAGGACTGGGTTGGCTCTGCGGGCTTCTCGGGGTGGAAGCTCTGCTGCAGCCCCCCGATTATCCCCTCCCCCAGATGGCAGCCTGTGGCAAGTGCAGCCAGGCTGATGGCCAAGTGCTGTGATGTGCCGAGTGTGGGCACTCAGGGAACTCCAAGCTAGGACTGCTTTGCAAGCGGGGAACCCTGAGAACTGTCGGTCCGGGGTGGGGGTCGGATCCCTTTAAGCACAGCCCTCGGCTAGCCTGAGACAGTAGCTCCACGCTCTAAGTCCTCATCTGATGCCCTGCCGGCACTGCTTCTGGCCATCCTTAACCTCTGTTCAGGGTCCACTCTGTGTGGACATGCTAGTTCGAATTAGCAAAACGCTAATTCGAACTAGTTTTTAAGTCTAGCTGCGCTAATTCGAATTAGCTTAGTTCGAATTAACGCCGTAGTGTAGACATACCCTTAGGAACTGTAGCCAAGGAGCCCCTTCTCTCCCCTCAGAAAAGACGGCAGGGTCCCTCTGTCCTACAGGAGCAACCACCAACACTCCTTTCTACCACTCAGACTGGCAAAGGTGTTAGCAGGGAGCCCACCAGTATTTATTTTCAGCTACCAGGATGTTTCTCCTTGAATAGACCAAGCCTGGCTCTCTGCCCTTTCCCCCCGTTGCCACACATAGTCCTGTTGTGGCATGCGGACCAACAGACTCGCTGGGCCCCTGGGCAAGGTGAGGGTAGGACGGGCTCTTCCCTCCTTGAAGGGGTGGGGCCTTGGGTGGAAGGCACAGGGCTGGAGCAGTCAGCCCTCTGTGTTGCATCCCCCTCCCCCGTCAGCCCTCAGAGCTGCCCAGAGTGTGCCGCACTGGGCTCTGGTGGCTATTTAAGGGGCCTGGGGCTTCCACAGCCACTGCTTCAGCAGCAGCAGCAGTCAAGAGCCCTAGGCCCTTTTTAATTGCTGGACCCCAGGATAGTTGCATCCGTTACTTCCCCTCTCTGCCCCTATTGAGCCTGTCTCTTGGGTTGGTGTTGCCAGGAAGCCCCCACAGAGCAGTGTGTTTTAGTGTTAGCACCCTACTGAATACATAGTAGAAATTGAATACAATAACTAAATACAATAACAGGAAAGTGGAAATGGCAGAAGTGCGAAAAGCCTTTTCTGTTTTGTTGTCACCAAAACTATTAGAAGTCTGACATAGTAAATGACAGGGAAAATGAAGTAGAAGCAGAGGTTAAAATAGGGAAAGAACAAGTTAAAAATTAGACAAGTCAGATGTTTTCAAGTCACCAGGGTCTGACGAAATACATCCAGAATACTCACTCTCCGAAGTCATCTAAGGCCATGTCTTCACTACATGGAAGATGGATGCTGCCGCGATTAATCTTCCGGGGTTCGATTTAGCAGGTCTAGTAAAGACCCGCTAAATAAAACTCAGAGGGCACCCAATTGGTGCTGGTACTCCTGCTCTTTGAGAGGAGTAAGTGAAGCCAACAAGAGTGTTTGCTCCCATCAACCTCCCACTGTGAAGACCGCATGGAAATTCAAATTAAGGTATGTCAGATCCAGCTAAGTAATTAATGTAGCTGGAGTTGCATATCTTAATTCAACCTTCCCCTGTAGTGTAGACTTGGTCTGACTGAGGAGATATCTGAACCATTGGCAATTATCTTTAAAAACATCATGGGATACAGGAGAGATTCCAGAGGACTGGAAAAGAGCAAATGCAATGCCCATCTATGAAAAAGGAAATAAGGACAACCCAGGGAATTACAGACTAGTCAGCTTAACTTCTGTATCTGGAAAGATAATGGAGCAAATCATTAAGCAATCAGTTTATGACCACCTAGAAAATAATAAGGGGATAAGTAACGGTCAGCATGGATTTTTCAAGAACAAATCATGACAAACCAACCCAATAGCTTTCTTTGACAGGTTAGCAACCCTTTTGGATGGATGGGGGGAAGTAGCAGATGTGGTATATCTTAACTTTAGTGAGGCTTTTGATACTGTCTCATGTGACTTCTCATTAATGAACTAGGGAAACACAGCCTAGATGGAGCTATAACAGGGCGGCTGAACTGTGGCTTATGAGCCATGTGTGGCTCTTTTACTACTAAAGTGTAGCTTGTGGAGTTCCCAATCCCCACATCACCCATTCTCTACCGTCTAGACTAGGAGGCAGCCTGGGAATTTTGCAGCTGGGTAGTGCGCTAGGGGTTTCTGCCCAGCAGGGAGGTCGGTCCTGGGACAGTTATCTCCCAAGGCTCGGAGCTTCAGCAGGAGCAGGGCTGAAGCCTCAAGCCTCAGCTCCTAGCAGGTGTGCCCTGGCTCTCAAACTTCTGAAGGTTGCCTTGTCTTTGACTGTTAGATGGCTGTTACAAGGGGAAAAGAGATGGACTCTCTCAAAAGGCAACACACGGCAGAGCTGTCTAAAGGAGGAGGGAAAGGAGATGCATTGCCTGAATGGCAGGAGCTGGATATATTGACCCCATCCTCAGTAGGGATATGCTAACATTAATGGAGCTACACCAAATTGGGGCTCTGACCCATTATGCCTATGGAGGCCAGAAGGCAAGCTAATACCTCCCCAGGCATTTGAGGGGGGAACTGGCCCCAACAGTCCTTTCTACACCAGTATAATAAGTGTATTCTATGCCCGAGCACAGCCTTCTAGCTGCTTACTGTTAAAGGGTTGAGGGAAGAGGAAATAACTCCGCTCCTGCCCAGCTCAGCATTCCTCTCTCTATGATTGAATACAAATGGTCCTCTTTGTATTTGGGAAGCACTAGGTGCCAATTATGTCGTCTCTTCCCCCATACTTCACGCCCCATCCACACAGGGCACAAACACCCATCCAGCTATAATTTGGTCTGTGGAACAGAGAGCATTTTCAACACCCTAGAAATGAAAAGGTTGACAAAGTTGCCCTGTCTGAAGCCAGTCTTTGTGTCTCTACTGAGCTAACACACTTTGACTCTCTTAAATGAACTCTGCCTTAGCACAGATTCCTCATTGGTGGGACAATACTTCCCCTCCTGCACTGCTGAGCAAACATTCTTCAGGCAAGTCATTTACTATAATCAGTTCTCAAATGCATGTATTATATAAACGTTGGGTATGGAATCCATAGTTCCCTTTGAAGTGCATTCTCAATAATTGTGCTTACCAGATGCAGTGTTTCCTTTGGAACTTCAAAAAGTTTCCTGAGCCCTTTGATTATGACTTTATGGGCTAACATTCTAAAGTGTTCTCAAACAGCCTCAAACTTTGCACCCACAAGGTGTGGATTTTCTAATACAGTGTATTAATGCTGTACAGAAATAAAGCACAAAATCTGTAACACAGAGAATGTAAATGGAGTGGTTTGTGGCTGCTTCACCAATTGGAATAGAAACAAATCAGAATATAAATTAAGATTCAATTAAGAATTTCCAGAAGGTGTTGCTTTGTTATCAGTTAGCATTTCTCTTTAATTTACACACTCTTCCTCCCTCCCCCAATAATAAAGAGCTGTATCTGCCTGGGTCATACAGGGAGGCTTATCTTGTGAGGGCAGGAAGTAATGAGCCTTCTCCATGCTTGTATGACCTACATAAAGGCAGGGTGAATTCTAATCCCTCTACCCAAAGGAGTTCAGGGCTGTGCTTTTCATGCTCTCCCAGGAGAATGGGCCATACCAATGGGTGAGAGATGAGTAGTTAGGGTCCTGCTTCCACATACCCTATGTTCATGCCAGCAAAATTTGCTGCCTGTACTTTGGGAAGTATGCTGCACCCCAGGAAGGAGGGGAATAGTGTTCATGCTCCCCTTATATACTGTCCTCTACCACAAACCACATATTGGTTGGCTTGAACAAAATACTGACTAGTGTCCATTCAGGTCTAGGTTTGTATATGCTGAAGCTGGATGTACAATTTCCTGTTCAGGGAAACATATCTGCACTAGCTCTGGTTGAGCTAGCATGCCAAAAATAACAGGTATGCTGTAGCATGATGAGTAGCTGGATGGACTCGCTACTTGACTACAATCCCACATGAGAAGGGTTGCCAAGTGTTTTCGGCCAAACACCTAGTCACAGAAGGTGAAAGTGAGCCCAGTGAAAATGAGTGAGTGAGAGTGTGGGAGAGCAACAGACTGAGGGAGGGGGAATGGAATGAACAGGACAAAGGGTGTTTGGTTTTGTTTGGTCAGAAAGTTGGCTACTCTATGGGAAATCCTATGCTTAGGGTGGTTGGCTAGCCTGTCCCAGTCTCAGGCTGCCTCAGCTACACTGCTCAATCACAGTGTAGTCCAAGGTCCACTGTACTCCATCAGCAGCCCTGGAAACTACAAGTTGTGGACTACAAACTGCAGCATGTTGGGAGAACTTCCTGCTTCCTGCCAGAATGAACCCTCTGCCCCCAGCAGGGTCTCATCAGGGACTGAGCTGGAAGCAGGTAGGCTGCATGCAGAGAGGAGGCTGCTGAACGATAATCCCATTCTGTGATCTTTACAGAATAAAGCCAGTTCCTGGTGGTTTGTCTGAGTGGGTCTGGTCTGAGATGCACACACACACACACGCGCGCGCACACACACACACACACACACACACACACACACAATGCAGAGCACACAAAGGAGCCTCAGGCCTAGTCTCCCAGAATTGTGTAAAAAAGGTCACAAGACTTCCCTTATGTTGAATAACCTCATACCGGGCTAGAGATCAGGAGGGGCTACAACAACAATCATGGGTGTGTCCGCTTGAGCTGGAATCATCATGCTTCCATCTCCAGTGTAGATGTACCCTCTGCCTCCAGTCACTCCATTGCTTCCTCTATTAAATTTCTAAGTAACTTTACTTTTTTTCCCCTCTTGTCTAACTGCATTTAAATTATGTTGTGCAAAACTGGTTTGGGCATGCTCACACTGCCCTGTGCACACTAGCTAGGTAGTCACAATTCTGCTTGGCGTGTTTACTTGTCCCCTGGCATTCACAAGTGTGGTTTTGAACACACATGGGACAAATTTTGCAGGCAATAGTGCTGGGCCTCATTTTGAAATTGTGGTGTTGCCAATCCTCATGATTTTATCATTCTCGCAATATTTGGTGTTTTTTTCTGAGTGCTCCAGCTTCAGGAAGCATGTAAACACAATAGATTCTCAGCTTGCATTTTTAAAAAGGTCTCTCTCCCTTGTGGTCATGGACAATAGTGAGCTGAGTGTATCCTAATGGCTCAAGAAGCAAAGAAAAAGACCCCAGTTTAAAAAAACTAGGGGGCACAGCCCCCTACTCACTATGCTCACCAACCCCCCACACTCACTTGCCTCAGGTCGGGGACTCTGCAGTGGCCACAGAGGAGGCAGGATGGGTGCAGGGCTTGCCAGGGCCCACAGGCAGCATTGACCAGTGAGGCCGCTGGCCCAGAGCAGGCAGCTCAGCTGCTCCCCCACCCCACCGCTTCCCATCCAGCCACCTCTGGCCCCCTTCTGCTTCCAGGTTCCGGGCTCTACTGCTCCGGGCCAGAGGTGGCTGGATAGGAAGCAGCGGGGATGGGAAGCAGCAGAACATGCTGAGTGCCCTGTGGCCAACCCCCTCCAAGGCACCTCTGCTCACCGGTGGGACATAGGAGCCAGGGCAGGAGGTGGTCAGGCCATGGGAGCTGGAGCTCAGCAGCAGGTGGTGGAGTGGGGAGCTGGAGCCACTTCCCATTGGGGCCCCAGGAACCCCAGTGTGGAGAAAGAAAGCCTTTTTCGACAGATCCTGTAAACCTCCTTGCAGGAGGCATAAGAGATCTGTCAAAAAAGGCTTTCTTTCTCAACAGATCCCCCTCTAGACTGCCACGCTTTGCCGACAAAGTGCTGAGTCGGCAAAACTTGGTGGCCATTTTTATGCAAAGTAGGCACGGGATATTTAAATCCTTGTGTCATTTGCAAGGTCGACCTGCCTAATCTGCATCCCTCTGCTGACAAAGGGATGCAGTCTAGACATACCCTTTTAGTGTCAAGATTCTGCTGTTAGCTAGTTTAGTTTTTCTTGTGTCTGGAACCAGTGATACTTTCTCATACAGTGCTTTTCCAATGTTCATTTGCCACTTCATCAGCAGGGTTCATCACAGGGAAGTAATGAAGCAAATAATATTTTAGCTGTTGAAAACAAAACTGTTAAATCTGGAAAGAGAAAATTCCAAATTCCTGAATGTGTCTTTCATATTGGAAATTTATACATTCACTCTCAGACTTTTAACACTGTTTCCTATGGAATAGTGGCATAAAAACCTGAAAGAAAATAATACTGCTACTCCTCTAAATCCCTCCTTAAATTTCACTTCCTTTTGCGATGCCTACAGAACACTGCCAACTAACAGGCATGGACAAATGTGTATGCACACGTGCTGGTAGCTAGAATGGGTAGGCATGGTGTGCCTAGCCAGGGCTGGATTATCCAACAGGCAGACTAAGCACGTGCGTAGAGCACCAGCAAAGCAGGGGCACCAAAAAAAAAAAAAAAAAAAAAAGAGAGAGAGAGATTGTACATTATAGTATTGTTTTTATTTTGAATTACATATGGGGGGACACCACAATCTTTTCAGTGCTTAGGTCCTCTAAAGGCCTTAATCTGGCCCTGGCCCTAGCCTCTGCTTGTCTGGAGCTGAAAATGGATGACAGGAGAGAGATCATGTGATGATTAACTTTCTGTCTACTCCCTCTGGGACATCGGGCATTGGCCACTGTCAGAAGGCAGGATACAGGGCTAGATAGACCTTTGGTCTGACCCAGTATGGCCATTCTTATGTGCTTATTTTCACACACACACATGCACGCACACATAGCTCCACTCTCCCATCTATTTGCTTCATCCACTGATCAGTTCTTGTTACTAGTTCTTCAGGGCAAGGACTGTTTCTTTACTTCTCATGTACAGCATCTAGTACAAGGGGGCCCCTTGGCCTGACAGAACCCAGTAGTCCAGGAGTTCCCAAACTATATTTGAGCCTCTTTTGGGGTGGGAGAAACTGTGTAATGATTTTATTATTTTAGATACTGCATTTTTATAATAGGCTACTCAGATGAAGCTTTGGAAACTCTGTGGAAATCTGTTATATAAAACACTGTAATTAATTTACTTCAGGGTGTAGCCACAAGAACAAAGATACACAGAGAAGATACAGATACACATAGCCCTCACCTCCAATCATCATATAACATAAGTTTAGCTGCTGTCAGATTCTTTTTTTGGTCGCTGACATCACACTATAGCAATATCAGTATGTAACAGTGAAATATGGGCAGACAATTAAAGACAGGTGGTGTTAAAATGAAAGTGATGAGAAAGATAGACATGCACAGGCAGCTGGTAGATCTGAAAGGGGTTCATAATAAGAAAAGTTTGGGAACCTCTGCTCTAGGCACTACTATATTATAGACTCCAACCCATCTGATGAAGTGGATTTTACCTATGAAAACTCATGATATAACATATTTGTTAATCTCTAGGGTGCCTCAGGACTGCTCGTTGTTTTTATGTTATAGATAGAATTGGCTGAAAATGTTCCAATTGAGTGGTTTTCCGTTGAACAATGTTGATTCGACAGAGTTGACACATTCCATGGGAGCTTGTTGATTCAGTCTGAAGCTTTTAATGGAAACAAGACAGGCTGTCTGGCAACCTAACTTGCCTACTACCTAGCTGAGGATGAAGTCGGGCACAGTGGAGATAAAGAAGGGTACCAAAATAGACTCTTTTGTTTCACCAGAAATTCCAGTAAGGGATTAAATAAAATAAAAATAATGCAGAATTTTCCGCAAAACAGATATTCCCATTTCTGGCAAGCTATGATTATAAATAACAAAACATTTAGAAAATCAGTTACAAATTATATCCAAGAAGCTTTTCTTTTCATCTCCAAGATTCCCACAGCCTCTGAAGCATCAAGATTGAATCAATGTGTAGCTTAACTCCCAAGAGCTCTCCCCTGCTGTTGTTATCACTGACAAGGAAGGCAGTGTTGTGAGTGCAGTGCATGATGGGCAATTTGCTGTGTCTTGCACTCTAGCTGCAGGCGCGTGATTTTTCTGAAGAAATGATGACTGGATCAAATGCATTCTATCAGATGCTCTCAAAATCAGAACCCCTTTCACTCAATACATGACCATAAAAAGGCTTTGCAGACTACAATAAAAACTTATTTAATCCATGTTCAAACAGAAGCACTTGCCAATTCAATGTAACATTTTACATGATTGGCTTGTACAGTGACTATAGTGAAAAATGCAAAGTGTTGCTGTTATGAGAAGCTATTGGTATAATGCTATAGCAAGTGTAGTTTGGGAAGGCTTGGAAGGGAAATAGGGAAGGCAGCGAGAGTTAGAACCACAAATACATTCCCTCGGCCTCCTGATCATTCAGTTATTTCTACCCATTGCTGTCAGATCCTTTATCTAGATATGTATTTAGCACCCACAGCTCCTAAAAAAGTCAGTGGGCCATATCTTTGCCCTGTTTTATGAAGGAGTAGAAGGGCCTTACTAAGAAAAAAACCTACATTATCTAAGCTGTCCTGGCTATTGCACAGCAGTAGCTCTGAGGTAGGATCTCCCACAGCTTCCCCATGAATGTTGATTCTCTGTCTCTCTTGTGGAGATCTCCCCCTCTACACACACACACACACACACACACACACACACAAAGTTAGAGGGTGGCTTTAGGGATGGAGGGGACTCTGAAGCTCTCCCTTTCATGTGAGCTGCAATTGAAGAGGAGTTTCCTTTAGCCCTCAAAGGCCTCACCCTCAGGCCCCTCCACATGTGTATGTTAGAGGATACACCATTTCCACTACTCTCCTGACCTCATGTTGCCATATGACAATAGGGGCTGGTGATAGTCAGTGACGTCTCCTCTAGGGAAAAGATGGGGATAAGTAGCCAGAGAGCAGCAGCTCAGTGGCCAGTGGTGATTGGTGGCTCCACTCTCCCAGTGCTAAAAGGTTACAATGTAGCCAGCTGCATGTTGTGATTGCCCAACAATTCTCATGAAGAAGCCATTAAACTGTGGCTTGATGCCAGGCTGCTTCCAATCTGCCCTCAGTGGAGCCCAGAAGGAGTGGACGGAAGACAAACATGGCTTTCTTACCTGCGTGGCTCCCTGATTCCAGCCAGGGAGTGGCCAGATTGAATCCCGGCATAAATTAGAGCAGCCTTGGGACTGCCACAATTAGTAATGGATGATAACAGGCACTAGGAGACAGTGAGAGTATATGAACATAAACTGGTAGGTTCCCAGGCCAGAAGGGACCATTGTGATCATCCAGTTAATCTCCTGCATAATACAAGCCATGGACTGTCCTGACTTAATTCCCACTTCAAGTCCAACAACTGTGACTGAACTAGAGCATGTCTCTTAGCAAAATATCCAATCTTGATATAAAGATGTCCAGTGATGGAGCATCCAACACGTCCCCTGGTAAATGGTTAACTACCTCAAAGTTTTAAAAATTATACTGTGCTTTTAGTGCGAGTGTATCCAACTTCAACTCCCAACCCCTGGATTTGGTTATAACGTTATCTGCTAGACTGAAGAGTCCTTTATTACAATTGGTCCTTTTTATAGGTATTTAAAGGGTGTCTTGATCACAATCTATAACCTTCTCTTTGACAAGCTAAGCAAGCTGTGCTCCTCCAGTCTTTAGCCACAAAAGATGCTTTCCAATCTTTTAATCATTCTCATGGTGTTTCTCAGAACCCACTCCAATTTATCAACATCTTTCTTGAAGTGCCGACACAACAATTGGAGTCAGTATTCCAGTAAGGGCAATATACAGAAACCTAGATGGGCTATTAAATTACCAAAGGGGGAACAATGTCACTGTTAATACAGAATGTTAATGCCAACACATTTTTTTAAAATCAAGCTGTTACATTACCTTGGAACAGGAAAAAAATAAAATGTCTTCAATAGCTAAATGCTAAATAATTGTAAACGTACCAACAATTATTGTGAGAGCTATTTGTAGAAGTGCTTCTGCAGATTATTCAATAGTGAAATGAATTCCTCTTGACTGTCACCTCAGACAATAGCATAGACATTAGAGTGTTAAATCTGTTGGATTGAGATATAGAAAGGTGTAAGATCCTGCTTCAAATTAATGGGAAGAATGTAATTACTTTAATTCTCTACCTCCAACAGAAGAAAAACAGATGCCATGAAAATGTCTACAGTGAAGTAAGAGGTAGAAGAAAGTATGATATTAAAAATATTTAAATAGTAAAGTTAGCAAAAAGACCTGATGTTGTCAGAAGAGAAGTTTAAGAGACAGAAAGGGATAGCAATAGCACCAATATAATTGTATATAGTGTTGTGCCAAAGGCAGAGTATGCAGGGACACCAGAAAGGATAATATGAATGTGATCTGTGAGAAACTGATGGGAAACAGAAGAAACAAGGAAAAGATGGCAACTTATGCCAAGACAGCAGCCGCTGCAGCAAGAAATGTGATTTGGAAGAGTAACAGTAGACCACCTGTCATAGAAGGTCACTATATCCTGAAGACAGAAAAAGTGTTCAATTGACAACTCTATATGAATGTCTTTAAATAAACGCAAGAGAAAAAGACACACCTTCCAGAAGGACATATCATTAGCTGTGGACATCTTTCCGAACCAAGTAGCAACATGTTTGGGAAATTTTACTTTTGCCGGGAATGTTTGGAAAGTTAGGAGCGTGTGATGTTTCACGGGACACATGTTTGGAAGGATACATATGAAAGTCTGTCAGTAGTAGAAGTGTTTATGGTGGGGGATAATCCATGAAAGGACAAAAAGATACAGTAGATATGTTTAATAACAAAGCAATCAAAATGTATTGACTGCAATTTGGAAAGAGACAAGAAAAGTGGGGAATCTGGTCTCTACCATAATGTAAAAGTAAATAAAATAAATAAATAAATAAATAAATAAATAAGGTAATGATAAATTTCTTTTCTTCAAATATTCTATTAGTGTAAGAAAGATTTAGTCAATCTGCTATATGCAGCATGTTATGTACCAAAATAAATGTCCAAAATAGCAAAATTAAATAATGTAATCACATACATTAATATAGTTTACAGAAAGATGAATTTCTTCTCTTTGAGTTTGTATTCAAATCATGGACAGATTATTTTCTGTATTAAAAACTTGTATTGCTTATATTGATAATATTTCATTTTAATTATTTCTAGGGCTGGCATCATAAAAGTAGATACTATGCAGTATTCGGTAATCCTAATTAGGTCCAGTCTAATAATGGTTTTCTAGGGTAGTAGTGTATTTGTTTTCCCTAAATTAGCAAATTAGTGGATCCTATGCATCCATTCTAACCCTTTGTACCATATTCCCGGGTCATCTTAGTTAACAGGTTACCTGCAACAGAAGAAAAATTAAATGAGAAGAAAAGAGGAGGACTCACATATGGATAAGGCTATGATTTAGTCATGGGTATTTGTAGTAAAAATCATGGACAGATTACAAGCAATAAACAAACATGTCACAGCCCATGACCTGTCCATGACTTGTGCTAAATATACCTGTGATTAAATCTTGGGGGAAAAAGGGTGCGGGATATTGCTGCTGGGAGATATATAACGGGGGACCACTGCTGGGAGTGGGTGGGAGGAGTTGCTTTTGTGGGACTCCCCCAGCCATTGGCATCAGCTGCTCAGTTCTGCGGATCATGGCTGCTGACTGGCTGGCTGTGTACTACAGTTCAGGGCTACAAACCACAGCTGTTCTGGCTAGCCACCCTGGGACCACTGCCACAGGTGCAGGTACTGAAGTGGCTGCCCAGGTACCAAGTAGCTGGCCCCAGAACCAGCTGCTCGGTGACTGTGGGGTCAGCCACACTGGACCCTACAGAAGTCATGGAGGTTTCAGAAATTCACATAATCTGTTACTTCTGTGACAGACACAGAGCCCTATATATGGAGTCTTACATCTAGTATCACGGAATATATTTGGGATCCTATGCTAAGGCAATTGAGAAGGCCAAGAAATATTTCTTATCCTCCACTATACTGTCTGTGAAGTCCCAGTTAGTGGATATGTTCTGAATAGGGGACAGTTTGTGTATTCTGGGTCCCCTGCAGTCAAATGCAGAGTCAATATTTTCTCACTGTGAGGCACACCAGAGATAAGGACATCCCAGGACCTCCTGTTTCCATCCCCACCTATATTAGTGAGAATGATACTATTTTACTTACCTATTGCTTCCTTTCTTCTCTTTATTTTTGTTATGTTTTCTTCTAATGATTTGTCCAGTAACTGCTTGATCTTATCTGGACACACAATAGTATCTGGACAGACAATAGTACCAATGAGAAAATCATCTGACTCCTGTGAGGAGAAACCTTTCTGGTGAAATATCTAACTCAGGTTTGCTCATTGAAGCTTGTCTGTTTTATATCTTCAAACTATAGTCTGTGAGATGGATTCATTCTCCATGTTGCTAGTAAAAGAAAATAGAGGCATGGAGACTCTTGTTGGATGATATCATTATTGCCAGGTTCTGACTTCACTCAGCTGCATGCTTCCCCAACTCTTGCTCAAGAAACCATCTCTGGATACTGACAGTTTTGCCAGCTACTGTTACATATAGTGTCATACATGCAGTATATATTTTCCCCTATTTTAAAAAAGGGTTATTAAGGCTGTGGAAAAGTAATACTGGTGTCCTCTGTCTACAGTCCTCTGATTTTCTTGTCCCCTGTCAATTGAGGCATAGGTCTACATATGATAAGAAAGTTACACTGCTCCCATACACCAGAAAAACCCCTCCGTTTTTTTAATATACTTTCAGAAGGACATGATTGCAGTGTGGACGTAATTCAGGTTTTGTCGGGAAAACGGCCATTTTTCTGACAAAACTCTGTAGTGTCGCCATAACCTAACAGAGGCTCCATACATATCAGATGGAGCTAATGTTGGTGAGTCAGGAGAATCATTTAGAAGAGAAAGAAAACAGAGTATCTGGCCTCTAAGTTAAGGAATATGTCCGAGTACTGTTGAATAAAGTTCCCAGTCTGGAATTCATGAGATACTCAGCTATTCCTGGATTTTCAAGCAGCAGCAGTAGGTAGAAGTGCTTTTTCCAATGTGAGTCTGGTTATGAATTTTTACCTTACCTCTTGCATGTAGATCTCACCACTGCTATCCAAATTTCGTTACCTCCTAACCAGATTAGAGGAATGGGGTTACTCTGTAGACCACACAGGAATTTAAGATATTGCAAAATATCTTAACTTGGAGTAGTTAAGACTTGAGTTCCTCTATAGACTACAATAGTTGCCAGTTTGGTTTTGTGCACGATACAAAGCACTGCTGTCTCCCTGAGCACCATTTTAGTAATTGTGATCAGCTGGGACTCTCTAAGAGCACGTCTTCACTCCCTGGCCAGAAATTGATGCTCTGGTGTTTAATTTAGCCAGTCTAGTTTAGACTTGTAAATTGAATGCTGTGGGCAGCTCCAGCAAGTGCCTGTACACAGTTGCCACCAACCTCAGCTTACAGAAAGTGAACTCCAGCTACATATTCTGTATAACTGGAATTGCGTGCCTTAAGCTAACCTTCCAAGTCTAGTCTAGACGTGGCATAACAGTCCTCAGTTTGCAACTCTAGGGAGCAGGAGGCAGGTAAGTTAGTGAAGACCCCTCAGCTTTAGAATTTGCTTAATTCATAACAAGGCATCTTGGGAGACTAACCTAGTCATTGGAGCTTCTCTTGAATAGTGAGCTTCCTTTGTCGATTCGGAAATTCATTTTTTGAGGTGACCACTGTCATTTTTTCTCTTCTGTATTATTTTAAATATATAGTGAATGAAGACAGAGACTATTAATAGATGTACAGCTAATCAGACACATATATTATGCTATAACAAACCATCAATAAATAGGCACTAAATAATATATGTGCTCATGTACAACTATTCTACATTCTCTGAAGGTTAATTCTAATACATTGTTATTGTAATATCTCAGATACTAGTCCAGAGTCAGTAAGTTTTGCTAGTGGTTTCAATAGGAACAGGATTAGGCCCCAAGATACTTAAATAAGAATATTCAAATAAGATTTTAGCAATACCAATTATTATTTTGGTATAATAATTTAATTCCAAATGCTGTCACCTTTACTGGTTCATTTCAGTGGAATTGCAGGCTAGTATGAAAGGTCAAGCCATTTGCAGGCCCAATTTTTTAAAAGCAGAAAGCTATTAAAAGACGCAGCTAAGCGACTAGTTTTTTTCTAGATGCAAAAGTGGAATTTTAATTTTACCTGTCAGCAGAAGCTAAGTTTGGTGCAGAATAAAACTGAATTCATCATCAATTTTCTTATTAGAAAACACTGTAAAAAGGAGAAAGATTCAAATCAGATCTACCTCTATCCATCTAATTACAACTATGTAGATAAAAGATGGGCCAACCTTTGGTTAAGTTAACCATTAACACAATATAGACTTTCCTTACAGTGACTGAAATTTCTGATTTTGATTTTTTTCTGGGAAAACCCATTTGTTTTCAGTCTCCATGATGGCTTCATAGATGCCTTTAAATATGTGATAGAAATGTGGCCGTGTTAGTCTCGTGTAGCTGAAACAAAAAACAGGACTATGTAGCACTTTAAAGACTAACAAGATGGTTTATTAGGTGATGAGCTTTCGTGGGCCAGACCCACTTCCTCAGATAAAAAAAAAAATCTTGATTACATTTAAGATGTCTATTTTGTACTGCGTAATTTGTAGTGCTTTTAAATAACTGCAATAATTAAGTGCTGTTTTTATTAAAGTGTATTTTACCTTTAAAGTTCTCCCTATGCCACCATCAGCATCATGCATCCTGTTCCATCCCCTCTTAGTAATCTGGAAATTATGTTTATCCTACTAATCTGAGACTTTTAGGGATTTTAATGTTGTACGAGACCTATATGTTTTGTTATATGCAACCAGTGACTATGTAAGGCAACACATTAATTAAATAACTCCACTGCAGCCTATGTCTGGGCTGTGACACAAAGAGAGATAGAGAAATAAAGCAATCCTTCCACTTTGCCAAAAGAATTTGGTCTTAAAATAACCAATTTAGGTCTTCTAATGAATAGTGGTATCATAAAGGTCAGCAAACTTACCGGAGCTACTTTAATGTATGTGTGATGCCCATCTCAGAAGAGCATTGAACTTCACAATAAGTAAGAGGAAGGCCCTAGGCCAGAAGGGAATGGGTTCTGGGCTAGATTATTTCAGTGATGCCCTCTCTGGGTTTTTTCATGTCAAATAATTAAATAGTTTCATTTTCCCATTTGATGGTTCTGGAGACTCATGTATTTAAGAGTTAAAATGCAAAGCACCATGTGCAGTTTCAAATATACCTTTGACAAAGTCTATTGCATGAAGCCTCTGCCCCCTGTCCTCCCCCAGCAATCATTTATTATAAAGGGGTTTTATGATACAAATTTGATAATCTCCCATGCACATTGGCACGGTTCTAATTGGAGTTGTAAGCCCATAAAATTCGAGCCCTTTGTTTTCATGAAGGCCACAAGGTTTTAAAAGATACCATTGTGCAGCCTAAAACCCATAAAATTGTCACTAGGGACTGATTAAACAGTCCTGAATCGAAACAGTGCGGATTTTGTCTAGGTCCTTTTCAAGCATAACAATGCTCTTTTCAACTCCCAAGACAAAAGGAGGTTTAAGGAGCCATTCTCTGGGAGATTCTTCTAAGATAACCGCATCCATATGGAAGACAAGGTGGCCAGCAGCTGAGACAAAAAAGGGGGGGGGGAGAAGAGAAGGGGGAAAACAGGTGACGAGACAGGGCCATCCTCTTCTGCACAGCACCTCACTAGGACACGTGCTGAAATCACCACCGGCGCCTATTTCCTCCCTCCGGGCTGGGCTAGAGCTGTATCTATGAGCTTTTCTTGGGCATCTTGTCCAGCTCTGGAGATGATCAAACCGCTGACCAGCTGATTGAACTGGAGGCGTTAACGGCCCATTTCACAAAGTTGGACTCGACTGAGGTCTCTTCCAGCCCTATGATTGTATAACTGTGGTGGCTGGAGAGAATGTGTCGGGTACGGCTTGGAAATCAGAAAATAAATCTCCTGGGAGGATAATTTCTTCATCCAAAGCCTGCTACGGCTAGAAACGCATCTGGTCTGAACTCGCTCAGTCCAAGTCAATGGTCTAGCATCCCCTCCCCCCAGCCTGTAGTTGAATGAGGGCCCTATACGGTGCATCACCTGGCGCTTCTTATATATAAATGGCAGAAACACAGGCTCCGAATTTAATCCTATTTCCTAGGCGCTTTTGTTGGGAATGAACCGCTGTCCAGCGGTTCGTGCGGACAGCTGCGCTCGCCGAGCTCTCAGAGGGTATTTCGCAGGGCTCCAGGCTAGAAGTGAAATCAACAGCATTTGGGGGCATCTTGCGTTTTTAAATCAGTCAAATGAATTTCAGTGGGTTGGTTTGTTATTTCAGCGGGTATTTAGCCAAAGCGATCCTGCTCCTGTCTTCTAGTGCTCGAGGAAAAATAGAAACGGGGGAGGGGGAATGGAACGAGGGAAATAATACTGCTAGATCCCCTCCGCATGCCACTGCTTGAATAGTATTAACTGAGAAGCATCACCGATGTAAATGATGAAGCGCCCCAATAAATAGGATTTAACACAATTTGGAATCATTGGAAGAGAGATCCACGTAGGAGAAAACTGACCAATTGTGTGTGTGTGTGTGTGTGTGTGTGTGTGTGTGTGTGTGTGTGTGTGTGTGTGTGTGTTGGAGAGGGAGTTCCACATACCAATCTTCCTCTACTTGGACAAATTACATGTCACTTTCCCCCGAAACTTGTCAGTGCAGATTCTAAATTAAGATTTACCTGTTACAACTACCCGTCGGCAGAGCAACGAGGGAAGATTTTAGGGGTGAAGGGTTAGTGGAGACAAGCCGGCATTTTAACTTCTCTTTGAAGCTGCCCTCTGGCGATATTTATTCTGCAACTATCCTCAGACAACTTGGGTAGATGTGGTGTATCTTGCTCGGTCGCATATGTCTCTGTTTTCTGTGCAAGATGTAGGAGTCCCATCTTGGGCTAATTACTCAGACAAGCTCCGGATGAAGGAAAAGGGAGTTTTATCTGACTGGGGACATCAGGGCTGGGCTAATATTTCAGAAATCTTCCCCAAAATTCTTTGGGGGGCAATTGCTTGTGTTTGAAATGAATAACTCCAATGGCATTATGCCATCTGTATGCTACAATGAGATGTATTATTTCGCCTTTAAAAAGACTTTTTCAAGTCTGTGGTTAGCAAAGTAACATGAATCCCCTAGAACGCGCACTTATTTTTGCTAATTCTTTCTACTAAAAATATTACAAATACACGGTAGATATAATTCTGAAGATTTGGTTGAAATCCTGAGATGCTACAGCCTGGATCCTGTTTTGAAAAAAATTATTAACATTAGTGAAAATATGTCTGTGCAAATGAGACTGGAATGCGGTAGGTAACATATTCTGTAGCTGAAAACAGAGATTATGTAGGTAAAACCTAGTCGGGAAATAATAAAAACATGATTAGAGCAAGGTGAGACCTCATTAGGCTCAAAAAATCATAGCCCGGAGTGAATGTAAAATAGACTAATTTAAAGGGGATTTTTCGTCTGGTATAACTTCACCGGGTTTAAAGCTAGGTATTTGTAGCAAACTTTGTGTTTTACTGGAAAGTGAGGCTCAAATATAAACATGACATTCATTTAGTACATTTCAGAGACTCTTATTCTTCATCACACACAAATTAAGCTAAGGATGAGATCGAATTTTCAAAAAACCGCTTGTTCTGGAGGGTTTTATTTGCCAAAAAATCGGTTTATTAGTCACTGGAAGAATAAGCTATTTTAAAATAAACTATTTTGGGTACAAACCACTAGTTTTCTGAATGTATTTTACAAATAGCCTTTCGAACTGAAACAGGAGTCGCTTCGGATTTAAAAATATAAGTTGTTTCTCGTCCACCCTCTAAACCCGGTGCCCCCAAAGGAAAACAAAACCCATCCCTGGCTAGTCGTGCTCACAACGTGCTTTAATACAACAAAACAGCCCTAGGCTGCGTCCCAAATACCAGTCTGCATTGGCATGGATTCGCCTCCCTTGTGGATCCACGGGCAGTGGCGTCCGGGATTCTTGATGGGGCAGAGAATTCACTTGACTCTTGGTCCTTTGGGGATTTTTCCTCAGTTCAGCTCGGGAAGGTTGGACAGCATCACCAGTTCCAGGAGAGGATCGCGGGGTGTGCTAAGTGCTGGTAGGCAGGGAAGAGGCTCAGGGAGGCGGCGGAGCTGGGCTGGAAGGGTTGGTACCCTTGAATTGTGAACGCAGTTTGTGTGCTGCAGCCCAGCTTGTCCTGCACCGCTGCGGCTCCCGGGTTGGGGGTGCAGCTTTGGCACGGCTTGCCATCCCTCACCAGCACTGGCACCACCACTCTCCGGAGCAGGGGGGGCTGGCTCAGTTCCGTGCCGCAGGCCCCCTCCGTTTTAGCCCTTTTCATTTTGTACCGGTGGTTCTGGAACCAGATCTTCACTTGAGTGGGGGTGAGGCTGAGCAGATGGGCCAGCTGCTCCCGCTCCGGGGCCGAGAGGTACCTCTGCTGCCGGAACCGCCGCTCCAGCTCCAGAGTCTGGGCTTTGGAGAAGAGCACGCGTCTCTTTTTCTTCTTCTCGGCTTCCGAGCCGTGGGGCGGGTGCGCTCTTTGGGTGGAATCGGGCAAACTGGTCTCGGGACCGCTCTCATCGGAAGCTGGGGACAGCAAGAACAGTGGCAGGGTTAGAGGGGGAGCAACTAGCCGCCCCCACCAGGATCAAGTTCCTACAGCCACACAAATGGGGGAGGAGGAATGCGGGTGTGAGCCAGGTGGTCATGGACCATTCTGCCTGGAATCACTGCGGACAGTAAAAAGCCAGCGCTGCTTAAAAGCCCGAAAGAAAACAAGAGATTCTGTCTAAAAACCGGATTAGGGGACAAATTAAATCTCAACTACAAGCTTGCTTAGAGTTTCCACGTGCATTAGGTGAAAGATCGAATCTCTATCTGTGCAACATGCAAGCCCTGCAGAGGGTAATATAATATGCGTGCCGGTGTGCCCTAAGCTTATACCATCTCTCATGTGTCTTTTAATATTTTTTTGTCCCCGTATCTCTTTCCTTTTGCAGCCCCGTTACTTTACGGGGAAGCAAGTTTCGAGGTGATGCCTTAATATTTATGGAGCATGCATACACAGTGCACAGGCTATCAACGTTACCCACTACAGACATTCTTGTGAATATGCCTATTTCTATTCCCTTACGGAGCGTTTATATTGTGTACGGGGGTCTAGTCCGAATCTTAGAGCACGTGTGTTCGCTTTGGAACCCCACTCCTATTTGGTAGCTAGAATTGCTACAATAAAAGAGAAGCACAAATCTGGTCAACTTTAAAGCCCATCGAGTGTAGGGATGTGCGCGTTTACACGCAGAAAGAGGTGCACCTGTTGTCTGTAGATATCATTATCTCTATCCACCTGCATGCCCGGAAGCGCCTTGTCAGTGTCTGCCTGCTGTTTTATTGCTGCAATTCAATCAGTGGTCTCCAAGAAGCCCAGTCGGACTCCTGCGGGGTGTGGGATTGGCCGGGTTATAAAGGTGCCCTGAGCTGCTTGTTCCATACTCACACAGATAGTGGCTTCTGTCGGTCTCGAGCCACTCCCCGTACGGTGAGCTGGGGAATTTCCCCGGCGGGTGGCGAGCCGAGTCCTGCTTGATGGTGCTAGCCTCCTGCTCCGGTAAATCCAAAATGCTCCGCACGGTGAAACTGAGCCGGCCCGCGGCGGCCATGGTGGGGTCGGCGCCGTGGCAGGGACCTCTGGCAGAGCCGCACAACCGCTGCGGGCTCACGGAGATGCTCCTTCCATCCCCCCGTCGCCCAAGTACTAGTGTCGTTTACAGCGGGGCCCTGTTTATATAAACAGCCCTCCCCGCGACACACACCGCCTGCTCCAGACCGTCCCTGTCTCTGGCTGCCAAGCACCTGATTTAGTCAAGTGCTCACGCTCGAATGGGGGTAGGTGTCGCCCCGCCGAGAGAATAACCCGTCACCGCCCAGGGACAGCAGGAAACGGGCTTCATCATTGCAGATGCTGTCTGATTAGCCCCGAGTGGGGACAGATAATGGGAATTGTGAGCAGTGAATAACATCTTGGGTGGCATGTGGTGACCAACAGCCGCCCCCCTCCACCCACCACCAAAGCCACCACCGTCCCCGCGCGGCGCAAAGTGAATCCGCGCTGTAGCATCCCCAGAGCCTGGCCAGCCTCCCCCACCAGGGATTTAGCCATTTGTGTTTTATCCCTGGCCTTTCTTTGCCGCTTTCCTACCGCAGCGCAGGCATCCCCCCCCCCCCCCCCCCCGTCATTGCTGAGCTAGCGGGGGATGTTTCGCACCTCCAGCCCGCCTGTTTCCACCAGCCCAATGTGCTCTTCGTATTAGGCCCTCCCTGGAAGGGTGAGCTCTAGGAAACACCTTCCCTCGTGTAAAGGGTCCACTGGGATGTCAGCTCGTCTAAACATGGAGGGGGGGGGGGCAAACCATTTCCTGGGAAATAGCCATTTCAGAAACATTTGCGCTACTGTTAGCGGCGCGGTAGAGCGCAGTACCCCCGAGTCCCCTTCTCTCAGGCCACGCGCGCCGCCGGCCAGTGAGAGACACATGCGGGAATTACACAGCGGCTCGCTCTCTGGCGACTTGCCCCGGATGAACGCGCTGAAGCGTCCACCCCGAGTCGCGGGAGTCAATTCGAAGGCCGCGGCAGGGCGAGGCACTGCTAGGACGTCGCGGCCTCATGTGCCACATCAGCTTGAGCCTGTGCGACGTTTGGTACGCGAGGAATTTGCTTTGGCCTCCTTCCTGTAACGCTGAATTCAATGGGGGTGTTTTCAGGCGACTTCAAGGTACCGGCTTTGAAAAGGCTTCAGTGCAGCTGATGGGTGCCAGGGAGCAAATGTAACGCCAATGGGCGGTGTCTTACTTTAATAGCGACTATCTTTAAAAAAAGCCTAGTTAGCTTTTCATACATTGAATACCGGTATGATAGGCCTCAGCCTGTAGGTCCTACACTGCATGATCGAGCCATAAATCATCGACGATCACCAGTTGGGACCTATTTGTATGGTCCCCTTCTCCTCCTCCCCCCCCCCCCGCTTCTGTTTTGAATCGGATCATTTCAATGCAAACAGCCCAAACGCTGTGGGCTCCCCCCCTCCCCGTTGGAGCAGTGCCGCGGGACTGTGTCACAATCCTGCACAAGGAGAGTGTGGCTTTGCTGAAAGCAACCCCCTCAGTTGTAGCTGGTGTCGCACGAGGGACCCGCTCCCCCCCCAGAAGTAAACGTGCAAGTCTGGTAAACAGAGGCAAGCAGGCGCCCGCTATAAAAGGCGGCCCCTCCCTTCCCCAAGCAGAACTTTTCACGTGGACCGCACCAAAAGCACAAACAAAATGGGTTAAAACGTGTGTGTGTGTGGCGTGTCCTGCCGGAGGGATACACGCTGTCTTATTTACATGCTGTTTTAATCTCCCGCTTGGTCTGTTTCAAATGGGCCGGGATACACACCCCAAACAAATGCTCCAGGAGCCATTGTGCGTAGGTTATATTAACCCCCACCCCAGCCCCCTGCTCTGTGTATCGCTTCTGGGGCCAGTTACACTTGATAGGGAAAATGTAAATAGAGCAATAATGGCAATGGAACAGGCCGATTTATATCTTGACAGATTTGTGGGCTAGATGAACAGGGCCCGAGGCTCCCTTTGGCCAACTTCCTGCATATTTCTTGGCGACTGGACAGGCTCCATATAAAAGATTCCCAGGCCATGAGTATTGGAGCCACCTATCAAGCGTGCCTGGTGACAGTAGTTATCTTCCCTGTGCCGAGACCAGCCTCCCAAACGTCCTGGGTGGTCGGACTGAGGGGAACACAAATACATGCCAACTGCTAGCCTGTGAACAAAGGGGAAATGTAGCCCTATGTCCTGGACCTGTTGGAAGCATTTGTTCCAGTCAAGATTTTGCATTTGTTCAGATCTGGAATAATAGGTGATTGACGCCTCCTCACAATGTTCTTTAACTCTCCGGGATAAATCGGAGCTTGTTTCTTGTTGTCATGGTTTTCAATGGGGTTCAATGGGATTTGAACCACTATCGACTCTGCTTTACGTCTACTGCAGCCTAGTCCATACAAATTTATTAGTTATGTCTTTTTAAATGAGATTAAATGGAAATGCCTCGCTTTCCTTCATGGAACCAGTCATTCATAGTTAGGTGGCCCTGTATCGCCTCATCATTTTAATCCCAGCACCGAGCCATACACTGCACTCGGCAAGGTATGTCTCTAGTATAATGCCTATTGTGTTGTGGCGCTCCTGAGCGGTGACTGGTAGTTTGTAATGGAATCAGATCCTTCTGCAAACAAAACAACGAAAGTCTAATCAAAGCATGTTTAATATGTCGTGCCCTGGGTCATACAGAGGCAACCAATATTGCCAGGACCAATGAAGTGAGGCAATATATTGAATTGGTGTTGTAAAGGGCCCCCAAAAGAAAAGACACCGAAAAGCATTTATTAATACTTTGACCCCGAATGCAAACATATTCCTACTGCGCTGGGGGCGAAGGGGGTGGATGGGTTTCGGAGTTCACAGAGGCACAAATTCATACTGTAGTCAAGGCGCCTCTTAACTGGAGTTTGCCAAGCACCCTCTAAAGAAAGTGTAAAAAACTTCGTAAGGGAAAAAAAGTCAGGGGGAGAAAAAGAAAGTCTCTACTTCAGTGACCTCTCTTAGCCTTTTAATCTATTTAACATCCTAAGCCCACACTGGTGTGTAGAAATAAGTAAATGGTACTCTTCAAGCCTTAAGAGCTCTTCAGCATCAAATATTTACTCTTACTCTTAGAGTTTCTCTCAAATAGCACAAGAAACGGTCTCCTTATGACTTGAACTCTCTAAATATACCTACGTATTGTTATCTCTTCGGAATATCTGGTTCCAAAGGAAAATGTAATAACCTCAAGTGTATTACGGTTTGTTTTGATTGGGATCTACTGGGATACATTTTAAATGTTGCGGCTCTTTCTCTCAGCTTTAGCGTCTCCGGTCTCAGATGTTCATCTTTGAACGATCATTTAAACGAGCGAGACATATTTTATTTCGAAAGTGTTAGTATCTGCAGGTATCGGGTCCCTTAAGGGACACTCCTCATCAGTGGCAATTTGGCAAGTGGCAAGATGAAAATGTAACAGAGTTGTATCGAAGAAGCACTTTCAGAATCAGGCAGGACGTTGTTCAATAAGGAACTCGGGTTGAACAGCGCTAGTAACTCCATCATTGAGTTTAAAGCGCAAGTGACTTTTGTTTGTAGTTACTGTGAATAAAGGCAGTTCTCTTTAAGGGTACAACGACCTATTCTCGAGTCTCTGTAACTTCAACTTGCCAAAGGCTATGAAGAAAATACTGTCACATTATAATACGAAAATAGGATTTATATTTATATAGATATTTATATAGGTACGTACACACACAGTATCGTGCCTGTGCATGTATGCACCCGCCCTGTGTACGTGTACACAAACCCACATCTATTTCTTGCGGAACCGATATCTTATTCATTTCGTGGTGTCCAGGTAAAGAGCTCGATCCTGCTCTCATTAAAATCCATGGCAAATTTTACATGGACTCCAATCGGCGGAGTATCACTCCCAGAATGTAGTTTACAGTTTGAATGAATTCTTCAGCTCTTCTCCCAGGCTTCACGAAAAAGCTGTTTGCATGTTGACTTGAAGGAGAAATCATTTCACTTCAAAGCACTTGGCATCGTAAATGTTCGTGCAAATAATTCAGCGACAATGGTGTTCCCTGAGGTTATTTTTATTTGGGTGTTTTTCCTTATGATTTCCATTGTTCATTTGTTCTCATGAGTGTCTTCCTTTTCTTAAGCATGGAGCTCTTTTAAAATAATTACCGCTGGATGCAGGCTGCGCAGATTTAGGAACATGCACAGAAAAATCCATTACCAATGAGTCACAGCTAAGTGAAACTTGTGCATCTTTGTAAAGCGATTGGGATCTGTAGGAAGTTGAAGGGAATTTCCTTTAAAATGTTTGAGGGTAAACCAACGTCTTACAACTATGTTACACTCTTCCTACAGAAACAACGAGGAGTCCTGCGGCACCTTAAAATTGTTAGCCCACGGGACTCCTCGTTGATTTTACTAAAACGGACTAACACGGCTACCCCTCTCCCTACATAGGGGTTGCAAAGAGGCAACGTTTTCTGTTCCTTCTACTGAATTCGATCCAGTGCTGACAAACTGTTCAATTTTGTTTACTCAGGTTCACCGTGAAATGTCTTACGAAAAATCGATCCGAAAAATGGAAAAGATGCTTTTGTCCAGTTTTGGGAGGCGAACGATACTGATTTTGTTTTCCAAAAACGAAGCCATGTTGGCAAAGGGAAACGCCCTTTGTACTGTAAAGATTTTGTTGCGAAGAAATCGCTCCCCTCCAAGGAGTTTATGCTGCTTTCAATCAATCCCCACCGACTTTCCTAGGCGTTTGGTGTGCAAGGTGCCTCATCAATTGCTTGGGAGTGAGAAAACGTGATATTTATATACTTCTGTCTCACGCACACTTTTCTTCTCTGTTTTAGTGGCAAGTAAGTAGCCCTGGGCGTGAGCACGCAACCAACTTACAACCTTCCAAGGCCATGTTAAAAATTATTCATACCACCTGAGAAAATATGGGGAGCTTTGCTTTTTTGAATGAAGCCTTTTATTTTGCTCAGCGGAGTATTGCAAAGCAGGCTGAGTAAATCAATGCATCTGGGATGTTGAAATGACCATTTGTCTCAAGTAGTTACTTGTGTCTCCACCTCGGATCAAAAAAAACCAACAACCCCCACATGTTATTTTGGTTCTGGCTGAAATAGTCACGTTGTGAATTCGGAGTTTCTGGCGCAGACAGAAATGGGCAGGACTGGGAAAGACAAGAGACACTCTATTGGGAGATTTCCAGGCAGTTTTGCAGACCGCTGAATCTGGCACACTTTAGAGAAAGCTCGATTCTGCAGCTAGACAGAGAGAAACTGGCTTTCTGAAGTCCCTTCCCGATGGGTCACTCCCATTTTGGGGAGAGGGGGTCCCTTCTGGCTTTGGAATCGCTGAATGCAGAGCAGCATTTGGGAGCGCTACACTGGCAGACAAGGTGCCCTTACTGAGCTCAGATGATAATCCAAGCTTGCTGCCCACTTCTGATTGCTCTCCAGGAGCAGTTAAAGGGCCCGTGGCTGGTATGTTCAATGCCAGAAACTAGTACGTGGACCCCGCAGTGTCTTTATTACTACTACTACATTCATTTGTTGCCTTTATTTGTGTCATGGCAGTGTCTGTCAACACCCCTGAGGTCAGGGGCCCGTTGTTCTAGCTGTTGTGCAGATACATGTCAAGGGACAGGCTCGATCTCAAAGAACTGAACAACTAAATGGGTAAGAAAAAAGTAGGAGAAAGTATTATTGCCACAGTTGGCAGCTGGGGCATACAGAAGTTATGACTTGTTGAATATCAGGAAGAAATTCTGTAGCAGAATCAGATAATGAATCCAGATCTTTGACTCCCCTAATTGTAAACTAGCCTTAATTATAAACTGCCCTTTCTCATGCTGCAACTATTTAATGTTTAAAGCTGCACAGAAGACAGGATTGAGTGTACATTGACCACTCCCTTTGTGCACACAGTCCACTTATTACCACTGTTCTGCTCTTTCCTAAGGTGCTTTAGGAAACCTTGGGTGAAATCCTGGCCTCACTGAAGTCATTGGGAAATTTGCCATTGACCCTAATGGGGTGAGATTTCACCCCCTCAGCATGAAATGTGCTGTGTGAAACCAAATGTTATTGCACTGGATTGCCCTCATTCTGTTTCTCTCCCTCATTTCATGTAGCTTTCCCATGTCTATTATTTCTTTCTCTTAGCACCTAATTTGCTTCCTATCTTTAAATCTTACCTTAAACTCATCTGTGTCTCTGTGTCTTATGATTGACACTCTCTGTGGATGTGTTGTGATAAAGATGCCATTTTGTAGTGTGCATCATACTATGTAAGGAGAACACTTATAACCAGTGTGTATTGTGTTTGTCTCTTTTTTCCACAGAGCAATAATGGTGTTTCTTGGTAGTTTCCACCAGTTCCTAGAATCATAGAATGTTAGAAGTGGAAGGGACCTCAAGAAGTCAGGGTATGTCTACACTACCCCCCTAGTTCGAACTAGGGGGGTAGTGTAGACATACCCTCATGGAGTCCAGTCCCCTGCCCTGGAGGTTTGTCACTTTCCTTCATATATTCCTTCTTTATATTTGTTTTGCAATTTTAAAAAGATTTACACACACACACATACACAAACACACACATACCTGTTGAACTTAACACAATTTAAAAAAATCAAAACCCTAAACCTGAACACAAAGGTTTCTTTCTATAATGGTGATTTATAAAGCCTCTATATTTCTTTTACTTTTCCCTTCAGCATCTATGCCATATCCACACATTTAAGGGCCTTCTCTTGGAGCTGCTGATCACATGGGGAACACATCAGATGAAGACTATACACAGAAAGCTGGCTTGTCGCTGGGTTCTGTAACCCACAAGTTTCTCTTTTAGACCCTGATTCTGCACTGAAATCAATAGGTTTTCTCTTTCATGAGTGAAGACTGAAGAATTGGGGTTTTCATTTGTTTTCTGTTGAATCGGTGTAATTGACTAGGAGGAATGATTTTGCAAACTGAATTCAAGAAAGCAAGGAATGTAGGAAGGAACAAATCCTCCCTAGCTACCTCCCTCTGTGGGCATGAGAGTTCCTGAGCAGAACAGAACTGCGGAGTTTGTCTGCATGAGGAGAGGGAGATTGAGAAGTCTTGAGCAGGGGATGCAAAACCCCCTGTCCACTGCTCCACTGGGACCCTTTGCATCAGCATCTAGGTTGGGGTGGCTGAATCTTACACCATGTAGTCAACAGTACTCCATTGGTGAGTGGGGTGCAGGAACCATGGGGACTGTTTTAGTCCCCAGGCTGCAGTAGCAACTACAGAATAGCTCCACTACCATGGCCTGGAATAAATATTCTATCAGCATCCCCAAATCCTTTCACACACCCCTAAACTTAATCCCTTTAGTCTGTGCTCAGAGCCCGTTTGTGTGGCTGTACACACAGCTCCAGATCTCATTCTAAATGAAAAGCAAAGGCTATCAAGGGCAAGATGAGATATAAACCCCAAGCTGTTGCAACATGAGTATGCAGGAATCTCCTTCTCCCTCACAATGTTCCCAAACAAGCAGCAGCTTAATGCTTCATTAGCAATCCCTGAGTGTAAAAGTTAATGACTAGCTCTGCTGGCAGCAATGAACCCACCAAAAGGGGCATGTCATGGAAGAGGTTGGGGACATTTTTGTGGGTTCACTTCCTCCAGCAAGGGAGCGCTCAAAAGCTAAGGAATTTGAAAGAAGAAACTGGCTGACTATACCTGCTTCTGCCCCAATGACTTTAGCATCTGGCGTACAAGGGCAAAACCCAGTGCTTTCCTACTCCAACTTGAAAAGTGTTCAGAAGGTAGAGCTCTTATTTTCTGTCTGAGAAAGGACTGAGTTAAATCTGAGTGAAGACTTTAGGATTTGGCTTCTGTTGGGACAGTTTCATTAAGAGTGACTCTGTGAAAATGTAGTATTGTGTCCTGGAAAAAAGCAGTAAACCCCCAACTTTCATGAGTCATTTTGGGGTCTTTTGATGTGGAGCATTCTAAGCTTGTAGGGTTTTTCTGAGCTTTTGGGGTATACATTTTAAAGTTTTCCTTTGCAACTGTAAGTGTTGAAAATTGGGTTATGTATAAAATGAAACAAGATTCTCATGCAATCAATGCCCCAGGAGCTGGGACAATGGGAAAAACGTCAAGAAATGAAAGACTTCGTAAAATTACAGGTATTTAACGAAATCAACAAAGACTGCACAATTCAAGTAAGGCAAAAACAAACTAACCCTCTTTCTTAATTTTGTTGTGAAGGTTTTAGAAGCCAATTATTTGCTAGTGAACTGACGTTTACTCTTTTTCCTATTGCACTACAAATTATTGGAGGCCACTTACAGTGAATTTAGAAGGGACGCTCCATTTTATGCTGAAGAAAAATGACTCTCTTCTCATCATCCCTGTGACTGTTTAGCACATGCAAATTTCAGGTCATTTCTGTGATTCATTTCTGACAGGCAACCTCTGTTTGGGGTGAAGTTGTTCAAGAAAAGTAGAACTTCACTATAAAAGACCCCCTTGTGTATTTATATTTTCTTGGCTTGACACATGTTAGATTTTTTTTCTCTTCTACTTTTTATTTCACAGATTTTTTTTAACCAACACAGAATCCTGCTCTTTAGGTCTGATAATATTTTGCACATGCTGCACGCACAATGCCTGCTGCTGTGTTCTAAAGGATAAGCCAGGCTTTGATCTCAAGGTTCTCAAATTACTCAGAATTCATTTCCAGCAGGACATTCAGCCATAAGACAGGCTAAACATTCAAGAACCTTTCTATATTATAGTATAAGATCCTAGGTGCTATATGGTACTAATTGCCACTAGGATAAAAACTAAGGGAGAAGGAGTTTGGTGAGCCTAGAAAAAATTACCCCATTTGGAAGATTTAATTCTGAGATGGTAGCTGAAAAGATGTTTTCACAAACAGAGAATTTTAGAATTATGATCAGTGGCCTGCTGCAATCACCGGGCCTGATTCTGCTGTGATTTAATTAGAAGTAACACCACTGACATCAGCAAGATTCTACCAGTGCCAGTCAGCTCAAGTTGTTCTCTGAAGCTTCCAAAATAAACAACAGCATCCTTAACTGTGTAAAGGAATACCACCCAAGCTATTAATGTTTGTAGGGAGGTTAGAGGAAAACACACAGCTAAACCACAAAGCTCCCCTTTTTACTTTTGAATATAGCTGGGAGAAAGCAAAGCCCCTGCCCAAATGATCATCTACAGCTGTAGAGTTCAAAAACAGGTCTTGCCGTTTTTGTGGCTTGGACCCAACTCTATTTTGACATTCGTGTTTTGTGCTTATAAATTCAAGTGGCTGAAATGGCTGTGGAGTATTTACTTTGCTGTATTTTTATATTTAATTTTATTCTAAAACTAAGAAGTAACAAATGGCAACAACCAAATGTCAGCCTTAAATTATATATATCTGTTTGCAGTATTTTATTTAACATACTGCATAGTTTAAACGATTTTATTTTACAATAAGTGCTTTGTCTTCCTTTCCTCTTTCTGTATCTCAGGTCTCCCCACAGACACCCAGAGCTTTTGTTTTCTCTTCTTTTACCTCTACACATTTTTACTTCCATCCTCCTTCCACTCTAAAACTTATAAAATGTAAATCTTTATTTTGGCCACTTTCTTGTGGAAACATCCAGTGTTAAATACATTTTACAGCTACTAATCATGGGCCCACTGAAGTCAATCCAAAGTTGCATGGATGTAAGGAACAATCTTACAGTCCTAGTGTAAGTTTATATGTGTGTGTGTGTGTGTGTGTGTGTTATAAGTAGATCGAACAAAATTAGAGAAGATATCTTCTTTAGTGGTGTTATAATCAGAGGCTGGGTAGTCTGTCTACTATATATTTTATGAGCTAAAGCGTTACACATGTAGTTTGAGTAAGGAGAGAATATTTAGATGTGTTTATCTTAGCCATTTCAAAGCCAGTCTATTCAGCTGCTTTCTTAAATGGCAAGAATGCAAACTGTCTGAAGTTTTCATTGCTTGAATATTGAAACACAGCCTCACTGCCAAAAGGAAAACCTGCAGGATCCAGAGGTGCAGGATTGAAATGCACAGCAGACCTAAGTCACTAATTCACTGTGTAGCCTTGAACAACTCATGCTACTTCCCTGGCTCTGTTTCCCTGCCTATGAAATAGAAATAAACTAACCTTCCTACCTCCCATGGGTGCTGTGAGGACTCATTAGTTAATGTTTGTACAGTGTTCTCTATAAAATGCTGCAAAAATGCTAAATAAATATTAAAATAACATTTGAATGACAGGTGGTCCATAATGGACTCAAGGCCTGATCCTGCACCACTGGAGTCAATTTTACATTTGCCTTTGACTTGGTTGGCAGAAGGATTTGAACCTAACACCTTGGTGCATTTTTAAAGATAATTTAAATGGTCATGATTCCTAATGAAAAAAAAAAAAAAAGCTATGACTCGTGTAGTCAAAAGTTCCATATGCACTTTTAAAATTAAAGGCTTATCAGTGGTGTTAGATACCTGGGGACCCATGGATATAATGTTATGTAGCAACTTACACGTGTCCTTGCAGGAGATCATATCACTGATCCAAGAATGACTGAAGTTTCTCATACAGCTTTCTGTCAAAAACTAAAACAATTAAAAAAGGAAATAAAATGCAAAAAGTGTGTGATTTTTAGATAATGGTTTTATTAGAATTTGTGCTAGCATACAGGACATGCAAAGTCAATTTCTCTCCTATAGGCCTGACAGTTGCACTTCACTACAAGGATGTCCCCAATTGTAGAGCCCTACAGTTGCTCAGAAGTCAGATGATTAACACGTGTGAACTAATTAGTGCTTGGTTAACATTCATGCATGTACTCACTACTCAATATCTTCTGAAACATTCTCTTCATTTTTGGACTTTGGAGCACATGCTGTATTGACTCACAGCCAGGGCCGCATTATGACTTTTGTGGGCCCTAGGCACTTTTGCCTTCATGGGACCCTTTCTCCATAAAAAAAATATTAAAAATTAGTTTTGATATAACTTTAAATACTTCAACATTTTATTTTTTTTTTGTTTTAGGCAACATTTAATAGATTTTCGTGGGCCCTAAAAGTTTCATTTTTTTCTGATGTGAGAAAAAAATTAAAACATTTTCTTCGACCCTAAAAGTTCATTTTTTTCTTCTGATTTTAAAAGAAATTAAAACATTTTCGTGGGCCTCTAAAAGTATCGTGGGCCCTAGGCACTATGCCTACTGTGCCTAATGGATACGTCGGCCAGCTCACAGTTATACCATCACTTGGGCTTTGCTGGGGAGGAGCAAGTGGGCAATGCAGGCTAAAGTTTGATCTTTGGAGGTATAAAACTATCCTAGAATATAGACCTGACTCTTCTCATGCAGACACGAACATCTATTGACTTCATGATCAGTGCCAGACAAATAAACTGATTGGACAGAAAGAGGTGGGAGAAGAAAACACATGTAACAATTAAAAACAAATAAATGGATATTTATCTTCCTCCCCTCTCCACACTTTCTCTTCCTTTGCCATGCTGTGTACTTTGAACTCAGTAAATTAATGCCTTAGCACATCAGCTCTGTTCTTTAGGAATTTAGTAAGCTCTTGCCATATAGCTCTAAACTCAGCCGAGCTGTTTTTGCAGTGGCTACCTACTTAAAAAAACTTTATAATTTCATCTCCTAGTATCAATTTAACATACTTACTACTGTAATAATGCAATGTGAGAAGGTTCTCACTTATAATCCAAAAGCCAGGAAAGCCAGTTAGGCTCATTCATCCTGTCTTATTTACTGGATTAATATGAGAGCAGTTCCACAATCTTATGTATCAAAAAGCAATGGCTATACACAATGACATGAATGGGGAACATCCTGGGGTGGGGAGGGGGGCAGGGTTGGATTTCTGGTGCTAAATTAAATCTGAGGTGAAGGAGGCATTTTTTGAGAATATTTCCCAGTGAGAAAGAGAGTGTTTCCCTGTGGCAATATTATCTTATTATGACTTCTCTTTAACTTTGCATGCTTTTAATGGTGACTAACCTTTCTGCAATCATTTTTGTCCAATGGAACTTGTTTTAGCAGGAGATACTGAACCACTGTCCTGTTGTTCAATTGGATACATTACAGTAGTCTTTCTAAAAGGGAATTTTTCTGTTCTTCAGCCAGTCACTAACCAATGTGTGGCTAAACAGCTCAGGTAAGCTCCTGCAGGAAGGGAATGTGTCCTCTTCAGTACAACACCAGCACTTAATAACTAATAATAAAATAGCAACATTAGTTATTTAAAATCCTCTTTCCTCTTCTATGAATAGGCTGTTTTCTGATAGACTAAAGTTCCCCTGTATAGGGCAGACTGACAGCTATTTCAGCTGATTAAATATTGTATGTTTGATTTAAAATACAGGACAATGTAGCACTTTAAAGACTAATGGTTTTGTTTTATTGACTATACTTCTCAAAAGGCTTGCCTTATAGAGCCATCCTGGGTTCAGGTCTACAGCATTCTTACATTAGAGGAATATAGTCTATCTGCACTTGAACAATTCCAGTGTATATTCTGTGTTGCTGTATCTTTGGCTGATTGTATCTATAAACGGAAACAAAAATAAAATGACAGGCGGAAGGCTGAAACTATACTTTTTAATGCTTCACCATGTAAATGCGTTTCAAAACACTTCACAGCAATGTTTAAAATAAAAAACAAAATTCATAATTATTCAACCAACTAATGGTCAAGGAAAGCAAATGAATCTTCAGTGCAGACTTTAAACATAGGGAAGGTAGTGATGCTGCTAATGTCAATAGGAAACAAGCCCCACGTGCACAATAGCTGAAAGAGCGACCACCCAAAGTGACACATTTCGGTATTGAAGATGCACAGAAACCTGTATCAGTTGACCTCAATTGACCAGAAGAGGATAGAGAAACTCAGAAAGGTAGCTTGGGCCCGCCTGTGAATGGTTTTGTAAATCAGCATAAGCAACTCATGCAAACTTGCAACAGGGGCAGGCTGGGTGCCGGAGTTTCACATGATCAACGCTTCTTGTAGCAAATCCTAGCTGCTCTATTAATACAAGTTACTTTGCAAACCAAGTTGTCATGTCACTACATAGTGCAATAGTCACTTTACAACAATTTCCATGTGTGTGATCAGAAGCCTTGAAATACGGATACAAATAGAAGGAAAACAACATATTTATACACTGTCATCAGGAGAGTGAGCATATGCTATTTTAACAGCCAAAACTGGCTCTTAAGCTTCTTTGGAGTGTACAGGCCCTGTGTGCAGCTGGGCAATGCTCGGATGCTTTCAAAACCCCTAAACAAGTGTTCTTGGACTATGGAGAAAAAATGTTTATTCACTTAATTTATGTCACAGTTTATTGTGTTTTTTGGCCCTCAGAGGATTTTAATTTGTTTGTGTGTGGCAGCTGTATTGCAGCTGCAACCACAATATCCTCTGTCTTTCCTTTGTGCCAACAGCAGCTTTTGCTAACATGGTCTGTGCAAGGATTTGGCACTGCACTAATCTTTATGTTCTCCAAGCATTCAGGAAAAGCTTTTATTTCACTTAATTAATGTACATGCTGGAGCAGGTCAGTTCTAGTTCCAGGTGCCTGTTTTTGACCCTAGCAGTCATTTCTTACATTTTCACTTGTATGATACCATTATAGCCCATCACTTCACTTGTTCTTCTAATCTCAGTAGCCATCAAGAATTCACCTAGAATTAGCCTGTGAATTGCAGTTACATTTTAGGTGCCTCACCTAAAAAAAGGGGGGGGGCTATTTCATCACTGCTTTGGCTTTAAACTTTGTACAACATTAGTGTAAAATCATAATAACACAGCAGTGAATCAGGCCTAGGGTTTTTAGTGAATGTTATCCAATATAAGCATATACAATCATATGCCAGTAAGATCACCAATAGATCAGTAATCTATTTTCCTATAATAAGCTATTCCCATTCACAGAAGAGACATACACTGACTGAAGCAAACCCAACATTCAATATTGCCAAATAGCTGTCATTATCTCATATTCTTTTAAATAAGCTTATTGACTTCTTTTTAAAAGGACAAAGGAGTAGTAGCAGAAAATAAGAGTGATGAAAGACTTAGATAATCCTGTGAAAGAAAATGAATATTGAATGATAGGGGAGTTTTAAAGTTAAGGACAGACCCTCAACTATTGTAAGTTGGCATATATCCATTGACTTCAATGAAATACGCTGATTTACACTAGCTAAGAATTTGGCTCTACATTTTTATTCCCTTCTTTACTGCCTTCCCATGTCAAGTTTACAGAACATCCATAGAGAAAGAAGGCTTGAAGCACTTGGCAAAGATCTGAAACTTTGCAGTGCTGTGTAAGTGTTTAACTGCTTGATGAGGTTAACAATGTGTTCAGAGAGCACACATGGGGGAAACCTTAAACAAATGGATTTACAAAAATGGTCTATTGCTAACCCTTGGGCATTATGGTTCTTAACTGCATCCAATTTGGAAGATAATTGCTTCAACAATATTGCTATGAAAATAAATGTTGTATTAAACTTCTATGACCATACTCAGGCAATGTAATAAGACTGGATCACATGCTAAGAAAGTAAAGAGTTAAAGCAGAATTTCACTCCATTGTGCCTTCGTATTAGAATTCGGGCCCATAAGAAACTGTTGTAACTGAATGGAAAACCAGTTGATGTCAATGAACTAGTGGACTCGTACTAGCATAAAACTGGGATAATGCTGTGGAGAATGAGGTTTAGTAATGTGGCATGGAAAAGTGCTTGAGAAATCTGACAGTACCTTAGTAGAAGAGCTGAATTAAAATGTGTCTTCAGCCAGAACTCTGAATTTCCTTTATTTCTCTTCATAAATTAGGCTTTAACATTATCTGAAAATACTGTATGAGAATTGGCATCACAGATAGGAGTCTGTTTAGAGCTTCTATAGTCTAGTGCATAAATATGTAAGATCTGCCAATATGCATTTAGGTAAAAAAATTGCATATTATTTACCCATTCATAACCATAGCACAGAAAGAGCTAGTTTATCATGTAAATTCATCAACAAGGAATACTCTTTATCTGGTAGCGATAGTGCTAGATTGTGATTTCTGGCAATAACTCAGGAATAGCAAATTGGAGGCACTGAGCCTCATTGATGCACCTGAATCACAATTTCTTCTCTGCTCCCACCTTGCTGGTAATGATTTACTTCTAAATTAGTCATTTTCAAACTTTTTTTCCTTTACAACCCATACATTTCAAATGGCGGTGCAGATCCCTTTGGAAATCTTAGACATAGAATGTGGACACCCAGGATCCATTGAAAACCACTGCTCTAATCTAAACTATACCAGGAGCAGGTAACAAGCCCCACATCAGGAAGCAGATAGATGGACCCGGGATGCCAGTTATTCCTCATTTTATTCTTTCTCCTTCCCCCACCCCAGGAAGGCAGTAAGTGGGCAAATAGACCCATTTATGTCTATACTGGACCTCATCAAGGCCTATAGGATTTACGGGATAAGGGCTTCTACATAAGCAATGCACTGTGTGGTTTATGGATGTGGCTAGTCCTGGGAAGGTGGAACAAGGAAAGGAGGGAAGTTTCTTGAACCCCTACACAGCTACACAGGGGCTAACTACCGTCTGGTTCTTGGAAAACTATTATGGAGTCTCAGAAGATATATAGAGCTGTTCATGGAATACAGAGCTTTTTAAATGCTAGTTTACCGGTAAAAATCCAGCCCCAGATTAGCAATGACTCAAAGTCATTGCACCTAATGGCTTCTGTGGGCATCTATATGAAATGAGATGATGGTAACAGTCCATTTCCTCCTAAGTTGAAGATGACATCACAAGAGCCACCAGTATATTTGCCACTGATCTTTTACTGGAAGCCTCAGCAGAGAACTAAAAAAATCGGGCCATATAATAGTTCAGCCTCTCACTTACAGGACAAACACTTCATGTCAAGTGTGGGCACATTCCCAAGCAGTGTAGGAAAGATTGCATGGTCACTGAATTATAGTATATTTCTTTTGAGGATAAGGAGAATGCTGTATTTTCCAGGGCTCTCTAGCTGTCTTGAGCACTAAAATTAAATTCTGTACAAAATGGGAAGAAGGCAAGCAGGTGGACCTAGATAGTCCAAGACCCAGAACATATTTTTCCACCTTAATTGCATTTCTTTTTTTAATGGCTTGTGTACTGATCTTAACATTAGTTACATTGATTTTTTTGTATAAAAATCTACTGAAGTGTTTAACAGCTGTGTAAATAAAGATAATTATAAAGAAATATTATTCCAGAAAAATGTTTTATGTTTAAAGTATCTTTTTTTGTCACCATGCAGAGTCCAGCTCCAGTTTTCAGAGCTGGAAAGATCTCCTCAGTTTTCGATTTATTTTCCTTTTAAAGCCTTACAACAGTGTAACTCACTGTACAACAAAGAACTCGGCTCCTCCTAGAGTCCAATACTGTTCCTAGCCATGGTCTATAGTAGGGCTTTATTTAGAAATAACCCCCCTTACGTTGAATGAATAAGTGCAGCATCCATATGACAACGCCCATTATTTCAAAATAATGGGCTGCTTATTTCAAAATCTGTACTCCTGCTTTCCTCAGGAAATAATGCTAATTTCAAAATAGTTATTTCAGAATAGCATTAGTCTGGATGCTCTAGTGCTGCTATTTGAAAATAACGACTCCCCAGAGTAATTCAAACTAATTACTCCCCAGTGCGTCCTAGGGCTCTAAGTCGCAGTAGCGCTTCTGCATTAACACAGTGTTCTTATGACTAATTTTGAGGCTTCCTCATAGTGGGGACACACTATTTTGATTTTGTTATTTCAGGAGTTATTAAATTGATTTTAGTTATTTTGAAGTAGTTTCCTAGTGTAGGCATGCCCTGCGATGGGGTGGGCTAGGCTCTGATATCCCTGCTGGAGGCTGGAGGCCTTACTGAACCCGGCCCAGCAACAGGAGCAGAAGAGAGGTCCTCCAAGCAGAACAGAGTGGCAGCCTCTGCGGCAGCCAGTCAGGGTGCAGGGCCAGGGCCTGCCAGTTCTTTCCTGGAGCTTGACCAAGGTGAACCTCAGAGCTCACTGGGAGAACAGCAGCACTCTGGACAGCTCCAAGTGGGAACTGGACTTCAGACATGGTCAGAACCAGATCCAGTGGCTGAAGACTAGATGGTAAGTCCACAGCAACCCTTTGCAGAACCCTGGACAGGGAGGACTTGCCCACAAGGCCCAAGACAAAAGGCTGGACAGAGCAGCTTCCTGGGGAAGTGGCCCAGGGAATGTCACAGCAACTGACCTCTTTGAGACTTAGCAGGTAACTGATACTTATAGGGTCCTTGGGCCGGGACCTAGAGGGGTGGGCAGGCCTCGGTCCCCCACAACTGCCAGCAGCCACAACGGGGCAAGAAGAAGCCTGGTCCCAGGCCACATATTGGACACTTCCTCTCCTGCAGACAGCCAGGAGAGAGACTAAAAGACTCCCCTTGGCCCCTGAGGGGCCCTCTCAAAAAGGGCAGGGCCCTCTCAAAAAGGGCAGAGCCCTTTACATTGATACCAGGAGTGGGATCCCAAATCACCCCTGTATACAAGGGGTAATGAAGGAGTTGGTGAGGCTGCTGGCCCAGCAGCAGCATAGCGCTGCTGATGCACAGAAGCACTGCTGGAAGCACAGCAAGAGGCATGGGAAGCTGCCCTGCAACAGCAGAGCATACTCCTGGGGTACTTCAGCTCCAGCAGCAGAGGCTGCCACTCTATTCTGCTTGGAGGACCTCTCTTCTGCTCCTGTTGCTGGGTAGGGTGCAGAAAGCCCTCCAGCAGGGATATCAGAGCCTAGTACATCGCATCACATGCCTGTAAGGTCAGCTGGAGGAACCTCTAGGCCATGTCATGATTCCAAAGTACAGGTCTACAAATCCATCCTCTAGTTAGATTATTTCTAGTAATGGTTAAATATTGCTGCTAGTACAGGATGATTTTTTTCTCACGTTATTTTAAAAGCTCTAAATAGTGCTTAGGCTCTGTAAACTGTACTGTCTGAAAACATTGCAGGTAAACAGAGTCACTGATCACAATTTAGGAGCAGTTTTGTGAAAAGCAACTCTCTTCTGGGAGTGCAAATGTCAGCGTAACAAGCAGATTTAGGACGCAAATGGCCATAATTGGTGAACAGCAATTTATCTCATTCACTTCTGGAGTGAGGACCGCAGCATACATTAGTGAACTATCCTGACTGTTCACACTGGTGGTATTGGGCACTGAGATTAACAGGGCTACCAGGATGTAAGAACTATACCCCATCTTGTCTGCCACAAACAGAAGTGCTGAGCTGGAGCGTGCACTGCTAATGAATGAACTGTTGGACCGGATCTCTGCGCCCCTGAACCAGAGCAGCATAATTCTGACCAGCTCTGGCTATTTCTTTCTGTAAATATTAGAGCTGATTGGACCATTTCCAGTGGAACTATTTTCTGTTGGAAAAAGCTGTTTTGTCAATATAGAAAGTAAACAGGAACATTTTAATTCTGCTGAAATTGCCGGTGAAAAATTATTGAAACATTTCATTACTACAAGGTCAAAAGGCTTCTTTACTCTTTTAACATTTCAACTTGAACAGACCAGAATAGTTGAAGTGATAAAGTCAAAATGAAGGACTTTACTAAGGTTGCTTCAGTATTACTGAAATTTTTTTTTCCAGAAATTTTGTTTTAAAGGGAAATTCTGATTGTTTGGGACTGATTTAAGACACAGGGGAATTTTAAAATGTCAGAGTTTCTCATAGGATAGAAATTCCTAGTTTTTACCAGCTCTAGCAAACATACTTCTGGCCCATGAACAAATTGCTCAAACATGCACAATATGGCTTTTTCTGCCACAAACTGGTCTTGAATTTTATTACTGGATATCTCCATATAATGACATGTAAAGACAAATTCCTATAATACAGCAAAGCACCCATTCATAGGGTTCATCTCCATCTGTGAGAACATGGATGAAATGTGTATCTTTGCCTAGTCACACATGCTTGGGAAATGAAAATTTCTTTAACAGCACATTAGTATGAAGTGAAACAGCACAAGTAATATGAAGTATAAATTTGGCCCTTTTCATGGCTGTGAAAAACAAGACACGGGCCATGAAAATTAAGCCCTTCTCTGTGAAATCCAATTTCCCCATGTTTCTGAGAGCACAGAAACAGAGCCTTCTACTAGCTAGTAGTCAGGGCTGAGCTGTGGAGGGACAAGACTTGTTCTTCCCCAGCACAGCCACCCTGGATAGGGAGATCAGACCTACCTCCACAGGCAGTGCAGTGTACCACCCTCACTTCCCCATTGCAGCAGCTTCTGAGCTGGGCTTGGGGCTTCTGCCCCACATGGATCTGACTGCAGTTTGGGACACCTAGGTGCTGTGCTTCCACCTCCCGCAGCTCTTAGAGCACCCTTGCATTAATCCACCACTGGCTGAGGATGCCTGGTTGGGATGCCTACTACTACTTGAAGAAGCTCAAGGACTGCTGTCCAGCTTTGTCAGCAACTCTACAACAGCTTTGCAACCCTCCCATTATCACCTTTTGGGCTTTGAGACCCTTAGGGTTACAATATCCTGAAATTTCCACTCTACACAGCTGAAATAGTGAAACTGACCAATTAAAAAACCCTCTGGCTGTAAAATTGACCAAAATGGGCAGTGAATCGGGTAGGGCCCTAGGGCTATGTCTAGACTGCAGGCTTCTTTCGAAAGAGGCTCTTTCGAAAGCATCTTTCGAAAGAGCCTCTTTCGAAAGATCGCGTCTAGACTGCAGGCGGATCTTTCGAAAGAGCAATCCGCTTTTTCGAAAGAGAGCACCCAGCAAGTCTGGATGCTCTCTTTCGAGGAAGCCCTATTTACATTGAAGAACGCCTTCTTTCGAAAGAGGAACTTTTGAAAGAAGGCGTTCTTCCTCGTGAAACGAGGTTTACTGCCATCGAAAGAAAAGCCGCGTTCTTTCGAAATAATTTCGAAAGAACGCGGCTTGAGTCTGGACGCAGGGGAAGTTTTTTCGGGAAAACCCCTGAGTCTGGGCACAGCCTAAGTGTACACTATAAATTGATGCACAGAGCCCAGACAGTCAATACAGCATCAGAAATTGATACCAGGCACCTGAAAACTCATGCCTATTAATGGGAAGAACACAGGCAGAAAGGCAAAGGATGTTAAATGGGACAGTCACAGTAACCCTTATCAAACTACTTTACACTGCAATCAAGTCAGGAAAAACTGCCTTGCTCAGCAAAATAGTGTTTTAACCTAGGAAGTTCTCAATAACGATAAACATTATAGTCTAGTCACATGAGCGCGCTCTACCAACTTCTAGCTAAATGAAACAGGTAACTCATATCATAACAATAGGCCATAAATTATTTCAGAACCTTGGCAACAATTTGGTCTAGGCTCATTTGTTGAAAGAGGTGACAAGTTGTGCACAGCTAAGGCATGTTTACATAGCACACTTACTTCAGAATAAGCTATTTCAGAGGAAATACTCCCAAATAGCTTATTTCAAAATAGCACATCTACACAGCAAATGCCCATCAAAATAGCACTGGGGGTATGTCTACACTACCCCCCTAGTTCGAACTAGGGGGGTAATGTATGCATACCGAACTTGCTAATGAAGCCCGGGATTTGAATTTCCTGGGCTTCATTAGCATAAAGCCGGCTCCGCCATTTTTAAAAGCCGGCTAGTGCGAACCCCGTGCCGCGCGGCTACACGCGGCACGGGCTAGATAGTTCGAACTACGTAGTTATTCCGAACTATCTGTACGCCTCGTGGAACGAGGCGTACAGATAGATCGGAATAACTACGTAGTTCGAACTATCTAGCCCGTGCCGCGCGGTTCGCACTAGCCAGCTTTTAAAAATGGCGGAGCCAGCTTTATGCTAATGAAGCCCGGGAAATTCAAATCCCGGGCTTCATTAGCAAGTTCGGTATGCATACATTACCCCCCTAGTTCGAACTAGGGAGGTAGTGTAGACATACCCTGAGCTATTTCAAAATAGAGCATCCACACCCATTGGACACTGAATCGCGTGTAAGACCACCCGGAAACACTTCAGGCAGGGCATCAGGACAGCACTCACTTCCTGGAGCTGCTGCCTAAGGTTATCTGAGGCTCGAGCTTAAAGGGATCCCTGTGTACAGCCATGTCTCAGGCTTTTCTCCTTTGCCTACCTCCTTGAGGGACAGCAAAGCCTTTTCTTTGCCTGCTGTAGTTGCCCTTGCAGATACCTCAGCACTCCTGCCATAGAGGCAGACCTACCCCTGAGCAGTTAATAGATCTTATATGTCTTAGTGCACCTCCTGCTGCAGTTTCTGGGGGCTGCCTTATGGGCCCTGCAGGAATAGGCCCCCCCAGCTCTTTGTGGGGCCCCTCCTCACCTCTCTCTGGGCACTGCTCATGCAGCTTGACCCCACCTGCACTCCCCTGCACACCGTGCACTGCCACTTCTAGCCACTGGACACCAGCTTTGACTGGTGGGACTGGATCGTCCTGGAGCAGTGGGATGACCAGCGGTGGTTCCAGAATTTCTGTATGTGGAAGGACACTTTTCTGGAGCTGTGTGGGTGTCTCGCCCCTGCCCTCCAGTGATGAGACACCAATGAGACCCACCAACCCCCTCCAGAAACGGGTAGCCATTGCCACCTGGAAGCTTGCCACACCAGACAGCTACTGATCCATCGGGAACCAGTTCAGCATGGAGAGATAGATCATTGGGGCTGTGCTCATGCAGGTATGGTGCTCTTGTGCTATCGTCCGAGGAGGTTGGTGAACTGAACTGCTGGAGTGGGATTCCCTAAGAAAGAGTGGTGGTGGTGGTGGCCATGAGATTTTTCAGACCTACCTTCACAAAACCCTGAGGGCAGCTGGGGCAAGTCAGGGTTGCTTCTGGTGTCTGTGGGGTAGAGGGGGTTGGGGTTGGGGGTCTCCCAAGGACTGTGGCAACCTTGTGATTCTCTGTTTGTCTCCTTTTACAGGCGGTGAGGGCCATCAACACCATCCTGTTGCACAGAGTCATGAACCTGGGCAATGTGGACTCCATCGTCACTGGCTTAGCTGCCATGGGTTTCCCCAACAGCAGTGGCGGGGGCTATTGATGGCACCCACATCCCCGTTTGGTATCCAAATACATCAACCAGAAGGGGTACTTTTTGATGGTCCTACAGGCCTTCCTCAACCACCATGGCCAGTTCACAGACATCTACATGTCGGCTGGTCAGGGAAAGCACACAGTGTATGCGTCTGAAACTCCAGCCTCTTCAGAAGCTGCACGACGTCACTTTTTTCCTCAACCGTACCTTTCGGGTTGTGGATGTGGACATGCTGATCTGTATTGTTGGGGACACCGCCTACCCTCTGCTCTCCTGGATAATGAAACCCTACAGTGGACAGCTGGACCAAAGCAAGGGACACTTCAATGCCAGGCTCAGCAGGGCCCGTATTGTTGTTGAGGTTCCTGTCAGGCATCTCAAGGGGAGGTTCTGTTACTTCCTCACTTGGCTGGACCTCAGCAAGTAGAATGTCGTGGTGGCAGTGTGTTGTGTCCTTCACAATATTTGTAAAAGCAAGGGGGAGATATTCCTGCCAGGATGGGGGCAGAGGCCAACCAGATCAGAGGGCCTTTGAGCAGCCACGCACGGCTGCTATCCAGCAAAACCAACAGGGGGTTGTGCATATCTGTGAGGCCCGGAGGGAGTGATTCTAGTGACACTAACCCTCGAGCCTCCTCGCAAGGGACCTGTTCATTGCCCCTCTGTGCCTTTCCTTCCACACCCCTCCCTTTACCTGGCCTCCCTTCTCCCCCCCTGCAGAAACAATAAACTATACTTTTTGTTTTGAAACAAGAAACTCTGTTTTTTTTATTGGGGTGAATGTAACTGGGGAGGGACAGGGAAAAGAACCTGGGTTGGGGGAGGAGAGGCTCAGGATTGGGAGTGGCATCAGGTGGTCCCACCGCCTCTTGTTCAGGGTCCTCGGCAACTACGGAGGAGGCTAGGGGGAGAAGCCGGAGAGGCGGGAGCTGGCGCAGGAGCAGCCACCAGGTGGAAGGCTGCGCAGATGCCTCAGCCCTGCTACAGCAGCTCCCGCCAGGTGTCGCAGAACAGCTAAAAGTCCTCCTCGAGTCTCTGGACCTTCCAGTCCATGAAGCACTGCAGGGCTTGCAGGGCAGTGATATGCTTGCTGTGGAGGTCTTTGTGGACTCTCCTGCACCAGCGGGTCACAAAGGGTTGAGAGTATGGCATAGGAGGTTTTGACCGCTCCCCACTTGCAGCTGGTCCAACTGTGGAGAACAAAGAGAAGGGCAATCATCCCGGGAGACACTGTGCACGAGGCCTAACCCTCATCTCTGAGCCCAGACTGAAAGGCCACGGGTCAGATTAAGACAATATGCTTCAAGCAAAGCCATCTGTGGCCTAGAGAGCAGGCCCTTTCTTGTCCTGGGGGGAATCTCACTACCCTATGTCCTGGGGACAAGCAGACATGGGAAGGTATGGGCAAGAGAGGGGCATGGCTGGCCTTCCTTCCATGCCATGCACACACTAGGTCCAGCAGTGGCGGCATCCCACAGGGAGAGGACTTGTATCACTGGCCGCCGGAGGAGAAGAGGACAGGGTGTCTCACCACACTGCCCTCAGGAGTGGATGCTGCCTCAAGAGTGTGGGTACGCCTGTGTGCCATGTGCTGCACGCCTGAGTGTCCATGTGTATGTGTCTCCAGCCTCCTTCTTGTGGTTGGAGGGTGTCCCACCCTGGTGTCAGGAGGTGTCGGGAGTGAGGCAGGCCTCTCCAGACACCATGTGAGCCAGAGCACAAGGATCCTTTGTTGCTGCCTCCTGGGATGTGTGCCCAGGACTGGCGCTCTGCATGAACCCAGGTGCACAGGCTGCAGTCCCCAGGCCGAGAAGGCCGAGCAAGGAGGGCGCAGCTGTCCCTCACTGCCCACCACCTCCATCTGTGTGTGTCTAGGGACGGTAATGGCACGCACCTGAGGGGCCTTCCTTGGCCTCAGAAGATGCCCGAGAGGAGGGTGCTGGCTCCAGGGCAAGCTTGACCTCCTGGCTGGCAGGCATCGAGCTGGTTCTGGCCTTGTCCGGCTCCTCCTCCTCCTCATCAGCTGTGCCCTTTGGGAGGGTGACAATGGATGTCTTCAGTCCTGAGCCCACAACAAGGGGGGGGGGGGAGGAGAGACTGGCCCCCCCCCCTAGGATATGGTGGAGCTGGGTGTGGTATGGATAGGCCTGAGGTGCCACCCCGGAGCAGGAGCTGCACTCCCTGGCTTTGGCATAGGCCTGCCTTAGCTCCTTGACCTTCATGCACACCTGGGTGCACATGTGGCCCTTGGTGGCCAAGCTTTCAGCTATCCAGACATAGATGTCTGCATTCCTGGGCCTGGTGCAGAGATCCTGGAGTTCTGCCTCTTCTCTCTAGACCTCAGTGAGGTCCAGGATTTCCACACCAGACCAGGAAAGCACATGCCTCATCCATCCCCAGGCAAGGTCCTGGGAGCTGATTTCTGGCTCCCTTGTAGCCATGGAGGGCTCAGTGGGAGCAGCAGGGTCACTCATGGTGGCCAAAAACACTGGTCTGGCAGCTGCTATGTGGCTCAGGGCTGTCAGGGGCTGCCATGAACCACAAACCCTTTCCCCTGTGGCTGCAGGGTGATGAGTGTGCCCAGAGTAGCCAGCAGGGCACCTGTGGGAAGGGCTGGAGGCTTCTTATTTTGAAATAACTCCATCTGCCTGGTCTACACACACCCTATTTCAAAACAGCCTTTTCAGAATAGGCATTATTCCTTGTACAATGAGGGCTACAGATTTCAGAATAAGACACCCATTATTTCAAAATAACAGGCTAGGTGTGTGGACGCTCACAGTTATTTCATAATAATTTCCATTATTCTGAAATAACATTGCTGTGTAGACATAGGCATAGGTGGGAGAAAAAGATGGTGTCTGTTTTCTAAAGCTGGTGTCACCATTTCTAATTTCCTAGTAACTTGGTTCAACAGGTTGCAGGAAAAATGTTTTGCAGTCTTAACTGTAACTCCTAAAAGAGCCGTCACTGCTTTGAAATGAATTATCTTGTATTCACCTTTGATAGCTTGCTATTCATTTGGAAAGACTTTCCATTTTAAAGACATTTAACTGAAGGGCAAATCATTCAAAGGTGAATCTGGAAATATACAGAAGGTATTTCTATCCATTTTTTATTTTTTACTAATAATTTCCACCTTTTCTGGCAAACTTGTGCAAGTGCTTACGGCAGTCTGTCCTTATGGCCTTGTAAAGGTCACAAAAGTACGTTTAACAAAGATATTGTGAAGAATTTTGGCAACTCAGCAGCCAAAGCATTCTTTATGACCAAGACACATGTCAAAGCAAAATGAGATCCAAGGTAGCCAAGGACCTGACTTGACATCCCTAGAGGCAGTTCATGACCTTTGTCAAATGAATCAGTCCAGATGCCTGCCACAAAATGATGAATCCTTTGTGTTGCTGCTAGAAACCATTGTTACCAAATCTTACTTCTGTGTCAAAAACAACAAAATATGCTTCTCAGGCAATATAATTGTTCAGTGTGAAAGCCTGCATTAATAGAAGAGACATCCTTGTACGTTCTGTTCATGTCTCAATAACAATATTTGGAGGCCATTGGCCAGCCTTATAGTCCCAGCAGTTATTGTTCCAGTTAAGGACAGAAGGTCGCACCCTACTAGTAGAAAAAACTCAGTGAGAAGGAAAAAAGTGAATGAAGTTAGTTAACCCAGGCACCTGAAAAAAAGGACTTAAAAAAGTCCCCATCAGCTAAAGCAAAATTTGTGCCCGCTATCATAACTTGCTCTATTTAGTTTCCCCAATTAAGGGAAAGTCTCTGGTACCGCCAGGCATGTGCAGTGATCCACACAGACATAGGTGACTCATGGTAGCACTCCCTCCTCTACCTGCAGGTACCAATTGCTCCTGCACACAAAGAAAACATCACAAAGACGTGATTAGAAAACATATACAATATATTGTAAATGTGGAATGCATATTACATATCACCTGCACTGGATAGAGTCAGAGAATGAAAAGCCAGAAGGGACCACCAGATCTTCTAGTATGACCTGCTGTATATCGCAGGCCACCAGAATAGCCCAGCATCCACATACCTAAGCCGATGGCATAGGGGAGGCACCTAGCAAAAACTGGCTCAGCTGGAAATCCCAGGTGACTGAAGGTTAAGAATTGCTTTACAAGAACCTGAGCCATCACTAGCAAGATCTGCTAGCTCCTGCCTTCTCCCACCCCTGCATAGCAGCCTGGACTTCCATGCTGCTCATTCATCTCCTACGGATAGAAAGCAGAAGTGGAGAAGGCAAGGCAAACCGGTAGACACCAATGCAATCAGCATCATTTAGACACAGAATCTCTCTGTGACTGAGGGATACCATTTTCTATGGAGACTAGGTATCGCTTCAGCACTCCTCTGCCTGTTAAGACATGCCCCCCTTATTCCTTTAGATCCCAGGTCCTATAGACCACCTGTGGCAGGGTTCTGTGGAGTTGTAAACAGTCTACAGAGATCAAATGCCCTCTTCTTCACCTTTGTTACTGGTGCCATGAAATAGGAGGCAAGCATTAGACTATTTGAACCACACCTCCTGCAAAAGGAAACAAAACTTTTCCCAATTAAGTAATTGTTTACAGATCTCATACACATGTGACATCTCAGGCATGGAATGTGGTTTACTAGTTCACTGTATAAAATGAGTATCAAATCAATTCCAGGATTTGGCAGCTAGAAAAGTATTTCCCCTGCTATAGATATTGAGAGAAATGAAACAAACATAAGGAGAATTTTGTAAAAGAAGATTCAGAGGGGTAGCTGTGTTAGTCTGTAACTTTAAAACAACAAGGAGTCCTGTAGGGTATGTCTACACAGCAACATTATTTTGAAATAACTAGCATTATTTCATAATAACTTAGCCCACGTCTACACAGCAGGCAGTTATTTCGAAATAATGTTGAAATGTTGTCAAGCTGGAGGACTTCTTACTCTGACTCCTGTAACCCTGTTTGTACAAGGAGTAAGGCAAGTCAGAGAAAGAGTGTTCTATTTCGAAATAAGTGCTGTGTAGACAATCCCAATTTGGAAATAAGCTAATTTGGAAATAAGCTACACAATTGAAGTAGCTCAATTTGCATAGCTTATTTCAAGTTAAGTCCTGCTGTGTAGACGCACCCTAAGGGAAGTCAGAGAAATAATGCTCTACCTCAGACTTCCTGCTGTGTAGAAGTGCCAAAAGCCGAAATAAGCTACTTTGACTTATAAGCTATGCAACTTCAGCTATGTCAATTGCGTAGCTTTTCGGCTTTGGCCCTGCTGTGTAGACATGTCCTTAGAGACTAATAAATATATATTGTGGGTTGTGCCAACAAAAGCTCATGATACTATATATACTTGTGTTAGTCTCTAAAGTGCCACAGGACTATTCGTTTTTTAAAAAGATATTCATTTTACTTCCATAGGCAATCATTGTAGGACTAAGCAATAACTTGTCATATATACTTCAGCTTTTTTGGCTTCCATTAGTTTTGCATTGGTTCATTGTTAACAGTAATGTACCTACCTATCAGCTAATTGCACCATTGTAATAAGATAACATAAGAACATAAGAACATAAGAACGGCCGTACTGGGTCAGACCAAAGGTCCATCTAGCCCAGTATCCTGTCTGCTGACAGTGGCCAGTGCCAGGTGCCCCAGAGGGGGTGGACCGAAGACAATGATCAAGCAGTTTGTCTTCTGCCATCCTTCTCCAGCCTCTGACAAACAGAGGCCAGGGGCACCATTCCTTACCCCGTGGCTAATATTTTTTTGTCGACCTAACCTCCATGAATTTATCTAGATCTTGTTTAAACTCTGTTATAGTTCTAGACTTCACAGCCTCCTCTGGCAAAGAGTTCGACAGGTTGACTGTGCGCTCTGTGAAGAAGAACTTTCTTGTATTAGTTTTAACCCTGCTACCCATTAATTTCATTTGGTGTCCTCTAGTTTTTATGTTATGGGAACAAGTAAATAACTTTTCTTCAATCACTCTCTCCACACCACTTGTGATTTTATATACAGTACCTCTCTCATATCCCCCCTCAGTCTCCTCTTTTCTAAATTGAAAAGTCCCAGTCTTTTTAGCCTCTCCTCATATGGGACTTGTTCCAAACCCCTAATCATTTTAGTTGCCCTTTGCTGAATCTTTTCTAATGCCAAAATATATTTTTTGAAGTAAGGAGACCACATCTGTACGCAGTATTCAAGATGTGGGCGTACTATAGTTTTATATTGGGCCAGTAAGATATTCTTCGCCTTATTTTCTATCCTTTTTTAAATAATTCCTAGCATCCTATTTGCTTTTTTGACTGCCGCTGCACACTGAGTGGACATTTTCAGAGAACTATCTATGATAACTCCAGGATCTCTTTCCTGATTAGTTGTAGTTAAATTTGCCCCCATCATATTGTATTTATAGTTGGGGTTATTTTTTCCAATGTGCATTACTTTACACTTATCGACATTAAATTTCATTTGCCATTTTGTCGCCCAATCACTCAGTTTGGTGAGATCTTTTTTAAGTTCTTCACAGTCTGCTTTGGTCTTGACTAGCTTGAACAGTTTAGTATCGTCTGCAAATTTTGACTACTCACTGCTAACCCTTTTCTCCAGATCATTTATGAATAAGTTGAATAGGATTGGTCCCAGGACTGACCCTTGGGGAGCACCACTACTTACACCTCTTCATTCTGAAAATTTACCATTTATTCTTTCTTACCTTTTCTTTCCTGTCTTTTAACCAGTTCTCAGTCCATGAAAGGATCTTCCCTCTTATCCTATGACAACCTAATTTACACAAGAGCCTTTGACGAGGGACCTTATCAAAGGCTTTCTGGAAATCTAAGTATACTATATTTACTGGATCCCCCTTGTCCACGTGCTTGTTAATCCCCTCAAATAATAGATTCATAAGACATGATTTCCCTTTACAGAAACCATTTTGACTTTTGCCCAACAAATTATGTTCTTCTACGTGTCTGACAATTTCATCCTTTACTATTGTTTCAACTAGTTTGCTCAGTACTGACATTAGACTTACTGGTCAGTAATTGTCAGGGTCGCCTCTAGAGCCCTTTTTAAATATTGGCATTATGTTAGCTGTCCTCCAGTCCTTGGTTACAGAAGCTGATTTAAAGGATAGGTTACAAACTACAGTTAATAGTTCCATAATTTCATATTTGAGTTCTTTAAAAACCGTTGGGTGAATGCCATCTGGTCCCGGTGATTTGTTACTGTTAAGTTTTTCAATTTGTTCCAAAACCTCCTCTAATGACACTTCAATCTGGGATAGTTCCTCAGATTCATCACCCACAAAGGACGGTGCAGGTTTGAGAATCGCCCTAACATCCTCAGCCATGAAGACTGAAGCAAAGAAATCATTTAGTCTCTCCACAATGGCTTTATCATCCTTGATTGCTCCTTTTGTATCTTGATCATCCAGGAGTCCCACTGGTTTTTTAGGAGTCTTCCTGCTTCTAATGTACTTAAAAAATATTTTGCTATTACTTTTTGAGTTTTTGGCTAGCTGTTCCTCAAAATCTTTTTTGGCTTTTCTTATTACATTTTTACACTTAATTTGGCAGTGTTTATGTTCCTTTCTATTTACCTCTCTAGGATTGGACTTCCACTTTTTAAAAGATGCCATTTTATCTCTCACTGCTTCTTTTACATGGTGGTTAAGCCACGGTGGCTCTTTTTTTAGGTTTCTTACTATGTTTTTTAATTTGGGGTATACATTTAAGTTGGGCCTCTATTGTGGTATCTTTAAAAAGTTTCCATGCAGCTTGCAGGGATTTTACTCTAGTCACTTGTACCTTTTAATTTCTGTTTAACTAACCTCCTCATTTTTGCGTAATTCCCCTTTTTGAAATTAAATGACACAGTGTTGGACTGCTGAGGTGTTCTTCCCACCACAGGAATGTTAAATGTTATTATATTATGGTCACTATTCCCAAGCGGTCCTGTAATAGTTACCTCCTGGACCTGATCCTGCGCTCCACTCAGGACTAAATCGAGAATTGCCTCTTCCCTTGTGGGTTCCTGTACCAGCTGCTCCAAGAAGCAGTCATTTAAGGCATCAAGAAATCGTATCTCTGCATCTCGTCTTGAGGTGACATGTACCCAATCAACATGGGGATAATTGAAACCCCCATTATTATTGAGTTTTTTATTTTGATAGCCTCTTTAATCTCCCTTAGCATTTCAGTGTCACTATCACTGTTCTGATCAGGTGGTAGATAAAATATCCCTACTGCTATATTCTTATTAGAGCATGGAATTACTATCCATAGTGATTCTATGGAACATGTTGATTCATTTATGATTATTACTTCATTGGATTCTATATTATCTTTTACATATAGTGCGACTCCGCCACCCACACGACCTATTCTGTCCTTCTGATATATTTTATATCCTGGTATGATTGTGTCCCACTGATGGTCCTCATTCCACCAGGTTTCTGTGATGCCTATTATGTCAATCTCCTCCTTTAATATGAGGTACTCTAGTTCACCCATCTTATTATTTAGACTTCTAGCATTTGTGTAGAAGCACTTTAAAAAATTGTCACTGTTTATTTCTCTGCCCTTCCCTGATGTGTTAGATTCTTGTATATGTGATTGTTTCTTCTCTGATCTGGCCCATATTTTATCATCTCCCCTCCTCTCTTTCTGATTAAAACCTAGAGAATCTCCATCAATAGGCTCTCCTCTAAGAGAAGTCTCCGTCCGATCTACGTGCTTTTCCGCACCAACTGGCATTCCCCCATCTCTTAGTTTAAAAACTGCTCTATGACCTTTTTAATGTTTAGTGCCAGCAGTCTGGATCCACCTTTGTTTAGGTGGAGCCCATCCTTCCTGTATAGGTTCTCCCTCTCCCCAAAGTGTCCCCAGTTCCTAATAAATCTAAACCCCTCCTCCCTACACTATCATCTCATCCACACATTGAGACTCTGAAGTTCTGCCTGCCTACCTGGCCCTGCACGTGGAACAGGAAGCATTTCTGAGAATGCCACCATAGAGGTCTTGGATTTCAGTCTCTTGCCTAGCAGCCTAAATTTGGCCTCCAGGACATCTCTCCTACCCTTCACTACGTCATTGGTACCTACATGTACCACAACCACTGGCTCCTCCCTAGCACTACACATAAGTCTATCTAGATGCCTCAAGAGATCCGCAACCTTTGCACCAAGCAGGCAAGTTCTCCCATACAGTTTTCCCGGTCATCACAAAGCCAACTATCTATGTTTCTGACAATCGAATCACTCACTACTAACACCTGCCTCTTCCTAACAACTGACGTTCCCTCCCCTGGAGAGGTATCCTCAGTGGGAGAGGATACTATAACATCCTTTGGATGTAATGCAAGCCATAGGCCCTGCAAAGACTTAGGCACATGATTAATTTTAAACACCACATAGAGTCCCACATGAATAAGTCTTTGCAAGGTCAAGACCCAATGCTTTAGCATGAGTAACTTATTTTAAAATCAATAATATGCTATTAGATAGTATTAGCCTTTAGCTAATGACATGAAATGCATGTAAATATTACTTCTAAATAAAATAATATTTCCCAACATTTGTTAGTAGCATTTTTGCCACAAATAATTTTTCACTCCCATTAATTACAAAACAGTTTTCACAAGTTCCAGTGTTTCAAACTCTCTGTAAATTACAAGACAAAGAGCATGACGGCACGTTTCTGCTGTGAAGGAGAAGTCCTTTTCTTCATTAGTTGATAAGACTCACAAATTTAAAGAACCACAGAAAAATAAAATGCAGGCATCTTAATCTATACACTCATTTTTTATTTAAAGAAGCTGATGGTAAGTTTCTTTGTAATTTTTAAAACACTCCTACACATAACAAAAAGCTTCTTCCAAAATGACTCAGTCTGAGGGCCAAATTCATCCCTGAATTAAAATCCACTGACTTCATTAGAGATATACTAGTAGAGAATTTGGTATATCTTAGCTACCTATTTAGGAAATAAGTTGGTATTTAAACCAAATGTGGTATTCATACCAAATTTGATGACCATGCTACTTAATTCCACTACTGAAATACATTGTGGAATATGACAGCTACCTTTTCAATTTTTGTACCTATTTGAAGGCAGGGCCATGCTTTAATAATAGCTAGAGGAATGCAAAAGGGTTCTCAATTAATTTCAAAACACAGAAAATGCTATTTTTCTTAAATGCATAGCCTGTAAAGGATCACTATAATGTATTGTCATAATAAATTGTTTCTAGCTAAGCCAAATATCCTATTTATAGTGACAGCGTCAATAATTAGAATTTAAAGGAAACATGAATAATAGTAGAACAAAGGTCATCTATCCCCCTCTAGAGGTAAAAGTCTGAAGCATCCATCTCATGAACACACTTTTTTCCTCCATTTATGCTAAACAATCTGTTCCATCTTGTATGTAGCTGTGACACTGTGAGCATGTTTCCCCGACCTGAAGAAGAGCTCTGGGTAAGGCTGAAGGCTCATCTCTTGCACCAACAGAAGTTGGTTCAATGCAAGATATTATCTCACCACCTTGCCTCTCTAATATGCTGGGACCTGCACAGCTACAACAACACAGCATGAAACAACTATGATGGTTCAGTCCTTTATAGCAGCTTCAACACTAATATGAGAGCAGCATCTGTCCATATTTATTCAGTGCAGAAATAACAAGACTGATTCTCCAGTGCTTTGCCTCTTATAGAGTCATTTACACAGTGGGTATAAACTCCTATCATTCTGATCTGGTAGCATTTAATATACATGAGTGTAAAAAGCTACACAGGATGCAAAACAGTAGTGAATCAGGCCCAATCAGGAGCAATGTACATTAACTAGAAAAACATCAGGTTGTATATAAACAGTAATTGTTCATATTTCATAATAATCTTCTTTCTTTGAGTTAATCTAATATATCACTATCAGTCCCTTACAAGGAGTCATTACAAGGCTTGCTTCTTTCATTCATTAATCATATACATAGAAAATATATAGGCAGTCACTTAATGCTATGTGATAGACTTGGGTATCCCCTCAGACAGAAACCAATAAGGTGACATAGGACCATAAAACAAAACAGTGTATCTGGTGCCCCCTAGAGTTAAATCAAACAGTCTGCAGTTGTCTGGATTTCCCCATGAAACCCCGAGAGATTTGGGAATGTGTTGTGTGAGACCAAATTGCAAACCCAACTGACCTTTATAGGCTTGGAATTTTTAATGATATAAACAAATGTAAAACACTGTATTCTATAAATGTCTTCTTTAATGGCGTCAGTGAGGATGCTTGGCTTTTTTTTACAAGTACCGAAGGCTCCAAAAATTTTAGAGCAGTGAGTTAAGTGCACTGAAGCCAATGGGAATTTTGCCTTTGCAGTCTGTTGGGAATAGGCTCAGGCCTTAGGCACGTGAAAATAAATAAATAAATACATAAACTCAAATCAGAGGAGGGTCCAGGCCTGGTATTAGTTTCATGAAGACATGTAGCAAACAGCAACAGCTAGGAAGGACTGAAGGGCCTCTGAGGAAAGTGCTTTGAATGCAGAGCACCTGACTTCCTAAACTGCAAACATGGAACTGCATATGCAACAAATGTGTGCAGAGCTGCATACCTACTTTGGACAACTAAATCTGTAAGTGGTCAAGTATGGCCTCTGGATGTTCACTCGTGTTCTGAACACAGGCTCACATTTGTTTGTTTGTGTGCACAATGGACATGAGTTGGATCTTCCCTAAAGTGACCTCATGAGGAGCTCCACCTAGGGCAATGGAGTTAAGTTGGGATAAATTGGTCATCAAGATCAGAATCGGGCTAGAAAATCAGGCCTGGAAACTTTATAAAGTGCTCCCATTTTAAGGATCTGATTTGTCACAAGATGGCAGCACATAAATCCTAATCTAAAACCCACTGAAATAAATTATAAACTTTCAAGTGACTTCAGTGGACTTTAGATCAAGCCCATAATATTCCTTCATATTAAAGGAGTATGAAAAATCTGGGACCTCAAAAAACCCTTTAGAGTTTACAAAAGGCTTTATACTTTTCCCCAGTGTGCAGTGCAAAGAGGAGAAAACGCTCAGGAAAAATAAACCATAGGAGGCCTGTGATGCTACATGAACTTTGGGGGACCGGTTAGAATATTATGAATTCTTTGGAGGACCAGCTCTGTTCAATATCTTCATCAACGATTTAGATATTGGCATAGAAAAAGCGCCCTTATTAAGTTTGCAGATGATACCAAGCTGGGAGGGGTTGCGACTAATCTGGAGGATAGGGTCATAATTCAAAATGATCTGGACAAATTGGAAAAATGGTCTGAGCTAAACAGGATGAAGTTTAATAAAGACAAATGCAAAGTGCTCCACTTAGGAAGGAACAATCAGTTTCACACATAGGATATGTCTACACTAGTCCCCTAGTTCAAACTAGGGAGGCTAATGTAGGCATTCGAAGTTGCAAATGAAGCCCAGGATTTAAATATCCCAGGCTTTATTTGCATCTTCCCATCCGGGCGCCCTTTTTAAATCCCCTTAGTCTGAACTAACTGCCAGCAGCTACACGCAGCAGTCAAACGTTAACTTGAACTAAGTCTTTAGTTCGAGTTAACTGTTACACCTCATTCCACGCAACCACAGGTCTCCCAGCACCAATCGCGGCCCTGCCTCCCAGTCGCTCTCCCACCCCTGCCAGGCTTCCGTCCAGCACCCAGCCGGAAATTCAGAAAATACTGGACATTGCACATGTCCGGTATTTTCTGAATTTTTCTACCGGACAGAGGGCACAAATACCGGACTGTCCAGTAGAAAACTGGAGACCTGGCAACCTAATTACAAGGAGGGAGACAAACTGTTTTCCTTGGCCTCTGATGGCAGGAAAAGCAGCAATGGGCATAAATTGCAGCAAGGGAGGATTAGGTTAGATATTAGGAAAAGCTTCCTAACTGTCAGAGTGGTTAAACACTGGAATAAATTGCCTGGGGTGGTTGTGGAATCTCCATCACTGGAGATATTTAAGAGCAGATTGGTTAGCCATTTATTAGGGATGATCTAGACAGTGCTTGGTCCTGCCATGAGGGCAGGGGACTGGACTATGATTCTATTATTCTATTTTAAAGGAAATTAAATTAATGTTGTCAACAAAATGGAACTTGATCATGATTGTTTAGAAAGCAGTTATATTATGTACTATTTTAGCAGTGTGAAAAATAGTCTGGTTTAGTTTGATAATGTACAGAACAGTTTTGTAGTACAAAAGATCAGTATCGCATGTTCCTGTCTACAGTATGCCTGCAATATACCAGAAGTATCTGGGTCGGTTCATACATTCTTTATACACCTTCTATTGTACATCTCTTATTGAAGTCAGCGGGCCAAATTCAGCCCTAATTTATAGGAAATGTAAACATATTGGGCTAGATTCTCATCTCACACCACTTTTAAACTGCTCTAACTCCACTGACTTGAACGGAATTACTACTGGAGCTTTGCAACTGTATAAGAAGAATCACAGGCTCATTGACATCAGTGGAGGTACTGTAAGCATGCACTTCATCTATTAACTATGGCCACTCTGATTCTCCCATTGGTACAAATTCAGACATGACTTACATATAGTAAGCTGGCATAAATCCTTAGCTGGTATAGATCCGTTGGCTTTGTGGACAGATTGGACCTGCGCTGGAGGACCCCTACAACTATAGCTTGAAAATCTGCAAATGGAACACAAATTAGACATGGCATCAGCTGTTTCTAACTCACAACCCTGCCTTTTTACTTTGAAAAATAAAATGCTTGAAGTTATGAGAGGCCAAGCAGGAAGCCCCAGCTTGGTTGTGTGCGATACATTCCTAAGATACATAATGGCAAGATCTGTGCAGAAAGACACAAGTTTAATGAGTTTCAGAAGGAAGGTGGATTTATTTTAGGTGCATTAAACACTTTTATGAATAAAATACTTAGAAAACCCAAAGCAAACAATGTGTAATGCTTTTATAAATCTAGCCCATAATTGTTAACATATGAAGCACACTTATTTTACTGCTACTTGAATTGCACTCTAAGATCTTGATTCATGAAGGCATTATACAATAATTATGTGGGCTTTCTGTGAACTCAACCAATAAAAAAGTGTGGAACGGACAAGTGTGGAAATTCCACTTGTTGTTAAAAGTGCAGAACTTTGCAACACACAAGTAGTCAGAAAACATGGGGAATTGGCTACTGTCCAACTTACTTCTTTCCAGGTTTGAATAAATATTTTAAATATATATTTTCACATTATTGCATGTCACCTTGTTGCATCAGGCAATGTGGGGGAAGAGACAGAGATCATACAGCAGATTCTGTTCTGTATAACATTAAAGTCTCAAAGGGTATGTCTACACTGCCACCCTAGTTCGAACTAGGGTGGCTAATGTAGGCATTTGAACTTGCAAATGAAGCCCGGGATTTAAATATCCAGGGCTTTATTTGCATGTTCCCAGGCGCCGCCATTTTTAAATGCCCCGTAGTTTGAACTACCTGCCGCGGCTACACATGGCACAGACTAGGTAGTTTGAATTAAAGCTCCTAATTAAACCTCCTTGCAGGAGGAATAACGGTAGTTCGAATTAGGAGCTTTAATTTGAACTACCTAGTGCGTGCCGCATGTAGCTGTGGGCAGGTAGTTTGAACTACGGGACATTTAAAAATGGCGGCTCTTGGGAACATGCAAATAAAGCCCGGGATATTTAAATCCCGAGTTTCATTTGCAAGTTCAAATGCCTACATTAGCCACCCTAGTTCAAACAAGGGTGGCAGTGTAGACATACCCAAAGGCAAGACCAGTGGACTCAAATATCAGCATGTCCCCTCTTTGCCCACCTCCAAAAAGTAGGAATAGTGTATACATTTCTTTTAATACATTTGTTATTTATCTTCATGTCACATTCCTCCTTGCTATGTGGGCATGCAACACTCCTCCAGCAGTGCTAGGCTTAGGTGTGAGGCTTTTAAAAGTAACTTCAAACATTTTTCCTGAGAAATAACAAAGTCCAGATATTAGTGGAGCTACAGACCTACTAGCCAACTGGCTCTTGTGCCAAAGATCTGGTGCAATCTGACTGAGCCACACTTACAGCCTTTGCAGCTGAAGAGATAGAGAGATGACAAATGATTTTTCCATTCTCCTGAGCTGGGAGGTTTTGGGGGCTAAAAAGGCTTCAAGCATAATTTGGAGCCGTACAAAAGTACCTGTTTCCTCATGCCCCTCACAAGCCCCTTCCTGGCCCCTGGCCTGAAGATGGGGAAGCAGATGAGGAGAATTTGTGCTCCTGAAGCTACACAAAAGAGTTTTAGGCCAGGACATGAAGCTGACCCAAGTTCTCCACTGCCAAATCTAGAGCTAACTCTAGGACACTGATAAAATCAATGACAAGTAGTTACCTCTGCCCTGGTATTGAACTCTTCCATACCTATCCCAGTACTATCTCTGAAGCAAGAGACAGAAAATCTGCAACATGCTTTTACCAACAAACAGAAAAAAACCTGTCACCCTTACAGGTTTCAAGCTGCTAAATCTTGACCCAGCTTCTGATAGTTGCAAATGTGTGCGTATCTATCTATCTATCTATCTATCTATCTATCTGACAGTGGCAAATATTTAACCATAGGTAGATATAAATACTGAAATTTCTGAAATACTGAATGAGGAGCAAGGCATGTGGTACATGGTTACTTCCCAGAAGTCATGCCTTCAAAATATGAATGAAAAATGTCCTGTGGGAAGGAGAGGTAGATAGAGGGCTGAATAAGTGTGGGGCGGGAGATGGAGGGTTGTAATCAGGTGGTGTTCCCACTCTGCTCTGAGAGGAGTCTGCTCTCAGTACATTAAATAACCAGGACCAGCCACTTTGTACTCAGCACAGGACCCAGTGAACTGGAAAAGGTGTCATGAAGTATGGAGTGCAGGCTTTTTTCTCAACAGCAGATGAAATGGAGTGTACACAATTCACTTTCCTAATCATTTTGCAAATGATTAATTATTGTTGTTGGTATGTTACGTAATACAGGATCTAGTCTTCCTCTCACACACAGAGAGGTACCAGAACTATTCCCATTAACAGTAAAAAGGATTCTGTGTACCCATCTCCCATGCCTGGTTCTTCTGTTGAAAACTTGATGGATGCTCTGAATCAGTTGTTCTCAACCAAGAGTACGCAGAGGTCATCAACTCATCCACATATTTGCCTTGTTTTACAACAGACTTCATAAAAAGTACTAGCAAAATGAGAACAAACAAAAATTTCATACTGATAATGTCTGGTTTATCCTGCTGCTTATACTATATACTGAAATGTAAGTACCATAGTTATATTCCAGTTGATTTATTTTATAATTACATGAGAAAGTAAGTATGCTATGACACATCTGTATTTTGATATCTGATTTTGTAAGCAAGTAATATTTAAATAGGCAAAACTGCGGGGTATGTAGGACAAATCAGACTCCTGAATGGGGTATGGCAGTCTGTAAAAGATTGAGAACTCCTGCTCTGAGTTATTATTGTAAATATTGTTTAATTGTTAGGTACGTTATTAAAAACAATAACCCTTTCAATTTCCAAATACCTGACAATCATGAACAGCTCAATCAGTTCCAACTAGATAATTGTTGAGAGAACCTATCTGCACATATCACACCCATTAATCTTAATAGGAGTTATGAAGATACTCTGAGAAGAGAATATATACCATGATGTATGAGACTCAAGGCCAAATTTTAAGATATATTTAGGTACCTAAAAATACAGATAGGTGCCAAAGGGGATTTTTAAAAATGCCATCACCTGTTAAAAAGGGAGGTATCATTTATGGACAATTATCCCACAAGGATTTGTACAAAAATTAGTTATATAATTATTTGGCCAAACCCCAAAGGTTCCAAAATCATGAGTCATGAGACTGGCTTTAAAATTGTGAGATTGTGTAATGATGTTCTTTTTTGAATTGCCTTCTGCTTTTTGAGCCTGTAGGGTCTCTGTGTGTGGGGGGGGGGGGGGGAGTTCACATTTTGAAGCTTTTTCCAGAGCCACAAGGGTTTGAAACTTACATTTTTTCTTTAAGAATGAAGGCAGAAATCATCACATATCTACTTGACTTTGGGAGTTGGAGCTTTACAGAACACAATAATTATCATGAGACTCGTGACAAAATCATGGCAACATTATACTGCATACTATATACTGTACAACATTATATACATGTATTTTCTAGTAGACATATGGGAATGAGATCCTATAGACATAGTCTTTATTTTTAATATTACTAAAACTATAATGATGTTGACACCATGTTTATAATCTCCACTGACTTGTTCTCACCTACCTCATAGACCTTTAGCTTCACTTGTTCCTTCCCTTCCACTTTTGGGCCATCTGCTGATTTATCATTGGACTCTTCTTTGTCCCTGCACACAATTTTCCCATTATTGGTGCTAGAGTCTCCTCTCCTGAAGCTCCTGTAATCTGGAACAGCCTTTCTGTACCTCTCTGCCTCACTGACACTGTCTAGCTGCCCACAGTGAGTCAGGAGCATGAGCTCCAACCCTAGAACGGGCTTCTCAGACCCAGGGCACAAACTCCAAAGTGGTGGTGAGTTCTAGATTTACCTTTTATCAACCAATTAACAAGTGTAAACTCCCTGAGCACTATAACAGCCTAACCATGGCATCACAGACAGTCTTTTGGGTATTCCTTGTCAGGCAGGACATAATACCGTCTATCGGAGACCAGAGTGTCACACTAGCTAATGTTTCTCTCCTGTCTCATGATTACAAAGGTTTATACTGCAAGTGCCCAACTATTACCTTGTAACACAGGGTACAGATGTTATAAGTGAAATCAATGTGTGCCGTAACCCTAACCCTAAGTATTCCATAAAGTCTGAACACCAAACACATTCTTATCATTCTAACACCTATTTTAACAATATGAATGCAAGTGAGCCAGACTGATTTCAGCTGTGCCAATATTCAGTTCATGCATAGAGATGCTGCCCTGAGAAACAGATACACCATCTATAAGCTCAGCAAGCATGTTTTTCTCCTTTGTCTTCACCTCTTAATTTTGCTCTTCCTCTGTTTTTATTTATTGCTGAATGAAATGTGGCATATAACTCTGCAAAGCATTTTGGGATACCCTCCAAAGACAGTTGGGCTACCAGATAATGCTGTATTTAGGGCTTGCTGTGCTCTTGAAACTTATTTTAACCATTCAGAAATGTCAAGCACATAACACACAAATACTCTGTTAATACTGGGGCTCTGCTTATTATATTCATCTGGATTTGGAAAACTTATCTAAGGCACTTTTAATAGCCTTTTTAGTCAGACAAATGTAATGTGAACCATTTTAGAGATTCTCTTGTGTGACATACACAATGTGGCACACATTTCTACCTCATTACGTGCAAATAGCTCTTATTGATGCTGATGGAAATTACATGTGCGCACTGGTGGAGAATATTTTGTTAACTGCCTCAGAAAAACTTGCTTTATGGACCTGGATTGGAGAGATTTGAGCAGCCACATATATCAAGCAGTGTTCTTTGTTTACCACATAGTAAAGGGGAGACAGAAAGGGAGATTTGGATTTTATAACCACTCGTAAAAACAACCAGAGAGGATAAAACCAGTAGAATATTGACTAGCTTCAAAACCACTGCTCACCTCTGGTTTTGAAATCTTCAGTCCAATTACTTGCTTACTTGATAAAGTCTGATTTTAGATCGTTCTTTGCTTGTTAGTAAAGAACCAACAAGAACTACACACCAAATGTAACCATGCAGTTAGATCACTTCCAGATGATAAGTCACATTCTGATGGTGAAAACAGACTGTACCAAATGCTTTTAACGGAAAAGTTTTTAGTTAAAAGCATTTGCAGAAAAGAGCGTCTAGATTGGCACAGATGCTTTTCCGCAAAAAGTGCTTTTGCGGAAAAGCGTCCTGCCAATCTAGACGCGCTTTTCCGAAAATGCTTTTAACGGAAAACTTTTCCGTTAAAAGCATTTTCAGAAATTCATGCCAGTGTAGACGTAGCCCCTCAGTTTGGCTCCCTGGAATGTATTTGATGCAGTCTTTAATGATATATCTCATATTATTTTTACCACAGGACCTCTCCCCCTTATTTAGGTAGCAGGATGGATCCTGCTCTGAGGATAAATCAGGGCTGTGTAAAGAAGGAGATTGCTGTTCATAGGACCTCTTCATCATTTGTCATAAAAGTTGGAAGGTATTTTAATGAATGAGGCAAGTGATTGTAGGATGAGAAAGGATGGTCTCATAGATAAGGCAGTTCAATAATGCCATGGATAACTGGATTCTATGCTTGCCTCTCCAATAGTGTTTCTATATGATCAACCACTTAAACCAAACTTTTTGCAAGTGGTCACTTTCACAAGTGGTCACTAACTGTGAGTTCCTCAATTTCTGGATATTTGACTTTAGAGTATGGGATCAGATCTGCAGATATATATCAGATCTGCAGATAAAATGCTAAGTACTCTGAAATATCAGGACTCTGAGGGATCTCGAGCTGTACATACAAAATTAATGGATATTTTTGAAAAATTAATCTCTTTGTGCCTCCATGCCTACCTGTAAAATGGGGATAACAGTAAGTCCGCATTTCATAACAGTATTTTGAAAATGCTTTATGTCATATTTGTGAAGCACTTGGAAACTAGAGTGATGAGGGTCACAGAAGAGCCCATGAGGAAATAAATAATGCTGCAGTCAGAGCAGGGTTTAGGTCCATACACTGAACAATGACAAGAAAACAAAATATTGACTAGCTCTTCTATCCCCAGCTCCCCATCCCAATCTCCTTACCCAGCCCATTCCAGTCTCCTCTCCCACCCCCAACTCCTAGTCCCCACTGCCTCCAGGGTCCTTGTTCAAGTCTCTCCCCTCACACCAATTCCTGCTCTTCTCCCCTCTTCATTCAAATCAGGCTGATTCCACTTCCACACTGTCTGAGCACAACTGGGGTCAGAATGGAGGAGCATTTATATTTAGATGTGATACAAATGTGCTTCTTCTTGACTGCAGTGGGAGAAATGAAAGTGTATGTATGTATATGTACATAGGTGTATATATGACATATCTGTAGGTGTCATGAGATGGAGCCCAGACCGATGTGTGCCACTGAGGAGACGGAGGAAGCAGAAACAATGGTGTTGTGTTCAAACATAAAGAACAGATCTTGTATATGTTTTTAGCTTGAAGCCTCAGAGATGTTGAAGCTTACCCCACAGCTAAGGACCACACAAGATACAATGCCTCACTTAGACCCCATTTATGTCCATAATCAGAGCCCAACACTCAGAGTGAAGGCCTGGCCAGGTTCTGCATGAGGTATGGGACTATGTCCACTGTAAAGCAATACTGTGGCCTTCACAGAAGCAAAATGATGCTCAAGATACCAGAAGCTGTCCAGCAGAAAAGATCTTCCATTCTCCCCTGGATGCAACACCTAGTCCTACCATCTTTCTGTCTCAACTGGTCCACCCATAAAATCACAGAATCATAGAATACTAGAACTGGAAGGGACCTCAAGAGGTCATCAAGTCCAGTTTCCTGCCTTCATGGCAGGACCAAATACTGACTAGACCATCCGTGCTAGACATTTATCTAACCTGCTCTTAAATACCTCCAGAGATGGAGAGTCCACAACCTCCCTGAGCAATTTATTCCAGTGTTTGACTACCCTGACAGTTAGGAACTTTTTCCTAATGTCCGACCTAAACCTCCCTTGCTGCAGTTTAAGCCCATTGCTTCTTGTTCTATCCTCAGAGGCCAAGATGAACAAGTTTTCTCCCTTCTTATGACACCCTTTTAGATACCTGAAAACTGCTATCATGTTCCCCCTCAATCTTCTCTTTTCTAAACTAAACAAACCCAATTCTTTCAGTCTTCCCTCATAGGTCATGTTTTCTAGATATTTAATCATTTTTGTTGCTCTTCTCTAGACCTTTTCCAATTTCTCCACCTCTTTCCTGAAATGTGGTGCCCAGAACTGGACACAATATTCCAACTGAGGTCTAATCAGCGCAGAGTAAGGCAGAAGAATGACTTCTCATGTCTTGCTCGCAACACTCCTGTTAATGCCTCCCAGCATCATGTCTGCCTTTTTTGGCAACAGTGTCACATTGTTGGCTCATATTTAGCTTGTAGTCCACTATGACTCCTAGATCTCTTTCTGCAGTACTCCTTCCTAGACAGTCTCTCCCGACTTCCATGATTTTTCAAAGTTGATAACTAAAGGCTCAGATACCTCCACTATCAAGTTCTTGAGTATTCTATGATGCAGTTTTATTGGAGATAACAAAGCACAACTTTGACATATGCTAAGTTCTTACTAGGTTATCAAATGAGCTAAGTCTCACAGGCTGTTGCTGTACCTCTATGGGGCTTACTGCTCTCCATATAAGAGCAAGTAACAAAACAACAACACACCCATCATTGCCAGATGAACGCCAATTGTATAATGGAATCCTATATCCTGGAACAAGGGCTAAGCAGAAGCTAAGGCTTATGCTCGGTACAGACTTTGATGAATGCTTCAGCTTGGATCAGATCTCCTCCTTGGATGTTGCTTACAACACTAAAGCCCCCAAGAGGTGCTGAAGATGCCCCTCCATCTAGGAGGGAAATTATATCTTTCCTTGTAAACCTCCATGACTGCCTTCTATTAGCTATTGCTCCTACTCCCTCTGTTCCTCTGTACACTTTGCTAGTGACATCTCATTGTGTGAGTCTACTGACACACTTGCCCTCGAGAATGAGAAGTCTGTCACCCTTAGCTGTACGTTTCTCTTCCTGGAGGCAGTATGTCAGGCAGCCCTAACCCAACCCAGTTTGGATAATAATCTTGGCAGACCAGTTCAGATTGCTGTGTTAGAAATATTTTTCTCTGGCTGGAGAAGTGGTTTGGTCTATAGCTGCCTTAATGATGCCTGTGTTCTTGTGATTTATAGCTTTCACATGGGCTTTCAGTGGGTAAGTTCATATAGGACCAGGAAGACTCCTGCTGGGTTTATTTCTGAGCTGCTGCTGAAGAATGCAGGAAGGGGACTTACCCATTGTAAGAGCTTATTACACCTGAAATGTACAGGTAAAGGAGACAAATCGTTTTGCTATTTTTCTGGACATGTGTCTTTAATTTTACTGTTAAAATATTTCTTCATTGTGAATAACCCTTTTCATTTTTATGTAAAAATATACAAACTGGAATATAAGAAACACACACACTATCATTCAGACTTCAGATATGGACTCTTCACTGAGATCAAACTGATAGGTTATGTCTACACTGCGCCTCTTTTGCGCAAGAAATATGCAAATGAGGCTAAACATGGAATATCGCCGAGCTTCATTTGCATATTTCTTATGCAAAATGGGCGCAGTGTAGACATAGCCTTATTGATTTAAATTGGCAAGAAATTAGTGCAAGACTGGGCTCTGAAGCATTTAAGAGTAAGACCAACTCCATTTAAGTCAATGAGAATCTTTTCAATAGGAGCACAATTGCATCCTTAGTCCCACATGTTACATGTAACGGATTCTAGGAGCTCAAGAAACTATCAACACCACATACAGGACCCAGAGGTGTTTCCTCTGAGAGATGGGTTACCCTCTGAGTGTTGCTGTTACTCATAAAACCATGTGATCTCATAAATAAAAGTCAAGTATCAAGAAACACATTGACTAAGAACTACCTAATTCATCTTCCCAGCGTTCCAAACATTATCAAAAGAAGGAAAAAAATAGTGATCTCAAGTTACTTTAACCCAAGTTCAAGATCAGCCTGGCTATCTATTACAAAGTTACAATATTTCATTTTTTAAAAAAGGAGATGGAAAGTGATGAGATGTGTTGTACCTCTTTCAAAATATATTCAGAGAATAACTTAGTAGACTAAACAGGTCCTAAAGTTTTCTGCCGATTAAATATTATTGCTTTGGTTTTCCCTTTATATTTTCTATTACACCAAACACTATGAAATCTTTCCTTTAGCAAGGGAAGGGAATGAAAAGACATACTGAATAATTTATAACATCTTCAGTAGATAACATTCCCTGTAATTAAGTCTAAAATTATTAAAAAGATGCATTTAAATATTGGCATGTTTAAAATTAAAGGGTCACATTGTGCTTAGATCTTTAAGCAGAACTCCTATTGATTTCAAGGGGTATTCCACTTAAAAACTGATGGGACATTGTGGCAGTAGACGCTACATAATTAACTTCTGGGACTAATTTCAGTGGCAATTTGCCATGTGGCTCCCTAAGGTTCCTTTGAAACCCCAGCTGCAATTGATCATTGTTATCTTTGGTCAACTGTATGATTAGATCCAAAGCTGTGTTTTCTCTCTTTACACTTGCTCTTCCTCCTCCTCTTCCTCTTCTTCATTGCTAGTTTCTACAACTTTTCCTCCTTGGATTAAACATTCCCTGTCAAAATGGCAATCCATTAGTTCCAGGTGCTTAGACCCCTTCCTTCAAAGTTTGTAAATACTTCTAGTCAACATTTTCAAAAGGGATTACTTTTGGGGTGCCTCCAGATTTGGAACTTGACCTCATAATCCTCTACAGACAGAAGTAATGTGGGACCACCAACCTGCATAGTTACTGAAAGTTTGTTATTTACAACCAAAGATCAAATTGTCTGGAACATTTTTCCTTCTGCCATCAGACTGGATTTCCATGGGAAAAGTGATTTTTAAAAATACCACTGCTTAGATTATTTTTATATATTTTATATATTTGTAGCACTACATTTTCTCCTTATTGGAGAGTTTTCTCCATTAAACCTTATGTTCTGGGAAAATATTATTTAATTTGATGAAAATATTCATTTTTATTTCAGTTATTACTAAATATAAAAAATACATTGTAAGCACATGATCAGCTGGTTTGGCAGGAAAGTGCTTTAACTTCCCTGCGCCTACCTCAGAGTTAATTCAGATCATAAAAGAGCCATATAAGCATTTTAATTAAGATTTATACAGTAGTTATATTAGATGTATTGGAAGGTTTCTGCATCGAATATAGAATATACTCTAATGCAGCGATACTCAGAGCTCAGTGGTTCAGGAGTCAAATTAGCTGATCAACAGTACCCAAAAAAGCCACAATAGTGTGAATTTATTGTATCATTTACTATACGACTAGATTCATATTTAAACATCATGACAACCCCTATACTCCTACAGGCTCAAAAAGCAGAAGGCAAATAAAAAGAACATCATTACACACTAGGTATTGAGTGTGTGTGTGTATTTCACACTGCTAAGTGACTGACCAAGTATTTTATCAACCGCAATCAGTTAATACCATAGTAAAAGCATCCTGGATGATTAATAACTTAGATTGGTTAATAATTAAATCACAGTGTTTTAATGTCATGTGCTGCAAAGAGCAGAAGACACATTAAAGGGACCCTTGAGGCTCAGTCTGAGTATCACTGGGCACCATCTCTGCTAACTGGGCACCTCCCAGGCTCTCTACCATGGACGGGCAATAATTTTAAATGGAGGCAACTTCAGAAATGTTTTAAGTGGCCCCATGCCACCCCAGAAGAGGTAGGGCCTAGGGTGGAAGGAAGGGCCAGGACACTTCCGTGCTTCCCTGCCCACAGACCCTGATTGGCCTGGGAGATGGGGGAAATGTGTGAAGTCTTTGCCCCCACTCCCTGAGGATATGTCTACACTAACCCCCTAGTTCGAACTAGGGTGGCTAATGTAGTCATTCGAAGTTGCAAATGAAGCCTGGGATTTAAATATCCCAGGCTTCATTTGCATCTTCCCGGGCACCGCCATTTTTAAATCCCCCTTAGTCTGAACTCCGTGCCCATGGCTACACGCGGCACAGAGTAGGTAGTTCGAATTAGGATCTCTAATTCAAACTATCGGTACACCTCGTTCCACGAGGAGTACACCGTGGGCTCCTGGTGGGGGAGGAGACTTTGCATGCTCCCTCGTCTCCTGACCCTGACTGGCCTAGGAGCAGGGGAGCAGCAGGGTTTCCATGGGCTGGATCAACTCGCCAGCAGACTGGATCCAGCCCCTGGAGGCCCTTTTGCCCACCCCTGCCCTATAAATAATTTTGTAGTTTTTGTTCTGATCATTTTCAATGGGTATGTCTACACTGTGATGCAATGCCACCCAGAGGATTCAGGGGTCCTGGGTCAAAGCAATTTCGGGGGCCCCTTCCATAAGGGGAGCGCAAAGCCCAAACAGACTTCAGACATTCTTGTGGGAGCCCCTGCAGGGCCTGGGGCAAATTGCCCCACTTGCCCCCTCCTCTGGGAGGCCCTGCTGTGATATAAACCCAAGGTTAGTGGGACTCAAGTCAGCTGACCTGTGCTAGGGAATCCTGGGCTTGGGCATCTACATTGCATTTTAACCCTACGTTAAGAATTTTCTGACCTGTGCTCAAACTTCAGGCTCTGGAGTCCACACTTCAGAGAACTGACCCCCAGTCAAAATAACATATTTCAGAGTCACTAGCCCCGTCGTCCTGTCCCGCCTCCCCCCGCCCCCCCGCACCGCCTCTCCCGCCCTCCCCCCTGCATCTGAAATGTGGCCACTCTAGCTGTAGGAATATGATGCATGGTGGGGAAATATTACTGCTTGTCCTGAACATTTCCAGGAAGCAGTTGGCCTTGCAAGGAGGAATAACAGGTAGTTCGATTTAGGGGCTTTAATTCGAAATACCAGGTCCCTGCTGTGTGTAGATGCGCGCAGTTAGTCCGGATTTGTAAATTTCAAAAAATGGTGACCGGCCGGGAAGATGCAAATGAAGTGCGGGATATTTAAATCCCGGGCTTGATTTGCAACTTCGAATGCCTACATTAGCCTCCCTATTTCGAACTAGGGGGCTAGTGTAGACATACTCATAGAGACAAGGAAGACTAGGGAGAGAAGGGTGACTGGAACTTGTAAGAAGTGGATTACACTACATCCTGGGATGCATGTATATGTGAGTAGTAGCCATTGTTTATAGCAAAATCTCAAGTAGAATCAAAGGCTATGTCTTCACTATGGGACAAAGTCAAATTAAGCAATGAAACTTCAGCTACGTTAATTGCATAGCTGAAGTCAAAGTAGCTTATCTCGGCTTTTGGCGCTGTCCACACAGCAGAAAATTGAAGGCAGCACACTCTCCCTTCGACTCCTCATGGCAGCAGGACTACCAGCATTGACTGGAGTGCCCTCTCAGTTCGAATTAGCTGTATTAACTAGATTGCTAATTCAAACCCTGGAAGATCGACAGTGGCAGCTTCGATCTTCCTCTGTAGTGTAAATGTACCCATAGTCTCTACTGAGACCAGGGCTGGACAAGATGTGGCCTGGGGGCCAGATCCGACCTACCTAACACTTTGTTCTGGCCCACCGACTGCATCTGGCTGCTTTCTATTTATATCATGCTTCCTGTTCTGCCGAATTTCCAGGCAGTGGCTCAGGCAGCAGGATCTTATTTAAATGGCTCCTGGCTCCTGGTCACAGCACTACCCCAGCAAGGGCCAGAGCCATGAGTCTTTCAAATAGCTGCAGAAACCTCAGGCGGTTGCCAGGCAACATGGTAGCGGTGGGGCCGAGAGTTGTGAGCCCTTTAAATTGCAGCTATTTCAAGGGCTTGCAGCTGCCAGCCCCACCACTACTGTGTTACCTGGGAGTCACCCCAGGTTGCTGTGGCTATTTAAAGGACTCCCAGTCACAGTTGGAGCTGTGAGCCCTTTAAATAGCTCCAGCAATCCCAGACAGCTGCCAGGCAACACAGTAGCAGTGGGGCCAGGACTCTTGAGCCCTTTGCTCAGTTTTTACTTCAAAGCCTCTTGGCCAAAGACAACTCTGGGGGGAGGCTAGTCCCCAGACCTCACCCCTTCCACTCCAGAGCCTGCCCTTTCCAGGGATGGGGGGGGGAGAGGGAGGGCAGTGGAGCCAACCGGTGACCAGTACCAAAATTCATCAAGTGGTCCCCCTGACTTAGACCATAGTACTTCAGGTTAGGGCCATAAAATGGATGGGACATGCGAAAGGACACCATACATAGAGATATATGCCCCACATTTCTGACCGCTTTGTTGGTTTTGTGGGATTTATGAACCCATATTAGGGCTATTAATCAATTAATACAATACAGGGCACAATACAGAAAGCCAGCATATACTCATATAATCAATAAACTAGGGCTATGTCTACACTGCACGATTATTTCGGAACAAGCTATTCCAAAAGAAATACTCAGAAATAGCTTATTTTGAAAGAGCGTGTCTACACTACAGGGAAGCCTGGAAATTAGCCTGAGGCAGGCTCACCTAATGTGGATGTGCTACCTCAATTTAGAGCCCCAGGAAGCACTGGGGAATAATTACTTTGAAAGGGCTGGGGGAGAAGCTATTTCGAAATAGCAGCAGTGGAGTGTCCACACTACCGCTATTCTGAAATAGCTATTTCAAAAGAGGTGTTATTCCTCATGGAATGAGATTTACAAATACTAAAATAAACCACCCATTATTTTGAAATTATTTTGAAATAACAGGCTAGCCGTGTAGACGCTTGCATAGTTATTTCAGAATAATGGATGTTATTCCAAAATAACACGGCTGTGTAGATGGACCCTAGATGACAGAGGCAAATCTGAGGCTGCTGATTGGTGCAAAACATACCACAGGCACAACTCTCCCAGAGCCAGCTATCACATGAGTTACAGGCTATAGAGAAGGCTATTCATTGTTCCCATTGGCTTCAATGAGATCAGGATCAGGCCCAGTGATCTCTTTTTCAAAGTGCAGGATCAGGCTCTGATTTATAATGGCAAGTGGTTAAAATATGAGTTTATAGCCATCACATTGAGTGACATTACATATCATTAAGTTCCCAGTCGCATTGTTTGAGACTGTTGCTAAGGTACGGAATTGTTACTCACATTTAATTTCAGTGCCTATTATGAATGTAATCTTCAGTTGGTGAGTGGTAGCTCTGTCCCAGTTAAGGGAACCTAACCGGTTATTTTCTAGACATAAGCTGGATGGAATGTCTAAACACAGCTGCCTTGCAGTCACTGTAAACATTCTACACAAAGGGTAGTTTGCAGTGGAGGCCCCATGGAATGTGAGTTTGATACCAGGATAAACCTGGGCTGAAATGCCATTTCTACAGCAAAGGTACAGTCACCTGCAGATGTAAGCGTGGAAACCCGGGACTCGTGTCATTCAGTGCTGACTACCAGCAGCATTCAGTACCTTGCCATATGGGGGCCCCATGTGCCTGAAATGGGACAATGAGAAAACAGAAATCTGCATCCATTGCCTTCAGAACTAAGATGAATTGTGTGCAGTGTTCTTCCTTCAATTTTCTGCTGTGTAGACAAAAGCTGAGTTATTTTGATTTCAGCACACAATTGCCATCGCTGAAGTAATGTATCTTAATTCAACTTTTGCCCTGCAGTGTAGACATACGCGAGGGGCTACATCTACACTGCAGGCTTCTTGCGCAAGAAGCTTTTTGCACAAGAGTTTTCACGTAAAAACTTCTTGCACAAGAGCACATCCACAACTCAAAGCACATCTCAAAAGCAATGTGCTTTTGCACAAGACAGCGTCCACACTGCATGGATACTCTTGCACAAGAAAGCTCTGATGGCCATTCACAGACTGGCCATTAGAGCACCTCTGATTTTTTCCCATAAGGGTTTCTTGCAGAAGAAACCCCTCTGGAGGGTCCACACTTGCCTTTTTGCACAATAGTTGTAGCGCAAAAAGGAGTTATGCCTCCAAAAAGGAGGTTTACCTGCGCCAGAAAAAGCCCTCTCTTCTGCCTTCTTTACTGTTGATTTACTTGCTCAAAAGTGCATTTGAGGTGTGGAAGCTCCACAGGTTTTTGCTCAAAAACCTTGCAGTGTAGTCATAACCTGAGCCTAGCCATAACTTTAAACGTGTGCGGCTCTTGTCTCCTGTGGTCTTGCTTTAAAGTCAATAGGCCAGGCAATCGTGGCCCGCACATGGATCACACTCGCACAGATAGCCCTGTGCGGAAACAGCAGGAATTACAACCCTGGGGCCCGACCTCGCTGTAGGATCTGCCACTGGGATCTGTGACTGGAATTCACATGCAGAGGAACGCTGTCCAGAGCCCACAAGGTTTTCTGGGGCTAGAGAGCGCAGCTCTGGGATATTCGCTTCGCGAGAATTAAGCTGCTCGCTGCGTTACAATCCCGTCTCGGGCCGGATCCCGGGATGCCGCCGCTAGCTGAGTTTAATAACTAAAGACACGCACCTGCACCCGCAGATCCACTGAGCATCCCGCTCCCGTCGATGCCTGATCGAAACCCACCTGATTCCATGCCGGCTCTCGGGCGGGGGACACTTTCGGAGTAATTACACTCCATTGCCCTGTCTCTGGCCTGCGCTGCTTGGCAGGCCGCGTGGCTTTTGCCCAAAAACTGAGAGTCTGCTCGAAAGTGATCCGGGCTGAAAAGCGGCCGCGGACCTGCTTGTAGCCAGCTGCCCAGGCCGTGAGTTGCAGCCTGGCCTGGGATCGGTTGCAGATCGCAAGGCAGCGAAAGGGCCCGCGAGTCTGGAACCTTTAGGAGCGAGTCTTGTGTGCGGGGCGCTCCAGGAGCCGGTGTATAGGCAAAAAGTGAAACCGCTCCGTTTTTGTGACGGTCACAGTTTCTGTCAAACAAACATGACATTCGGTATAACTGCTCAGGAATTGCTACCTTTGCTGGCTGGTTGCAAATTCAGAGGGACTGTGTTTTTTGGTAGAAAAATCTCTCAATTTGCTACCTCCTTGCTAACGGACTCAGGGGATGCTGGTGTTTTGCCTTGGGCGGGGGCCTTTTGCTCCTGGTCCATGGGTCACAAATTCAGAGGAACTGTGTTTTTTGGCAGAAAAATCTCTCAATTTGCTACCTCCTGTCTAACGGACTCAGGGGTCACAAATTCAGAGGAACTGTGTTTTTTGGTAGAAAAATCTCTCAATTTGCTACCTCCTGTCTAACGGACTCAGGGGTCACAAATTCAGAGGAACTGTGTTTTTTGGTAGAAAAATCTCTCAATTTGCTACCTCCTGTCTAACGGACTCAGGGGTCACAAATTCAGAGGGACTGTGTTTTTTGGTAGAAAAATCTCTCAATTTGCTACCTCCTGTCTAACGGACTCAGGGGTCACAAATTCAGAGGAACTGTGTTTTTTGGCAGAAAAATCTCACAATTTGCTACCTCCTGTCTAACGGACTCAGGGGTCACAAATTCAGAGGAACTGTGTTTTTTGGTAGAAAAATCTCTCAATTTGCTACCTCCTTGCTAACGGACTCAGGGGATGCTGGTGTTTTGCCTTGGGCGGGGGCCTTTTGCTCCTGGTCCATGGGTCACAAATTCAGAGGAACTGTGTTTTTTGGCAGAAAAATCTCTCAATTTGCTACCTCCTGTCTAACGGACTCAGGGGTCACAAATTCAGAGGGACTGTGTTTTTTGGTAGAAAAATCTCTCAATTTGCTACCTCCTGTCTAATGGACTCAGGGGTCACAAATTCAGAGGAACTGTGTTTTTTGGCAGAAAAATCTCTCAATTTGCTACCTCCTGTCTAACGGACTCAGGGGTCACAAATTCAGAGGGACTGTGTTTTTTGGTAGAAAAATCTCTCAATTTGCTACCTCCTGTCTAACGGACTCAGGGGTCACAAATTCAGAGGAACTGTGTTTTTTGGTAGAAAAATCTCTCAATTTGCTACCTCCTGTCTAACGGACTCAGGGGTCACAAATTCAGAGGAACTGTGTTTTTTGGCAGAAAAATCTCACAATTTGCTACCTCCTGTCTAACGGACTCAGGGGTCACAAATTCAGAGGAACTGTGTTTTTTGGTAGAAAAATCTCTCAATTTGCTACCTCCTTGCTAACGGACTCAGGGGATGCTGGTGTTTTGCCTTGGGCGGGGGCCTTTTGCTCCTGGTCCATGGGTCACAAATTCAGAGGAACTGTGTTTTTTGGCAGAAAAATCTCTCAATTTGCTACCTCCTTGCTAACGGACTCAGGGGATGCTGGTGTTTTGCCTTGGGCGGGGGCCTTTTGCTCCTGGTCCATGGGTCACAAATTCAGAGGAACTGGGGTTTTTGGTCCTCAAAACATTTCCCTCAAAACATTTCCCTGAGAATTGTTCAAAACAGGAAATAGTTAGTGAATTTGAAAATAGGAAAATCAATCCATATAACAGTCAGTTCAATTAGAAAATATGAGATGAATATTGCATACGTATAAGCAAGGTCAAACAATATTAACATGGCCTGATTGTCAAGCCACTGACAATACAGACATACATTAAGTTAAGGACCATGCACAATTCTCCAGAATTGATGTGTGACCAAAAAAGGATGTATCCCATCAATGATGATCTAATGTTTTTTGAGAGTGCTATTACCTAGAACCTTGGTTATAGTCATTGCTTGACAAATAAGAGAAAACATGACTTGACAGACAGAAAAGGGACTGGCCACCACAAGAAAAAAATGTACTTAAAGCTAATAAATTCCGAGTAATAATAAGAACAGTATTTGCAAATACATTAGTAATAAAATATGCTCCCTGTTATCAATGCATGCATTATAATCTTCAACTTTCTGCCCTATTTTTCCATGTCTCCTCCCATTTGCTCCAGAAGCTACCCTATAAAATGCTGCCTCCTAACCCCTAAAACTCATAGTTCATAAAGCAGATGAATGAACAATAAAACAGTTCTGTATGAATATTGGACAAGTAAACGTACCTTCCATAATGATGTGTGTAGTACAGGAAAGTTTTTGCGTGTTGAAAATATATGTGGAACAGATACTGTAGAAAAAGTATTATGGATGTGAATTAAAAGAAATAAGTAGAACACTTGGGGTGTGTCTAGACTACAGGGTTTTGTCAACAAAAGTGGACTTTTGTCAACAAAACTATACCTGCGTCCACACTGCCTTTGAGTTATGTCAACATATGTAAACACCATTCTATGAGGAATAATGTCTTTTATCGACAGAGTTCTGTCGACAGAAGGCATTATTACATCTACACTGTCCTTTGCGTCCACACTGTTATGTCGACAAAGCGTCTTGCTTTGTTGACAGAACTGGATGTAGTCTAGACGCTCTTTGTCGACAGAAGCTTTGTCGACAGTATCTGTCGACAAAAATTCTGTTGACAAAACCCTGTAGTCTAGTCATACCCATACATATGACTATGACTTGATACTCAATACTGCATTTAAAGAATCAGTTAACAAAAATGTTAATTGTCAAAAATAATATATTGTAACTAGATTATAGAGAAAATTGTATATCACTGTAATGGATGTGAGGTTCTGCACAAAATTGGTCCCTGTTACAGATATAGTACTGGGGTGAGCTTAGCAATTCTATCAATTCTACACAGCCATTAATTCGAACTAATTAATTCGAACTAGGCGTTAGTCCTTGTAGAATGAGGTTTATCTAGTTCGAATAAGCGCTCCGCTAGTTCTAATTAAGTTCGACCTAGCGGATCGCGTGTGTAGCGCCTCTCTGAGTTAATTCGAATTAACGTCTCTTAGTTAGGGTACGTCTACACTACAAAGTTATTTCTAAGTCCTTCTTCACACTTAATTTTCCCAGAGAGAAGGTCAGTGTTCTTGTGCAAATACTCAAGGCCGGATAAGAAAAGGGGCAAGATTTTCTGAAAGGGGGGATGATTTGGAGCAAAATATTGCCAATCTAGACACTGCTACATTTTTTTATATTTTTATTAGAACCGTGAAAAGCTCAAAGGAAAATAAAAATGCACTAGAAGGCACACGGTGGGATATCACAGTGTATGAGGAATGCAAGGGAAGTTATTTCTGTTCATCACAAGTCACAGGCCCCATCTCAGGACCTGGCTGTAGTGCGGACATGATGTGGCTCAGACACGTGCTCTGTCACTGGAAAAATCCTCTCATGTTGCAGCTGTACTCTTGACTGGGGGAATCTCAATACACTAGGACTACTGCCCAGTGTCCCCCTGAATGAAACTGGCTCCAGATGGTTCCAGCTCCACCCCATGACTCATCTCCAGTTTCACTGTTCCTTAGAAATGATTCTAATCTGCGTCTAGTTCACATGGATGATTGTCTGGCCACCCTGGCTCTGGTTGTTGCAGCTTTGAATACAGCACAAGTCTGCTCTGTGGCCTGCTTCTGTGACTCTGCTACGAACACTGACATGCTTCCTGTGCTGATTTTGTGGCACCTGTGTCTCTGGCCCTGCTCAGATCCACAGCTCAGCTCTGAGAAATGCTCTATGTAGGGTTCCCAGGTGTACAGTTTTGAACACACAGGCAGTCAGTCCATTATTTTAACTTTCTATTTTCAAAAAAAATTTATAAAGTATTATTGATTCAATAGCACTGTCTTCAGCATGTGATCAGGACGATGGAATGTCCAGTGTGACATAATGGGAAGTGTGCACAGTATTGGTGAAAACATCTGGCAAGACTAGCTCTATGCTAAGCTGGGGCCAAATGTGTCTGAACAAGGGTAATTAAGCACACACAGAGCACAGGAAACTAAGAGCATCCTTGCTCCCTGATTAGCCTGACCACCCTGTTAATGTGGATAGCCTAGACGATTGGACTCTAACCGTTTTTCAAGGGGACTGTCAGTATCAAGGCAATGATTTCAGATTCAACCCTCTACTTTCTGTTGGTGTTGTGAAATAGCCAAGCCAAACACCACAACGGAGTTTTATTAAGGGAAATACAATGGCACTGTGGCAGCAGGCACAGTAACACAGATGGGTCTGGACCCTCGCCTGTTATCAAGGCTTGGTATTGTGGACAGTGGACTGGTGAGGTGGTGGGAAGTGAAGGGGGGATGTGCAGTGGGGGAGATAGATCTATGGGTGTCAGTGCACTGTGAAGCGTGTGGGGTCTGAGGAGCACTGCAGTTGTGCTGGTGGGAATATGGGGGGAACTGAACAGTTAATGAATATGGGCGGGGGATTATGGGAGGGCACAGGGCATAGCGATCTGTGGGAGGGCAATAGGCATAGTAATTTGTGGGGGTCTCTGGGTGCTGTGGCATTGGGTCTAGGGGGTTAGAGGGGTGCTAGGCAGGGTAGCACAGTGCGGCATGGGCCTGCCCACAATAAGAAGAAGCATGATGGCATCAGCTCAGTGCCAGGAGGGCTACTGTATGTCAGTTTGTAAGCAGTGCCCTTGTACGAGGCTGGGTGGAGCAGGGCTGGACCTGCGGTGATATAATAATAAAAATTAGCAGTAGGGGTATATTACCGACCACCTGACCAGGACAGCGATACTGACATTGAAATGCTGAGGGAGATTAGAGAGGCTACCAAAATAAAGAACTCTATAATAATGGGTGATTCTAATTACCCCCATATTGACTGGATACATGTCACCTCAGGAAGAGAAGTGGAGATCAAATTTCTCAATGGCATGAATGACTGCTTCTTGGAGCAGGTGGTGCAGGAACCCACAAGGGGAGAGGCAATTCTCGATTTAGTCCTGCGTGGTGTGCAGGATCAGGTCCAGGATATAACCGTTACAGGACCGCTTGGGAATAGTGACCATAATATAATAACATTCAACATTCCTGTGGTGGGAAGAACACCTCAGCAGTCCAGCACCCTGGCATTTAATTTCAAAAAGGGGAATTATGCAAAAATGAGGAGGTTAGTTAAACAGAAATTAAAAGGCACAGTGACTAGAGCCAAATCCCTGAAAGCTGCATGGAAACTTTTTAAAGACACCATAATAGAGGCTCAACTTAAATGTCTACCCCAAATTAAAAAACATAGTAAGAGACCTAAAAAAGAGTCACCGTGGCTTAACCACCATGTAAAAGAAGCAGTGAGGGACAAAAAGGTATCTTTTAAAAAGTGGCAGTCCAATCCCAGTGAGATAAATAGAAAGGAACAGAAACACTGTCAAATCAAGTGTAAACATGTAATAAGAAAAGCAAAAAAAGATTTTGAGGAACAGCTAGCCAAAAACTCAAAAAGAAATAACAAAATGTTTTTTAAGTACATTAGAAGCAGGAAGCCTGCTAAAAAGCCTGTGGGTCCCCTAGATGATCAAGCTATAAAAGGAGCAATCAAGGATGATAAAGCCATTGCGGAGAAACTAAATGATTTCTTTGCTTCAGTCTTCACGGCTGAGGACATTGGGGAGATTCCTGAATCTGCACCGTCCTTTGTGGGTGATGAATCTAAGGAACTGTCCCGGATTGAAGTGTTATTAGAGGAGGTTTTGGAACAAATAGAAAAACTTAATGTTAACAAATCTCCGGGACCGGATGGCATTCATCCAAGGGTTCTAAAAGAACTTAAATGGGAAATTGCTGAGCTATGATCTGTGGTTTGTAACCTATCCTTTAAATTGGCTTCCATACCTAATGACTGGAAGGTAGCCAACGTGACACCAATATTTAAAAAGGGCTCTAGAGGCAATCCTGGCAATTACAGACCGGTAAGTCTAACTTCAGTACCAGGCAAACTAGTCGAAACAATAGTAAAGAATAAAATTGTGAAGCATGCAGAAGAACATAATTTGTTGGACAAAAGTCAACATGGTTTCTGTAAAGGGAAATCCTGTCTTACTAATCTATCAGAGTTCTTTGAAGGGGTTAACAAACATGCGGACAAGGGGATCCAGTAGATATAGTATACTTGGATTATAGTATACTTGTGTAAATTACATGGCCATGGGATAAGAGGGAAGGTCCTTTCTTGGATTGAGAACTGGTTAAAAGACAGGAAACAAAGACAGGTAGGAATAAATGGTAAATTTTCAGATTGGAGAGGGGTAACTAATGGTGTATCCCAAGGGTCAGTCCTGGGACCAATCCTTTTCAATTTATTCATAAATGATCTGGAGAAAGGGGTAAGCAGTGAGGTAGTAAAGTTTGCAGATGATACCAAACTGTTTAGGATAGTCAAGTCAGAAGCAGACTGTGAGGGACTCCAAGAAGATCTCACCAAACTGAGTGACTGGGCAACAAAATGGCAAATGAAATTTAATGTGGATAAGTGTAAAGTAATGCACATCGGGAAAAATAACCCCAACTATACGTACAGTATGACGGGGGCTAATTTGGCTACGACAAATCAGGAAAGAGATCTTGGAGTTATCGTGGACAGTTCTATGACAACTTCCACAGATAGTGCAGCGGCAGTCAAAAAGGCAAATAGGCTGCTAGAAATTATTAGGAAAGGGATAGAAAATAAGACCCAGAATATCTTACTGCCCCTGTATAAAACTATGGTACGCCCACATCTTGAATACTGTGTACAGATGTGGTGGTCTCACCTAAAAAAAGATATTTTGGCCTTGGAAAGGGTTCAGAAAAGGGCAACTAAAATGATTAGGGGTTTGGAACGAGTCCCATATGAGGGGAGGCTAAAGAGACTGGGACTTTTCAGTTTAGAAAAAGAGGAGACTGAGGGGGGATATGATAGAGGTCTATAAAATCATGAGTGGTGTGGAGAGGGCCGATAAAGAAAAGTTATTTATTAGTTCCCATAATAGAAGAACTAGAGGACACCAAATGAAATTAATGGGTAGCAGGTTTAAAACTAATAAAAGGAAGTTCTTCTTCACACAGCGTGTTGTCAACCTGTGGAACTCCTTGCCAGAGGAGGCTGTGAAGGCTAGGACTATAATAGAGTTTAAAGAGAAGCTGGATAAATTCATGGAGGTTAGGTCCATAAAAGGCTATTAGCCAGGGGATAAAATGGTGTCCTTGGCCTCTGGTTGTCAGAGGCTGGAGAGGGATGGCAGGAGACAAATCGCTTGATCATTGTCTTCGGTCCACCCTCTCTGGGGCACCTGGTGCTGGCCAGTCGGTAGACAGGATACTGGGCTAGATGGACCTTTGGTCTGACCCAGTACGTCCGTTCTTATGTTCTTATGATATGACACATTGACCCTGGACAGACAGTCGCTATGAGGCAGTGGTCACCAACCAGTAGATAGGGATATACTGGTAGATCTTGTATCCTCTGTCAGGTGATCATGACTGGTGTGGGCAAGAGGATATCAAGTGCCAGCACTTAAATGCCCCTCCCCCCACTGCTGTGGATGTCCTGCACTTTGCCTTGCAGCTGATACCACGCCTGGGAGTCTGCTGCTTTGTGTGCACGGCAGGGGAGGAAAAAGAGGGGTGCTGATGTCAGGGTTCAACATATACCATTCTGTATCCTTTCAACACAGGACCAGGGATGGAGTTTTCTTGCTGCTTTAGGTAGTGTTACAGGGCAAGGCCATGGGTGAGCCTGCCTTAGGCACACTCCACCACCATCTAGGAGTCACCAGCAGTGACAAAATGGAGCATACATCACTAACTCCTACCCCTGGCATGAACCCAGTCCTGTATCCAAGCCCTTATCATTGCTCTGAGCACCCATGCATCCAAATACCCTGCCAAAGCCTGCACCTAGAACACCACAGTAAATGCATGCTCCAAGAGCTGATCAGAGCCCTTCTCACACTCCAGATCCCTTAAGCAAAGACCAGAGCATGTGCACCCAACCGTCTGTCCCAGGCTGATGAAAGAGACTGAGTATGGGCAAGAGAGGGAGGATAGAGGGTGCAGGATCTGGGACTTGGAGAAGGGGTAAGAAGGAAGCGGGAAAAGGGTATTTATATATAAGGTACATATTGGATTGCACTTTCAAAATGTTGGAGCCCCCTGCTCTGAGTTCTCTGACCCATGTCCCCATTGACTACGGGAGGAATCACTAAAATTTCACTTGGCCATGTTGGCGAGGAGTCCTGTGGCACCTTATAGACGAACTGAAGATAGTGCCACAGGACTCCTCAACGATTCTTCATATTCAGACTAACACAGCTACCCCTCCGATACTTGCCCATGTTTGGTGATGAGGATCTGGGACGGAGTTTGGGTGCATGAGGGGGTGCTTGCTAGGGGGAGTTTGGGGGACAGGTGTGGGATCTGCCATGGGTCAGGGGATTGCAGTACAGGAGAGGGTGTGGATGGGAGGGACTTTATCATATCAGCATAGTACACAAGAGAAAGGAGATGCAGTGACTTCTGATAGAGAAACAAAGAGAAAACTATTAAATACTAAAAAAGTGAGAGGCAGAGTTTGAGACAGGAACTGTATGTAGAATATTTCACACTTGTACACATACAGAGGAACGGTGGTGTCTAAGCATTGACCGTCTAGGAATTGGGAGGCCTGTGCCTTTAAGAACTCAAGCCCAGGAGCCCGCCCCCTGCTCGGGGGCTGACAGGCAGAGTCCAGGGAAAATAAAGAAAAAAAAGACTTTGCCACTGGAAAACTGATATTTACAAGGACATCAGGTGGCTTGTCCTGCTGGGTGACTGTTCCCACCTCTCCCCCTCCCTAAAAGGGGGTTTTGTTCGTGCACAGGGTCTGGCAGTGTCCCCCAGCCCGGGGTTAACCAAGGCTACCACCCCCCACCCCCCCGATTTTTCAAATTTTGCCCCTCTTCTGCAGCTAAAAAAAGAAGATTGATGCCTCCAGCCGGTAAATTTCTGCCCCATGCTCAGAACCAGACACTACCCCCCCTGCAATTTGCCCCCCTTCATCATTTTAAACCCCTCCGAAGAGGAGGAAGCAAATCTGAGGAGGCAGTGAGGGCAGAGAGAGGGCAGCGGCTACAGCGAGGGACACTGAGTTTGCTCAGTTCGGGTGCGCATGCTCAGTGCACCCAAAGTAGCAAATTCTGAGAAGTTAGTGTTTTGCTCGCTACACCGGCCAGCGAAGTGCGAGCAAGTAGTCAGGGCTCTTTCTGACCCCGGGGGATAACGGGGCAGCTCAGACCCGCCCTTTGTGTGTTTTGCCGAGAGAGGGCGCCCCAGCCCGCTGATCTGTCCTCGGGAACTCTGCAGGGAACACCAAGTGGGAATGCAGCGGCGCTTCGCTCCTTCTCCTTGCCCACCCTGGGGCCCGGATCGAAATTCCCCTTCGCGGCAGCCCAGTGCGGCTGCTGTCCGCTGTAATGCGCCCCAGGTGACCGCCGCACGCTCGGGCTGGCGGGCTGGCGAAGTCCCTGGCGCTGCCTCTCCCGACAGCTTCCTCCCTCTTATCCCCCGGCCCACGGCAAGCCCGTGTCTAGCAAAGACGGGCACCCACCGTCTCCGCTGCTTTCTGCCACCGGGTGGAGGAAGACGGAGCAGGAAAGCAAAGCCGCTACCCAAATGGGTCTGATTCTTTCCTGTCTGGAATCCCCGGGATTGCCACGACCGGGACCCCTTCCTGAGCTGCTTGTGTGTTTAGTTTCTATGCTGGGTGACCTTTTACCACCTGTGGTCATTTGTGGTCCCATAAATCTGCCTCCCCAGGCAGGGTGGACATACATCTTCCCGAGCTGGACACGCTGCGGTTTTCTCCTGGGGGCAATCCATTGTTAGGGCGACTTCTAACCAGTTAGTGCGGACAGCCGTGGAAAATGGTAATTTCTAACGCATGTCCCTCATTCTCGAGCACAGATGGCTGTGTTAGAGCCAGAGCCAACTCAGGGGGAACCTGGGTTGTTTGGTTTTGTTTTGCATAAAATTGCTAGATCGTCCTTTAGGTGAAGCCGTATTCTAAAGGGGGCGAAGGGAAGAAAGACCCTTTTCCCGAAGAAACAAAGATCAAACGCGGGAATCTAAAACCTGGGACGTTCCCGCATCCCTTTCGGGCTGGAGCCGATAGGAAGTATGAGCGGTTAATAAAGCAAACGAAAGCTGGCTCGAAGTCAGTGCATTGTCTCTACGGATACGTGGCTGAATTAATTGTAAGAAATTGCACTCGCCAGGTATTTCAGGGGGTCTAAATCTTGAGGCAAGTGAATTAAGAGCTCTCAGATTCGGGCTCCGCTCTGCAGGAGCAATAATACACCTTCTGGATGAAACGGTGTGACTCCGAATAAGCCCGTAGAGGGAATGCTGGTGTAGCCCTTAAATGGACCGGCCTTTCCCTGAACTGACAGGGAGTTTTCCTTGATTGAGGGCGGCACGATGGGTCCTTTAGCAAAACCACATTCAGCCACCGTGGGTTTCACCCTGCTTCCTCGCCTCTTGCGCCGGAGTTTCCGGGCTGCTGCAGCTGATTTCTGTCTTCCCCGTGGCGGGTGCCCTTTCTCTGGAGCACAGATTCACACGGAAAACCAGAACGTGAGCTGGCTGCGCGGGTTCGTGTACTGCCGGGCTCCAATGCTACAAAGAGCGCGGTTGTGGTTCCAAAAACACCCTAAGCGGAACCTTGCCCGGAAAACAAGGAAATGAAAACCACTGAATCCCCCTTTCAGCAGGCACCGCTGGAAAGCTTCCTGGGGGCCGCCGCTCCCCTAATTACTTCGACCCAACTCCGCTTGAAGTCGCCGCATCGCTTACTGCGCGAAGTTCTGCCAGGAGCCTTCCGCTGACCAGCGGCTGGTGGCCGGGCTGCCCGGCGCGCACCGAACGGCGGGCGCGGAGTCTTCCAGGAGACAAACGCTTCCCAAGTCCTCTTGTCACCGGCGACTGCTTTAGTCCTGGCCCGGAGGCAATGGCGATGCCTACTCGAATTAAGCACCGCAATGGCCAGTCGTTTAACTCGAGTAAGTGGGACAGGTTTGTCTGGCTATCGCTGGATGCGCGCCCTTGGTTCGAACACCCCTAGGTACAGGACTGTGCCTGCGCTCCAGGCTATGTACAAACATACAGTGTAGGATCACACAAACCCCCTGTCTTCATGGGTAACATCGCCGGGGCAGGAGCTCCCTTCTGTGGGCATTTTGGTTGTATATCAGAGAGGAGAGGAAGCAGAAATGGGGAGGGGGGGGGGAAGTTGTTCTGTGGTAACTATCCAACACTGCATTGATCAGTTTTGGGCCGCTTCTTAAGGACACCTCCTCTCTAATGTAATGTCCCTCTTCTGCCCAGGAAAGGCGGCTGCTACTACATAACATACCGCTCCTGGGATCAAACACACGGCAGTAGCACGTGGGGTTTCCTCTCCTTGGGGACTCATTGACCTCCCCTGGCTCCCAGTCACTCCAGAGGCAGGCCTCTGGGGTATCTAAGGGATACCGAGTCCCATCCTGCCCCCGCTCAACTCAATGGCGGGTTTTCCTTTTGCCTTAGCAGTACGTCGCGACAGATGCGCTCTGCAGGCTCTCTCGGGCCATGCTGACGTCGAGGTGGGGTGGGACAGCATCCGAGGTACTGCTGCGGGGCTTCTCTGCGGCTTAAAAACAAAAGCTTCTCCTCCTCCCCCACCCCCGGGCGCTGACACCTAGCGATGGGCATTTTTTAAACTGAAAGTCCCCACAAGGGGCCCGATGCTGAGCTAGCAGTGGCGAGAATTCAGCACCATTCCGGACTCCGCGGGGCAACGCCAGTGTGTGTGTTTCGGGGGGGGAGGGAGATTCGAACCCTTCGGTAATAGAATAGAAGTGACTGCCCGTCCACACGCCCAAAGGGAGAGCGGTTCATACACCGGGGCTCTCAGGCTACTATTACAGGGCCTGGGAGCTCTGAGACAAAGCAACAAGCAGGAAAATGAAGCCTTCGCTCTGTGGGAGAGTATCAGACACCCGGCCTCTCTGGGTTACCACCTGCGACTCCAAACCTGGAGACCAAATCCTACCCGGTCTAGAACTGACCCCTTCGTTTTTCAGTTCCAGTGTCCCCAGAAAACGCCCTTGCAAGCAACCCCGGCAGCAAAGCACGCTAGAGGATGGATATGCCAGGCAGCGAGGTTCTTCCCGCAAGTCACTGGGCCACCTTTGGCATCCTGTGTATTGTATAGTCCGGCCCACCAACATAATCCTGTCACCTTTTGCATTTAACGCGAACGTGGGTAATCTAGCCAACTAACCTCCCTGCTCCTTGTTTTTTGAACGTTAGCTTTTGCAACCTGAATTTCGCATGGCTGCTTGATTTTGTGTGCATGTACGGCTGGGCTTGCTGGAAATGTACAGGAAAGAAGACAAAAGGAAGCGCAATTTATTAGAGGAGAGCTTGAAAGGCCCTTTCTCTTCAGATATCTTGTTTGCCTACCTTGCAAACTATGTAGGCTGCGCCAACGACCTTGTTATTCTCTTTCACCAAAACAATTTGCTGATACAGTCAACTTCACTTGGAAATTCCCGTCTCTATCGCCTTATTTACCTTGCACATCTTAAAACTCCAATGATTTTATCAGCACAATTTGCCATCTCTTTGAGCCAAGAGAACCCGTAGCTAATTCATCTGTTTTAATGATTTACAGAAATATGGACTGCACATCTTGAGCGTAAAACTGTAATTTTCTGGTAAATCAAAACATTCTTTCTAGCCAAACAGACACGTCCTTTTAATGAGGAGTTCAGAGTCTGAATCTTCAACCTTTTAACTGAACCGCGTTCTTAGATATTTGTTTTTAAATGGGAAACTGTCCTTTTCCCACCAGTATCAAATCCAAAAACTTCTTGAAGGGACTTAGGAAAAAAAATCTCGTTTGCAATTGAAAACGCGTGGAAAAAAATCAGCCCCAAAAGTCAAAGGCTTTTAGAAAAGTTGCCAACATGTAAAAATAGGAAGATATTCCTGAAAGTGTTTTGCATACTCCACTAGAGTGGTCATTAGCAGGTGCCTAACTAAAACGTGATCAGATACTATTGACAGCACATTAATCATTGAAGGTGATGAATGCTGTTTCTGGACTGTATTGGTTTGATTCTGTTTCTTCTGAATCTTCACACACATAACCTTACAGTTGTATTGCTTCTGTATCTACACCATAAAAGGAGTAGAATTTATACTAGATTATATTTTTGACTTCAGAATTTACTTGCGAAGTCTGCCACAGGATTTTAAGCAGACAAAAATATGTCCTATTAAAATCATGTGCGAATTGACCCGGTGTATTATCCAGTGTGCATACTTTTTGGAAAATACAGTTTGTTAGATACCACACGGAAATAGCAGGATATTGTTTCGATTTTTTTAAAATAACGCCCATATATTACCTTTGATCTGTGCACACCATGTTTGCACTTGATGACAGAAGATGCTACGTGTGTCGTGGTATGATACCCAGAGAATTGTGAGCAATTTCGAGAGGATGGTGGGATTTTTGACACGATAGAAAATCAACTAATCACTATGTAGTTTATTGAAATGAATTGTACTTTAAAGCAATTGCTTGCAGGGCTGGGAAAGCTGATATGGCAGGTAGCACATGTATGGACTCGCGACACAGAGCGTTGGGTCATATCATAGCGTTACAGTCACTTCCTAGCAGCAATGAACTGTTCCTTACAGCTTGCGAGTTACTCGCCTGGCTTAGGGGTTGTGTCTTGGATCTGAAACGTTCTGAGGTTCAATGACCTTTTTGGCTACTCCTTAACCCAGAAACCAGGTTGCCTGATTTGGGGTATTATTGGCATCGAACTGCGCAGGGACCCCCCACTCCCAAAAGCCCTCCTTCCCAGCAGCCTTTGAGTAAAGTGTAGCCTTAGCTCCTGAGCCCCACAGGAGAAGTTAAAAATTGTGTCTGGAGGACTTTTATTGAACCCTCTACACCCCCTTTCGAGGAAGCTGCTGATCTAGTCCTCCACCCCTCCTCTCTGCAGGGTCAGCGAGCCCTTATGCCACTTGTGACCACGCGTGACAAAAAATGTCCACCTGCTCCCTCATCAACTCCCCCACCATCTACAGTCAATACTACAAGAATGTTTCTCCGGGGCGCAGTTCAGGATATATTCCTCCGTCCCCAGTGATGGGCCCCTAGCTGCCCTATGTCTCGGTTTGGGGCTGAGATGTTCTCCATTACACCAGGCTTTGGGGTCAGGGCATTTTTCAGCCTCTAGAGTGAAGGCAAGTTCCATGGGCAGTAGCCAGAAGGCGGCAGCACTGCAATGTCAGAGCTACTGTTAGGACCATGGTGAAGAGGGGCCTGCTCTCAATGGAAGGTTCATTGGAGGGGCCTGATCATTAGTAGTGTGGTGGCACTGAAAATCCTGCAACAGTAGGTGTCAGGCATTAGTCTCCAAGGAGGCCTTCTCCCTTGGACTGGGGTTGGGAAGTAGCCCTGTCACTGGGCGTGTTATTCGTGCTACACCCGCCAGGGATAGAATCATAGAATACTAGGACTGGAAGGGACCTCCAGAGGTCATCGAGTCCAGTCCTCATACTCCACTGGGATGAGCTGTACCCAGTGCCAGGAGCCTTAAACTGCCTTGCAGACTAAACAGAGCCCTTCCTCTCCCAGCTGAGTTGTGCTGGGACGCAGAGATAGGAGGCAGGAGGAGGAGAAGCCCCAAGAGCAGCCTGCGGGCCCTGGCTTGGGGAGTGAAAGGGGAAATGGGCGTGTACCTGTCCAAGGCCCTAGTCAAATGACAAGGCTCTTTCCTTTCTGTTAGTGCAGGGAGAATCCATCAGCTGCTGATGTAGGAGGCCTTGCAGATTGGTTCGCCCAGCATACCTACAGCTCACAAGCAGCCTATATCTGGCTTAAATGGGCTGTAACACGTGACCCACCAAAGGAAGAGCTGCGGTGATCTCGGGTTAAGGCCCCGATCCTGCCTCCCTCGAACCCCGCGTGCTTCCTTTGGCGGCTGGTGGTAGTTTTGAGTGGGCCAGGATGGCTCACCTGGCTAGGCACAGAAGGGCCCGCAAACCCTGGAAGGCAGGGGAGGGAAGATGGCGAAGCGGTGGGACAACGGTACTGCGCATCCACTGTCTACAGCTCCGGATCGGCGCTGTCTGTGGAAACCTCCAGCGGTGTGCGTGGAGATGGATGGACCGAGGCAGGGGCGGATGAGAGTTTTGGGGGGCCCACGGCGCGGGCCTATTGAAGCACGGGGCCCGGGGCAGCTGCCCCGCTCGCCTGGCCCTATATCCGCCGCTGGACCGAGGGACACCAATCCCACAACGGAGCGACCCCTTGTGTGGGGACCATTGACTTGGGGCCAGAATGGAGCGCGCCCCTTACTTTCTGCTTGAGGCTGGAGCGGAAGATTTGTGTTGACATTGCACCGAGCCGGGGAACCTTCTGGCCACCTGGAACTAGAGCTACGGGCTGTTTTAGCCTGACCCAGCTCCTCAGTTAGAAAACATCGCACCCGGCCTCACTGCTACTGTATCTCTCGGGGATCTGAGATGTTTGACGTCAAGATCTCTGGTGCTGTTTTCTACACGCAGCCCTGGCCTGGAGGAGGAGGAGGGAGGGGAAGAGAGACTGTCTCAGAGGCCGAACGTACCAAAGGACAAGGACAAAATCCCGCTTAGCGCGGCCTTTAGATCCAATCAGTTGAATCAAAGCGGCCGGACGACAACGCACCTTTTCATTGGTGTTAGTGGGGCCAAACGTCACAGAAACCCGCACACGTGATCACACCGACTTCCCAACGCTATTCACACCCCGCTGCGTGTCCCTGGCCCTAGACAGGCAAAGTGACAGGCAAAGCGCAGGGGTCATTCCGGCCCCGGATTCTTTCATTCCATCAACCCCTCCCGCGCTTGTGTACAAAGCACGTATAAAAGAGCAGCCACTAATAAAAGTCGCTGCAAATCCCAACAGCAAATAATCTCCACAGTGAACCAAAGGCGGACTGGTCCTCGCAAGGACGGAGTATTGTGCTGCCCCCCGGAGTTATATACAGCTGATGAAAAATCACTTGCTGTCATTAAAAACACGCCCGCTGTAATACACGTTTTATCGGTAAGTTTGTTGATGCGGCTAGACGGAGAGAGCTCGAAAGCCTTAGTGGACACGACGTTTCCTTCGTTTGTTAGCGAAGTAGATTGGCTCTCACACACAATACAGTTGGTTTAACTTGCTGCCCGTCTAAACTATTTTTTCTCTTCATAACGGTAACGGGACAAATGTAAGCTTAATGCAAAGATACACATTGCCCCATCACTCTAAAAGGGCTAGTTTCTTTTATCCTTCCCGAAACAGCCAATCTTCTGCAATGGAACGAACCCTGAATTCAATATTAATTATGCTGAGGAATTATATTATTATTTATTATAAAGATTCGTGCATCTGATACAGTTTAACTGGAGAAGAACGGTATTCTGTAAATGAGAATCCGGTGTGAGAATCCGCACTAAAATCTGTGTTCCCTCGTTTTGGGGCCAAATGTGTTGTTTTACACGAGGTAATTGTTTAATCGATTTCCTCTCAACTCCCTCCTCCCCATTATTTGTAATTACAAGCCATATACGCAATTAGACCCCTCATGTCTAGGCCTGAAGGCATATCTAAGCAAATTCGACATCGCTTTTTCTCAAAAATCAACCAAGCAGGTTGCAAGTTTAAATTAAACAGAATATCTGTCTGCAATGCCCTAAATAAGCGCTTCTTTCCGTCTTCCTCGCCCAAATGAAATCGGAGTACTAATATACTTTGCACTATAACTTTGGAAAACACTGTGAACCTAACTTCGGAATTGTTCAAAATACGGATCCAGGTACTTGCACTGAAAGCCATATCCAGTGATGCCTTTCCTCTTTTATCCGACAAATGAGTAAATATAGGATTAAAAAAGCAAAGGCACCCATGGAGTTCAGGTGAGTGCATTGGTGTTATGGAGCCCTCTTCCTACCACGTAAACCATGAAAGGCAAGTATGATCCCGCATAGACAGAGACAGAGGATCTTTATTTTTTTCTCAAAAGGACTTTTTTTTCTCAGAAAGAAAAAAGAATCAACACATCCCTCGAATCCGGAAAAATTGTATTCCCCCTAGTTTAAAACGCTACATTGTAGTAGTCCTATACACTGTAACATGGTTAAAAGTTCGGGACTGCCAAATTTTGCTTTTAAAATTTGCTTGCAATTCACCTTTACGTCATATGTCGTTAACATCATTTCATACAGAATAATTTTACAGTCACTACCCTGGACATAGAATAGGGGGAAGACAAAAGTAGGACAGCTTTTTGCCTTTCCTTCTACTGCAAATCTCTTATCTATTGAAGTACTCACGCCTTCTCGGACTCCTGCTTTTCTCTACAATGCCCTTCTGTACTGTATATGCTGCAGCATTATTCAGATCCACGTGTCCCCTAGTTCCCCTGTGTGTTTACATACCTCGTGCTAGCTCACTTCACACTACCCGATGTAGAGCAAAACCAGAAATGCTGAATTAAAAGATTGTCTATGATACTAATAATTGTGTTTTGAAAACGCCTCTGATCCAGAGGGACTGTACAATAAAAATCTAAATGCAATAATATATCTATAAAAACTATTACTATAAAAGATAAAGAGTTACAGGGGCTATAAAGAAAAGAAAAGAAAAGAAAAGAAAAGAAAAGAAAAGAAAAGAAAATATTGACCAACCGCGGTCACAATAAACAAACATCTCATCGGAAAATAGTTTTAAGGTGCAAAGTTCAATAGTTGGAAAGGATGAACTGAGATAAAAAAAAGTCCAGAGAGAGAAATTCTACAACATGGAAACTCATTGGGGAAAACACTGTCACTTGCTCCTGTAAAATCCCTAATTTTAGTGGTCTCAGCATACAGAGATTTTGTATATCTGGCTAAAATTCAGCTAATTCTTAGCAAATATATTGGGGTCAATGGGATCACATGGGTAAGCTAGGGCATAATTGTGTACAGTCAAGGCCTTGAAGACTTGAAAAGAACACTAGGCTTTTTCTGGATTTTTTCTGGATTCTATATATCTATAAAATAGAGAAGCCGTAAAGACCCAAAACTTCTCGCCTTCAAGTTCCCCTTTAAAGAAAAATACAGAAAAAGAGACATAGACAAATGTACACGTCTGCATCAAGGCCATTTCCCGATTTTGTTAGTCTTTGTCACAGGTGTTTAAAAGCCTGTTCTACTCCTTTAGGATTTAGAAGAGTCAGAGGTGATTGTGTATTCTTATTACTCCCCTCCCCAAACCGAGTCGCCGCATAGTTGTGCCTTCCCTTTTTGGACTACCTCGTGCACGGGACACAAATGAGGTATGGCAGACAGGCAAAGTAATTTCTTTTTGCCTTTGCCTTTAGTCAAAGGGGCAAGCGTCCCACTTGTCATGTGAGGTAGAATCGCAGAAGAAATGCTACAGAGATCAATAGCAGGCACTGCAGCAGCTGTGTTCTGAATCAGCATTGTCTGTGTGTTTGGGTGTAGAACTGAAAGATAGTCGTGTATAGGATCTTGCGCTCGTTTGAAATGTTTCCTTTTTATTTGAAAAGAAGATTGAGGAAATATGTATTCCTGCAGATGGCGCTCTTACTAGGTGTTCTGGAAGAAAATGTAGAGAGGGGAGAAAATTACCTAGACATTCCCGACTGATTTACTGTAATCTAGTACAGAACGATAGAAGGGGTTTTTTTTAAATTTAAACTAAATTAATCTAAAGTGACATATGCAAAACTGGAGTCTTTATTAGAGAAGAATATGCTTTTAATATGTCTTTTCGCAGCCTTAAAGCCGTTCGAATCGCCTATTTCCCTTTGGGGTCTTTAACAAAGACAAATTAACTCAGCCCTGAGCATTGAAGTCAAATGCGTTTCGCAAGGAAAGCCCTAATGAGGCACTGTCTGGTTTCCACGGGCCTTGCTAAGAACAAGTGGCGGCAAAGGGAATAAAAGGGCCAAAGAAAGTAACACATAATAAAGACAAAGCAGCACATCCAAATAGCCTGCGACGCCTCAGCTAGTCAGATCACCGCCGTGAGCTGGGTCAGATCCCGGATCACAGCAAGTAACCCATTAGCTCAGCCAGTAGCCTCGCCTTAAGGACCGACAGCATGATCCAAAGCGCACAGAAATCAATGGAAAAACGACCAGTGACTCCCACGGCCTTGTCTGAGATGTAGGTTACCCGCACACTTTGATTAACTACATCAAGACATTTGACAATAGACATTTGACCCCCGGTTGGGTCGCTATTGAAATCGCAGGGAGATTGTCAGTGGGTCCAGTGGAGGTAAGATTAGGGGCTCCCCCCACTTTGTTTTCCCATCTCTGTGCTCCTGGGACCCCAATCACCTTCTTCTAACGCTACCTGCTTGCGTGGAGCCGTTCACCACAAGGAGCCTTCACTTCCTTCCCCGTGTGTATAGTAGCTACAAACGCTGTCCCCGGTGAGTGATCGCACCAGAACACGGCGGGAATGAACGAGCCTCTGTCGAATCCATATGGACTGGCCATCCCGAAGGGTTTTAAAGCCTGACAGCGCCGATTCTATTCAGAGCGAAAGGACCCGGATTTCGGGCTGAGTGAGGAGCCAGGCGCTGTTCCTAAGCAAACTGTGACACGGGAATGTCGGCCTTTGCACTGGGATGGGAGGGAATTCACGTTCGGCAGCAAATCCTGCAGCCCTTTCCGCAGGCAAGCGTCCCACTCAAGTCACTGGGAGCTTTGCCTGAGCAAAAACCGTGCGATTTGGCCCCGACAGGTGACCTTCGGGAAAGCGCAGGGTTGCCCACCAACCCTAAGAAAAGCATGTAAAACAAATGTACTCTTAAAAAGGGCAACAAACACTCGGTTTTCTGTTTATAGAACAACCTCTCGAGAGTTTGCAAAGTGCGCTTCTTAGCCAAAGATCATTACACCCAGAAACTCTTCCACAAAAGGGGGAGAGACTCTTAATTTATTGGCAGTTTCTTTGCTCTCCATTGTTATCTTTAGGAGCCCCAACTCGATTTTGAACATGCTCCTCGTGCAAACCGCGTGGTAGCAGGAGGGTAGAAAGGGCAAAGGTTTTGCTCAGATCTGATCTGGTTTGTGCCTCTGGAGATTTCACTCAACAAAAGCTAACCGTGTTTCGCACTAGCCCCGAAAACAAAGCGGAGAGAGGAAGTCCTTTTTCTTCAAAAAGGATGCTTACGGGACCTGTTCAACCAAAGCCCTTTAATGGTTACTGCCCAGTGTTTGGAAATATTTGCTTACACATTTAAATTGTGTTCAGTGAGAGTATGATTCACACACACTACTTTTCTCTATGCACGTGGATAGATGGAGTGCCCATGGATTCGTTTTCAAACAAAGAAACCACGCGTGTACATATGTGTATGCCTCCGTGATACATATGCGGGGGCTCCAAAAAGAAAATGCAAAGCTTACTGCAGGATAGAGTAGAATCAAGCAGAGCGCAAGGAAAGAATGAGCTGAAACGTGCCACCGGGATCAGTTACTTTTTCCCCAGCATGAAGGAGAGAAGAATGAGAACCGATCCCAGCGCCCTATTAACCAGAGCAGCTGAACCTCGGGCTTGTCGGAATTGTGATCATCGCAATAGACGCCTAGTTTGACCGATAGACGAGCCAGGCCTGATGCGATTCCAGAGCAAACTCGAGACTGTGAAGCACCTTGTATCTGGCCGTGCGGGTTGGCAAGGCGGCATGGACTCGGCAGGTGCGCCCTCAGAATCCAGGCCCCCCCTCTAGAAACAGAGATCTCGGTATCTCCAGCGAGGTCTGGTGCCCGAGATCCTGTTACTAATTTGTGAGATATCTGATTATAACCCCCCACCCACATAGTAGCCAGTGACATTTGAAGGCCTCTTCTACACTAGTCCCTGGCGACGCAAATCTTCACAGGCGGTGAGGAGAATGGGAGGTTCTGTGACGACACTATTTAATTTAAAAGGCAAATCTTATAGTCAATATGTTTTTAATTCTCCCTACGCCCTAATCCATCACACCGTCCCATTCATTCCGGGCTCGGTTGCTTTTCTAAGAAACACTCTAAAGACAGGATGGTAACAGCTGTGTTCCTGTGTCTACCCCTGGACACTGTGGGCGTGCGTACAACACTACCCCACTGAGAAGGACAAATCGCAAAGTCGTGGCTTCCCCCCTCTGACCTGGACACAGGTTTGCCTTTCCTGTTCCCCGGCAGCACCAAACGTGTCGACAGACTCCACCACCGCTCCTCCGGGCCTTTCCCCCCGTGGCTTGTTTTCTCTCGGCTTCGCGGGGTTTGTAATAACATTGCTCCTAGGGCAGCTCTAGAAAAAATGTCGGTTTCCTGGTTTCCAAAAGGCAGGGCTGTCGGTCAGGCGATCCCAAATACACACGCACCCTTGTTAGGTTCAGCGAGCAGTGGCTGGGGGAAGTGTGCTCTTTTGATTGTGTAAATCAATCGACCTGAGTGGCATTGCACTGCAATAACCTCACTCCCGGGCATGAATATAATATCTGTGTGTGTCTATCTGCGCTCCAGGAGTCTCGGTATTAGCGGAATGACACTATATGCCACACTTTCTCTGCGGCCCCATGACACCCAGCCGTTAACACGTTCATACTGGGGGCTTTGTCCTTCCTGAAGGGCCCGGTTTAAGCATTTTATGGACAAAAGAGTACTCAGCATCCAACTACCTTTATTTCGAAGCCACCGCTATGGTTATGGAGGGTACGTTTCCTTCAAAAGTCGACCAATATATAATTAACCATTAAAAGCCACTTGAAATGGGTTGCTGGGGGAAGGGGCTAGTTGCTTTCTTTTACTTCATTTGGATTATGGGTAACAAAGTTAGAATTTACTCTGCACTTGAAATGTCCTGGTGGAGAAAAATCGCCTTTATAAAGCAACGCACGAAGATTCAGGTTGAGATCTCGACAGAATATGATAAACTGAGCGTGTGTGGAGATGTGTCTGTCACCTGCGTCCTGTTTGCCATTCAAAGCCCGGCAAGCCCTGGCCACTTAACATTAGGGATTGGGGTCATTTGGCCGGTGGTAGCCACAGGGAATTCTTCGTGCAATTCAGATGGGGGAAGAATCTCGAGTGAAAATAGAGGGGAAGTGCATTCACTCTGGGAGAGTTGCCATTGACATCATTGATTGGATCCACTCAATATAGGTGAGTGCAGGGATTGTTTCTCTGTACCAGAGACCCCGGTGAGGGGCTTTCCCAAAGGCTCTGGCCTGCATTGTCCGTCTCTCTTACAGAAAGATTAATCCAATCATGGGGACAGATCCTGCATTCCCTGCTGTCCCCGCCAAAGGCCCAATGACTCTTTTGTGCGAGGTCGGAAAGCAGAAGTTAAGGGTTTGGGGTTTGGTTTCTTTTTTGAACGGAGAGAGATCAGCCTTAAAGAGAAAAGAATCATGTTGGTAAAGTGGGCAAAATCAGATCTCTGGCTACCCTGGACCATCTCCGTACAATCGATTTCCTATCGGAAACACATTACACGAGATAGTGGGGAGGACCCCAGAGTCACTCAGTAGAGCCTCACGCAGCTGGACCAGACCCGAGCCAGCCGGGCTTCATGGTAGCGCAAGTGCTCCCAGAGCAGACCACGGAAGCCTTTGTATCTGGTGGATCTAGATGCACAGACGCTGGCCTTCCGGGGAAAACCAGCCATTTAAGCACAGGGATCCTGTCAAAAACCTGCGGGCGGGACGCAAGGAAAGTCAGTGGTCACTCCACAGTCTTCTGCACCTCGGGCCTGACCTACAGCCAGACTCCCCTGGGCTGGAAACGGGGGCTAGATCAGGCCCGGCGCAGTTAAAAAGAAACGCGTTTATTATTGCATTAACCTGCAGGCCTTTGGCCAGCCACCCCGGCCCATTTCTCCACTGGGAGGTTCCGTTGTTATTGATGCGTTTGCCAGCTGCTTTTCTCCCCCACCACCGCAATCCCTGTCCCTGTCCCCAATCAAATCCCCGGGCTCAGCTCCGCTCTGAAATCGATGCAGAGGGGGTGTCGAACAGACGCGGGTTTGCCCACCAGCTGAGCTGGGACTCTCGGACTGTACGGCCCGCTGGGAACAATTGGCTTGATCAGAGTTTTTGGCCCTAACAGCCTCCTCCCCAGTTCACACTTATCCCGCCTGGAAGCCGCCTGCGCTCTCCCTCTCCGCCTCCCCCAAGACGGATCTGATACTAGCAAGAGCCACTTGTCCTGTTTTCTTTCCCGTGTGGATCTCTTCAGGGGAACACGCTCCTCTTCTTAGCCCCATCGCCCAAATTCAGCTCGCTCTGCCGGGAAACTGCCCAAGCGAGCGCCCGGCCTGCTCGGAAGGAAGCCCCCGTCCTTTAATTATTTAATTATTCCGTACCTGAAATTAATCTTTTTGCCAGGCAGGGCGGGAGCGATCAACAGGCTGTTGTATATTATCGTGTTTCCCTGTTCCTCTCGGCTCCCCCTGCCCTCTCCCGGCTCACTGCGGCGGTGACCTTTGTTATTTCAGCCCACACTCAGCAGTGAAATGGAAACAAGTTGAGCACGTTCACTTCTGATAAACATTATCCTTAAACCACTGGAGACCCCGGCAGAGTAAACGAGCTTTTCCGACAGGACCACATCAGGAACACACATTGAGAAAGGAAAAGAAACCGAATATCCAAGGGATCAGAGGCGGGGTCAGAGGGGAGGCGGGGTGTGTGTGTGTGTATGTGTGTGTGGAGGTAGGGGGTGGACAGGTTGGAAGATACTGAGAGAAAAAGGCACAATGCGAATAAAATAATCCACACACTGGCACAGATTGATAGACACAGGCAGAGGGAGAACAATGTACGGACGCAGATCCTAAGCACGCTAATAAAAACAATGGGAGTTTTGGGGGCCCAAATGAAGGCAGGATCGGGCCCCCAATCGCAAAACTAACTGCTAGGTAAAGAAATAGTAATTCTGTGCCTGGCAAACTTAGTCTGACACTCTTCATTGTCTTTACTATTAGATTAAGAAAAGACCCCAAGAATCAATGGGTAATAATACTGTATAGAAAAAAGATCATAGATGCGAGAAAATTTTGGTACATTTAGACGTACATTGAGTAAGGCCCTAGTTCGGCCATTACTTACAGTATATTTAAAATATATTCCGTTGGTTACAATGAAAATTGTATTTGAAGAAAATTAAAGGCCAGTCTTGTAATGGATTTCCTATGTATTACATTTGGGAAGGGATTGTGTAATTAATTGAGATCGGACGTTTTCTACACGCACTCTAGTGTATTGTTAAACTACATACTTAGTTTTGATTGACACTAAGTGTACCACACATCTTTTAGGAACATAAACACAACACATCAACATACAATGGCAAAAGGATTTTCTGATTCACACCAAAGCCTCTAGAAAGATTAATTTAACATCACGCAGTAGTAACCAGAGCGATGGAAAAATGTGGGAGATATTGGTGAACTCTTACAGATTGAGGAAATGCCACAATTTACAACTACGATATTTTGAACATGCAAATCAAGCTGCTGACACAGCAATACAATGCAAAATAGGTATTATAGATGAACTGCAGAACTCAAATGTATTAATATTCGAATCTTTTCAAAAAGTCCACAAAAGGACCCTGATCGCCTTCCCTCCAGCAAGAAATAGTTTCAACATACAGTTGATTTCTGTCTTGTTTCCGGTAGTATTCTGCTCATTCCTGGGCTTAAAATAATACTTTAAAGGAAAGACCAAATATCCATGGAAAATCGATTCAGTCTTCTAACAAACCTTTCTCCTTAAAGAATTCTGGCCGTTTAGTTTTTCATTTGAAAGTGATATTTGGAAACAGTTTCAACACACTCCCTTTTTGGGTAGATCAGCTTTTTTATTTTCCGAGTTTATATTTCATTTTAATTAATTGATCTGTTTTTTTTTCTGGATTATGTAGCATTTGCATAGCCTATTCCTGGTAGATACTATTTTAAACACAAATTTGGAAACTATTAGAAAATCTTGGTTGAAATTGGAGAGTGCTTAATCAATGCATACATATGTGCGGAGTGTTTGTAGGTATGTTTACAAACATATCTAGTGATTCATACAGGCAACGATGCCAAACAAAACACGTTGGCACACATAGAAAAACATGTAAGCATGAAACGTAAGCACTCTGGCATATCTACAAACGTAAGAACTCAAACGACCATCCACTTTCTCTGGTGGTTTTCTTCTAGCTATTGATACTAGTATTAGTGTTTTTGTGAAAGTCAAAATCGGGCATTCACATCCTACAATTGAACATAGTGTAACAGAATGAAAATATAAATTGTCTTCATTTGATCGTGCTGCATGAGTTTATGCAGTTCACACACAATGATGCCCCCACCTAAACACAGTCAGTTGCATGTACTTTTCATCCACACAGCTCACAGATTAAGTTGGCTTTTGTACATACCTTTAGTTCATAACAAAAATAACTTACCTTAGCAGTCACAACAGTATAGGTCGCATGCTAAATGCTATATTCATTTGTTAAAACGCTTTTATTTTAAAATGACAGCAGGATCATGTAAAGACCCACACATCTCCATTATCTGCAGAATAAATGTTAAAGAGCTCTGCATTATTCCAGACGTCGCTATAGTCCTCTGTGAAACTCTGACTCGAGTTATTGGGTATTCATATACATCAACATACTTTTTTTTTGGATGGCCATTTAGTGTGCAGATAGCCATGGCCAGAGAAAACGCGAATGAAATAAAAGGCAGGCATATCTACAAACTTTGAACAGATTGTTTTCTCCAAAAAAGATATGATCAAAATATATTGGCACCGTTGACAGTCGCATATTAAAGACATTACCAACCCTGGAAGCATGTAAACTGGAACTAACAGATCTCATACACGCACAGAGACAGGACCAGTTGACTTTTCTACAAAACAATGCCTTATTACAGAGCTATCATTAAACTATCCCGCATATTTCCTATATTCATTTCACGCCCTGTGCAACTTACCACTACGTAGGCATTTAGTATTCGTCTCTATTGTATTAGTAATCCAGGTGCTGAGCATGCCTGCAAAAGAAAGCGGAAGAGCCATCCAGGATGATGCTGTCTGTCATCACCGAACACCAATCGGGAGGCCATTTTTCCCTGGGTCAGCCTTTCGGGGGGCGTGCCTCTGGTGACTGATAGACTGAGACGCCCGGCCCAGCTCAGCCCAGCCCACGTTGCTGTGAGATTGAAATGCAGAACTCAAGTCTCTTTCATCGGGAAACAGACTTCCTTTTAGCTTTTTTCCTTACATTCTTGCCCTCTCCTAGAGTGGGAATCAGAGGGACCCGTGGACTTTTCCAGCCGGGATTGCAGGAGGCCGGGAGACTGAAGCTGGTTGTTAAGTTCCCCTTTGGAAGCTTAGAGTAGCAGTCTCACTGGTGTCCTGCTCAGAGCAATGGGTAAGTGGTTGGAAGCTGTAGGAGGGCTGTCAAAAGCGAGAGCACCCGTGTGAGATCATGTCCCGCCACAATTTGCTTATTGACTTTGTTCGTGTTCCTACAACGTGTAGGGACCTGTTAAGGGTCAGCAGCATGGAACGGAGCAAGCTAGTGACTGGCTGGTTGATTATTAATGTTATTAGGAGAGTACTAGAGGAGAGCAGCCTAAGGGATGATTTGCGCCTGTGTGGAGTATTGTGTGTTATTGCTGACACCGAGAGCAGCAGTTAAAAATTCAACACATTTGCTTGGCAGTGAGGGTCTAGTGGTGCTGCTTGCAAAGCAGCATGACCAGGAACAAACAGCACTAGAGTTGGTCTTTTTCTTTAATTATTATTTTCAGTTTCCCTCTCTTCTCAGCTCTGGCAGAATTCAGTCAACCACTTTCTCTGGCTTCGCCCTCTCTCTCTTTCTTTTTCTTTTTTTTTTTTGCGGGGGGCGAGGCGGGGGGAGGAAGGGGAGAAGCAGACTTGTCTGCTCTCGTGATCTCTTTCTCGCCTCTGGAATGCACAATGCTGAAATACTTCTGATGGCGCAAACCAATGGGCTCTGAAAATGTGGCCACGGATTTTTAAAAGTTCGCTCGCATGAGAGTCAAACCATTAAATGAAGTGGCTGTGATGCGTTCCCTCTAAGCGGTGACATCTGCGTTTTTGATGATGAATAGTTGGGTGGGTTCAAGCGCCCCCCCCGTGAACCGTTTGCCTTGTCAAATATGTTTGTGTGTGTGTGTGTTTGCTTGCAGAACCTGCCTTTGGGGAAGTGAACCAGCTCGGAGGGGTGTTTGTGAACGGGAGACCCTTGCCCAATGCCATCAGGCTCCGGATTGTGGAATTGGCCCAACTGGGCATCAGACCCTGTGACATCAGCCGACAACTGCGGGTTTCCCATGGCTGTGTCAGCAAAATCCTGGCTCGCTACAATGAGACTGGCTCCATCTTGCCCGGGGCGATCGGAGGCAGCAAGCCTAGGGTCACCACCCCCACGGTGGTGAAACATATCCGGACCTACAAACAAAGAGACCCGGGCATTTTTGCCTGGGAGATCCGAGACCGACTGCTGGCGGACGGCGTGTGTGACAAGTACAATGTGCCTTCGGTCAGCTCCATCAGCCGGATCCTCCGGAACAAAATCGGAAACCTCTCGCAGCAGAGTCATTACGAATCTTACAAACAGCACCAACCCCCTCCCCAGCCGGCTCTGCCTTACAACCACATATACTCCTATCCCAGCCCCATCGCTGCCGCAGGAGCCAAAGTGCCGACCCCGCCAGGAGTGCCCGCAATCCCCAGCACCATGGCAATGCCTAGGACCTGGCCCTCTTCCCATTCGGTCACGGATATCCTGGGCATCAGGTCCATAACAGACCAAGGTAAGACACGTATTGGTCCCCTAGGCACACTACGTTGATAGCAAAAGAGGGGGGCTCTTAACGCCTAATGTATTTATCTCTATAGTTTGTAAACCATAGATCTATTTTCTGCAGCACACACTAAAATCGGGAACATATTTAATAATGTTTTCTATAGGCGTATGCTTTTTGGACGTGTAATATACACAATACTTGTGCAATGGTAAAGATAGAATTTAGCGATGACAATTTAGCTGAAAATGTGGTACGTCCACATTAATACTCTTTCTCTGTATTATGACTCCTTTATCTGTGTATGGCTTCCTTATTAGTCATTAATTATATAACGATCTTGCATGCTTTGTGTGTATTACATATATTTGTTACCAAATCCAGCATTCATGAGTAAAAACATCTCGAAATTACAAGGAAATTTAGTTTCTCTTGTTTTTGCAATTAGGCCAAATTTGCTCAGACAGGAAGTTCAAATGTCACCTAATTGCTTTCATTCTTATGTTTTACTTTGTTTTCCTCCGAACTGGTGGTCCAGAAAAACGAAACCTCTGATACTTAAGTTGTATCTATCCCTTTCCAAGTAACTGATTTTCTTCTACGGTCTTTCTCTTCTTTAGGCTAGAAACATTAGCTTCTCGCTGAACAAAGTCTCTGTCATTTGTAGCAAAAAAGAACATTTTAAGTGTAGTTTTTTTGTTTAGTAACAAACATTACATATCATCAAAGGAGCATATTTTAAAAAATAACCCTGGGCTGTCGCTGTCACTGTTTCCTACTCTTGGATCTGGAGTTTGGCTTTCTGTTTTCCTTGCATGCCTTCAACTACACAAGTTGTCTACACATAATATCTATATAACACACACTCCAGATCTATTGGTGGTGGAAGGGTTTTACAAGCAAAGGCAACCCTCCTCCCCTTTCCCCGCAGGTTGGACACCGATTCACAGTATAACTTCCACAAACAAAAACAAACAACCTCTCCCCAACCAAACGTATGTGCGTGTGGATCCAGATGTAGAAAATATACAGGACAGAGTGTGTTCCTTCGGCGGGGGATGGAATGTCTGAAATGAGCATTACAGGGAAAATTGAATTAGAAATCGAGAGGGTTTTAATGATTTCCTCCTTTATTAACACCACATTGGCCACAGGGCCCTGGTGCCATTGAGTGTTTAGAATTATCTCCCCCTCTATCTCAGGCTTGGGGACTTACACAAGTTACTACAATATAAATTCGCGTCTCCCCCAAGCCACGGCTGGGACTGCGGAGCCGCAGAAGCTGCACATGCGGGTTGTTGGCTCTTGATTTGTAGGATAGGTTGACCTTGCTGACATTTAAAGGAAGCCCCTATTCCTGGGAAAGTGTGAGCTCAGCAGAAAAGGGGGCTTGCAGAGAAAGCTCGGTTTCTTCACGCGAGGGCTCGATCCTCGAGGCAATGGGAAGGTTTGCTATTGATTCCCGCGGGAAGAGGCGTGGGAGCCTAGCAAGCGCACTGAGCAGCTCGGGGGCAGGTGGGTTAGGAGAACCCCTTCTCCGCTCAGTGTGCCGGCTCGCTCTCCAGCGGGAGGCCAACCCGTTTTCGTTGCCTGTAAAAGTTTCCGCGCCGCGAATCCCCAGCAGAGTCCGATGCGTGATTCCAGAGCCCTATCCGTGATTTTCAAACGGGTTCCCTCCCGGGCTGGGGCGCTTGTAATTGTGCTGCCGTGCCAGAGGTGTGCACAACACGGTTGGGGTTGCCCTCGGGACAAAGAAGGGACACTTTTCCGTTAAATCTACCTGGCAAATAATTCTGTCAAGCGCCGAGTTATTATTGAGCAATTTTCTCCTCTAAATTACCTGCTGTCAAGAAAAGCTGATGACGAATGTTTCGAAACAGCCCTGAGGCTTGTGCTAATCGGTTTATACTACCTGGGCTTTTATTATTATGTTTGTGTTTTAATTAAATACGGGAAAGAAACATTGAAAGTTTTAGTCCCTCGAATACAAGCGTGAACAATTGATCTTTTCTCCCATTGTCCGCTCTCTCTCTCTCTTTTATTTATCTGTCTTCAAGCCCTACCTCCAAAGACAAACCCAATATGTTTTCTATACAGAGAGGGTGGCAGGATGGGGGTGTGCACACAGAGAGGTGCCCCTCCACACCCAATTTCTACGTATACCGATTACATGTACGTAAAAAGATATGCAAAGAACACGCATATATGTCAATATGATCCGTAATTTACACATCGAGTATTTTTAAAAGAAAATGTTATAAGCACTTCCTGAGTTTTCTAAACAAGCACTAGAAGTCTCCTTCAAATTACCAAAACCTTTAACTCAGTTTCTGGCCGGTTGGAGAAGATGGGTCCAGACAGTCTATATTGTACAGAAATTGAACTGCTTTTCAAACGTCTTTCACTTCATGCAGCAGGAGACATGCTTACAGCATCTCAGGAACCCAAGCTGCTGTCAATATTGCAAAGGTGTCCAGGTGGTGCCAGTCAGACCTAATCGGCTATTTTTCTTGATTGCGTGGCTGGGACCAGGGAGGTTTTGTCACTCCGCTGAGACAGGAGTCCTGGCCTCCGTTTTCCTAGGGGCCTGGGTTTCAGCTAAAGTCTTGGGGAGAGGTGTGTGGTGGGAGGGGGGCAGCCTGCGAGCGCACACAGCAATTCCTGCCCCAAGTACACTGCCTTGGCTCTTCGCAGCTCATTTTCGGACTCTAACGAGCTGTGCCGCGTGTCTCCCCGCAGTGAGTGACAGCTCGGCCTATCACAGCCCCAAAGTGGAAGACTGGAGCAGCCTGAGCAGAAACAGCTTCCCCCCTTCCGCCCAGCACGCTGTGAACGGGCTCGAGAAGAGCTCCCTGGAGCAGGAGGCCAAGTACAGCCAGGTAAAGAGCCGGCGCTTGCTAACCTCGGGCGGGGGGGGGGAGGGCGGCTCGGTGGGGGGCGCTTTCCTCCTGTCGGTCTGCACTGAACTTGCCCGGCTCAGACGGGCCCGGCTCTCCACAGGCCTCTGGGCTCAGCCCGGCCACGGGGTCCAGTCCCAGCTCGCAGCACAGCGCTGCTTCTCCACTGCTGCGCTCCGCACGGGGTCGCTCCTAGGCTTGGGGCGAGCCGGGCCCCCTCGGGGCTACGCTGCATCGGTGGCTTTGGTGAAAGGGGCACCCGGCAAAGAATAAGGCTTCGGCCCTTGCGAGGCGCGAGGACCCTCCTCTTCCCTGTCAAGCCTCACCCCGCCACGGGCAGATCCCGGCCTGGAGTCCCGCTACCTCCCCGCAGCCGCTTTCCCCCGGCCGGGGTCCCAGCGCAGACGGCGCGGGCTGGCCGTGGCACAGCGCTGTCGGGGCTAGCGGCTCGCTGCAGTGCCCAGGCCCCTGCGCCCGCTCATCTTTACCCCGCTCACATGAAGCGGGAGGGGACGACGCCGGCGATGCGGGAGCCCCGGACGCGGTCCCGCTGCGGGCAGGTCTCCTGTTCCACTCCACCTGCCCTGGCTCGATCCTGGCTCCTCTGGAGCTGTCAGGAAAGCGCCGCTGCGACCAGGATCGGGCCCGAACGCGCGGAAATCCCAGGAGCCTTCCTGGGCGCTACTGACCCGACACGTCTCGGAGCAGCGGGCCAGAGAGCCTGTCCGCCCGGGCACTCGCAGGGACTGGCCGTGCAAGGAATCAATACGAAAGAGCCTTTCCGAAGCCTGCTGGGAACTTGGCAGGGCCACCTAAGGGCCCAGCCCCAGGAAAGCTGCTGGGAATGGCCAGAGGAGCCTGTGGGCATTTGTGTCTGGGCCATTGGATTCGCCAGCTGGTGGCCTGGGTGAGCTGCTGTGCGGCTGGTCAGTTACCCGAACTTCTATGCTGTCACTGCAGCGGTGCCTATAGATGACGACCCGCGACAGAGGCCGATTTCCCAGTGTCTGTCTATAAATAGATCTCGCATTTGGTTTTAACTAGAGACCTGAGCTAGATTTCTGCCCCCTGGTATTTTAAGGGTAGTTGGGTTAAAATTCGGACTCACTCCTTCCAAAAGAGAATCATTCACAAGATGCTTTTAAACATGTTGAACGTCCACACCATATTCAGCAGGTGATGGAATAGTTTGGAGTATATATTGCTTCCTTACATTGTTAAGCATTTTTTACACCTAAATATGCTATTTAATGTCTATGATTTTTCCTCACTGGACTATTTTAGAACTGCTGTCTTTTAAATTTGCTAAGGGATCAAATTGTGTCCTCAGAAATAAGCTGTAACAGATTGAAATATGACTGAGGTGTGTAGCGCATTTTTAACAACATTTTTTACAAATAGCAAAACTACAGTTCAAAACCATGTTGCCCAAACCATATTAATTCTGCTCTCTGTGCTGAGTCAGAAATTCATTTAGGGGGTAGTTCAGTTTGGGGGCAATTCATGTCCCATATTCAGATTTTGTTACTGCTTGAGGGCAGTGTTTTCAGAAATGTTGGGAAAATCTGTATGGCTTCATTTTTGGATGGCCAACTTCCAGTCACCCTTTGCCTGATTTTTGGAGCAGAGAGTCCTCCTACCTGTTGAAAATCAAACCCAAGGTGTCTAGAGTTGGGCACCACAAATCTGATGCTCACAAAAGGAACAAACACTTCTGAAAATAGATACAGAGATTTAATAGTAAATGTGGTAGGCCCCCAAATATGAGCAAACCTCTTATTTATATTTGCAAACAGTATGTACAATAGTGCTGGAACATAGGTGCTGCCTTCCCCTGGCTTGACATTGTAATAATAAACATAATTATACATGGTTTCAATCATCAGCACCCCCACTATAAAAATTGCTCCAGCACCCCTGACTCTGTAATGCTTTTCTTAAAACTGTCCTATTTTTCTATTGCAAATAGTGCTAGCAGCCCAATTAAAAGTTTCAATTAATAAAACATATATCAATGAATTCAATTTGCAAACTTCTAGTTTAAAAAAAATAAATAGTGCAGATGTAAACCAGTTATGAAAAATATCTTGTCATTATACATTTAAGAACAGGTGAGCTCTGTATACAATGTCCTAGGGTCCAATCCTTCAAACACGTATGCACATGTGATTAAATCCATTGAAGTATTTGCAGGATCAGACCTTTGCCTTGTAAACAACTGTCTCTATAATTTTTCAGTCACTTTAACAGATAAACTAAATAAACTAAAATAAAACACCACCCTATAATTGTTTTCCACCCAGAGTAGAAAATGGTATTTTACGTCTCATCCTTTTCAAAATATATGTATTTATACATGCATATAAATGTTCTTGTGGCAACACCAACCTTATTTAAAAGTTACATACAACCTAGAAAGTTGTCTACAAAAATTAGTTTTAAAATGTATCCTGTTTTAAAAAAGAGGGCAAATTCTTGTGTTCACTTAACACAAATGTATTGTCCACAAAATACGAAAGGTAGCAAAGGCAAAAATAAATAAATAAATAAATAAATAAAACAAAATAAAATTAGAAGTTGTGAAAAATGTAGTTTTCAGAGCTATGCATATTAAATAAAAAGTAGTGCTGAGTATTTGTAAAAAAAAAATCTTTTCCCCAGAATAGCTTGTGTAGATTAAATTTGTCTTTGGGAAACTGTGATTTATATTCTGGACTACTTACAAGATAGTGGCTTTGCTTGTTTACTACAATATTAATTAAAATGTATATAACTGCCTTAACTCATATGCTGGCTACTTCTCTGACCCAGAATTTCCTCGGAAGGAAATAAATGCCCCAGAAGAATGTGAAAATATGACTTTTTTTTGCAGTTTTGACAAGATTTGTGGTTTGAATAGAGGTGTTTCAATAGGATACAAAATGGAATTCACATTAAAAGCTCCATGCACATGCAATTTTCTTATCAGGTTATTCATTTGGGTTGAAATTCACCCAAGAATGTTGAGTCTGTGGTAAACATTTGGTGGTGGTTAAATATGTCAGCAAGACTGCGTGGTATCTGTATACCTCCTGGATGTTGCAAAGGGGGTACTCCCTGGGTAGACTGGCATGGGCAGAAAGAGAGATCTCTTGGGTCTGCACTTAGTGGATCCAGGGGATGGGTATTTAGAATCAATGGAGGAAGAAGTTTCAGCCAGCATTCACGCTGAACAGAGACTACAGTAAAATTTGTGCACTATCTGTGGACTGAGTGATGCCATTCCAAGGGGTTCCCTGCATGAATCCTGCTTACTGAAACTCTACGTATAGAAGGATGAATGTGGAATTTGACCCATAGAACAGAAGTGATTGGTCTAAAGTAACAGGCCGGATTCAACCCAATTCTACTCCAGTTGCATGCCAACGTATTTAAAGTCAATAAAGCTTTGCTGGCCTAGGAATCAGGCTTTTTGCCTCTTAACGAACGTTCTAATTGCAGAACAGGGGCAGATAGAATGTGTCAGTGCGTTTTGATAAAGGGTTTAGTGGGAGATGAGAATATAGTTATTGATGATGATGATGTTGATTGATTGATTTATAATTAGTTAAGCACCAAGAATGTACAAGACATAGGCTGTGGTTCCCTTTCAACCACTTGCCCCAGGGGGAATGCTGCAAACAGCTGGCCAAGTCTGATTTGGCTACCCTTACTCACTCATATGGAGTGACATTTCAGTCCACAAATAGTCCAGTGGAGACTCACTCCTCATGAGAGAGGATGGCAGAATGGAGCCCTACATAAGGTTTTCTTAATACAGTTCATCTGTGTTTACTTGTTCCATCTTTGTATAAGGAACACAGTCATGTTAAAGGGTCAGATCTTGAGGCCTTTATTCAGGCATCAGTTTTATTGACTCCTTTATCAGTTCTGGATGCAGAGGCAGTGCTCTCTTTGCAACATGTAGACTCTTTTACTGCCCTTGACTCTCTAGATGCCGCACATCAATGGGAATTTTGTCTGAGTAAGGACTAATGAATCAGGCCAAAAAATCTCATTTTTTTTTTGTTTGCTTTTAGCCTTATGCCATCACATGACACAAACTCTGCCTTTCAAACGTACACCATTTTAAGCTCCCCACATTAATAATTTTTTTGTCTTTGGAGCCCCAATCTTTCTCCTGTGTTTGAGCTTCGACAGATTGAAAGCTTTGGCTGGCACACTCTGATCATGCATCAAAAGTTGGGTAGGAAATCAGAGAGATGTCTTGTAAAGCTCATTTTTGGTTAATTGATGCCTCCAGTTTTAGACTGTATGCAAACGATTGCTTTGTATTTTCCCTGTCCATCATTTTGCATACTTCTGTAGCCAAGACAGCTTTGCAGACAGCCCAGTCTGAGTAAAGAGGAACCTGAAGAGGAAAATAGATTTTTCTGGGAACGGGATAGATTTGGTTCACAAATGCTTCACATCTTTGAATGCAGCAACCCAACCACATACATGCAGGCAAACACACTTTATCATATGTTGTGGGGGAGGGACTTGAGAGGGTAATTGCTGTGGCTATTGATATGAAAAAGATGACTATGTCGTATTTAAAGACAGTGATTTCTGTGTTAAGCAGCTTGTAAACACAGTTGTTGATAGGGAAACTAACTGAAATCCTTGGAGAGCTAAAAGAAATAGAATTCAATTTGTACATTGCATTTGAAATGAAGACATTTTATAAGGAGGAACAGTTTGTAAATTGCAATGTTCAAAGAACGATGCCTTGTGACTGGATAGACTAATTTTATGGAAGCACAAATTGAATAGTATTGAAGTTTGTGTTTGTATGTCTATAATAAAATTAATGCAAGGATCTGGGTTATGGTCATATAATTAGTGGAATGTTAGTCAGCACATGTTATCACAATACTTTTCTTAGAATTTATTGCAGTGGATGCTGCGGGAAGAAGAGGTTTTGACTAGAATGGCTGCTCTTAAGAGATCAATATTAAGAACTTGGGCATAAGGGCAGGTATCCTGCAAGCTAATTCTTGGGGATGAGGATCTGTTCTAAGACCTGATTCAAAACTCACAGGAGTTAGTGGAAAGTCTAACTTAAATGGGCTTAGGATCAGGCCCTGACTGAGGCCCCACTGTGGCAGATCAGAGACACTAATAATGTCGAACGCTGAGGATTTCACTCATCTAGAGCCAAACCTTTATCAGCTATCAAACATTCATTTTTGGATTTTTCACAAATTACTGTCCCCTCATCCCACAGACTCCAGACTCTTTTATCATTGGGGAAAGACTTTCATATCCACGCCTCCATTTATGGCAAGCAAGGGTAAAGAACTGCAGGTGCAGTTCTGTACACGCAATTATTTGCACCAACAGTTTAGGTCATATAAGATAGTTAAGATCCTGCTCTTCAGTTACAGTGGACAAGGAAATGTGGGTGCAATGGGCAAAGCAACCTCTAATTATTTTCATTCATAATTATTTGCACCCACAAAAAATGGTGACCCTAGTAAGAGTGAACTGAATATTTAGCTCTAAAAGTTTTGGCCTATTATCTAAACCTCTTACAAGGGTTACTTGCCACAAATGCCAGTAGCAAATTAGTTAGCTGGCATCTTCTACTCCTAATCAGATCCTGAACAGGTGAATTCATAAATGTAGGCCCATGATAAATAAGTTCCAGCTAATATCCTAAAAATGCATTTTCTCCAAAACATGTCCCCACTGGCTTCCCTGCCAAGGTGTCAAGTAAAATTCTTAATTGGCCAGTTAGCTGAAGGGATTATGCTGCCTGCTACACCTGATGAGGAGTAGCAGTTTAGACCAGAACAGTCTAGTTTGGGCAATGTCCAGTCCTGCTGTATTCTGTGTGGTTACTTTACACTGGTTCCCACCATGAAGACATTGTCACCAAGATGGATGATGATGAGGGTCTAGGCATCCATGTCATTGATGTTGTGGATGAGTATCCCACTGCATACACCTGATTCCTTCCCAGGTGATCTGGATCGTACCCAATTCGAATCCTATTTGTGAGACCTGCCTCTTACTGGCCACCTGCTTCTGCACCCAAAACACAATGCCCTGCCAAACAACCCACATGGCTTCAGGGCACTCCACCGGATGAAACTAATAAAGAAAGTCAGAGAGGTGAGTGAATGGTTGGTGCTCAGGTTGGCATCTGAGCACCAGCTGCTTATTGCCTAGACATCACTGTCTGGGAACTCAGGCACAGCAGGCAAGATCGCGGCACCTCTTCTGAAGGAAAGAGGAGCTTAAGTGTTAAGGGATCCCGATCAGGACCTGATCCTCAGAAACTCGGGACTTTGTTAGAAACCCATCCTACAAGCCTTCCTGCATTTGGAGTGCAGAGACAGGAATCGATACCTTGTGCTATATGGCTACTACAGCAGTTGGGTACCAGTGGGGATAGCCTGTGTTCAGTCACAATGTTAAAGACCAGTCAGTAGGCAGCAGAGTATGATGTTACACTCACCAGTGTGTCAGCACTGATTATTGCCCCATGCAGCTTGGAGCCTTGTGGACAGTGGGAGTGCTGGGTTTGGGTCTCCCCTGGGCAAGCTATTAGTAACTCTCCCACTACTGCTATGAGCCAGCAAGTCTTGAGGGATCCTCAACTCCCTTATTTTCTCCGTCCTACTGACCCCAGCTTTTTGGGTAAATATTTTCTTTAAAAATTGTGAGAACAATACACTTTTATCTATCCATGTAGAAAACCCCCTTTTGTTTCTATGTGTTAGTCTCTAATGTGCCACAGGACTACTCACTGTTCCTATATTATATAGATTGCCAGTTGCAAATCCATAGCTAAGGTTGAGTTTTTAAACTTAAAACATACAGACTTCCTTTCTACAATTGTATATAATCTTACATCACTGGGGGCCTGTAGGTTTACTAGATCCATCTTAAGCATTTGTAGAGCACTTGCCATAGATTCATAGTTTCACCATAATAACCTTGACTTATATTGTATCATGTTCTATACATTAAATTTTGAACTGAAAATGCACAGTGGAGCGAATGTACAATGCATATCACCTTGCCTTGTAAGAATGCCACTATCACGTCTTACGTTAGCAAATAATTGAGGACAGAGAATTAAAATTCAAAATGATCTTGACAAACTGGAGAAATGGTGTGAAATAAATACAATGAAATTCAATAAGGACAAATGCAAGGAAATCAAATGCACAAATACAAAATGAAAAATGACTACCCTGGATGAAGTACTTCAGAAAAAAAGCTGAGGGCTATAGGGGATCACAAACTAAATATGAGTCAACAATGTAATACTGTTGAAAAAAACAAACAAACCTAATTTGGGGATGTATTAACAGGAATGTTAGAGGAAAAACATGAGAAGTAATTCTTCCACTCTACTGAGCACTGATAATTCCTTGGTTGAAGTACTTGTCCAGTTCTGGGCACTTCAGGAAAGGTGTGGAAAGATTCAAGAAAGTCCAGAGGAGAGTAATGGAAAGATTTAAAGGTCTGAAAAACATGGCTTACAATGAAAGGTTCAACAAAAATGGGTTTGATTAGTCCAGAAAAAAGACAATAGAGGGGGAGGGAAGACATGATAAAAAGTATGGAAAAAGTTGTTAGAAAGATGAGGATGATAAATTGTTCTCCTTAACCACAGAGAACAGGACAAGAAGTAATGGGCTTAGATTGCAGCAAGGGAGGTTGAGGTTAGACATTAGGAAAAAACTTCCTAACTGTACAGAGCTAAGCACTGGAACAAATTAGCTAGGGAGGTTATGGAATCTCTGTCTCTGGAAGTTTCTCCCCCCCTCCCCCCCAAAAAAAACAGATTAGACACACATTGCTTAGGGATGGTCTAAATAATATTTGGTTCTGCCTCAGTGCACAGGACTGGACTTGATGAGCTATCAAGGTCCCTTCAGTCGTACACTTCTATGGTTCTATGATTGACATTAACTGTGGTGGATTATAGTATAGAACCTGCTCCACCATGAAACCTACATTTCTCTTCTAGAAAAAACCCAAAACATTTTGATGATACTCAATACCCTTTCTCTCCTCTCCAAAAAAAGTTTTGTTTTATTTATATGACCATTATTGGGTCTCGTATGTGTTACTCCTTTCTCCTTTCTTTCCCCGTTACTACACTGTTGTCATGGACTACTTAGGTCTGTTTTTTATGTCTTTGGCTTTCTAAGGTGTTTTTTGCTTTAATTTCTGTTGTATTTTGTTTTGATGATGTTGTGCAGTGCTCCCAGAACTCTGGGGAGCAACCTACTATAGGTTTGCAAATCAAATTTATTATTACTTTTTCTGAGAGCAGTTTTTTGCTCCCCTAAAGAGACTCAGACTTGGAATCTGATAGCCAAATATAAATATGTCTTGTTGAATATTACATCAGTAGTTACAAAATGCAATTAATTTGGTCTGACTTTGTGTTATTTGGTGCCTCTGGAACTGTCTATGAAAATAGAGAAAGAGCTTTAATGAAAAGTGCATTGAATATAGAGAGTGAAACTTGCTCATTATTTAAAGGGTGGACCACATTTTATAATGAAGTGGCATGAATGTCTGTGGCAGTTTCATTGCAACACACTGCATATTGAATTCTAGTTACCATGAGCCTATGCCGACAGTAAAGTTTGGTTAAAAAATGGTTTCACTTCAGAGAGATCCACTGTGTCTGGACAGCTAGTCAAGTAAATATTTGAACCCTAATCCTGCAAACATTTAAGTATGTGCATGATTTTATTCATCTGAATAATCCTGTTGACTTTAAACATAGAATTGTTAACCCTGCTCCTTGTCATTTATGTATAAATAGTAAGTGCATTCCAGCTCCTGAAAAGCCGTCTTCAATTTTCACAAACAGATGATTTGAAAATCAATGCAATTACATTTCCCCTGAACAATAAGTATATACCTACCATACTGTTAGAATTTTTAAATAATCTAATATATTTACTATGCTGATATTGAAGTAATATATTTGATATAATATATATATTGAGTAATATATACAGTGTTCTACCTACCACTAGATAATCCACATTCTATTCAGGCTGAAATTTTCTTTTGGATTGATTTTTTAAAAATCAATCTTATCCTGCTCCCAGTGAAATTAATGAGCATTTGTCTTTGACTTCAGTTGGAAACAGGAGCATGTCCAGTAAAGGTAACTCTTTTCTGTATGTGTATACACATAAAATATGCATAAATTTTTGGATCAAGCATAGTAATGAAAACTCAGCAAATGGTTAGGAGGTATTTCTACTCATGTATATCTGGCTACACAGGGGACTCAACTTACTGTGGCCAAAATTATTTTTCAGAAACATTCTTTTATGAAAAGTGTTAGTGTAAAAAAACCTGAGTACCACAGTTCTTACTTAGAGCTCTATAAATTCTTACTTATGCAAATAATTCTGACTCACATGAGCATCACCATTAACATCTATTTAACGGTCATGAGCATTTGTAGGATCTTGTAATTTCTCCCACTGATGCCAAGGGGCTTAGTGATGACTACAGACTTTAGCCCTAATTCTATTAACCACAATCATAACAAAAATATTATTTTATGTTATTTATTTTAAAAGGTTAGAAGAAATGTACATGTATTAATTGCATCTTTAGGTAATCCACTTTCCCAAAAGAGATTTCCATTACATACCTGCTGATGTTTTACTTGGAAAATTTGTTTACTCGTCCCTTGGGATCACATATGTTGGCTTGATTTATAAATCATATTTACCATCCAATTAAAGGGAATGATTTAGCATGTTTGCTTCCTTTATATTTACAGATTTCTTCTAGTCATATTGCTGTTACCTCTCTGACTAGTTAAATGCACATTTCTAAATAGGCTAAACATATCTGGGGCATTTACAATGATTTACTCTTACTGTCGGAAGACTAGATATATAGCCGGTCTTTCTTCTGTAGCTTTCTTTTGCTATGGAAAAATTTACTACTTCAGCAGCTACTCCGCAAATGTGTTTTCAGCACAGTGGATGTACATGTCCAGTACGCAGAAATTGCTTCAGCTTTTCATTTTGAAAAATGAGCAGTGAGAAAATGTCTTATTTGTGGAGTTACGGTAGCGTGTGTGTAATTAAGGCTGCTGGCAGCACTCCATTCTAAAGGCTAACCACTGCTTGCACTAATGCTAGTGTGATATTTTGATAGTTTGTTTAGTTTGCTTTTGGGTGATGGCTCTGCACTGGAGGATAAAGTGAATATGTGAAGTTTGCTGCTCCAAAGAGAGGTGTTACATCCACACTCATAGTACAGTTGAGAAACAGCAACACTGTTTACCAGAGGTCCATTCCTATTGATCTGACAGGCAAAACTCCAACTGATTCCAGCGAGGAAATTTGGTTTGAGGCAAGACGGCAAGCTCATTAGTGTTGATAAACTTGGTAGCTTAGGAAAGCTCTGTTTGCCCATGAAAAATGTTGTTTCTCAAGCAAGCTACAGTTTGTTTTTCACAGGTCTTTATAACACCTCTTTAGAGTGACTATTCCAATAACACTTTTGCTTAATGGAATATCATAGCAAGCACTAGAACAATGGGTTGATGAGACAGAATAATGGAGGCTATTCTGTCAAAATAATAACTACTTTCATTATCCATCCAGAACATTATGATTTACAGTAAGATTTAGTGCCATAACTTTGCACAATATTTTGCATACATTTTAAATAGACACAGTTCCTGCTCTAATAAGCTTGCAAACAAAATTCAGTGAGGAAGGCTTTGTGGAATCAAGCAATAAAGCAGACATCATAGAATATACATGTAACAGACATACAAGGGGGCAGGGGCAGAAGGGAGGATTACAGCTAGTAAAAGTAATAAGAATCATTCACTGATGGAACTCTGGATTTACACTGGAGTACCTCAGAGCAGAATTTGGCCCATGTGGTTTCTATAAGCCACGACTAGAAAAAAATGAAAACCATCCAATGGTGATGGTGGAGACTGTGAGGTAAATAGGAGGAACTGTCTGAGGAATTTTTTGTCTCCTCAGAAAACAAAAGCTAGAGGCTGAGTCTGCCTCATAGAAGTTAAAGGAGTTTTGCCATTGGCTTCAGTAGGAATAAGGTTGGTTCTTAAAGATATGTCTACACTCCTATTAGTCACCTGCAGCTGGCCCAGGCCAGCCAACTCTGGTTCTTAGAGCTTGGGCTATGGGGTTATTTAATTGCAGTGTAGATGTTTTACTCCAGCTGGAGCCTGAGGTCTGAGACCCTCCCACTTTGTTAACTAAACAGCCCTCCAGTCTGAACCCTTTGAGCCCAAGTCAGCTGACATGGGTCAGCCACAAGTTTTTTAGTTGCAATGTGGACATACCCTAAGTAGCCAATGTAAGCTACTTGAGAGTTAAGTGCCAGTCAATGGCCCACTGACATTTCCACTTCAGAGTCTTTCTCCCAGACTCCTTTTACTTAGTATATATGGAAATAAAATGATAGGGCAAATCCTCTGCGGGTAAAAATAAGTGCAGCTCCATTGATTTCAATGGAGAAATTCTGAATTGCAACAGCTGAAGAGCTATGTGACCAGCTATGTTTTTAAAATTATATAGACCTGATTCTCCTTTCACTTACAATGGTGTAAATCGGGTGTAACTCAATGGAGCTGTACCTATGTTAATTTGGTGTAAGGCTGAACAGAATTAGGGCTTGAACGTACAAGCACAGTTGAGAGAATTTGCTTTGCTAACTTTATGAGCTACTAGAAAATTATGGGTTCCATATTTTGAACATAATTCAGAACTGCTGAGGTTCTACTTCAATTTCACCCTTGCAAAACATGAGTTCTGGGCCGATGCAACATTAGAAAGCAAATGTTTTCCCTGAGTCTTCCCAGAAACAGAGCAGTAATTACCTTCCAATGAGATTCTTTATCATTTATATTGCACAGGTTTCCATTCAGTTAGAAATACATTTGTTTGTTTTTAAAATTAAATTTCCCTTGAAAAATAATGGCTTGAATTAAGAGAAAAATATTTTTGAAACCTATAAAAGTTTCACAAAACTAGGTCCTTAAAGTTCTAAAAGTCTTACAAATCCATACAAACCACAGAGTTCTTCTAGTTCTAATTATATATGTTTGGATTTTGGTATTCATTTCCTCCCATTGAAACACACAGGGTCATGGAATGTAATCCCTTCCATTTAGCTGTAAGTGAATACAGTGCTTTTAAGAAGAGTGGGATTGACAGAGAGTCAAGCGGCACTCTGGTAATCCATAAAATGCAGCATCAATGAAAGCTTCCTTTCACTGCCCCATCTATGTACCTTAAACCTAATCTGTGAGGTGATGCCTATTTCCATTATAGTTTGGACCTTTGTCTTTTTTATTGTAATTTTGGATTAGAGTACCAATTAGTGCCTACGGTTATTATGGTTTTGTGAGAGAGACTGGGTAGTTAGGAATTAAAATGATGAGTACAACTTCATTTTAAATCCCAAAACAATGTATCTGGGTAATATTAAAATTTATCAAATCATCAGAGGTGGGGTTTAAGAAAAGGGAGGGACAGATAGTTAATTTAACATTTACACAATCAAGGTGTATTTTTGTTATCTTTTATAAAAAGGAATGAATCGCAGTCAAATTTTGTTAACAAACCACCTATATAAAATATATAGTTTAATTCAATAAAGGACTGGATCCCTTCCAATAATTTAAATCCACGGCTGTCTGTTTTATTCACTGGCATGCCAGGGAAGGCCAATGCACAGATATGTAAGAGGATGAAATAAGTGTGCATTTTGGCCTAAGCATTTATCAAAAAACATGAAGTCATCTATCTTGACTAATTCCTGACAAACTTATTGTAACAACATAAGGTTATTTTAAATAGTTCCAATTCTACTTACAGTGCCAGATTTGCCTCACACAATACATAGTATTGCGTTCTGGAATGCCAGTCTAGACAAGATTCTGACTGACTTTAATCATAGTTTTGCCTAGGCAAAGCCTGTAGTACTGCACCCAGAACACCCTGGTTCTTGAAGACCAAAAGTTACATTGCTACCAAACATAATTATTTTATTGTTTAATCACTGTCATTGTAAATAAACCCATTCATTAATATGGAAATGACAAAATACTGAAGTACATCCTTGAATGACCGCTTTGCATTCTGTCCTTCTGATATATTTTGTAATCAGGTATGACTGTGTCCCATTGATTGTTCTCATTCCACCAAGTTTCTGTGATGCCTATTATATCAATATCCTCTGTTAGTAGGAGGCATTCCAATTCATCCATCTTATTTAGACTTCTAGCGTTTGTGTATAAACACTTCAAAAATTTGTGTCTGTTTATCCGTCTGCCTTTTCCTGACGTAAACTTAAAAAACAATAGATAGTCTGGTAGCACTTTAAAGACTAATAAAACATGTAGATGGTATCATGAGCTTTCGTGGGCGCAGCCCGCATCTGAAGAAGGGGGCTGTGCCTGTGCCCATGAAAGCACATGTTACCATCTACATGTTTTGTTAGTCTTTAAGAGTATGTCTACACTGCATTTCTCTTTCAAGAGAGGAATGCAAATGCAGCCGAACGAAATAGCAAATGAAGTGCAGATTTGAATTTCCCATGCTTCATTTGCATAATCATGTCCGGGCGCTATTTCAAAATATCCTATTTCGAAAAAAGAAACGCTGTCTAGACGCGGTTATTCAGAAAGAAAACCCTTCCTTCGAAATTACCCTTTCTCCTCATAAAATGAGGTTTAATGGTAATTTCAAAAGAAGGATTTTCTTTCGAAATAACCACATCTAGACAGTCTTTCTCTTTTTGAAATAGGGTATTTCGAAATAGCGCCCGGATGCAATTATGCAAATGAAGCATGGGAAATTCAAATCCGCGCTTTATTTGCAATTTTGTTCCTCTGCATTTGCATTCCTCTCTCAAAAGAGGAATGCAGTGTAGACATACCCTAAAGTGCTACCAGACTTTTTGTTGTTTTTTAAATTTATCCTGTACAGACAAACTCGGCTATCCCCTGAAGCTTTTGAACATGCAATTTCCTGATGTTTATACTCTTTTTCATTTGATTGTATCATCTGATTTGATCCATACTTTATCATCTACCATCCTCTCCTCCTAGAGAATACTAGAACATAGAGAATCTAGAGATACTAGAACATAGAGAATCTCTGTTAATAGAGCCTCCTCCTTTAAGAGATGTCTCTGTCCAATCCATGTGCTCCTCCACACCCGTCGGCTTTCCCCTAGCCCTTAGTTTTAAAACTGCTGTACAACCCTCTTAATGTTAAGTGCCAGCAGTCTGGTTCCATTTTGGTTTAGGTGGAACCCATCCTTCCTGTATAGGCTCCCCCATCTCAAAAGGTTTCTCTAGTTCCTAATAAATCTAACCTCCTCCTCTCTACACCATCATCTCATCCACACATTGAGACTCTGAAGCTCTGCCTGTCTACCTGGACCTGCATGTAGAACAGGAAGCATTTCAGAGAACACTTCCATAGAGGTTCTGGATTTCAATCTCTTTCCTGGCAGCTTAAATTTGGCCCCCAGAACCTCTCTCCTACTCTTCCCTATCTTGTTGGTACCTACATGTATCATGACCACAGGTTCCACCCCAGCACTACACATAAGTCTATTTAGATGTCTCAAGAGATCCACAACCTTTGCACTAGGTAGACAAGTCACCATACAGTTCTCCCACAGTCAACCTATGGAACTCCTTGCCAGAGGATGTTGTGAAGACTAGAACATTAACAGGGTTTTAAAAAAAAAAGAGCTAGATAAATTCATAGAGGTTAGGTTCATCAATGACTATTAGCTAGGATGGGTAGGAATGGTGTCCCTACCCTCTGTTTGTCTGGAAATGGATGACAGGAAAGGGATCATGTGGTGACTACCTGTTGTATTCACTCCTTCTGGGGCATCTGGCATTGGCCACTGTCCACAGACAGGGTACTGGACAAGATGGACCTTTGGTCTGATCCAGTGTGGCCATTCTTATGCATTGTAATCACCTCGCCCCACTTCCCTCCCATCAAAAGAATTCATAGGAAACTCCATGAAGGCCAATTCCCAGAGCTCTTCTTCCCCCTAGGTTCCTGTCAGACACGATTTCCTTCCCCCCCATTTTATACTCCCATCATGTACCTTTGTGTTTCAGACCTTTATAGAATGCATCTAATGCAGGGCGGGGCAATACTTTTTGACTGGGTGCCACTTCTGAAATTTTTAAAGTGGCCACGGACCACCCTGGAAGTGGAAGGGTCTCAGGTGGAAGGGGCGGGACTAGGACACTTCTGTCCTTCCCTGCCCACAGACCCTGATTAGTCTGGGGGCAGGGAGCGTGTGAAGGCTTTGCCCCTGCCCTTCCCCCAAAAAAGAACCACCAGCTGCTCTGAACAGCTGGCGATTCCCTCTAGGCGTCCGCGCCCCTGGTGGTAGGAGGAGACTTTCCGTGCTCCTCCTCCTGCCCCAAGTCAATCAGAGCCTGGGGGCAGGGGGAACACATGAAGTCTGCCCCCACCCTGCAAGGGAGTGCTGCACTTACAGTCACCCACCTGCTGAGCAGCAACTGGCAGTTGACTCTAAGTGCTGAGCCCCTTGCAGAATGGGAGGAGACTTTGCACACTCTCCCCAGCCCTAGGCCTATCAGGGCTTGGGGGGAGGGGACTGTGTGAAGTCTCCTCTGGCCCTGCCCCTGTCCTGCAAGGAGCAGGGTGAGAGGAGACTTTGTGCAGCTGGGGGTCGGGTTAGTGCCAAGTATCTTGCTCCCTGCCCTCTTGCACACAGCACTTAACCACCAGGGTTGACTCATAGCATTTCACGCTCCCCCGTCGCTAGGCCCTGATTGGCCAGGAGGTGGTAGAATGGCAGGACCTCTGCAGGCCAGATCAACCTGCTTGGCAGGCTGGATCCGGCCAGCAGAGGCCCTTTTGCCCACCCCTGATCTAACAGCTCCCCTGAATGTGTCATTCTGGCATTGTAAAGTGCTGTTACTTTTACAAAAAGCTCAGGAACTTCCCATGATGAAGAGCACTTTATAATATCAGAGCAGCCATGGGAGCCCTCACATAACAGCATTTTACTAAGATTTTTAACACCTTGTGATTGTACCTACAAGTAGAGTCAGTGAAATCAGCTTTCTTGTGATTTAAGAAATACTCCAACGTACAGTGCATTCATTATTTGTTATTGATGAAAATACTGAAATTCAAAGTTCAGGTTAGACTATAAGTCTGAGACCCACCAGAGAACATGTAATTGGGGCTGAATTTCAAGATCAAAATATGGATTTGGGGGAAAATGGCAATTTCCATTTCCATTAAACATTTATAAATTTGAAAAACTGTAAGTTATTCCTACAGCTGTATAATTTGGGTGGGTCTAGACTACATCCCTCTTTCGACAGTGGGATGTAAATTAGACAATTTGAAATTGCAAATGAAGCTGGGCTTTGAATTTCTTGCACTTCATTAGCATAATCATGTCATGGTGCTCTTTCGAAAAAGCTCTATTTCGAAATTGAAACTGCAGTCTAGATGTGGTTCTTTCAAAAATAGAAGCCTTTTTCGAAAGATCCTGTAAACCTGAAGATCTAATTTCAAAAGGCTTCTATTTTTGAAAGAACCACATCTAGACTACGGTTTCAATTTCAAAATAGCGCTTTTTCGAAAGAGCGCCATGACGTGATTATGCAAATGAAGCGTGGGAAATTCAAATCCTGGCTTCATTTGCAATTTCAAAATGTCTAATTTACATCCTTCTGTCGAAGAGGGATATAGTCTGGACACACCCTTTGTGTTGATATGTGTTATAAGACAAAAGACTGAATTCTTCCCTCTCATGTGCTAGTTTCACTGCTGTGAAACTGTGACTTGACTTCAGTGGATTAACTCCTGAATCTGATTAGTGTAAATTATAGAAATATCAGTCCTAATGGAATGCCCTGATGCAAAATATATATGTGGGAGATAAGAACGGCCATACGGGGTCAGACCAAAGGTCCATCCAGCCCAGTAGCCTGTCTGCCAACAGTGGCCAATGCCAGGTACCCCAGAGGGAATGATCCGAACAGTTAATGATGAAGCCATCGCTGTCCTGCCATCCATCTCCACCCTCTAACAAACAGAGGCTAGGGATACCATTACTACCCATCCTGGCTAATAGCCATTGATGGACTTAACCTGTACAATTTAGAAATATCTAAAATGTGGATATAAATCTGAAATTTAGCCAGATGAATCCAGGTAAGCAGGGCCAGATTAATGCAGCTCAGGGCCTCAGGCAAATCTCTGCACTGTGGGCCAGACATAGGTCCCTGAGGCTTGGCTTCCCTCCCTTCCATGGAGCTGGAGCTACAAGCACCAACTCACTAGTATGTGCCTGCAGCCCCTAGGTAAAAGGCATTCAGGGAATCTGTGTGTTGCATCTTCCCCCAGAACCAGTTCCACAACTCCCATTGGCCAGGAGCTGCAGCCAATGAGAGCTGTAGGGGTGGTGCTTGTGGGCATGGGCAGTATAGCACTGCATAGAACAGCCTGGCCCCTCCACTTAGGGGTGAGCCATGTTGGCTACCTCAGGAAGCAGAGCAGTGCAGAGCCAGGGCAGGCAGGGAACCTGCCTTAGTCCTGCTGTACCACTGACCAGCAGTGGAACAGCATTGAGGTACCAAGGTAAGTGCCTCCCAGCTGGAGCCTGCACCCACACTCCCTCCCAAACCATACACCCTCACCTGCTTCCTAATCCCCTGTCCCAGCCCTGAGCCCCCTCCCACATCCAAACTCTCTCCCAGAGCCTGCACTCTGAACCGCCTGCTGCACCCAATATCAGAGCCCACCCCTCCAGCTGGAGCTGCACCCCTTCCCAAACCCCAGCCTTGAGCCCCTAGGGTTTCCAAAAAAAAAAAAAAAAAAAAAAAATCTAATAGCCTCAAGCCCAAAGGAGAGTTAATCTAGCCCCACAGACCAGAATACAATTGGCAAAGTAAAACATTTTAAAAGTCTGTCCTCTTTCTTACATCTCTATATCACACAGTTTGGCCATAGTTCTACAAAGCACTGAAGCACTTGTTTAACTTTCTTTAAGGATATGCTTAAATCTAATTGCAGTGAATGGAAAAACAACACATGCTAATGTGCATTGAGGAATAAGGACCCCAAACTGCAGTGCCATTATTTGAATAGAAAACTTCCTTCCATGTAAAAGAAAACTACATGAATCAAAACCTGAGCAAGATAAATGACCTTGCTTTGCATGTACTCTGATGAAGAGGCACCTGCTTTACTTTTTACCACAGTAAAGCAGTGACTTTTTTTTAAATTAAAAAAGGTTGGCAATCCTCATGACTGAATGTTTCTCCTTTTTATTTTAAATAGAAATTCTTACCATCAGCCCTAAGTATTGGAACAAAGGGGGTAGGTGGAGCTACTCCATCATATACAGAGTTTATGGCAGGGGGCTCAAATTTGGGCCCATGGGTCATTCCTGGCTGGAGCGATTGTGCAGTCTGACCCAGGACTTCTGGTGGACAGGGATGGACCTGTTTGTTACCGTCCCCCAAGCTCCACTCCTTTCTGCCATCTCCCAACCTTCTCCCTCCCATAGCATCCCATGCCTGAGGGCTCAGCTTCGGGGATCACCTGAGGGGCCTGCTGCCCATCCCCCGGCATGCTGGTAATCCTGCTCCAGATTGCAAAATCACTCCAGTAGGTGATGGCCCCCCAGGCCATGAGTTATGAGATCCCTGGTTTACAGTTTGGTTCAATGGCTTTCAGCACTTCCACTATAAAAATTGTTCTGCACCCCTGCCATTAGCCTACATAAACCCCAGGAAAAAATAATAAGGTTCTTGCAGTTGATTCTCCTCACAAACGTCTCATTGAAATTAATGGGAGTTGTGAGTAAAGATGGCTTGCAAGAGCAGATCCCAAAGATGAAGAAACAGGTTTAAAATGGATAATACTATTGGGCATGCAGATAATCACTTTTCAGCTGTACACACAAACATGCTATGCAAAAGCAGGTAAGTGTAATTATTCCCCATGTTCCAGATGGGGAAACCAAAGCACAAAGGGTGAAATTCTGGCACTGGTGAATTCAATGGGAGCTTTGCTATTGACTTGAATGGGACTAGGAGTTCTCCCAAAGCAAGCTGAATTGTCTAAGGTCACACTGCAAGTCAGTTGTAGAACCAAGTAGGTATAAAACCCAAATCTTATTCTCAGTCCAGTGCCCTGCCCACTGGTGAGATAGATATGTGACACATTCATGATTATTAGGAGTTGATTCTTTTTGAAGCAGAAAAAAATCTTTATTTTACAAACTTTTTTTCCTCTTTTATTTTCAGGCGCCAAATGGTCTTCCAGCGGTCAGTGGTTTTGTCTCAGCACCAACGATGGCCCCTTACCCTACAGCAGCTCAGGTGTCACCTTATATGACATACAGTGCAGCCCCTTCTGGTTATGTAACAGGCCATGGTTGGCAGCATGCTGGAGGGACTCCGCTCTCCCCTCACAACTGTGATATTCCTGCATCGCTGGCATTCAAGGGCATGCAGACAGCCCGAGAAGGTAGTCACTCTGTCACAGCCTCTGCTCTCTGATATAAAAATCATCCTAGAAAAAAACTCAACCTTTTTCATCCCCTCCTTGGCTCAGAGACTGAACTTTTGTGTTGGTGACATTTACAGATTTCTCCCCCTGACCTTTCTCCCACAAAATCTTTGGACTGAACTAGTGAAAACAACAAAAGAAGTTGATCCATGGGTTTTTGCCCATGCACTGTTTGAACTAAAGAAGATGATGCATCCCTCAAAGGGCTGATGGAACTGTAGTCTGACTATTCATTGGTAAAACCACCCGTATTTATTCTTAATCAACAAGAACTCTTTAAACGTGCAATTGTCATTGAGATTGTATAAAATCAATAAAGAACAATCAATAGGGAAAGTTATGCTATGCTTCTAATCAACAAAAGTGGCCAAACAGAGGTTATTTGCTAATGATCTGTCTCTAGAGAACAAATCCTTTATCGACAAGGTTAAGTGATCCACTGTTATTGCTAAGATATTGCTTTTTTTGCTTGTTTATGAAATATAGAGCCAAGACAATATGCGGCTCTCACACTCTTCCTGTATTTCATCCTGTTACAAAACCAGTAACATGTTTGTATTTTCTATCTGTTTGTAAATATAAGCTTTAGACAGCATTTGTGTTTCCATGCCACAGTACATTTCTGCGTCTTTTTGGACGTTAAAAGTGACTTTGTAGGTCATTTCTGTTTTTTGGTTAGTGGTGGCAAAAGTCTCAGGTGACTGAGGATTAGGCAGTTCTTTTGTCATGTTTTGTGCATACAGTGGAGGCTTCTACATCTTAAAGATATTTTGTTTCTTCAGTTGAGGACTCAAAGGCAAATGACCAAATAAATTCTCCCAGGTCAAACCCATCTCCCAGAGTCATGACACAACCACACATATGCCCAGGGTACAAAAGAGATGTAGGTGGAAAATAGCTGAACAAATATAAGAACTGTAGAGGAAAGTGATTTAGAAGCCTAAGTGTAATGTGAAACTTGTGCAGAGACACTTAAAAAGTCAAATTAAGTTAACAAAACCACTGTGAAACCAAACTGTACTGTCATTGTTGGCTTACCTGTGTTCAGCAATTTCAGCTCCAGGATTATGTTGTAATTTTTTGAAAAGAAAAATTGGTCTTAAAATGTCTGGTTTAATGAATGTAAAAATGGCTCCCGTTAAAGTTTACATTGTTGTGTATAAACATGCTTCACTCATAGGTTTGCTGGTGGCGGGGTGACAAATACATGTTTATTTAATGTTAAACTCCCTTTTGGCATTTTTGTAGCTACTGGCAAGCATTCTGTCCCAGTCATTTTGCTTTAAACTTTTCAACTTGACATTAATTCCCCCAAAGTTAATTGTTTTGGCCTTTTCAAACTTACCTGCTTTCCAAGGGCAATAATAAAGTTCTGAATATTACTCCAAAAACGTCTTCCACATGCTTCCAGACATGTGTGGAACACATGCATGAAAGATTTGAAAATTGGTGTGACATTCCATATCATTAATATAATATTAATATATTGTGTACATTTATAATTCTTGTGCAATACCTTAAAAGAACATCATTAGATATACTTTAAAAGACTGCATGAATTACATCATCTTGATTTCTTCTTAGCTATATTAGACGTTGCTTCAATGGCGTGATAAAATCCAGTACCTACTATGGGAATTTCATGCTTTTATTTATAACTCAGATGGCCATAGGCAGATTTCCATGGCACTGTAAAGGAAATAATGAGTAAACAGCTACATATGTCTTATGATCTGCAGTTCTACACAGAGGTACATAATATGACGAGTTCATTAACTTCAGTGGGATTGTTCATGGTCTGTCAGTCTTTGCAGGATTGGCACTTAACCAGCAGCTTGCAACTTAATGGGAAGCTTTTAAAAAAATGTATTTCTATGGTAACCATTTGTAATTTCATAAACAGAATAAAGACTCCAGATCAGGAATAATCAGCCAGTCAGATGGACTCTAAGGACTGTATTTACCTTTGATCTTTTTATAAAATATCAACTGAATCATCAGGACTTGTACACAGAGAACAGAGTTATAGCTTAGTGTGAACGAAACAAAGATTCTAGAATTCAGCAAAATGCCCACTGACCTAGGCCTCAATTCAGCAAAGGATTTCCATAGTTGTTTAACAATGTGCATCAATCCATCTCTATTCAGTAAAGCATTTGACCTCACATTTCATTTTAAGTACATAATTAAGGCCCACTAAAGGCAATGGGATTTAAGCATGTTCTTAAGTACTTTGTTGAGTTGAAGGACTTGATTCTGCTCTTTTACGTTAGTAAAAGTCTAGTGGCTTCAATGGAGTCAGTCCATATTTATGCCATTGTAGCTCAGATCAGAATGTGGTTCAGAGATCCTTAATTCCATGCTAAAGATAATGATGAACTAATTCCAGGCAAACTCCCTATTAAAAACTACAAGGGAGAAGGAAAAAATAGGGGGAAATGATGAATAAATGATTCTGTTGGCAACATGTGATATTTTCCAAGTTTATTTTTAACTTTTAAACTAATTCTTAGACAAGATACTATAAACTTTGGATTTTAAGAAGCCCATCTCTAATCCGCAACATACGATCACAAATCTAAGCCTTCCAGAACTACAGCTTTTCTATCGCAAAGCACTAACCTGTCTATGATAAAAATGCCCATTTCAAAAGGTTGGTTCTCTTCCTTTTCCAGTCCACAGATGCTGGCACAATTGAAATAAGAGTCTGCTTTCCTGTGGCTCCCATGAGGCATGAATGTGTCTTTAAATTATATTTAAAGGGTCAGATGTTCAACTGCTTGAGGATATGGCCTAAAATAATTAATCTGTGTATAGAAATGTAACTTAATGCCAAACTTTGTTTCCTTTATCTGCATGCCTTTGTTTAGGGCCAACTCTCAGTACATTTACTCACAGTGACTAATACCTTCCTCCATGAGTGGTAAGTCAGTAGGATAGGTGTGGAGTGAGACGAAACTCACTAAGATGAGCAAAGGTATCTCACGTTGATTCTTACTGAGCTATTTATAACTGCTTCTTGGGAGGGGCTGGAGGTTAACATTGGTTTTTAGTGTAAAATTACCATGCAGAATTTTCTGTCGTCCAAAGACTTTTCTAACAGAATATACATTTGGGTTAAACTGAAAGACTGTATATGTTAGCTTAATGACCTAACACATTTAAATTACTTTATTTTAAGGGTAAATGTGTCAGCGTCTGTTCTCAGTTGCATAGATGTAAATCTAGAGTAATCCCAGTGAAATCAGTGGAGATAATTTGGATTTACATCAGCATAAATGACTATCTCTAATAGTCAACAATGTTTTTTCACACTGTGCAAATGGGCTCAATCCTGCATTCTAAAAGTACCCAAAGCTTTAAAAGTCAATGAGATTTGATACTCATTTATATTATGCTTCCAGAGTGAGGATGTAAAATGTCCTTAGTGTAAATAAGAATTAAGCTTGGACCACCAAGAATAGTGAGGGCTTGAAGAAGTAAAAAGACACATTTAAAAAAAAAAGATTCCACATTTTCTGCTAATGGTCCTCATTTTATCTAAAGATCAGGCTAAACTATAATTAAAACTAATAAATCATATTGGAAAGGATATACAACAGAAGGCTGTTTATGTATATACTGAATGTTAAAAGCCTTTTATTTTTATATTTTGAATGCTCTTAAGTTAATAAAAGAATAATTATAAGGTATTTTGTTTTTCTTTTTTCAAAATGTTTCAAACACTTATCTCTTACACTTCATAAGGGTTGATAGTAAAATGATCAATTGAGGAATGCTTGCCCGGGAGTTATGTTCCATTTTGTAATTTTAATAGATCTAATTTTGTGGGGTTTAGCTCCTGAAAAGACACAGCTTTGATATATCAGTGTAGTCAAACCAAGACAAAGAGACATTTTCTGTGTGTATGTCAGTACAAGAATGCTTTAAATCAGAGCTACTCAACTTTGGAAGCCTTGGGGGGCCACAGTGATAATTTCAGCACATGCCAAGGGCTGCAACTTAAGTGTGGTTGCATATACAGTACATGCAAATATATATGCAAATAGCTTTTCACACTGACAGGCATGAATACAAAGATTAAGGCAAGACTACACAACACACAGACCCCATTTAAGTTAATTCTGCTGAAATTAATACAACGCAATATTTACCAGATTTCCACCCATATGACAGCACTTTTAATGAGCAATGACAGTCCAGGAATTTAACTACTAAAATGCATCACAACAGAAGACTATTACATGGACTACTTTTTTGTTTTGGCTCCCACCTGCGGGCTGCAAGCAAATGGGCTGCAGGCCGCATGTGGCCCATGCACCGTGTATTGAGTAGCCCTGCTTTAAATGCTGAGAATGCATTTCTAGTCTAACTTTTTTCTTTTAAGAATGCATTAAAAAAAGCATTGCAGACACCAGACTTCACACCTGATTTGTCATTTAAAAATAATCTGGAAAGATATTTTTCTAGGACTGCAGAAGGAAAAAAAAATCCTCTCTAGTAAGTATCTAGGAGGAAGCACATCTAATGTTATCCAGTATAAATAAAGTATATAGTGATAAAATAAATATTTCAACCACTTCAAAATACATAGGTAATAGCCAGCAAAACTGGACTAGATAAAGGTAACTGTTTATTGTGAAAGAAATACAGCTCTTCTAGCATTTTAAAAAAGACAGGACTTGAACATCAACAGATTGGTGTACAGTACATGAAATTAAATTTGTTTTCAATAAGCATGATAGAAATTTAGTACATCCTATTTCAAATGGCAATTCAAAACAGAAAATTAAGATAACATATCTGAAATATGAGCTAAGGTTATACTGAATATCTGTGAAAGCAAACATGTTTCATTTAATAACAACATGAAGTATTTATTTTTCAGAAAGGCTTATGGTTATCTAATTAAGATTGCATATGGGATATCAGTATAGAACAGTGTTTCTTAACCCCAAGAGGGTCAAAATAGGCAATCAGGGTGGTCCTGAGGTGATGAAAATTTTATTATAATCTAAAGAAAATCTTGCTCCCTCACTCCTGACCCTCCTTTCTCTTCAAGGTCAAGTATTCTCTGTCAAGTTCTTGAAACACACATATGCATACAGACATTCACACAAACTAGGAAGGTTTCTTGATATATTTTTATTTTCACATTTACGGCCAATGAAAGTGTGTTCCTGGTCATTTTTGTCTTGTATCTTTTTATTTGATTTTTAAAATCTGGAAATAAAACCAAAGGCAAAATGTTGGCCCCATTGAAATCAATGGGAATTTTGTCACTGACTTCAGTGGAACTAAGACTTCACCTCTGAAAATTTTTGTGCAGTTTTCAAATGTTTACAGTTGGGCAGGACTCAATGGGACTGCTTGTGTGAGTAACTGCTCACAAAGTGAGTTCACATTCTGCCTGTGTATGTCCAAAATGAATTAAATTGTCTGGTGGTTTATGTATTTGTCTACTTCTGTGATGTCTACGGTGGATGTACACTTTTATGTGAGGACAGAATTTTGGTCAATTGAATTATGTTCATAATTTTTCTGTGACCTGTTAGAAGTAAGGATACTATTCAATGGCTACATCTAGACTGGCATGGTTTTCCGCAAATGCTTTTAATGGAAAAGTTTTCAGTTAAAAGCATTTGCAGAAAAGAGCGTCTAGATTGGCACGGATGCTTTTCCGCAAAAGCACGTTTTGCGGAAAAGTGTCTGTGCCAATCTAGACGAGGTTTTGCACAAGAAAGCCCCAATCGCCATTTTCGCGATCGGGGCTTTTTTGCGCAAAACAATACCGCATTGTCTACACTGGCCCTCTTGCACAAAAGCATTTGCGCAAGAGGGCTTTTGCCCGAATGGGAGCAGCATAGCATTTCCGCAAGAACACTGACAATCTTACATGAGATCGTCAGTGTTCTTGCGGAAATTCAAGTGGCCATTGTAGACAGCTGGCAAGTTTTTCTGCAAAAGCATGTGCTTTTGCGGAAAAACTTGCCAGTCTAGACACAGCCCCCAATGTGTAACTGAATGTTTGACAGGAGGATATTATTTGATGTATGGAGGCAATCTTGGTATCCCTTTCCAAGCATCACTCCCGTACTGTGTTAGAACTGTATGACAAGACCCAGGATTTACTTTGGATTTGTAAAGCATCCTCATTCTGAAAGTCAATGGAGCCATGACAATTTACACCAGTGTAAGAGCTGGTCCTGCATGATTAAGGCACTTCTCTTGCTGAAGAAATGTCACCTGACATTTTAACAATCACTAGTTACATAACTGATGTATTGACTAAGTGACATAATTAATTGCTCACTACACTGAGTTTTGTTCTTGACAAATTAACTTATTCCTGTGTTACCTTTATATTTTTTCTTGATCTTTAGAGTCCTGATCCAGCAATGTAAATAAGCATATTGGTGTTTAAAGCTAAGCCAGTGCCTACGTTCAATGCTGGATCAGGGCCATAGTGCCCAATCCTGCAAACTGATGCATATCTTCAATTCCCATTCATATAAAAAGATCTGTAGCATGAGCGCCCCTCATATTTTACTTTACTTATTTATGTCCTTCACATCACAACACACTTAATCAGGCTCATCATTTGAAACAGTATATTCTTTTAGAAGCAGTACTTCCGATTACCAGTTCTCCTGAAGCCACGCATAAGCATATTCATAAACTAAAAGCATCACTGCACCACCTAGAAAAGAGGACATTATCTTAAATATTAAATTAGATCCTTTTTGCATCACAAAGAATCATTTCTCCTATATTGAAATTGTAAACTGAAATATAATGAAACTGCATTAGCAAAAACTCTCTGGATTCTACCAAACCATCAGTTCTTAAACTATACAAACTTTACCCGTGCATTAGGAGAGAAAATTAATGTGAAATGCTTGTAAATTGAATCAAGAGCACCTTTACTTTTAAATGCAACTTTATTACATATTTTTCATATTTTGTTCTAAATACTTCAGCACTTTAAAATATTTTTAGTCATAGTATCAACAAAAATATTGATCTGTGAAAAATACATATTTGGATATGAAAAGAATTAAATTGGCACAATTCCTCACCAGAACTGTGTAAATCCTTGCCAGATTTCATTCAAAAGGCTAATCAAATGTTTGAAATTTGAGTTGGATGGTTTCACAGGCCCTGAAGTTTGGAAATCATGATTTTAGAATTGAATATAGTCTTCCCACAGTTATAGCTCATTGTGAATCCACAGGCAAAATTTGAAGTTGATGGATTGATACTGGTAGAATCAAAAGTGTGACTAAGCCTCAGCTCTAGTACAACAAGGGAACTCTGATCTAAGAGAAACTAGAGTACCAGTCTAAGCCTAAGATATAATTAGTATGCACGTTAAATAAATAGAACCAACACCTTTTCTAACAAGGGCAATTTTCAGAAGGTATATATAGGCCTCTGCCTAGAATATGAAGAGGCTTATACATTGGGGGAAATTATGAAGATACTTGAGAGATTCTTTCCAGTACAAGTAAATGTAGCACAATCTCTATGATAATAGTGGAGTAGGGCACACATGCTTTTCATTTTCCCCTAATTTTGGATCAGATTGCTCAGTTAGAATGCTGCAAAACAAATAAAAACATCTTTTCCTGGACAGAGCTGACCTGTCTGTTCTTATTGGATAGGCTTAGACATTCAACCCTGGTCTACAGTAAGGCGTTATTTCAAAATAACTCCTCTTATTTTGAAATAACAAGTGGGGCATCCACACTACCAAGCCCGTTATTTTGAAATAAAGGGCTGGTTATTTCAGGATAATAACTTCTGCTTTCCAGGAGGATTAACATTTATTTCAAAATAGTTATTTTGAAACAGCGGCAGTGTGGACACAGCGCTGCTGTTATTTAGAAATAGCTACTCTCCAGAGTCATTCAGAGAAATTATTCCCCAGTGGTTCCTGGGGGCTAAGTCGAGGTAGCGTGTCCACATTAAGGGAGCCCGCCTTGTATTAATTTCGAGGCTTCCCTGTAGTTGTGCACATGCTATTTTGAAATAATCATTTTGAGAGTTATTGTTTCAAAATAAGTTATTTGGAAATATTTTCCTAGTGTAGACATGCCCTCAGGGACACAGAAATATCATGTGCCTTGTCACTCGTGACTTATCCCAGAAAACCATGCTCAGACTTGAAATATACTACAAATAGCAGCTTAATAAAATTCACAGATAGCCAGACAGAGGGGAAAAATGAAGAATCATGAAAGGTTTTCACAGACAGTCTGGCAAGGCCTTTGCAGACAGACTTAACCTCACACCAGGGTTGATTTCAAGTCCTTAGATAGTGTGAGTTTTTTGAATAGCTCTTATTCAGACTCTTTATGTTGTAGACGGACTTACCTTTTCATCCACAATTAAAATTGTTTTCTTACTCAGGCAGCAAAATCAAACATAATAGTCAATGGGACTATTCATGGGTTGGAAGTTAAGCACATATTCACTTATTTTGCTGGATCTGGGACAGAGTGCCCAGCACCTTTTGGGGCCAAGTCCTTGCTTATACATTTTGACATGCTGGCTGGGACAAGGAAAGTGGGGATCATCCTTCTCCCTGCTGCCTGATGGGGCATTAGGAAGGAGAAGTCTGTGTGTTCTTTGGATTGTGTTTGGATTCCCTATGCTCCATTCTTCTCTGAAACTGCACAAAGGCCAGGCACAGTCTAGCTCTTGGCCGGGGAAAATCATTTACAGGAACACACAATCATTTACAAGAAAACTGCATACTTTTTCTATAATGAAAACACTAAATGTAGGAAGAACAGATACTGTTAACAGGCGCAATTGGCTTTTAAATCCATGGAGCCTTGCCTGCTAAACCACCTACTCCAATGGGAGACACTTATTTACTTGGAAATAAGATTCTGATCTGTTTCGGGTACCTGCTCTCTCAACCATGCAGTGGCCACTTGGAATGACAAAACTCAAAAGGCCCTACCTAAGTCTTTTCTTTCATATGCTCTGTTTCCCATTGTCCCTTAAGGGCACTTGAAGCAGAAAATAACCAGAGTATGGTGCACATTGGTTCTGACCTGATATGCTTCTGATTCACCCCCCATGCTGGCCTGGTGTAGAGTCATTATGCCAATAGTCAGAGGCTCCCAACACAAAGACTGTTCTCAGGAGGCTATTAACACCCACTTTAAGGCACCTTTAAACTGCTAAAGAACTTAAGTGGGCTCCATGTAACAGAATCAGGTCCAAATGGTGAGGGACTAACTGACTGTTCCTTGAAGTATACGCTTAAAACGGCTTAAAAAGTGTGCCTGAAAAACATGTGGACACATCGATTCACATGTACAATCCCTCCTTGCCTCATGATTTGTTCACAGATCATGCATCTGCATGACCAGTAGGTAGATGGGTGCACAGTATTCCAATTTAGACATGCAAATTCACAGGCAAATTTAGCTCAACAAATTCAAAATATTTGTTTTCAAAATAAATACACAAATTTAAGATTAAGGAACAGATTTATATATAGTCTTTCATTTATTTGTCATCTGAGGAAGAGGGGTGTGCCCACAAAAGTTCATGACACCATCTACATGTTTTCTTAATCTTTAAGGTGCTACTAGACTATTTGTTGTTTTTTAAGTTTTTCCTGTTACAGACTAAATCGGCTACCCTTCTGATTAATTTATTTTATCGGATTTATTGGGTCTTAAATGTAAATGTCATCAAGAAATAGAAACCAAGAATAAAGGAAAGCCAAAGATAATGGAGGCAACATTACCTGGGCCAAGTCTCATGATCTTGGGAACCAACCCTTTGTACAAAGCCAGAAAACTGTAGCAGAAAGAAAACAAGTTTCAAGCAACATTATTTTTCTACAAAGAGAATGGATTTTTACCTTATGTTTGCTAAGATGCTGGCATAGCACTTACAAGCAATTATTTGGAATTACACATTTTCAATAGCAGACAGTATCTGGATTTTAACATTTTACAGAGGCAGATGAGATGAAGAGAAAAAAAATTAATCAATGTTAAGTTACAAAAGCTATGCTGTGATCCCAGCCAATCAAAAACATGACTTTAATCAGTGAGCTGGTTTTTACTCTCAGGACAAGTCTGTTAACAACAGCTGCATTACATGGATAAAATGACTGCTATAATTGAATATCAAAGCTACAACTCATTGCTCACTTGAGAAATATTTAAAAAGTTGGAGAAAGTTATTGCCAAAAGGTTCTGTCCTCTATTCACTCATTTCAGCAATCTTTCAACAAACAGCTGTATGCATACACTGCAAGTAGAGATTCTAACCATAAAACAGTTTGTTGTTCTATTGCTATTTTGCATCTGCAAGGTGAAGAGTCTGTTTTATTGTTACCAAGCAAAAATGCTCTGCTTGAAATGTATTGGGAATTTATTTGTGGGGCATACATTTTAACAATATAACAATAAATTTTGCAACTATTAAAAACAAAAAGCCTCCTGCTGAAGTTGGCAAACATTTCTTTGTAAATTTAAAATACATCTCTAAAATATTACATTGCACTCCTTTGACACACAAGTACAGGGTGGTTTCATCTCATCTAATTTGGGTTATTACAACATAGTTTATGGACCCAAATGAACTAAAACACAGAGGCCTGGACATTTTAATGAAATAAGAATGTTTTACCCTTCTTCTTTATAGACCGTAGCCATAGTTTTAAAACAGGTTCTATACTTGATCTCTCCAGGAACTGGCTGTGGCCCTTGAATCCGACTTTTTGCAACATCAAAAGGGATATTAATAATTGAGGCTATTGTCCCTGAGACTAGCCCAATTCCAAATTTTCTCAGAAACTCCAAAGTTGGATCCTAAGAAGAAAGAAAAAAAGAATGAATGGAAAAGGAAACGGAAGCGCCTAAATAGGTTAAACACTACAAAGTAATATGCATTTAATCAGAAAACTTGCACAACACGACACACTCATGTTATTCTAGCGGAACACATTAGGATTTCCTAGGCTGGAACTTGTTTTCTTGACAATCCTATTGGCTATGTTTTTACACATGGTCTAAATTGCTGAAGTACACATTTCCTCACACAGGATTTATAAACACAGTTCATAAAGAAAGACTGGTATGGCATATGGGGATGATTTGTATAATTGGGCTTCACAATGTACTTAGTATTACTGTATCAAAACAGGAGAAATCCAAGCACACTATTAGCTAATTGGCCAGAATATTTTACAAATGACAGCAACTTCCACCATGAAGCCTACTAAAATGCTCATTTGTGTGTTGGACCCCCAAATGTTAAATTAAATAAAGGCTAATCTCAGTCTGCTGCCATTCCCCTCCAGGTTTTTTACATTTATTTTCACGTGTAGCTGATCCACTGTACTGAGAAGTGCTAGCTTCCTGTTATTAACAATCCAACGTGGTGCAACTGCAAAACAGCCTTCAACATTCTGTGCATTATAAACAGTAGTAACTCACCAAACTAATTGGCTGAAGAATTTACAACTCATTGTTTCTAAACTTTGCTATTCTTTCATGGTAAAAGATAGAAACAGATTATAAAGTAGATCTTAAAACATTTTGTTCATTTGCTGTTTGAATCTAGATCACCCAATTTTCCTTGGATTCCCTTAGAAAACCTTTCTATGTTGGCATGCTCTACGACATCAAAGTACTCAGTTAATTTGTGAGTAAAATTTTCTTTAACAAAGTCTAATCCCTTTTCTGTGGACAGCGTTAGTCACAGTGAACTCTGTCATAATGAATTTCCTAGCCTATCCGTATAACTTTTAATGCCCCCTTCTCCTTTTCTATGCCAACAGAGCAAAAATCCATTTAGATCATACCTTGCACTGCATTCATGCACCATCCATGTCTTGCAAGAAGGTACTCAAAGTACAGCACATCAACAATAAAACAATGTAGGATCATGGCACATCTTACATTCAGTTCAATATTAAAAATGAAATAGTAATGTTACATGATAAGCCATACACATTCCTGAGGTAAAGAATTCTAAAGGAGGCACAGAGTGGCCTTACATTTGTTACTGAGCAGAGGAATAGTCAAAAGGGTTTCCTTTTCCAGATGGGTGGGTAGGAAAATTAGTTAAAATGTCATAATATTCATCAAACTTCCATGCAGGAATGTTACAAATTTAAAGAGAGATTTTTAAATCAACAGGGTGCTTGTGTTAGTTACAGGAAAAGTAATGCTATAATTTCACAAGAGGGTATTTACTTGGATAATCCCTTTAAAACTAAGGGCTCATCTAGACTACGTGGAAGATTCGAAAGTGGATATGCAAATTCCATGGGAATTTGTATATCATCTTCCGATCTCACTTTTGAAAGTGGAGCTTTCAAAAGTGAAAGTCGTCAAAATGCATTTTTTTTGGCAACTCCTCCCCCCTTTTCGAAAAGCCACATATACCTCATTTATGAGGAAAATCAGCTTTTCAAAAAAGGGAGGGATTGCCCAAAAAACCGCATCTTGACTACTTTCACTTTTGAAAGCGGAATCCTGCAGAATTTGCATATCCTCTTTTGAATCTTCCATGTAGTCTAGATGAGCCCAAGAGTCAAATACCTTTTGTTATTATTAAACATTACAAAAAGTTCTCACCAAAATGCTCAGCAGCAAATTATTGTCGAGACTACTTGTACAAATCCAAGCTGTGTGTATGTGTAGACAATTACAATTAAGGCGGGGGGGACCCTGCAACATTTCAGGTTTTACAAAACTTCTAAAACCAACCATAACCAGGAGGTGATAGGTGGCACATTGTTTTACAACCTGGCATGACAACTTGAAACTGCCTTTGAGAAAGTAAGATCAGTGAGGTTCTGTCATTCACTATCTTTATGCACAGGATCTAGCATAGCGGATTGCTATTCTAGGTGCTACTGTAATACAAATGTTAAGCAATAATTATTACGTGCTAAATGTTGAACCAGTGGCCAACTGCTTTTCTGTTGTGTTCTGGCAGGTCAGTTCTATGTGAAATGTTGAGCTTTCTCATGTGTATTGGGGTGCTTTAAATTTCAGGGTTATATGCTTTGGGATTAATAGAGCCATATGTGCCATGATGCACCACAGTGTAAAAACAACACAAATTTTATCGAAACATAACTTTTTTTTCCAAAATAAGAGAGTTCATTGACTGAGATGGTCCAAAATATTGAGGGAGAGATCTAATTCAAAATGCAGCACTTCTGGATGTACCAATGGAGTAGCTGAAAAATCAAGCCAGACTATATTTGCCCATCTTACACTGAATGCCGCGTATATAATGGTGCCCAGAAATCTGTGTGGGAACCTGAACATCATGGTCATGCAGGAGTATTGAATTCAGAGACTCGGACTTTGCATCCTTTGCTCACACTGACACGTTGGGGGCAAACGGGGAAGAATCTGTGCTAAAGAATCTTCAGATCAAATCCTGTTTCTAGGCAAAGGATATGGACTTTGCTGTAACTGTAGGAAGTGTTATTTTACTATCCCCGGGCTCACTGCAGCCAATATTTTTAAAATTTCACTGATTTTGTGATTCAGTTTTAGGGTGTTCCTCTTGAAATACTTCGCTGATTTTCTGAGGTGCTGAGGATAAATAGCTTAGAATAAATAATACCTTTCACTTGTACAGCACCTTACATGCAAGGATGTCAATGTGCTTTTCAAGCCTTAACAATTTTTAACACCTCTTGGTTAAACAGTGTGTGGAAGAATGGGTCTTCTGATGTAAAGAGCTTTGTACATTTATGACAATATACATGATGAATAAATAATAAAAAATGCATATTACAGTCTGATGTTTCAAAGGATCCTAAAGGAATAGTACACCCAAACCACTGATTTTCAATAGGATTTTGGCATCTATTAGACTCCTTTGGAAATTTCAGTCATAATACTCATGAGTTAAGTAATGCACAAAAGGGTTAAGTGATTTGAAATACATTATAAGAAATGAATACATCAACTAAATACATTTTTCCCAGGTCCAAGAGAGGGTCCATGGAGAAACCAGAAATAACATTTAGAGGCCAATTCTCTGCTCTATTCTCTCTCTTTCTCTCTCTCTGCACATTTGTGAATTGGTGCTATGGCTTCACTAGCGACCAGGATGAGTCCATCAAATTAATTTTCACTCATTACCTGATTGGGATTTGAAGCAGAGTTTCTAGAAGTGACTATCAGTACCCTGATCCATCTAGCCACTGTTACTGGACAACTGGAGAAACATTTCAAATTGAACCCACCACTTATGGAAGCTGTAAAAGAAGGAATAACGTTCTGCTTTTTACTGCAAACTCCCAGTGAAATACACTGCTCCTTTCTTTTTAATCCAGATTCAGTATGAATTCAATTTATTATTTATATTGCTCTAGAACCTGAGACTCTTAGTTATGGACCAACAACGGATGGGGTGGGGGAAAGGAAGAGAGAACCTGCCCCAGAGCCAGTGATTCAAAAGGGCCTGGGGCTCCTGGTGGCCACCACTGTTACTGCAGCAACAGTGGCAGCCAGAGCCTGGGCCCTTTAAATCACCTCCAAAGTCTCTTGTGGTGTTCTCCGGGCAGCGCTGAAGGGCTAGCATGGGGAAAGCTAGCCCTAACCCTGCCCCTTTTTCCAGAGGCCCCGCCTCTTGCAGGAGAAAGGAGGCCTCCCCCACACCTGGTTCAAGGCCTGGCATTTCTGTCAGTCCTCTGGTGGACCAAGGACCCCATTGTGTTATGTGCTGTAGAAACAGATTAAAAAAATGTCCCTGTCCCTAAAGGGTTTACAATCTAGGGGTAACATGAGACAAGAAATGGATACTGTCAGAGAGGTGAGGCAGTGCAAGGAAACAATACTGGTCAGCATGGGAGGCAGCGCCAGCAGCATGACCATTGTCCAGTTTTTTGCAGGAAGGAATGAAAAGGAAAATTAGAAGGGTGTGTAGGAAACATGAAAAGCAGGTGTAAACCCACCTTGTGCACCGGTCCCTGGGTCCATCAAAACCAACCTCTCTGAGTTCCCCCCACTAGGACAGATGCACTGCTTTTTCACCTAGTCACTCACATTCTGGGTATGACTACACTAGCCCCCTAGTTCGAACAAGGGAGGCTAATGTAGGCATTCAAACTTGCAAATGAAGCCTGGAATTTAAATATCCTGGGCTTTATTTGCATGTTCCCATCCGGTCGCCATTTAAATGCCACTAGTCCAGACTAACTGCCCGCGGCTACACGCGGCAGTTAAACGGTAATTCGAACTAAATCCTTAGGTAATTTGAACTAAGTCCTGTTAGGTAATTCAAACTAAGGACTTAGTTCGAATTACCGTTTAACTGCTGCAGCAGTTAGTCCGGACTAGTGGCATTTAAAAATGATGACTGGACGGGAACATGCAAATAAAGCCCGGGATATTTAAATCTCGGGCTTCATTTGCAAGTTCGAATGCCTACATTAGCCTCCCTATTTCGAACTAGGGGGCTAGTGTAGACATACCCTCTGTGTCCCCGTCTGTGACCTCTGTTTCCAATATCCCTCTTCTGCAGCTGGTCAGAAAACAGACATTTTTAAGGATTTGGTTTACATTACATTTTTATTTTGTCAAAATGTCTCTCGCCTTCTCTCTCTGCTTTGTCCCGTCCTTCCCCCACCTGGCTGTGGGCCTGATTCTCCTGCTTTGCCATCATGATCCTTGCCCTAGTAACTCTGTACTAGGGCAGTGGAGCAACTGAGGTAGAAGCACTCACTAGCCAGACTCCTTTCCCTGTCAATCTAGCACCTCCTGGTGGGAGGAGGAAAGGACATGTTTGCAGACTTAAAGCAGTACAGGGTGCAGCCATCACAACTCACAAGACACCCAGGAAGGGACTGTCCTAGACAATGGGGATGGTTGGCAACTGTATTTCAGGCACACCATTGTCTTCGTCCTGCCAATTTACTTCTCATGTTGAAATTTCAGGTTGGGCTGGTGCTTTGAGAAATCTCATTCCTTTCCAGTCTTCTCCATTGTGCCTCATAATTGTCTGCCTTCATTTTTTAAAAGCACTTTGCACCAATAAGAATCCCTCCCCCCACATATTGCTTATCTGTTTCTTTAAATGTCCTAGTCAATGTACAACTAAAATAGAACTTCTCAAACTTTTTGGCATGTAGCCTACCACACTCACTACAGACCTTTCTGTGGACCACCAGCTAACCACCCACGTTGACAAAATGGGTTCAGGAAGGGGTGAGGGGACAGGGTTTGGCTGGGAGGTAGGGTGCAGGAGTGGGCTGGGGGGGGGGGTCTGAGTGGGAGGTAGGGCACGGGAGCGGGCTGAGAGGGTGGGTATTGGATTTGGGCACGAGGAGGACGGGGGGTACTTAACTGGCTCTGTGCCACTGCTCCCAGGTACCGCCCCCGCCAATGGGAGCAGCGCGATAAGCCTCCAGGTGAGGGGTTTCCTGCGCTGCCATTCTCCCAGCCTGGAGGAAGGGGAGCGGCAGCATATGGAGACACTTCCTTCCTCTATAAGCTGGATCTGGCCCATGAGGGTCCCCCCTGCTGTGGGGAACTAGCACAGGTGCTCCAACCTCATGCGGGGGCAAGGATGCAGAGCTAGAGCACCAGTTTGGGCTCCCTCCAGGGACCACACTTTGAGAACCACTCTGCACTCAGATTCTTGGATGACTTTTTTTGCTTTTCAGATTTAGTACTCAGGTTTTGCTGCCTCTTTCTTCTCTGCTGGCTGAAACTGAAGCTGAACCTGAGCAAGACAGAGCTGATACTGGTGCGCAGAAGAATGCATTTTGCAGAGCTTGTGGCTACATTGTAGGCTCTCTTGATTGATGATACACACCCTCAAGTGGTCAGTTCAGTGAACAGACTAGGAATATTCTTGGATTTTTTGCTAGCACTGCATTTTCATATAGCAGCACTCACAAGTACTGTTATTTATTATCTTCTTCACTTGACTAGCAGACTGTCCTGTCCTATCCTGGGGCTCTGTGATGGAGTTCAACTAATCACTGTGCTTCCCTCTGCTGGCTGTCCTGAGGATTAGATCTGTCCATCAGTGCACCCTTTTCTGGGGGTGCCTTCTTGCCATCACTTCTGCTTCTGGACTCATGGCACTCCGAGGACCACGGTGACCTTTTCAGGACTCAGCCTTCCAGCTGTGCCTCCTCTGTGCTCCCCCATTTTGGGGAACCTGCAGTCTGCTGTCAGACATTTCTTTCAGTGGTGGTGGTGGGGTGATCCAGGCCTGCCCTCTACTCCAGGACTGGCCCAGGTACCTACAGGCAGCCTCTGCTTGTGGTGTCTCATCCAATTCCTCGGTATATTTTCCTGGGCCACTTCCCTGCCACCCCAGTACCCTTTTTGCCCTTGCTGCAGGACCTCAGCCTGCAAATCCCTGCAGCCTGCCAGGAGTTGCCTTTAGTTCCCCAAATCTCTGTCTGAAACTCTGTGGTGTCCAGGGTGCTTGCTACCTTCAGCCTGAAAAGCAGTCAGTCCTTCTTCCTCCTCCTCCCGAGAGTAACTGAAGCTGCTCTGTTCTGCAGCCCTTCTGAAATGGGCCCAGCCCTGACTGGCTGTCTCCTTCACAGTCTTCCTAAGGGTCTATAACCCCTTAGAGCCCAATGTGGATCAGGCATCACACCATAGGGACAAAGATGTGGTCTCAGTCATTCATCCCTTGGTTACTTCTCAGCTCGATTATAGCAAAGCAATATATCATAAAGCCTCAGCCTTTGGGAAACTCCAACTAACATCAAGAGCTTCAGAGTGCCTTCCCAGCAACACAGGCTACTGTGAGTACACAAGACCTGCCCTCTGCTCTCTATATTGGCCTACTGTAAATTCAAGGTCTCAGTCCTAATCTTCAAAGTGCTCTGGGGAATCTAAAAGATCCGTGATGAAGACCATGATCAACAACTGTGCTCCTCAAGCACAAGGGAATTCTTGACATTAAGAGTAATGGTTGTGCAGAAGAAAGAACATTCTCCTGGGGTGGTCTGAGCCTGTGGAATGAACTTGCTCAAAACTACAGCTCATCATAAACTTCACCACTTTCTGCTTCAAGTGCAAAGCATATTTGTTTGACCTTGCCTTCTCTAATACAAACACACTGCAAGCAACAGGCATATTTACATTACAAAAAACACCCCTACACTATCAAAACAAGACACTCCCCTTCACACACTTCTGCCTCTGGGAAGATGAGGAGGGAACAAATGCCACGTGAAAGATGTGCAATCACGTGGCTTACTGCACAACTGGAAGGTGCTCAGGCACCACAGTGACGAGCACGGTATAAGAACATATATAGAACAGAATAGATATGGGAGCCATTTCTGTGACATAGCAACTGATGCATCAATTCTCACATTTGGTGCAAACACCCCGGTTAGCAGGTGGCACAGCATAAATCTGCAGCAGATAGATAGACGTATGTGTGCCCAGAAATGATTTTTTTGATGGCCACTTTCTAGGACTTACTATGAGAGAATCAGGAATGGGATGTTAAGATGGGTGACTGCCTCTTAGAGATGGTAGTGAGCAAACATAAAGGTTGAACCTCTCTAGTCTGGAATTCTCTGGTCTGGCAACATCCGTGGTCCAACATGATTTTAGCTGGCTGGGTGTTCGTTTTATCACGGGTGTGGCCAAGTTTCCTGTGATCCCATAAAGTTTATTTTCAGCCACCAGTCCTGACACACAGTGTTCTGTGCTGTTATTTAGCGCTAATTGACCCCTAAATGTTTTCTAAGTGCCCAGTAAGCAGTGGAAGTGTTGGTAATGCTGCTAGACAGTATTGACCTCCCATGGTTTGACAAATTCTTTGTTTTGGAACAAGTCAGGTCCCAAGTGTGCCTGACTAGAGAGGCTCAACCAGTACTTGTTATTCTGAAATAAACATTTACCAAAAAACTCTAACTATGATAAAAATAGCAAAGAGAAAGCTATTGGAAATGTATGAAATGTGGAGCATAAACAAATTGCTATAAAATCAAGGTGAAATAAATTATAGACCAATTTGATTGCTAGTGCAGATGCATAGAAGCTAATACTGTGTTGTTTACACGTTAGTGGTGAACAGAACAAGTCTAAGTCATTCTATGTTTAGTAAACAGAGAGGTAGGTTGATTGTAAATGGTGTATTTGGCAAAATAGACTGAACATATGAAAAATTATTCATTTTGAAGTCTTATAAGCCACACATGTCATTTATATCATTCAGGCATTCAACCCAAATGGTTTATTGTTTTTGGCGAAATAAGCTGCAAACATCCTTAATTGGGATGCAAATTTAAAGCATAATTTAACACTGTTGACAGCTAAAAGGCTCATATGGACATTTTGATACATTTTTCCACTTATGTTACAGATGGTAAGCAGCAGATATATAACAAAGAGCCAGAGCTATTTAAAAAGTGTACCACTTTTATTTCACAGTTTTTATATGCTTGTCAGCATTACAAGACTTGGAGTTTTTTCTTCTTGGGAAGCATATTAAATGAAAAGATTGGTTTTTGCAATGCAGTACTTGAGAATAATTGAAAAGCTGAAACAGTCTAATCTTTTCAGCTCCAACTCAGAAACAGCTTATTCTATCAAGCCCAAGTCAGACATTTGATAATTGTTGGCATCTATATTGCTTTCCCACTGATGAAAAAAGATTAGATGACAGATTACAAAGAATTATTTTTTCTGTTCTCCGAATGCTGAAGTGGGGTTTTATGTTCATGAATACATGAGACATAATGCTTGCATATTAGACAGGTAGCTGGCATTTTAGGCCTGATCCAACACACATTAAAATCAGTGGAAAGATTCTCATTGACTTCAACGAGAGTTGTATCAGACCTGTTGTGGTCAGGTCCTGTGCAAACTTCTCTGCACAACTGCAGTTAATGCAACCTAATCCTTTAACTGGCTACTCCCTTGAAGGACTCTGTCTTTGGATTGTGATGTACATGTACACTGAAGACGAGTAGGTGGATTCTGGCCCTTACATCTTATATATGATTTTAAATCTATGTCTTCAAATCAGAATAATCCATTGCATTATACAAGATTCATATAACTCTAAACTCTCCTCTCCCTCATAATACAGTAACAGCTTCTCGTGACATTATGTTTTCCTTTATAAAGTTGGTAAATGGTTGTTACGCCAAAGTCTATCACTATTCCGTGATTACCAGGCAGGAACTCTTCATTATTTTCCTAGAAGGAATGCCTGACTCTCCATGTTCTTAAGAGAAACCTGCATGTCAGTTGCTATTGAACAATTCAATTTATGATAAGAATTTGCAAATAAGTAAATTGATCTTTTTCTCATTTATATTAGGTTGCCAGCAAAATACCAGGTGACTAAAAAATGCTGAAAAAAATGCAGTGTTGCTTTATATAAGAATTGAAATAGCTACCTTTTGATGTACAGTTTCTTATAGGAATATCACCTGATGTTATACCTGTGGTTGTTTAAATTGTCACCATAGTTTTGTTTTACATTAGTGAAAACACAGTTCATTAAGTACAATTCTGAATCTATTAATAAACCATTAATTGTTGCTCTCACAATCTTGAGTAAGTTGCTAGTACAATCATTCTTAGCCTAAGTGAATCTTCCCTCGATATACAAAACAGAAGCCTATAAACCTGTTGTAATAAAATTGTTTTATATGCAGTTCCAGCTACAAAGGCTTCCAATTCAATTTATTCATCATGATGAAATTCACCCTGGATGCTGATAACACAAATCACTTAAAGTCTCATTTAAATATAATTGTGAGTCTGGCCTCCTCTACTCATGTAAATTTATCTTTTTATCCTTGAGCACCAGGCTGATTTGTCTTTAGAATAAGTAGGTCCAGTGTAGACCTAGCACAACACAATCTTCTGCAGCTTCCGCTTCACAGAGAGATGAGCTCCCCTCAACACGGCAAACACTGTGAATTCCAAAATACTTAATTTGCTCAATGGACTTTTATTTCAAATGATCATTCTGGCAGCTTAACAGCTCCCTCCAAATGATCCCAATTAAATCCAGCACAGCATGTTACTACTTAGTTACATGACTCTCTAGTTTAGTTTTTTCTTAATACAGGTTGGACCTCCCTGGTCCGGCACCCTTGGGATCTGACTGGTCCCGGATGTGGGATTTTGCCGGATCAAGGGAGGTCATTTCTGGCCCCCAGCTGCCAGCTTCACTCCCTGTCTTGCTGCCCTACCGGCATTCCCAACTCCTTCAGGCAGCCCAGCTGGGTTGTGCTCGAGCTCCCCAGCTCCCCGCAACCCAGCTGAGCCGTGTGCTGGGCTTCTGCCCCCTCTCTTCTGGCAGCACAGCAGCTTCCCACCTCCTGGCCCCCACATCAGGCCAGGCTCCTGGATCTCCCCAGCTCCTGCACCACACCGGGATTCTCTGATCCTGGAATATCCATAGTCCTGTCAGATCACAGATGTTGCCAGACCAGAAAATCCCGGTTTAGAGAGGTGCAACCTATAGTTTGTTTCATTCTGCTTCTCATACTGAAAGTAAATGTTCTATATAATTTAATCTTTACCCTTTAGACTACCACAAACAAGCACTTAGGACAAAATTTTCAAGGTAAGGTGCCTAATGTAATTAGAAATGTAATTTACTTCCATTTCCTTGCCTCTTTATGCTGCCAGAAAGGCGCAAAATAACCTTAGGATTTGTCTACTCTGCAGGGTTTTTGCACAAGAAGCTTTTTGCAAAAGAGATCTTCTGCAAAAACTTCTTGCACAAAAGCGTGTCCACACCTCAAAAGCGCATCGCAAACACTTGGACTGCATGGACACTCTTGCGCAAGAAAGTTCTGATGATCATTCACAGAATTGCCATCAGAATACCTATGCTTTTTCTTATAGGCTCTTTTTGCGCAAGAAACCCCTGTGGAGAGTCCACACACACCTTTTCATAGAATCATAGAATCATAGAATACTAGGACTGGAAGGGACTTCGAGAGGTCATCAAGTCCAGTCCCCTGCCCTCATGGCAGGACCAAATACTGTCTAGACCATCCCTGATAGACATTTATCTAACCTAAGAACTCTTGCCCAAAAAGGAGTTATTCCTCGTAGAAAGAGGTATACCTACACCGCAAAAAGCCCTCTGTTCTGCTGTTTTACTGAAAATTTTCTTGCGCAAAAATGCACTTGAGGTGTAGCCGCTCCACAGGTTTTTGCGCAAAACCGGCTGATTTTGTGCAAAACCCCTGTAGTGTAAACATAGCCTTAGTGTAAATAAGAATCTAGGCCACACATTTACAGAATTGCTTGTAGCTTGTTTTGCCACAGAAAACAATCTTGCTAATAAACTTTTGCAGAACTTCCAAAAATAAACAAATAGTGTCATATGTGTCTCTGAGAAGACCACAGCTTTGCAAAAAAAAAGAAAAAAAAAGGTAGAATGTCCATTAAATTGCCATCTTTTTGTCTTTTACACTGTACAACGCACTTACCTCATTGACTGGAATAATATTTTTGACGTTGAAGTAGAATCCAAAGTAAATCATATTAAAAACACCATGGCGGCCCAACGTTGCAGTGAGGCCTTTGTTGAGCCCACGGAATCCCAAGCCATCTCTTGCAATGATTCGCCGTGCTTGGACAAAGGTTGATGGTTGCTACACGTATAAAACAAAAGAAAGAAGGGCACAGCTGTACAAATAGCAAGTGTAGTAAATTATCCACAGAGCCTCATTTCAAACCAGACAACTTCCACTGTGTTACCAACTCTTGTGATTTTATCATGAGTCTCAAAATATTCACTGGGTTTTCCTAAAGCCTCAGCCCCTGGAATCTTGAAGTTATGGGAGAATCTTTCAACTTACAAGGAAAAGTTTGAAATCATGACCTAAATGTGTCCTAAGGGCCCCGAAACCAGAAGGGGAAGGAAAAGACCCACAAAATATGTATGTTTTAAAATTTGAAGATTCTTATATGAATCTCATGACTTTTTGTTGCCCAACTCATAATTTTTGATTGTGTTGGGGTTGGATGATGATATCAGCAGAGACACTGTGTTGCTAAGGTTGCAACAGATTAAAAACTACATACAAAGTATATTTAAAAATGCCTCAATGTGGATTTAAGAGCCTAGCTTCAGGTGTGCTGTTTTGAAAATCTTGATCTACATTTATTATAAGTATAATGAAATTAGTGTTTACAGAGATCTAGTCAAAATTGTTCTCCATTTGCCTGTTTACATGTCCTAATGGAAATCATGGTTTGCCTCTCTAATAAAATATTTTACTTTAAAAGGAGCTGTTAAATTTTAAAAATCAGAGCACTTATAATGTGGATTTAGGAACCTCACTTAAGATATCCTAGAAATCCTGACCACAAGGGGTATAAACCCTCTTACTTCAAGGCATAAAACCTCCACTATCTAATGGACACTAAGAAGAAATTTCCCCTCTGTGCAGGTTATTACCAAATATTCTTGCACCTTCTTTTGAGGCATCTGGTATTGGCTGCTGCTTGACAGAAGGCCATCAGAACAGATGCACATTTAATGCCTTTGTTTCTAAATGTATTGTACTAGATTTGGTACAGTGAATTATTATCACAGGCCAACATTAACATTTTTTCTTTTGAAGTCATAAGCACAAACAAGGTAATTTAAAAAAGACTGTTTGCTGACTTGTTCTTAGTGTTCACTAACCCATAATGCCACCTTTGTATAATCAAATATTTAATTAGAAAGGCAAAACTTTACTTCCAGTAGAATGCTTAAACAGGAAAATGTAGAACAATTTTGACTAGAACTCTGTAATCACTGCCAATTTCAATATACTTATTTGTTTAATAGGCTTCCATTTGAAAATATCACCGTGGCAGATCAACATCACCAGTCAAATGATCCCAATTATATCAAACACAACAAGTTACTACTTATTTAGGTTACAGATAAGTTTGCTTTCTTTTACTATTTAGTTTTATTTGTCTGTTGTGTATTTAGTAACTAATATTGACCTGCTGATGCTCTGCTATCTCTGTAATAATAAAAAACAAAACCAACCCTATTTTATCATAAAGATTTTCTTTTGTAGTTACAAGCAAAGATTTCAAAGCTGTTTACTCTAGATGCATATCTATATACTGAATGCAGATATTCAAAGTGGAATTTGGCCAGGACACAACAGTAATAGCTTTGCTCTTGGAAAAATTAAGATTGGCTCATTAAAGATAACCAGCGCTCACGAACCCAGTTTCAAGTTTCTGCTAAAGAAGGCAGCTTCCATAATGCAGTGCCCACTGGTATTAACAGGATTATTGATTTACTAATGACTCAGAGGGAGAAGGTGATGGGAATGTGGAAGGGAGCTCAGAGTTAAGGAGGATGAAAGCTGTGGTTTGGGATACAGGATCTGGGATGGTGCTGGGAGGAAAGAGTTTTGAGGACAGGCTGTCTCAGAAGAGAGGGCTACTCTCAGTCCTCTCTCACTGCAGCAGCTCTGGCCAGGTGAGACGCATGCCTCTGCCGGGTATGGAAGCTCTGGTGAGTCTGGGTTGGGCTGGAGGAAAGGCGTCTTTCTCTTGGTTACAGGGGATGACCGGAGAACTTTGAGAAAACACCTCTCTCCCAGTTGTGGCAGCTCCCGGCTGGGGTCAGTGGAGTGCACCTCTCCCCCCACCCCAGAAGGGAGCTTCTGTGGCGAGGGGAGAGAGACCTCTTGCATGGATGTGACAGCTTCATGTGCAGCAAGCTTGAGCCCGTGTGGGGCTTATTAAACAGCTGAATGGCAGCACATCTTAGAGGGAACCCCAATCCAGCTACTGAATACCTCATGCACCTTTCAGCAGCAGATTATTTTCCTTGGCAAGACACAGACCTGACCTTGGTTAGCTTTTGAAATCTGAAAAGATCCAAAGAGGTACACCTCCTAGAATTTGGCATTTGATAAATGTTGTTATCAGGGGGATTCCATGATGTCACAGTGCCCGTGTACCAAATCTGGGGGGCTTCCTCTTTAAACCAGTGAGCCCTAGAAAGATGCTCAGATACCAGTCCAATGGTCAGCACTCTATTGGTGTGTGTTCTCTGTCGTTCCTTGAAACAGGATATATTTCTTATTTAGATGTAACAGTCAACATATTATGTAAATTGTATTAAGTTTTACCATATGGCATGAACTACATAATGGATAAGGACAGGCTCTGCTTATCCCTTTTAGGAAAACACTTCATTGTTACAGAGTAAGTACAGGTAGGACCTCTCTGGTTCGGCAATGCCAGACCACCGATGTTGCTGGTTCAGAGAAGGAGTGGAGGATGGTGGAAATCACGGGGGGGGGGGGGGGGAGGGGGGCGGGGGGCGGGGGCTGGAGCTGGCAACAGGGCCAGATCATAGCTGAGGCTGGGCTGGATCAGGGGAGGTCAATCCTGGCCCCTTGCTGCTGGCTTCCACGCCTCCTGGGCGATTACCAGCCTCCCAGCTGCCGGGCTCCTCTCCCAGCTGCATGCCCAGCCCTGACTCCAGCCACACTCTTTGATCCAAGGGGTTGGGGCAAAGGATAAGTGGCTGCAGCACTGAGAAACAGCCAGTGGTAGGGCCAGGGACAACAGCCGGGATTGTGGAAAAATGGCCAGCAGCCAAGGCCAGCCTTAGGGCCAGGAGAGCAGCCGGGCCTTGGGCTGGAGCCAGCAGTAAGGCCAGGAGAGTGGCCAGGGCTGGGGTGGGGGAATATAGCCAGCAGCTGGGGCTGGGACTAGTGGCGGCATAGGAAATGCAGATGGACTGGGGCTGGGGAACGTGGCCAGCAGCTGAGGCCAGGGCTGGTGCTGGTGCCAGGGCCAGGGCTGGGCATGCAGCTGGGAGAGGAGCCCTGCACTGGGAGACTAGCAGTCCCCCAGGAGAGCATGAAGTCAGCAGCAAGAGGTCAGGGTTGACCTCCCTGATCCAGCAAACTCCTTCATTTGGGACTCCTTTGGGCCCGAGGGTACCAGACCAGGGAGGTACAACCTACACAGCATCTTACAGTAGAGTGGATCTCAAACTTCAGCAACTTGAAGATACCCCCGTTTTGATTTAAAATTATTCATAGACTCCCAAATTCCTCCCTATCCCAGGCCCCATCCTCACTCTATCCACTTTCCTAAGGTCCCACCCCTGCTCATCTTCTTCCTGCTCCCTTCACCCTGCCCCTCTTCTCATACCCAGTGTCCACTTCTCTCCCTCCCTCCTTGTGGCTCCTCCTTGCCATTGAATAGCTATGTTCCTAAGTTTGCTGACTTTCTGATAGAACAAAACCAAACACCCTCTTGCCCCATCCCTTCCCTGAGGACCTGCTCGTTCCCCTGCCCTGCCTCTTCCCCGAGGACCCATTTGCCACTCGCTCCATCCCACCCTCTCTGTCACTCACTCTCCCCTACTCTCGCTCCCTTTCATCAGGCTGGGGCAGAGGGTTAGGGTGTAGGGGTTGAGGGCACAGGCTCCAGGTGCGGGCTCGGGGGTGCAGGGTTGCCAACCACTGAAAATGATTTTTATGGACAGTTTAGCAAAGAATTACAGACAACCAAACTTTTGTACCGACACATTCTTATGTAATATAAAGATGCCTCAAAAGGACAAAAGTGAATATTCAATTCACTTTCAAACCTCGCAGCACTAATGTTATTATGCTAGTTTAGCCTACATGTTGACCACATTAGCACAACCATTCATATGCACCCTTTCACATGCTGGTATCCCCTCCTGTTGCTTTTCAAGAACAGCTAAGCCCATGAAGCAGGTAGCAGGCTGGCAGAGGGGGAAGGGGAGAGCCTACAACACAGTCAGCTGGACCTGTAGCACATTGGTCAGCTATAAGGACACAATCCTGTTCCTATTACTCTCTCTCCACCCCCATCCCAAATCATTCCCCCTCTGGGCCTGCCTCCCACCCAGAGAGAGGATGTCCAAGACCTGCTTGCTTGGCTGGGACTAGGGGCTGCCACTAGTGACTGCCGCACTGTGACTTACTGGCAAGAAGCTCCATGTGCTGCCTCCACACCCACAAGTGTCACCCCTGCAGCTCTCATTGGTTGTAGATCCTGACCAATGGGAGCTGTGAAGCCAGGACGTGGGGTAGGGGGCAATGCAAAAAACCCCCCTATGCCTAGGCTGTAGGGACCTGGCAGGGGGAGAAGTTAATCAGTGAAGCCAAGACCTCCATTTGAGAAATGCTGTATTAGTAGATAGTAACAAGCACATGCTACTCATGAGGAAGTAGCTTTGGGTTTTAGTAAGTTAAGATTTTGTAAAAGAAAAAATATAATATCTTCTGTTTCTGACATCTCCTTTAGCTTAGAATATTCTTTAGCAAATTCAATCAGGAATGGGACAGATCCTCAGCTTGTAGAAATCAGCTTAATTCTATTGAAGGCAACAGAGTTCAGCCAATTTACACCAGTGGAATATCTGGTATAATATTGTTTAGTTGCATAAAATGCCAGTAAGATTTACAAAAAGTGTTCAAGTGACTCAATCCCACTGACTTTTTTTTCCCAACAGGATAAATAAAAGCTCATTTAACTTGCAATGGGAATTAGGTCCCAAGGTGCTCAATTAGGTCTCACCGCAGGTGCTTTTGAAAATTTTACACAAATGACTATGATAGAACCATAGTACCACATTTGGGGCATTGTTAGCATTTTCATTAAGCAGAAGTGCATTTTCATTCCTTTTTTAAAACTGATTTCAAAAACTGAAGCTTTGATTTTCTGGAACAATTGCAACATGGGACATGAATTTTTAAAAGATCGTTGAGGAGAAAAGTGTAGAGGATATAGGTTTCATTTGGGCGATAATTATAACTCACCACAAAGAAAAGCAGTGAGGTGGATTAAAAACTTTGTGAAGGAGGATAAAGCCTCTGGAATTTATGTGTGGCTAGGATGTTGTATTCCCCAGTTAGTGCTGCTGGAACTAGTTTGCTCACAATATGGTATTAATACATTTATACTCAAAAGGAAAAGTTTGTATTGAGGCAGACCAATTGTATCTGCAGAGGTATAAAGCAGGTCCAATTATCTGTTCACAGAATTGGCAGAGTAATACTGGTTCACAATTTTTTTATATTATAGACAATCACATAGGAGTGAATGAGAGAGTGAAAAATCTTCTCATGGATCATCTTTCTAGCTTCCCAATCACTTTACCCTCCCTACAGTATTCTCTGTAGTGCTGCTGAGCATGGAGAAAGGAGGGCCCAGTGGTTAGGGTATTAGCCAAGGAGACAGGTGCAAGTGCCTGTTCTGTCACACTTTCTGTGTGACCTTAAGCAAATTACTTAACCTCTTTCTATGCCCCAGATCCCCATCTGTAAAATGGGGGTAACAGTATTTTTACATCTCATATGGGTGTTGTAAGAGAACCACAGAGAGGAGTAAAGCATCTGGCTCCTAATGTGCAACTATGTACTTTCCCTATTTTTTTTTGTCAGCACAGTTTCCTATTCCACCATTAACCTGTCAATGTTAAAACAGCATTGTGTAGGGGGAATTCCATTATTTCATCCAAACAGCCTCAGAGAGTTTTCTGTAATAAGCACAGAGATTCTAATTTAATATAATTAAAATTAACTGTAAAGTATTTCTTATATTTAACAAAGTATTGAAAAAAGAATAGTTGCCGTACCTCAGAAAAAGCATTCCGATTTGCCTGTAAGCTAACCTTCACTACTTCAAATGGGTTAACCACAACCGCTTCTGTTAATCCAGATCCCAAGCCAGCAACTGCAAATGTCTAGGGAAATTAAATCAATCAATACTTAAAAATCAAGTTTTCATGTGCACTGTGGTAAAATGTGCCATACATCACATGATGAAGTTGAATGATATGATGAAAACAGAGAGACCTACACTAATGCAGCAGTATACCATTACTAAACAGCTTTTGCCCTTGATTAGATGTTGACAGTTCATGAAGAAGAAATTATAAAAACCAAAACCACATTCCAAAAATTCAAAATAAAACGTCAAAGTCCTATCAACAATGAATTCTCTTGAACTGGAAGGAAAGCTGTGTTACTGATTTAAGATGCATACATGGAAAAACAATTTCCCCATGTTATATTTGGAGTTTGAATGCAATGAATAATAATTTTTGGTTTTTAAAAATATAGCTGGGCTGGTAATAGCAAAAATAATGAATATTCTAGGTTAAATGGTGAAGCACTTACTCAAGCAAAATGCCCCCTGGGTAAATTTCAATCCTGATGAGAGGGCTTAAGTTGGATTTAAGTGGTGTAGAAGGCTGGTGCTGGCCCTCTTCACAGGGGTGAATCCATCTCCTTTAATCAAAATAAACTGATAGCGCAGTTTGGCCCTGAGTAAGGCCTATGTTTTGCACTCAGTAGAAGAGGCCATATTTAGAAAAGATGGTTTACTTAATTCTTACTAGATAAACAACAGATACATATCAGAATTGCTCAGAAAATTCAAAATAGTTAATCTAAAGTTGTTTGTTTCTTTGTTTAATCTCCAGTGCCAGCCACTTACAAGGACCCTTCTGCTGCTCTATCATCTTATGCCGACAACACAGTATACTGGAGTATACCGGCTGAAATAAGAAAAGAACCACCACGGGAGGAAAGCAATAGTCAGGAAAACATTCCATTCAGCTCACAGGGGGCCAGAGGGCAGCAGGAGCCTTTAACCCTTTGTTCACTTATTACAGGGACAATCTCAGTCCCAGCCATTCTGCACCCAGAACACTGGTCGTGCTGCCAGTGAGGCTTTACTCCTCACATGGGATGGGAATATGTCTCCACCCTTTCATTATCAGTTGTCAGTCTGAAGCCAAGGGAAAGTGGGTAAAAACACTTACTCTCCCTTTCAAAGGGACTTGCTTCCTTGACACGAGCTCCAGCAGAGGCCTTGGTGATATTCCATCTGCTTCAGCATGAAGGTACATAAGAAACCTTGTCCTTCATCCCCCCCACCATGGCTATGGCATTAAAGACACAACAGAGCCCTAAGTAGAACTGAAAATGATAGCAATGTAATGAAAGGGGCATTATTCATTAAAAAAATTATTGGGATTTTTGTTGTCCAGTCTAACTGCTACACAAATCAAAGCTGTTCTTGGTTAAGAGCATATGCTGAATGTGTACTAGTTGGTCTTGGAAAAGGGTGACAATACACCACAAACCAGAAACCTGATCTTTCCACTTGCCAGGAATGCAAATGGCAGTTCTCCATTGTATATTAAGAAGGAGGGTGTCTGCTGACAACATGAAAGGACTATAAAGGACCATAGCACTACTGGAGTGCTTGAGAGGAGGAAACTTCATGTGAAGAAATCCTGCATGAAAAGGACAGCAGAATGTTATGTAACACATGAAGTACTTGAGATAATGATACACTAAGGGTTTCCTCTCACTTTTTTGCACCCTTTAACTGGCACAGTATAGTCTAACATACGGCACTTATTCTTACAAGAGAAGCAATCATATGTTTTCTTTGTCTATCTCAAACTTCCATCCCAGGAGCTAAAAATGTACAAAGAATTCTAATCCCAAACTCACCTGACCACAAAATCTATAATCCAGATGTTCAGGGGTTTATTATTTATTGCATGCCCTTTTCAAATATTTCACATATTTTAGCCTGGCTCTAAGCTCAGATACATGGGTTATTATAAACAGAGCACAGGTGTTTCTACAAAGTGTGAGGTGTTTTATGCAATCCAAATTTTAAATAAAGGGAGTAGACATGAGGCAAGAGATTAAAAGTAGAAATACTGAAATGAGATCTGGCTGAAAAAATTCAGACAAAACCTTTTCTCTTAAAAATAGTCTTCTGTAAAAAAGCCATGAAAATTGTTGACATTCTTCATTTTCCTCAGAAAACAGCATTGTGCCCTTTTGTACACTTTTATTGAAAATATTATAGAAAATGATACCAAATTGTTATTGACAATCTATCTATCTATCTATCTATCTATCTATCTATCTATCTATCTATCTATCTATCTATCTATCTATCTATCTATCTATCTATCTATCTATCTATCTAAGAACTTTACTTACTATAAAATCACTTACACAGGAACCTATCCCTGTAACAATCCCCATTGCCAACTCTATCCACACGCTCAATGGATTTAAAAGTAGACATAGTTCTACAAAAAAAAAAAAAAATTCAAAACCAGATTGAAAGAGAAACAGCAAGTACTGCAATGTATTTGTAAACTGAATACAATCCAGTTAGGATGGACTAAGAATGTAGATTGGTTATCTCACTACAAAGGCAATTTCCCCTCTGGATATTCACAGCTTCTCATCAACTACTGTGAGTAAGCCACCTCCACCCTAGCTGAATTGGCCTCATTAACATTGGCCCTACACTTGAGAAGTAACTTCCTTCTTTTCATATATATATATATATCTGCCTCTATAATTTCCACTCCAATTCATCTGATCAAGTGGTGAAAGCTTATGCCCTAATAAATCTACTAGTCTCTAAAGTGCCACAATAGTGTCTTTGATAAATATATTTCCAGAAATACCTAACAACAAACAATATTTTGACCACTTTAAAATAAAAACAACTTTGAAACTTTGAAAATCTTTTACAAAACTATTTTTTCCCTTATTTTAACTTGCAACACCTGAAGTTTATTTACTACAGTAACTTACTGATGTTTCCATGATATCACACATTGTACATTAGCTTTTGGACTCTTCCCGTGTATTCTCTTGCCACACCTTCACTTCTGCTATCTGCAGCTCAGCTAGCTGGCACTGTTTTTCTGTTGTATTTCTCGCTGGCATCACACGAAAGTATCTTGATCTGTTTACTTTTGGGAAGGGGGACACCTTAAATGAATGAAAATCCTAATTATATATTTACACTTACCAGTCCTGGTGACAGTGAAGCAAGCCCTAGTAACTTCTTATATTGTTCAAAGGTGAAAAACTGTAAAATAAAAACAATTACTGTTAAAGCTCAGCAATGTTTAGAAAATTTTATTATAAGTTATCCAATTTAGAAAAAAGAGACAATACAGGCCTGCTTCTCTGTTGTCCTGTATCCTCTGTAGTCATGTGGAAAGGGAGTGCAAAATACTACCATTGCACCCACTTTGAACAAGTGAGAATGACTATATAAGCCAGTGGTTCCCAACCTGTAGTCTGCGGATCCCTGATGGTCCATGACGGTACTACAGGGGGTCCATGAAAAGTTTAAAAATAAGGATCCTTACTTTTCCTTTCTTTTCTTTTCCTTTTCTTTTTTTTCTCCCTCAGGAAGGGTGGTCCATGAAATTTTAATAGATTGAAAAGGGGTCTGTATGCTCGAAAAGGTTGGGAAACACTGATATAAGCTACAAGGCAGTGGAGAATCAGGTCCTTCAAATGATTTCATTAGTAAATACAGGCAGTCCCCGGGTTACGTACAAGATAGGGACTGTAGGTTTGTTCTTAAGTTGAATTTGTATGTAAGTCGGAACTGGTACATATTGTAGGGGAAACTCTAGCCAAACATTTCTCCAGAGAGCTCAGTTTTATTCTCCCACACCTCACTTCCCTCAGTCCTTTATTCTCAAGCTGAGGTGTCTGCTGAGAAAAGCCGCTCCGCGTCTCCCTGGTCTGCTGGGGGGGAGGGGGGGGGTTGCCTCACCCCGTTTGTAAGTAGGGATCTGATGTAAGTCGGATCCATGTAACCCGGGGACTGCCTGTAGTGCATAATGTTAACACGAATAGAATTAAAGACAATGAGTTACTGTATTCAAGATTAGCAATATACAGTTCTTGTTTTCAGTTTATTAATATTTGCTCTAACAGCTCATTTTCAGATGTTTTTATGCAAGTTACAGAATTATATTAGATTTTTTTTTGAAAAAAATTAACCACGCTATTTCTGGTTTTTTGTCTGATATTAATAGACTTCTCCTCGGAGAAATGCATACTGATAGAATTTGCAGAATGGAAGTTCATGTGTCTTTCTGTAGCCTTCCATTATGAACAGATATTTTTTTACAAATTTCTATCCTCATTTACAAATAAGCCTTGCACAGAACAGTCTACTTTTGCTTAAGGGTCTGGTCCTCAGAAGTACAGAGGATCTGCAACTTCTCTGAGAGTCAGTTTCACAACGAATGCTCTTTTGTATTGCAACTTGAGGGGAAAGATGGAAAATTTAATTTTTCCTGCACCTCCACATAAGGAGCCAGCAAGGAATGAGTGGTACCCATTGCCACCTAAAACGCCCTTTGGATGTTTCACTACACATCAATTGTCCGGTGTTCTCACATTCAAAGACATGTAAGCAGGGGCTGAACTGCTGCTTGCTATCAGCCAGCTAAAAGGAGGGGTGGGTGTGCCCACTACAGTTGTTTAGCTCTACAAGGTAATTAACTGTTAACTGTTGACATGTAAATACTGCTCAGGAGAGAATCCAAGGTGTGGCTATGTAAATCCCATTCAGCCAGGGCTGATGGAGGGTCAGTGTTGGAATGGAATGTGGAAAATTGTATATAATTTGGGACTGTTGTGGGGGTAACTAATCATGCTACCCCTAAATGTGGGAACTGTAAAACATGCCACTAGTGCTTGCAGGAGAGACACCACCATCATGGTAAGAGATCTCGGAAGAACACCACCATCATGGTAAGAGGTCTCGGAAGAACAAGCCTCCCCCTTTCCAGAGTTGAGTGAACAGAGCTGGGGGAAAGGGTTAATGGACTTGAGTCAGCCTGCTTCACACCTGCCAGGTGTGAGCTATAAGACTGGCCCAGCCTGCACCTTTCCCCCTTTGTTTTAAGGACAGACCTAAAGCAGACTCCCTGAGGAGTCTTTTTGTTTGCTAGTCCAGTGAAAGCTGGATTCATTTGGCTAAAGAGTTGAAATCACTGAGAGCTGAAATCACTGGTTTGGCTGAGTTGAAATCACTGAGCTGAAATCACTGGTTTGGCTGAGAGCCAGATCTATTGCAGCCAGTGAAGTGGCGGCGACCAGTGGTGTGGCGTGGAGTGGCGTCAGGCGAGGAGCAGCCATCAGCGGCATGGCGCGGTGTCAGGCGAGGAGCGGCCATCAGCGGTGTGGCGTGGAGCGGCGGCAGGTGAGGAGCGGCCATCAGCAGCGTGGCGTGGAGCGGCGGCAGGCGAGGAGCGGCAACCAGCAGCGTGCCGTGGAGCAGCGGCAGGCGAGAAGTGGCGACCAGTGGCGGCAGCAGACGAGGAGCGGCGACAGGTGCCCAGCGGAGCATCCAGAGGTGTAGGACGAGATAGCTGGTGAAGCGTGGTGGAGTTTCGTATAAGGTGCCCCCTATCTATTCCCCCCCACCCCCATTTCTACCCAGGTTGGGAGGTGAAACCCTGTGGGTGAACTTTGGGACTCTGGGTGGCACGGACCAGGGACAGAGACTTTTGGGGAGTTGGACTCTGTGGACTTCGGGCAATTCTTGGCTGGGGTGGGGGCTTGGCTCATGTTTGGGTTATGAACTCTGTTTGTGGTGTTTTCCCCAAGCTAATGCTGTATGAATTCTCTCTCTGTTTCATTAAATGTTCTTTTCCTACACTCAGACTCAGTGCTTGCAAGTGGGGAAGCACTGCCTCTCAGAGGCGCCCAGGGGTGCGTGAATTTCCCAGATCACTGGGTGGGGGCTCGAGCCAGTTCTTTGTGAGATTGACCCCAAGATATTGAACCCAGCCCTGGTTACTGCCAGGCCTCCCCGGCAGAAGGGTTACGGACAGAACAAGTGAAGGGCCTTTTTCTAAAAAGAATATACAGGGTAAAACAGTGATTCCACTGAAGTCAGTGACATAGTTCCTACTGTCTCTAATGGAGACAGGATTGGAGTGACAGATGCCAACTTCTTTGGTGTAGATTCAGAAGGTTCCAAATCATCTATATTTTCCCATATTATTAGATTTGCAACTGTACTGCTGAAATTAATGAAATAGTGTGCCTTGTTGATGCCATCCAAAGTAACTACTTTAAGAATGATATTCTACTGACAGAATGATGTGCTATGACAGAAGAGAACTTTCAGGGATAGAGAGGATAGCAGGAACATAAAAATATTGTAAGTAATAGTCCATATAAGTTTCATGCGTTTATATTTGTGAGAGGGAAGGTAATATGAAAGGCCCAGAAGGACTACCAGACCTGAGACTCTCATAATTATGAGACAAGGGTCCAATACTTCTCCATCAAAGGATGGTGATTTTGACATGTGGCTTTCAGTACTGGGGAAGAATAAAGAAATGAAAAATTAAGGTTCTTAGGGCTTTACCACAGATGTATTCTGGGGATCCTTGAACATTTTTCTGGCTATACCAAAAGAAGAAGAGGAGGAGGAATTTGATATAGGTTGAATCAAGCCACAACTTTATTATTAGATGTCTGAAACTACCTGGCAGCAAAACATGTGCAATGAAGGTAACCCTCCTTTATTTTCTCCCATAATTAATCAGGGGGAGTGCCTTTACTATTTCCCCCTCCACTTTTCTACCCAAGGGTATGTCTACACTACAACGTTAATTCGAACTAACTTTGTTCGAATTAGTTAATTCGAACTAAGCTAATTCGAACTAACGGATCCAGACTAAAAAACAAGTTTGAATTAGCGTTTTGCTAATTCGAACTAGCATGTCCACATTAAGTGGACCCTGAACTGGGGTTAAGGATGGCCGGAAGCAGTGCCGGCAGGGCATCAGAGGAGGACTTAGAGCGTGCAGATGCTGTCTCAGGCTAGCCGAGGGCTGTGCTTAAAGGGTCCCGCCCCCACCCAGGACAGACAGTTCTCAGGGGTGCCCCTCTTGCAAAGCAGTCCTGGCTTGGAGTGCCCGGAGTACCCACACTGGGCACATCACAGCACTCGGCCATCAGCCCGGATGCACTTGCCGCAGGCTGCCATCTGGGGAGAGGGGGCAATTGGGGGGCTGCAGGAGAGCCAGCCCCGTCCTCCCCATCGGGGGCTCGTGCCCCATTCCTCCCTCACTTCCTTCCACTTACCCTTCCCTAGCCCTTCTTCTTGATGTACAAAATAAAGATAACGTGTCTTCCAAAATGGAATCTGTCTTTATTGAACAAAACTGGGGGAGACTGGGAAAAGGAGGTGGGAGAGGGGAAGAGAGAGGCTGGAAGAGGGGAGGGCAACTAAAATGATCAGGGGTTGGGAACAGGTCCCATATGAAGAGAGGCTAAAGAGGCTGGGACTTTTCAGCTTAGAAACGAGGAGACGGAGGGGGGACAGGATAGAGGTCTCTAAAAGCATGAGTGGGGTGCAGAGGGTGCACACAGAAAAGGTCTTCATTAGTTCCCATAAAGAAGGACTAGAGGACACCAAAGGAAAGGAATGGGTAGCAGGCTTCAAACTAGTAACAGAAAGTTGTTCTTCACAAAGCAAAGAGTCAACCTATGGAACTCCTTGCTGCAGGAGGCTGTGAAGGCTAGAACTAGAACAGAGTTTAAAGGGAAGTAAGATCAAGTCATGGAGGTTGGGTCCATGGAGTGGTATTAGCCAGGGGGCAGGAGTGGTATCCCTGCCCAAGGTTCGTGGAAGGCTGGAGATGGATGGCACGAGACAAATGGCTTGGTCACTGTCTTCGGTCCATCCCCTCCAGGGTCCCTAGGGTTGGCCGCTGTCGGCAGACAGGCTACTGGGCTAGATGGATCTTTGGCCTGACCCAGGACAGCCATTGTAAGCTCAGGGCTCAGGATCGGGGGTCTCAGTGGACCCCCTTGATTCTCTTGCACACCTGCTCTTGCACACCTGCTCTTGCACACCTGCTCCTGGGTGGCCAGGCTGGCAGCTCTCCTGCCCTAGCCGGCCACTTTCCTGTGCCTAGTGCAGAGATCGTGGACGAGGTCCACAATGTCTGCACTAGCCCAGGCGGGTGCCCACCTCTTGCGGTCCCGGGCAAGCTCCCGGGAGCCGCCAGCCTGGTCCTGGGAAGAGGGGGAGGGCTGGGGGGCATCGGGTGGGTGGCTCGATCCGTGCCAGGTGCAGGGTCTGCTGGCTGGGTGCTGGCAGGCTTGCACCTGGCACGGGCACCGTAGCCAGCCCGTGCCCCTTTAAGGGGTCTGGGGCCGGGAGGAGGGCAGAAGAGTTTCCCTGGTGTTGGCCAAAGTGGCCACCAGGGAAACCTGGGGAGGGCTAGCCTCCCACTAGTTCGAATTAAGGGGCAACACACCCCTTAATTAGAACTAGCTAGTTCGAACTAGGATTTATCCTCGTAAAATGAGGTTTTCCTAGTTCGAACTAAGCGCTCCGTTAGTTCGAATTAAATTCGAACTAACGGAGCGCTAGTGTAGCGCCTATGAAAGTTAGTTCGAACTAACGTCCGTTAGTTCGAACTAACTTTGTAGTGTAGACATACCCCAAGTTCCTCCAGCAGTTCCATTGCCGAGACTTACAATTATTGGGGGGAGGGACTTCAACCAACTTTCCCCTTTTTATCCAGATCCCTCCCTCAAATCTATTGCCAGGACCTTACCAACTACCCTCCATCATAGGAGGGGTAAGGTAGACTACAAAGACAGGGAGTTGGCTCCATGCCGTAACAATCATAGGAGTTCTCAACTACCCCAGCTCACTCAGTTACTAAGCTGAAGTCTCTTTCCAATTTATCCCTTACCCTATGCCTTCTTTTATGGAGAACCTGCACTGTACATCCGCTATACACTTAAATAATGAGGTGTGACATATGGCCTACCACCTGTCATACACTTTATGAACAGAGCTCACCTGAACCTGTTGTGAGAAAGATGAAAAACCCCAACTGTTCCCGGCCAATATGGTGCAAAAGGAAACATTCCTTCCCAGCCCCACCTCAACAGAGTGGCTAGCATAATGACCACAGCAGATATAGCCAATAACCAGGTATATTTACCACCAAAATAATGAGGGAGGGAGAGTCAGTAAGGGAGGCTCCTGGTATGGCTGTCCTTTTAAAACACCTCTTTCCTGGGTGATGAGTCTGCCACCACGCTGACTCCTTCTCCAGCAGTTTTTCATCTTCCCCATAAGCCATCAGGACTTGCTCTCTTCTTCTGGTCAGCTCGACAAACAACCCCCCCAGCTTAAGATGTAGGGTGGTGATGATCAGAAACACAGGGCAACAGCTACCACCTCTCAAAAATGAATAACCAACAGCCTCTTATCTTCCTGACTGCTGCCCAATCTTCCTGCTGTAGTGCTGAATGTGCCCTAGCATTCCATTATTTTTATGAAGATAACTCAAGCCAATGTGGCACCCCTTGGACATCTATTCAATTGGATTCCAACTATGAGGGCCAGAGTCTGTATGGAATCTTCTTCCACCTTCTCACTGGCAACCAAACTGTTGTGCCATGTCAAAGGAAGCAATGAAAAATGTGTCCAGGACTGATATATGTTTCTTGAGAGATACATGGAGTGGAATTTTCCTGTTAAACTTTGGGACATGATGTAATGGTACTCAGCCAAAGGGAGCGTATCCCATTTGCACAGAGCTCTGCATATAAAACAGCTCCTACTCCACAATATACGTTACTGGAGCACAAGCAGTAAATACCATACTGGCATTTCAACTCGTTCCTGGTGAGGTGGGGACTTCCATGACTCAGGAAGTTTGGCAGTGTTTATGAACCAGTTCTGTTTTCTATGGAAAGTTAATAGAACAACACTGGTATAACACAGAACTAGAAATGAATGGGTTAATGTAAAGATGCTAAAGGTAAAGTTGGAAGAAAATGCATATTACATCCGAATGATGCAAAGACTGTTGAAATGGAGAAATGTTAAGAGTCTGATACTTCGGCCACAGGCTACAAATAGCTTCCTCTCTTTTCAACAGGAATTACTTGCATCTCCCAGCAGGAGAATTCAGCTCCTAGAATTTAATTGCTTTCCAGACACTGTATTGACTTAACAGCAATCTACAGCACATAGTTAGTGCAAATATGTTTAAGATCAATGCACTAGGTCTGTCAATAATCAAACAAGATAAAGGTGTTAGGCATAAACCTATAACTATCTTTATTGCTAAATTAAATAACCATGAAATACACTTCTCTTATACAGTATGCCATAATTTCCAGAGTCAATTTTACCTGTATGATAAAAGAAAATCTCTGGAAAAATGTCAAGTACAGCAGAGTCCATTATAATACTAAATTAATTTCATTTTTTATTGTTGTAGAGTTGCTTTATTCTCTCTAATTTCTTTCCACTGAGTGTTTTCCTTCCCACCTTTCATGGAATTTCTGCTATTCCTTAATGTTTTCCATAGTCTCCTAGATCAATAGAATAGCCATAAAAAAGACAAAAATATACTATCTAGAAATGCTTTGGTATTACAAATATTACCTTAAACTACTGATAGCTTCCTAAAGTCCTAAATAAAAGCACTATTTAATAGAAACTCTGTTTTGTATTATGTGACTAGAGGTTTTTTTAAAAGAACAATAGTAAATACCAAGAAAACGCAATGTAAACATTTAGTTGGACATATCAAAATGATTCTGTGTGCAAATAATTTTGTCAAAAGGCTCAGTCTAGCTAGACAGACTTCCACAGTCCCAGTCACTGAAGAGGATGACGATTCAAAGAGCATTTAATAATACAGAGCAAAGTAATTTATTTTACTATACAATATTAATAAGTTAAGAGCTATCCTCACAAAATCCAAAGATGCATATATTTAAAATATATGCATTCATATATCTAAGAACCAATACTGCCCATATGGCAAAGATACACTTACATCTATGTTACACAGGAAAAAAGCCAAAGTACTTACCATGTGTCTCAATAACTTTAAGGTAAAAATATGCTTGAAACAAGATGTTTGGGAACAGATGCACAAAATACATTTGCCCCAAAAGTTCATCTGTTAACCATTGTACTGGCACCACTCACTTCTGTGCTCCAAGCCCTCGCTAACTCAGGGTTATAAAGTTTATAAAGTTTTTACCTTTCAGAAATACCAGCTTTCTTTTTAAAAAGGAAAAAAAAAAAACAGAAATGGAGAGAAAAAGACACAAAGACAGACTGACAAAGGATCTAGTCTCTTCAAAAGTGAGCCTGGGTCTCTGAAGTGAGCTTTAAAGAAAAATATTGCCTCAGAATACTTTGGTTTTAATGGCTTTATTTTTACATGCAAATAAATTTATCCACCTAATACATTGTTCCACGAGGACAATGCTACATTTCCTCTCAGCAGGGGCTCTGTCTTGTTTGGTTATCTCAGTGATCTTTGATCAGTGAAGTCATTTCATAATTCAATTCACCCTTTTTGTACAATTGAAGCTGTGAAAAATATTCACCACCAAACCAGAAACCTGTAAAAGGCCCTTTCCCTGTTGAGACGCCTTTACAGACGGTGAACAGGGAGTTTCCCTAGTTACTGCTCAAGCCTCCAAGTTTTTGCATGGATGTGGTGGTCCAGATCACCAACAGTCTCAGAACCCAGCACACCTAAATGTGCAGGATATAACCTGTGCCTTTTAGAGTGAATCAAGGCTGCTGAGGAAAGGAAGGAGAGAAATTAATCTAAAAACCCAGCAATCTTCCTTGATGTTCCATGTCCAGATTCAAGAAAAGCTAATGGAATTTTGAATCTACTTAGATTCTTATTAGTTCAATGTCTCTTGGTTTCACAGAGCTCTAAGCTGGATGCTATAGCTTGTGCTGGCTCATGACAGCTTGCAAGAAGCTGCTCCATCAGCCAGGATCTGTGGAACATATTGCACTCCAATCCTCCTAACCCCTCCTTGCACTGAAATTCCCCCTCTTGAATACTGTTGCTGCATTAAGACAGCTTTAGGGCCTCTTTGTGCCCTCAGGAGCTGTGCAAAGGATCTTAAGAGGAGCCAAGGATCTCAGCATTTACAAATCTGACAATTTTAATGGGAGTTCTTGTGACATTTGATGTTTTTCTTAAAGCTTGGCACCATGAATCATGTTACTGTTTCAGAGCCTCAGCCTTCTGTTAACAAAACCAAAACCAAATAAGTTTTAGCTCTCATGATTAGGAAAAGTATGTAGAAAATGTGAATCCTAACAGCTGAAAAACAAGAAAGCAGAAAGATCCCTGTATTTATTATTCTTTAACAGCTAATGATTTTTAAGCCAATCTCATCATTTGGGGATGCCCTGATGCATGACTTTTGAATGATGGGGGCTGGCAATACTGTAATTGAGCCCAATGCCTCAATCCACCCACTTACTAAGTATAAACCAACATTCAGAAGCAACCATCAAACTGATGTCATCACCTTTTACCAAATTAATGAGAAGAAAAAAAAGCACATGATCCATCAATAAGTTTTCAAAATTTTGACCTTACAGTCTGTACTACAGCCCCAAATTAAGCATGGCCTTAGTTTTTCCTTCTCAGTCAATAATTTTAGGAGACAGTGATTGCCTCACTTGCATACACAAGAGGCTACGTCTAGACTGGCATGATTTTCCGCAAATGCTTTTAACGGAAAAGTTTTTAGTTAAAAGCATTTGCAGAAAAGAGCGTCTAGATTGGCACAGATGCTTTTCCACAAAAGCACTTTTTGCGGAAAAGCGTCTGTGCCAATCTAGACGCGCTTTTGCACAAAACAAATCTGAGCTGTCTACACTGGCCCTTTTGCGCAAAAGCTTTGCGCAAAAGGGACTTTTGCCTGAACGGGAGCAGCATAGTATTTCTGCAAGAAGCACTGACTTCAGACAGTAGGAAGTCAGTGTTCTTGCGGAAATTCAAGCAGCCAGTGTAGACAGCTGGCAAGTTTTGCTTTTGTGGAAAAACTTGCCAGTCTAGATACAGCCAATGATGATAACAGAAGGAGACCAACAATAGATCATTGTTAGGCTTACTTGATGAGCCCTGTAAATCAGTGGATATTGGCTTCATATCCATGACTCACTTTTGTGGATGCAGATGTGGCTGTGGATACAAATTTTGTATCTGCGCAAGGTTCGATTTATAAAGCTACATTATATCATTTGATACAAATATCTACATAAGTGAATGGAACATTGTGTCATGCCCGATGCCAGGCTAAGGCCCAGATTGATTGAGGCTTTTTGGGGAAAGTAAATAAATGAGACACAAAATGAACATTATATACAAGAAGTCCTCCCATGTACACACTTTCAACTGAAAACAAAACAAAAAAAATTAAGGTAGAAATCTCCACAATTATGTGATGAAAGGTTTTTAATCACCCTAATAATGGAAAGTTGTAAAAATCAATATAGGCAAAGAGAAGGAAATCAGAACAAACAGTTATTTAATAATAAAGGCAAATTATAGACCAGTATTCATTTATTTCCAGTAACTAAGTTGCAGAGCATAATAGCTAGTTGCAGAGATGGGAATTGTAATCTCATTAATAGATACATGAGGGTACATTTTTAGTTTTTTGAGCAATTGTTCTCAAAGTATAGGACAACAGCAGGAATTGGGCTCTTGAACTGCACTGGCATAACACTTAATAAGTGTTCATTTCCTTTAAGTTTGCATTTATACACAAACATTTTCCTAGGACTAGTTCATTTGCACGTTGCTGAGCATTCATAATGAAATAATACTTCTACAAAAAGAAAACATATTAGGGTAAAATATTATGTTGCAGTCATAATTTTTTCTTCAGTAAAGTTATGCATCTTGCTTAACTATACACGTAATAATTAAAAGCTTTATGCTTCAATTCTTAATCAGGCAAGTTTCCATTATGTTATCATTAGTAGTTTTTTTCTAAGTAAAGACCAGAGCTTAATTAGCAGAAGATTCTAATATCACTCAGCATATTTCTTTGATGAAGGACAAATTGGATGTTTTACTGTTATGATGTTAGTTACAGTGCTTTACCTTTACTGCCCTTTTGGGTGTTTCAGCCATGATAGGAGGCAGTATGCCTTTGTAGAAACCAAGCAATCTGTTGAAGAAACATACAAAGGATTTTTTGTACACGTGTATGAAAGAGGCTAGCCAACAGGCAATTCTATTTTCATTTCAGAATAAAGCAGGTAATCTTAGAGCATTCCCAATTATTCAGAACAGCTCTCACTGTCAATAGTGCATCTCTGTTTTTTTCTTTTTTTCTTATTATGTAAATAAAGTACTCCACTGTACACTGGTGGAATGAAAAGCAGCAGTGAGTAAACAATAATATGATCTGTGCAGACTGCACAGATTAGAACCTATTAAAAGAAAAGAAAAACGTGTTGATAATGAAAAACAATCACATAAGTTTAATCATTCTTTCTGAACTTCTTAGTTACTGCTTCTTCACACAGTAATGGTGAAACTAGAAAAGTGAGCTCTCAAAATGTGAGTATTAGGAAAAAAAATGTATTCAGAAAGTTGTACACATAAAATTGCAGGCACCTGTTTAAAGGCTGGATTAAGGCTTCTTAAGTTTTAGTTCTAAATATTCGTTGAAATGTATTAAGGACATTTTGACAACTTAATTTTAAATGTAAAATTTGTATCTACTTTAAAAATAGCCAAGTTATTTAGTCACATTGAATTGACTGAAAATTTTTCATCTTGAAAACTGATTTGGGTGATTTAATGTAACTCTCTTATTGTGACTCATGGTGGCTTGTCCCCATAAGAGGTTAATGAGTCATACTCCGTTTAAGTGACAGAGGTGTCTGCTTTTTATGCCAAATTAGCAGGATTTTATGCCAAATTAGCAGGCTCATGTGCATACTTTCGAGCATGTCATTAGTCCTATTTTTTTTCCACTGAATTGCTCACAGGCTTAAAATTAAGCACATGCTTATGCGCCTTGCCAAACTGTGTACTTCATGGAGAAGGTCACAGGTTCAAACCCCATTTGTAAACCCAGTGGACTCAATTACAACAAAATTATCACTACGGTCATTACTGGGTTTAATACATAAGTTTTCAGTATATACTAAAGTATTTTAAATACGGTTATATTTAACCTTTATTCACCCACTCAGAATAGATGCTTTTCCAATGTAGTAGGAAGATGCAGAGCTAAAGGAGAGCTATTGCTCCATAGATCCACTCCCAGAGCTGCCTTCACCATTCAGAAGGGAGGAGCGTCATCTCTGTTACAGACCCTTATTGTTAAGAGCTGAGTAATCAGGTAGCCATTTGCAATGGACAACAACTACTTTATTGGTCTTACACATTCTGACATGCCAGTAGATGGTGCTTCTTCCATGAACTGCTATCATATAATGACATATATACAGTCGGGCCTTTTTATAGATAAACCCCATCACAGTCCCCTGCTTTTTGTAGGCCTAGGGATAATTGTGTGTGTGTGTTGGGGGGGGGGGGGGGAAATGTGAGTGTAGAAAACATGGCAGGAAGCAGAGCTGGAGGGAAGCACATTTGTCTCCTTAGCAACAGTCAGAACTTTCACAGGAAAACAAAACTCTGAGGACATTCCATTGGAGCTGCAGTGCCAGAGATCCAGGGGAAGCTGCAGAGCACCCAGATCTGCCCTAGACTTGTGATTCCTCTCAAAGGTTCCACAGCCAGATTCAGTGCTTTGCCCCTTGTTTTTTCCATAAGAGTAAATCTCACTGACACTGTCACATGTTCATCTTCCCCTCCCCTTCCTCACACATTTCATTTGAAAAGTGGTTGGCAATTTAGTAGGATGCACATGGAATGATAGGATTGAAAAACCTGCAAAATGTGATGCTATACATGTCCCATGAGGCATTGCAAACCCTTACCAAAGCACCCTGTGGCCAATTGGATGGGGGACTGCTACCCACAGTGCACTGTAGCTCTTGCATCAACACAGAAAGAATAGTGTATATAACATGCAATAGTGGTTTAATTAAAGTGGCATAACTTTTGTCGACAAAACTCTGTGGTATAGACAAAGCATTAGATGCAGGCCTTCATCAGAAAACTGGTATTCAGAAAAATTACAGAGCAGCAGCAACAATCATTGCAACATGTAGCAGAAGAGACAGAACATGACATCAGATCCCAACTCTGGGAAAATTGGAAAGAATTAACAAGTAAATGTCTAACAGAAACACGACTACAGTGTTTTATTTTGTTTCAGCATTAAGGATCTAAATGAACACCACCATTCAATTGTATTCTGGGCAACAGCCCAAACTCATCTTTGGAATAGTTGATTTTGAAACATTACAGTCAATCATATCGTCTCAATTTGTTCTTCTTTCAGGCTTTAGGCATCCTTCTGGTTTCCATTTCTTGTTTGGAAGTCTTGAGTCATCTATCCTGGCAACATGACCAACCTAAATCAGTTTTTTTCCTCCAAATTATATTGAAATAGGGATCTTGCTTCATTTGTTGTTTTCTTCCCGTCTTTCACATAATTTTCCTTTTAAGGATCTAATACAAAGTTGATTGAAGGCATGTATACAATATCCTCTTTTTTCTGTTGCTGTTAAATCCAAGTCTTTTACCCACATAGTTCTATAATTGAAACAATGACACAAAATACCTTTAGGATATGTCTACACCACAGGATAAGGTCAAATTAAGATACACAACTTCAGCTACATTAATTGTGTAGCTGAAGTTGAAGTACCTTAATCTGACTTTTGGCGCTGTCCACACTGCAGGAAATCAAAGGGGAAACACTCTCCCTTCGACTTCCCTTACTCCTCGTGGAAGCAGGACTACCGGCATCAACCCAAGTGCCCCTCTCAGTTCGAATTAGTTGTCTTAACAAGGCCTGCTAATTCAAACCCTGGAAGATCTACAGCGGCAGCTTTAATCATCTCTATAGTGTAGACATACCCTTAAAATCCTATTCTGCCTTCACTTACTCTGTACCAATCCCAGAATTTAAATGAAAGAGCTGGATTTCAAGGCTTTGTCAGGTAAAATGGCAGGATCTGGCATGTGATTTCATAAAATTGCAGGCATCTTGAGAAAGTGGCCATTTAGGCAGGATGCAGATGGATCTGGATGTACTTCGACAAAGAAAGGAAACTTTTCCAAATGTAGAGAAAATTGCCTGAGTCTTTGCTAGGAAAAAAAGGTGTGTTCTTATCTTGTGTTAGCTAACACACTGTAAATTTGCAACTAACACAAAGTAAAATTCTGCCGATGACAAGGCAGTTATATTTTTAACATGTGTTAGCAGGTTGAGGTAAGTTGTAAGCTCCCTCTCCTCCAGTCTCTACCTCAACTTGCAAACATGTATGAAAATTGCATGCTATAAGTTACCATGTTAGCCTCTTAAGAGAGTAAATTACATAGATTATCCCATTGAAACTATTTAATCTAGGGGATATCAGTTAAAGCTTTCATTGACACATGGAGCCCAGTTAGTTCCTTTAGTCCTAGCTCATAATTCCACAATCAAGACATCCACAGTTTTAGATGCCTGTAAACAATATGGCAAGTTAAGTCATATTTTTCATTCTTATGTACTTTCATTTACATTGCATTTACTTGCCTTTATGACATCTTGGCTGTGTCTACACTCCACCCCTTTTCCAGAAAAGGGATGCAGATTAGACCAGTCGGAATTGCAAATCCGCGGGGGATTTAAATATCCCCCGCGGCATTTGCATTTACATGGCTGCCGCTTTTTTCCGGCTTGTGGATAAGCCGGAGAAAAGCGCCAGGCTAGACATCATTCTCTGGAAAATAAGCCCTTTTCCGGAGGATCTCTTATTCCTACTTGAATATCCCCGAGGATTTAAATATCCCCCGCGGATTTGCAATTGCGATGTGTCTCATTAGCATCCCTTTTCAAGAAAGGGATGCCAATGTAGACACAGACCTTTAGTTTACTATACAAGTGTTCTCAACCTTTACAGACAACTGTACCCTTTTTAGGAGTCTAATTTGTGGTGCTACCCCTAAGTTTCACCTCACTTAAAAACTATTTGCATATGAAATCAGACAGAAAATTACAAATGTGTCACCTTGCTGACAAATTGCTTCATTTCTCATTTTTATCATATAATTATAAAATAAATCAATGAGACTATTAATATTGTACTTACATTTCAGAGTATAAAGTACTAGCACATCTGCCCAGCATTGCTCAGATCCTTAACTCAGGAAGTGTTTTTTTTTAAATAAAAGGAAAATGCACATGCTTTATTTAAATTATTGTATTTTTCAAAAACAGAGACTGAGAGCAAAGTGTACAGCTCATTTGCCTCCCTGAACTCCCCGGCCAGAGTGGGGAATACAACAATCTGTGCACTTTCCTCTTGCTCACTGATGAAGAGGAACAGCCAGCAGTGTCCCCATATGCAGTAGTACTGATTTTGTGTTATATGTCCACCACAACTAAAAAAATACGTGACATAAAAAGCAAGGCAATTAATGGAAAAAGCCAATAAGAAAGAAATAGGGTCAATGCACTGTATGAAACAAGGAACCATAGAAGGAGGGTATGTCTACACTACCACCCTAGTTCGAACTAGGGTGGTTAATGTAGTCAACTGAAATTGCAAATGAAGCCCGGGATTTAAATATCCTGGGCTTCATTTGCATCTGCCGGGCGCCACCATTTTTAAATCCCCGGTAGTTCGGACTCCGGGCCCGCGGCTACACGTGGCACAGAGTAGGTAGTTCGAATTAGGCTTTCTAATTCGAACTACTGTTACATCTCGTTCCACGAGGAGTAATGGTAGTTCGAATTAGAAAGCCTAATTTGAACTACCTACTCCGTGCCACGTGTAGCCGCGGGCACGAAGTCCGAACTACCGGGGATTTAAAAATGGCGGCGCCAGGCAAGATGCAAATGAAGCCCGGGATGTTTAAATCCCGGGCTTCATTTGCAACTTCGGTTGACTACATTAACCACCCTAGTTCGAACTAGGGTGGTAGTGTAGACATACCCGGAGAGAATATCAGTGAAATATATTTGTAAAGCACTGCAGGAAAATACAAGAACATTGGAGGAAGTGGCTCAGAAACCATTGGATTGTCCAGCAAACAGATTAATGATCAGCATAATCTATTTAATTCATTCAAAATGAGAATAATGACTGTTTAGATTATACAAAAAACAGGACTATGTAGCACTTTAAAGACTAACAAGATGGTTTATTAGGTGATGAGGTTTTGTGGGCCAGACTCACTTCCTCAGATCAAATAGTGGAAGAAAATTGGCATGATCATATATACCAAAGGATACAATTAAAAAAATGAACACATACGAAAAGGACAAATCAAATTTTAGAACAGAAGGGAGATGGGGAGGGGAGGTAAATGTCTGTGAGCTAATGATATTAGAGGTGATAATTGGGGAAGCTATCTTTGTAATGGGTAAGATAATTAAAGTCTTTATTCAAACTTAGGTGTAGAGTGTCGAATTTAAGCATGAATGACAGTTCATTCCCACATCCCCCACAAACTGGATACAATTTTGTGGTGACCTTGAGGCTTTTTTTCGCCGTCTCCGCCTCCGAGAATATTTCCAAACCACCAATGAACATCAATCTGCTCTACCAGATCCTCCCTATCAACACCAAAGGAAAAATAATTCTATATGGACTCCCCCTGACGGTCAGAATTACAATCTGGATTTCTATACACAAAGCTTCCGCAACAAAGCACAGACTGACATTATTCGCAAATGACAACAAGCGACATACAATCTGAGCCACGCTGAACACCATGCCATCCAGAGTCTCAAAAACAACCTGGACATTATAATCACACCAGCTGACAAAGGGGGTGCTGTGGTCATTATGAATAAGACCAATTTATAACCAGGAGGCAACCAGACAACTCTCCAACACCACATTTTACAAACCTCTCTCCTCTGATCGCACCTCGGAATACCAAAAGAAACTACACTGCCTCCTTAAAAGCCTCCCTACAGCTACTTGGGAACAAATCCACACAGAAACACATTCTAACCCCCGACCAGGATTGTTCTATCTGCTTCCCAAAATCCATAAACCTGGACACCCCGGACGCCCCATCATCTCTGGTATCGGCACGCTCACTACTGGTTTATCCAGCTATGTAAACTCTCTTCTCAAACCCTACGCAACCAACACCCCCAGATATCTCCGAGATACTACCGACTTCCTAAGGAAACTACAAAACATCGATAACCTCCCCGATAACACCATCCTTGCCACCATGGTTGTAGAAGCTCTATACACCAACATCCCACATGAAGACGGATTACAAGCAATTAGAAACACTATCCCAGAGGACACCACTGCCAATCTGATAGCAGACCTATGTAACTTTGTTCTCACCCACAATCATTTCCAGTTTGTTCTCACCCACAATCATTTCCAACTTATACCTCCAGATCATCGGCACAGCCATGGGTACACGCATGGCCCCACAGTATGCTAATATCTTTATGGCTGACCTAGAACAAGGTTTCCTCAACTCCTGTCCCCTTTTACCCCTTCTCTACTTACGGTACATCGTTGACATCTTTATGATCTGGACGCATGGCCAAGAAACACTGGAGACATACCACAGAGATTTTAACAACCTACACCCCACCATCAATCTCAGCCTGGACCATTCTACACGAGAGATCCATTTCCTGGACACCACAGTACAAATCAGCAGTGGAAAATTAGACACCACTCTCTACAGAAAGCCCACTGACTCATACAGTTACGTACATGCTTCCAGCTCCCATCCAGAACATACCATATGATCCATCATCTATAGCCAAGCCCTTCGATACAACCGCATCCGCTCTAATCCCACTGACAGAGACCAGAAACTTCAGGATCTCTACCAAGCATTTATAAACCTCAACTACCCACCTGGAGAAATAAAAAAGCAAACTGAAAAAGCCAGACGAATACCTAGAAACCATCTACTTCAAGACAGACCCAAGAAAACCAACAATAGAACACCACTTGTCATCACCTACAGCCCCCAACTTAAACCTGTCCAACACATTATCAATAAACTACAGCCTATACTGGAACGGGAAACTAAACTCCAAGAGGCTCTGGGAGGCAGACCCATAGTCTCCTATAGACAACCACCTAACCTCAAGATGATTCTTACCAACAACCACAGGACATACCACACTAATACCAACCCTGCTACCTTCCCTTGCAACAAACCCCGTTGCCAGCTTTGTCCACATATTCATTCTGCTGATACCATTATTGGATCTAACCAAGTGAGTTATAAGATCAAGAACACATATTCCTGCGCATCCAGAAATATAATTTATGCTATCATGTGCTGAAAGTGTCCGTCTGCTATGTACATTGGACAAATGTCTCAGACACTTCGCCAAAGGATCAATACCCACAAAACAGATATTAGACAGGATCACAAAGAAAAAAACAGTTTCTTGCCATTTCAACCAGAAAGGACATTGTCTCAACGACTTGATTACCTGCATCCTTCTTCACAGGCCTTTTAAGACTACACTCAAAAGAGAATCCTCTGAACTGTCATTCATGCTTAAATTTGACACTTTACACCTAAGTTTGAATAAAGACTTTAATTTTCTTATCCATTACAAAGATAGCTTCCCCAATTATCACCTCTAATATCATTAGCTCACAGACATTTACCTCCTCCTCCCCATTCCCCTTCTGTTCTGAAATTTGATTTGTCCTTTTCATATGTGTTCATTTTTTTAATTGTATCCTTTGGTATATATGGTTGTGACCATTTTCTTCCACTATTTGATCTGAGGAAGAGGGTCTGACCCACGAAAGCTCATCACCTAATAAACCATCTTGTTAGTCTTTAAAGTGCTACATAGTCCTGTTTTTTGTTTCAGCTACACCAGACTAACACGGCTACATTTCTATCACTGTTTAGATTATGAAATTGTTGAGGGCCTCCATCGGTGTGACTTTTTTATTTTTGAAGAGAAATAAGTCCTTTCTCCATGAATTTTAATCACTGCTCAGTATTCAGTTCAAAAGCTATGTTAAGAGGTAGATGACTCACCCATACATAAACCCCCAAAGATACGGAAAGATGAGTAACCTGTCCCTTCATCTCTTATATCTAGTACAACAGAAAGTGAGACAGGGTAAGGGAGATCTATGTGAAAATCTGGGCAATGTTCATATTAAAGTCAGTTCTTTTCACTCATATGTTTCCCATGTTTTGCCATAATTGAATGCTTATAAAAAAATCCGGGGGGGGGGGGAAGAGGAGGAGTCTTCTGTACCTCACAACATACCCAGGACATTGACTAGGAATCAAAATGTTTATCTTATCATGGCTTTTTGTTTCTAGGTTACTTATATTTTTCCTTAAAAATTAACTAAGCAATACAGTAGCATACATTGTTAAAGTAGAAGTTTCCATGTATTTCAAATGTAGTTTATTAATTGAGATAAATGGCTATCACAGGCAGACAATTTTTCTAATAAACAGGTCAAAAAAACTCATGACCTTTCATGGCTACTAAGGTTTGGCAAGGCTGGATGCCAGCTTTTCAGGTGGCATAAATCAGCATAGCTTCATTTCCTTCAATTGCACTACACCCATTTACACTATCTGTGGTTCTGGTCCTAGGGCTTACGGCAGCTCCCTCTGAAATCAATAGTAATCTTTCCATTCATTTCACTGGAAGTTTTTCCGAATCCTTACAGATTTCTGTTTGCATAAAAGCACAAACTAGGCTGTAGACTGGGCTGAACAGTTTAACTTCTTTTAATGTACAGAGTTTTGTTCCCACAATAGATATTTCTCTAGCTGCCCTTCTGTTTGCAGTAGGAACAAGTTATAGACATGCCAAAACAATTTTGCCTAAAGCTTCTAAAACAGAAAAATGCTTCTTTACTGTTCAGTTTGTCAAAACTGACAACATTTCATTTGTTCACTATGACTTTTAGCTGTTCAAACACTGGAAGAGAACTTAAATTATTTTCTTTCACCCTTCTGCTAACAGCACTGCTTTTTGCATAACAGGTACAACAGGAAACAAACACTGTTACAAAGCTGCACCACACCTTGGTCTATTTAAGCCAAAGAATGTACAAAAATACTTTCATTATTATTTGTTACCAAAGAAAATGTACGTACTAATGGTTGCTTTTATACCTGTGTATCTATGTCATTAACAGCAAAATAACTTAATATTGAGGCAAGCTGCAGATTTGCTTTCCAAATGTTTAAAGTTAAGGAAAGAAAGTTCTACAGTTATCTACAAAATTATTTTTGTTTAGCACTTTCCATGAAGATTGATTACAAATAAATGTACACAATTATGAAGAGTCAGGCTGTCTTCATTGCTGATCTCTGAAATTTTGCATTTATGCACATAAGAAACTGACATTTTGTCTCTCCCAATCTATAATGTCATCCTCTATAAAAGGTAGTTCCTATTTGCACAATTCTCTATTTGCATTAGCAGTGCCACCTGTTCTAACCAACAGTGAGATAATAAAAATACAACATTAAGCTGCTTTAAATCATTAGAAAAAGTGTGGGTCAGGAAGGAAAACTGTGATTGCAAGTTAATTCTAATCTTCACTGAAATAATTCACATTCTTCTGTATCCACATGCGTAATCACTAGGGAGTTCTCTGGCTACATGTATTCTTTCCCATCTGCCAGCTAAATCAAAGATCTAAAAGGCACTGAGGGTCATTATATGGATTTGTGACACTCCCAGGAGGATACTGGCTCCATAATGCAGTGAATAATTTACTATGAGATATAAAGCAGGATTTTCAGACATCAGCCTCCATTTTGTGGGCACAGTTTTGCACCTGCAATTATTCCTGAATGTAATTTAGGTTACTTAGATATCTCTAATGTGCAGGTGTACTCATTGACATAGATGTCCAAATAACCTGAATTGCAGGCAAATAGAACTGCAGGTGCAAAATTGTGCTTGTAGTTATTTGCACTTTCAGACACACAGACCTGGCTGAGTTCAGAATAAAAATTGGACTTATAGTATTTGCATCTATAACAGAAATTAGCTTGCTTCAATATTTTTCATGTTATATCAAGAAAAACGTACCTCTTTGCTTCACTTTGAATTTCAAAAGAAAGACGTGTCTTTCAGTTTAAACAAACTAAATATGCATAAACTAATTTGGTGCCATGTTTTCAAACTTTGTACTTTTGGGTACTGTTTTAATTTTTGACCAGCCTCTTTAGCAGTAAATTACGAGATTCATGATTTTGTACTAGTATTACCCTCAACATCTGTGTTCAGTCAATGTGTCTCAGATAGTGCAGCTCTTCATAAGGAAAATGATTAATGTATTTTCAGATCAGAAAATTACTACAGAGAGTGTTATGTGCCCTAAGGAAAGAACATGACTCTTTGAATAAACAAAAAGTTCTTACGATGAAGTCCTAGGTATAGAGTTAGTAGCATCACTTCTTTTCCACCACTGTCAGAATCACAACATGTAATAATGACATGGCTCATAGAAGCACTGCTTCAAGATTTAGTTTAGTAGCCTCACTCACCTGATTTTGTTCAGAGTTAAAAAGTTTAACAATCACTTGACAAGAGTCACTTGACAAGAGTTTAGTGGATACTAATACTATACACATTACAAAAAAGACAAAAAATGGAGCACACATTGCTAATAATTTTGCTCAATTCTAGTTAAACCTAAGGTGCAGACTGACAGTTATTAGAATTACACTCATTTTAACTTTTTAATCATGGCATGTTTCTAGTCAAGCAGCCTCATTTTCAGGCCATAGCCCAAAATGCTTCTTATTGACTACTAGAACTTTCGAGTTTTGAATTCTTTCCACTTCCAATCCCTTCCACGTTTTGGTTACACTTCTCTTTCGTTTCCTTCTCCTTTGTAAAGTAAATCACAGACCCCATAACATGGCTTTCCCTGGACTTTTTAGTAATCTTTTGGACTGAATTTCTTAAAGGGAGCAAAAACAGCCCAAGCAAATTTAGATAACACAGTGATAATAAAAGCTTTGTGTCCTCTCTACATTAGTGTCTCCCACCTGGTGGTGAGGGAGAGGAGAAACTGGACAAGAGGTGCCTCTGAAAAATAGATGTCCCATAGTGCTCTTCACGCAATCTTTGACTAACCCTAATCTTGACCTGCAATTAATTCAGTGTTTACAGAAGAATGCCAACCAAAGTTGTCTGTTGACCTGATAGAAGAGGAACTTAACCATGCTATCATATTTTCAATGCAAAATAGACTATTAACCTATGTTCATTACTCTAGATATTAGCTTAGCATTGAGTATATGATTCTGCAGCACACATCTGCAAATGTGGGCATATTAATCAGCTGAGATACAAGTTTGTGAAAGAAAAAAATCTGTCGAAGTTCGGTGGTCCTCATTAAAAGATCTACTGACATTTGTGGCGTAAGCCTTCCCCCTTCCAATAATCCTTTCAAATTGAAAAGCACAAAACTTCCCTTTGCATATGTCTTTCAGAAAGTAATATAGTTTGTATCTTAATGATAAGACTTTGTACCATGCAATGTGGCAGTCCCTAATGAATTATTTATTTTTTTAAAATCCCCGCAGTGTTTTTGTTGAGCAGCAAACTTGAACATCCCTTTTGAAATGTTTTCTTTTCTTCCTGAATATGCTTTTTGGATCAGGCATCCTTCAAATCAATCTCTTTTGTGGAAAAGAAATTTTGCCACCTCAGCGTGTAATAAAACTACTTAAAATTATTCTTAAGTGAACATACAGGACGTTAGTCAACAAACAACTGAAAATGATTCTCATACCAAAGCATGTAAAACTCAACACAAGCTCTTCTGAAGTGTGCATCATGCATTTGTATTCAAGTATTTTTTATATTTTTAATATCCAAATTAATAACACACTTTAAAAAGCAAGACTATTTCAAACTCAAGTCTATCTGAGTCAAATCTATTTTTTCTAAGTGTGTGAAGGAACAATTTTTCTATTCCTTAGTATCAGTTATCCTGACATTTCACAAACATCTGACTATACTTGCTTAGTAATCAAAAATCAGTAATTTATAGCAAAGCTAGGTTAGCAGCCGATTATTTTTCTAACCAACATATGAAATGATCTCACAGGCGGCAAGTGTAACTGCCTTTGGTAACCACAATGCTGTTTCCTTATTTGGCATCATCACAGACCATTACAAAGCCAACATGAATAGTATTTCACTAGGCATGACTAAATGATTACCTGTTATTTTACAATGTTGATTTAGAGACACGCAAAAAGTTTCTCCGCAGACAATAAAACCAGAGATGCTACAAGAACACTTTTGCCTCGCTTCACAAAAGTAATAAGTACTGATAGCTGCAATTTCCTTGCAAGCCCAGGCCTTTCAAAACTAGTGGAGTGAAAACAAACACAGGCTCTAAACAGCCTTGTATGCCAAGGGTGTGTCCGTAGTTCCAAATGCCATGTTTTGCCATACTTAAAATTGATCTTGAAGGACAAGGTTTACAAGCAACTTGAGACTACACACTAGGCTAGGGGCTTCCATTGGGCCTTCCCAAGGAAACGTGTCAAATGTTCACTGAAACACACCATGAAGGACTCATTTAAGTTTTGTTACAAGCTTGAAACAGCTTATATCTGTTGAAAGGTCTGCAAATGTTTGTGGGCCTTCACAACACCCATGCTTAGTTTCAGAAGAATCTGAATCACTTTTGATTTTATATTGAAACCATGTGAAACTTGCAGTTTCATATGGCTTGGAGACAAAGCCAGGTGAAACTCAATAGTTTTGACAGAGTTTCACACTGTGTTTTGGGTTTAGGAAACTCAGAGGATGATGTCAACTCACATGGATTTAAACTGACCTAAATACTCACATTGACTGTCTGAACTATAATTACAAAATTGACCGCAGTTCTGATCTTTAGTCCCTGGGTAACACATTACATAGCTCATCAACTTGCCTAGCTAATGATTGTAGTATGAAAGGAATTATAATTCTTGGGCAGCAATACTTCTTACTTCTTCATATGTTAAAATGAATAATCAATAATTGAGATTCAGCCTTTTATGGAATGATTCACCACACACTAATGTCAAGGGCTTCTGATCAGACCCTTAGGAAGAAGTTTAAACTTTTAGGCTATGTCTACACTGGTATGATTTTCCGGAAATGCTTAAAACGGGGAGAGTTTTCCGTTATAAGTATTTCTGGAAAAAGAACGTCTACATTGGCAGGATGCTTTTCTGGAAAAGTCCTTTTTCCGGAAAAGCGTCCGTGGCCAATGTAGACGCACTTTTCCGGAAAAAAGCCCCGATTGCCATTTTCACGATCGGGGCTTTTTTGCGGAAAAGACTACTGTGCTGTCTACACTGGCTCTTTTCCAGAACAGTTTTCCGGAAAAAGGACTTTTGCCCGAGCGGGAGCAGCATAGTTATTCCGGAAAAGCAGCTGATTTCTTACAGTAGATCGTCAGTGCTTTTCTGGAAATTCAAGGGGCCAGTGTAGACAGCTCGCAGCTTATTCCGGAAAAGCGGCTGATTTTCCGGAATAAGTGGCCCAGTGTAGACACAGCCTTAGAGAAAGCCTGAAATGAGTTTTAGGTAAAAGTTTAAAACCCCCTTCTTTTTCCTGGCCACATGATCTTTTAGCAGTAAAGGATTCTCTAGGTTGTCCAAGTTGATTCCAGTTGCTTGTACATCATTTCTTCTTATTTCTATTCAGCTTCTTGAGAAACCTTGTGACCTCAATTCTAGGCAAATATGTCCAGAAATAGAAACAAGACTTTTCTGATGCCCACACTTACCCAATTACACAACAAAGAGCAGAATAGGCTAGTGCAATCAAGCACTAAACAAAATGTACCATACTTCTGTGAGTTGACGTGAAATTCTAATAATGAATATGTAAAACTTGGACATGGTTCTGTAAAAAGCTGTATGCAACCAAACAGTGCTGGGAAATGTGATCCTTTCCATTGTACGTGGGTTTACCCCTGCAGTTGGAGCTCAAAGTATAAAGAATGTTCCGCAATATAATGTGCTTTATACAACAGACACACTTACTCTACACAGAGAAAAAACATAGCAGCTTGTGGAACTCTAGCACTTCAGTCAGAATCCTCTACCATTTGAAATAGAGAAGAACTCCATTACCCAATAGGAATAGCAGTTCCTTTCCTCTCCCTATGGACAAACCACTCAAAGGCAACACCACACACTTGGACATAATGCCAGCAAAATTATTGTAGTCTGAAACCCAGATAAAGAGGAAGTTGGGAAAAAAATGCAACCGTCACTGCACATTTAGTCTACATTTCCATCTGATTACTCATCTTCATACAAAACTTCACACCCAAATGGTATTACGGCACAGCAAACCAAGCGCATACAATATGCTTGTAGATGATTAATAATTAATTGAACTTGAGAATTTGTCACCTCTTGTTGTCTCTTTATATTTGTTTGCGATGCTATGGTAAAAAACAACAACAGAAGAATCATACACACGAACCAGAAAACCGCCCATAAACACAAACCAAACAACAAACATGCTTTAGCTCTCAATGTTAACATTTTTATTGCCATCTGGTGCTTGCTGTTTAAAGTTTCATTATTATCAGGGTCATTGTAATACTATAACATATCTGGGACAAATTCTGTAGCAGAGTTTAGTGAATTTTGTATCAGTAGAAACACCTGCAGCTATGCATAGTTCCATATAGAGAGAGAATCTTTAGGTAGATTTCACAATATTATTAGGCTTTTTACATTTCAGGGGCTACACAATAACTCGCAGATAATGGAAAATCTTTAAGTACATTTTCATCTTTGCGCAATGGCAGTATGGAAAAACCCAAGATAAGGCCTAAATCAGGAAATTCAAATAGCTAAAATTGCATTTTTATCATAGTTGTCAAAGAAATAATAGATTCCACAAGCCTTTTTTTAAAATATGGAATTTGGGGATTTTTTGCACATGGGTGGATTGCTGCAGCAGTTGATAAACAATTGCCCATTTTCACTGATAATCATGATTGTTGCCAAATTAATCCCGGGACATCATGAAAATCTTTAACAATAACTCACAAATATACTACATCAGTACTGGACAAAACCAGTGATATTTAATTCTTCTCTGGGTAGGGACATTTCTCTTTCCTCCAAGGTAAAAATAACTTTAAAAAATGAAGTTAATTTGTATTTGCAAAAGTTGGTTCTTCATTTGCAACTTCTGTGTTAACATTGGATCAGTAGTATCAACACACAAGCTGAGTTTTAGTTGTTTGCATTAAAATGGTAACATAAAATGCATCTTGACACATCTCACCAACTCCTGCAGACACAGAGGATCTACAGATGAAGTAGTCATAGATTCTGCAGTATTTGTGCCATGCGATTAAGATGAAATCATTGATGTTTCGCCAATTTACATTAGGCTGGATTTGGTCCAACCCTTTGCTGTGCTCAAGGCCAATCCTAGACCTGGCTTTCTTTTTCAGGAGTGTGACATGCCATTGACTGAGCTATGTCAATGAACTATCCCAACGTATTTGCTGAGTCACTAATTTTATGTTTTATGTGCCAGGATGGGCAAACTGACTGAGCCGGAGTGAGAACTCTTCCTTCACCTTACTGTTCTTCCTCCGCTTCTCTGTCTGACCCTCTTGCCCACGTGCGCTCCCAGTACTGTACCTCCAAGTCACTTCTTTTTCATTTATAAACCTGCAAACTCCAGCAGTTTTGGCAGCCTCTCTCAATTCAGATGTCACACATGTGGGGATTTCCTTATCTGGGTTAATCCAAAGCAAGCTGGATGTCTGATGCGCATTCACCATGACACCCCCAACACAAAGATCGTCACATCTAGTGAATTCCAAATCTTCACTGATTTTCATTGTCCAGGTGCAGTAAGTGAACAAAGGGGCATAAAGAGTGGCAAAATGCCTTCATTTTTAATAATCCAAGACAGGGGTTATCAAACTTTTTCATAATCTGAATCATACCTTGATAAAAAGATCGTAATATAGCCCACTTTCTCACCATTTCATGGTGACATGAACCACTTCCTTTCCAATGATGAACAAATAAGGCTTTGTCTACACTACTAATCGAACAACAAAACTTTTACCATTCGCCGATGCTTAAAAATGCCACCCCCAAAGACAAAAGTTTTGCCATAGCTAGCGGCAATGTGAACAACTCATTGTCAGTAGGAGTGCTATCCTGTTGACAACGTGAACCTCACTCATAAGAGGTAGAAATATTTTGTCGGCAAAAGTGCCAACAAACAGCCTTTACACTGCCAGACTTTTAGCGACACAGCCATGGTGATGTGGCCATGCCACTAAGAGCAGCATAGTGTAGACAAAGCCTAAATTCTTGTAGTGACCACAGCATTCTAAACGCTTAAAGGGACACATAACATTAGGAATAAGCTTTTAGTTGTTTGACATGCAAGGTAGCTGCTGAAAGTGAACTGAAAAGCCAGAGCCATGAGATCAGCCAGCTCTTTGCAGATCATCGAGTTCTCTGGGGACCACTGGGGATCCATAGTTAATGGTTTGAGAACAACTCAGCTAAGAGATTACTACTAATAAAAAATAAATAAAATGGATTCTTTACAACATACAGACTTTAACTTTATTATTTCTACTGTTCTATTCTTTGGCATATTTTCTATCCATTTTCAAAATGCAATTTTTCCATTTTGCATTATATTTCAAGCTATACTTAGTTAGACATAGGTCAATATAGGACTTCTGATGACTTCCTTCTTCAGTTGATTTTCAGATATTCTGTTCACTTCTTGCTGTATATTGTATATTCATTTAAGTGTGCCTTAACAATATTTTTACTGCACATCTAGTGGGAATTTTGAATGAAAAACTCTTCTAGGGAATTCTTCTAAAGTACAACATACATACCTCCTCCTGAATGTGAAAACTGATATGTCAACATTCCACAGTGATAAACAGGTGAAGATGTGGTCTTTCAAGGATAATCTCTTGCCAGTTAATACTTCATTATTTGACAGATTATCTGATCCCAAATCTGACAATGTTATGTTTTTGAAGATTCCCTGAGTACAGGAAACCTTCATTTTCCTATTCTCAACTATTGCCTAACATTTTTATTAATCTGTAAATCACAGAAGTTAAAAATGGCAAGTAGTCCTGTGACACCTTAGAGACTAACAAAAATATGAGGTATCATGAGCTTTCATCGGTAAAATCCACTTCATCAGATGATGAACACTTCATCTGATGAAGTGGGTTTTGCCCACGAAAGCTCATGATACTATATATTTTTGTTAGTCTCTCAGGTACGACAGGACAACTCGTTTTTAAAGTTGCAGACTAAAACAGCTACATCTCTGAGATGTTAAAAAGCAAGTCTTGTATAAACTGTAGCAAGCATATACTTGTCACTGTCATTTTTGTATGCGAGCCAAACAATAGATTTTTCAATGTTTCCTGCGAACTCAAAGTACAGCATGCTCTATTGTTATCAGAACAAAGATAACTGACTTTGAATGGTTCAAGATACGTAAACACAGCTGACATCAATGACTCAATGGGTAATGCAACATATTGCTATGCAGGAAACACTGGTTAAGGTGTGACCTCAGGCCTCTTGCCACTCCAGGTACTGTAGTCCTAATCCACTGATGAGGAATCTCTCCTTGCTGGAACTGCAACAGAGAACCTTTGCCTTGTAAATGAGAATCTGTATTGGATATTAATTTCCTCCTGGTCTCCAGCCACTTAAGTACTAACCCTCACAAACTGGTGAAGTTTAGACCTCTTCAAGCACTTCCTCATAACAACTATTTTTATAGACTAAAACATACAGACTTCTCCCAATGGGACGAATATCATAGTATCATGACACTGATATTGATAAGGTCACAATATCAACAAATATCAACCCAATGAACTAAAAGGAAACGAAATGAAAAAAATGAATATGAGCTGAGCTCATTTTTCACGTTTTCACATTCACAATTATCTCTCATGAAGCTCTAAAACATGACAAAGGTCAAAATACAGGTTGAACCTCTGAAATCCGGGACTGTCTGGTCTGGCATCATCCATGGTCTGGTATGTTACTGGATCTGAGAGCTCCAGAGCCCGGGAATGCAAACCAGTTGGGAGCCCCATCCCACTGCTGCCATGGCCAGAGGGGCAGCAGTGGCACCAGTGAGCCCCGATCCTGGGGAGCCCCAGCCAGGTGGAGCAGCAATGGGGCAGGCAATGGCAAAAGCAGGGAAGCCAGCAAGCCCTGTCCCAGGGATCCCCGGCAGAACCAGCAGAAGCGGGGTCAGCAAGCCCCATCCCCGGGACGCAACTAGGGTTGCCAGATGGTTGAAACAAAAATACTGACCCACCGCTCCCCCCCCCCCCCCCCGAAAATAAAACACCAGGAAAAAATTCTGTTGAAGAAAAAAAAAAAGGGGAGGGGAGACCAAAGTTGTTGAGCAAAAAAGACTCCAAGACTTATTAAGCAAAACAAATTAAGCGCTGCTTCCCCTTGGTCTTTTTGCCGGCAGCCATTTTGTGCTGGCAGCCTTGCAGAACCAAGTAAGCATGGGGTCTGGGATCGGGGGGGCTGGAGGTTTTGGGGGCCAGGGGAGGGTCCGTGGGGGGGGGGGGGGGGGGAGGCCGGGCACTGGGTGTTTTTAGGGTTGCCAGGTGCCTGGCATTTTCGCCTCCTGGCCGGGGAAAAAAATCAGAAAATACCGGACAGTGCAAGTGTCCAGTATTCTCTGAATTTTTTTACCGGACAAGAGGCGAAAATACCAGACTGTCCAGGTGAATACCGGACACCTGGCAACCCTAGACACAACAGAAGTGGGGCAGCAGGCAAGCCCCATGCACGGGGATTCCCAGTCGGGCGGGGGAGAAGCAGGGCCACAGTGGCTGGGGAGCTTTGTCCCCGGGGAGACTCAGTAGGTCGGAACCCAAATTCAAGCCCTGCAGGCTGGAGCCCAGAGGCAGTGGGGCCAGACTGGAGTCAGCCACAGGGAGGGGGAGCATCCTGGGAGGATGGTGGTAGGAAATCTCTTCATATCCAGCAAATTCCCTCATTTGGGATGGGTCAGGTTCCAAGGGGGGCCAGATAAGGGAGGTCCAACAAATTAGACTTTCAGTAGCTAACAATAGGGGAACTGGCAGGTATAACATGCCTATGAAACTTGCAGCATGAGAAAAGGCTGCTTGTGGGGGAAATACAACACTGATGTGGAGGAAAGTCAAAAGCAATACTGAGAAAATGAGGTATGGGTAAAAAGCCTAGGGACTTGTATTCAGCTGGCTATTATCTATAGTCACTGTACACAGAAAATGGTCTGGATATGGTGGATACTATTTCAAAATAAGAGAAATAATGGGCTTGGAAGTGTGGACGTTTCACTTGTTATTTTGAAATAAAGGGAGTTATTTCAAAATAACTCACTAGTGTAGACTGGGGATTAGCTAGCACTATTAAATGTTGCCAAGCATGCATCTAAACTGTTCCCTTTTTCAGTGCCTTCTTCTGTCAGTTTTGTGCTTCTCATTTGTTTGATTGATAAGAAACTAACCCAGGTCCCAGCCTCACAAAGACTTAAGCCCTTGCTTAACTTTAAACATTTGAATAATTCCAGTAACTACAATGGGATTAATCTCTTCGGTAAAGTTAAGCACACATGTAGCACCAACAGACAGAACCCAACCTGGGATCTCTGGAGCTTAGTGCATGAGCTGCTATGGCTTGAGCTATGAAAGCAGCTGACTTTCAGTGGCTGCTATAGAGCAACCTCATTCTCTCTGGGTACGTCTACACAAGCCCCCTAGTTCGACTTAGGGAGGCTAATGAGGGCGACCGAAATTGCCAATGAAGCACGGGATTTAAATATCTTGCGCTTGATTAGCATATTCCCGGCCAGTCACCATTTTGGAAACTGACTAGCCCGAAGTAACTGCCCGCATCTACACGCAGCAGAGAAGCACGATTCCGAGATAAACCCCTTAGGTAGAATGAGGTTTAACTGTTAATTCAAACTAAGGGGTTTATCTCGGAATCGCACTTCTCTGCTGCATGTAGACACGGGCAGTTACTTCAGGCTAGTCAGTTTCCAAAATGGCGACTGGCTGGGAATATGCTAATCAAGGGTGGGATATTTAAATCCCGTGCTTCATTAACAATTTCTGTCACCCTCATTAGTCTCCCTAGTTCGAACTAGGAGACTAGTGTAGACGTACTCTCTCTCTCTCTCTAAATGGTCTAAGTACCTCTACATGAACTACATCCAGTAGGTCTGTGGGTTACATAAGCATAACTATTTGCAGAACCAGGGTCATTGATTGTGAACAACTGAAGTAGAAACATGCTGTTTTAGTGAAGTGGGCAGAAGGACAGTCTTTTTACAAATATTAGGAATTGCCTCTAGTGAACACTTACTTTTAATTAAAATATTTCCTCTGCTAAGGCTTGATCCTGGAAGATACTGAGTGCTCTCAACAGCCATTGAAATTATTAGCTGCCAAGAGGTGAACATCATCTGTCAGGATTGGGCCTGGTCAGTTTGATCTTTAGTGTTTTGAGAAAGAAAGCTTAAAACAGGCATCAGCACTGGCTACTTTTGCCTGGTGGTCAGTCTTACAAAACTTCATGGATACTTCAGTAACTGCATTAGTCATGTGACTGATGCTACAGTTATTTATTTAAAAAACAGTTCAAAAGTTCAGTATAAATCTAGATACCCAGGGATATTCTCCAGCTAAGTAAATATAAAACTCATAGATAAAATACTTTTGAGCAAAAACGCTGCCCAAAATAAGGAAAATGCATCAATAACCAATTAACAGGAATGTTCTAAATCCCCATGTTCATCTTTTTCCATTAATGCAATGGTTTTTTTCCTGAGAATATCCAAAGCGGTAAATATCAAATTCTGCTCTCCAATGATTGTTTGTGGCAACTTTTTCTTCTTCCTTTTTCCAATAATATGGCATCATATCAAGGAAAACAAAAATATAAATATCAGCGAGTTATTGGACAAGCGCAACAAAACTGTTCTGAATAAAGCTTTAACAATTAGATTAGATTAATGAGAATCATTTCTTGCTTAAATTTTGTATTAATTGCTCTGTATAGGTCAAGTCATACATGACAAAACAGGAAACAGAAGTTAACTAGAAAAATATGGTTTTCTTTTGCATATTATTATTCAGAGTCTAAAGGATCCCATTGAATTTGAGCCTGGTTTTCATAAGAAATAAATATGATTCCACTATTTCTGGAACATTCTAATAAATAATAGACTAAGAAATTTTGCTGGATACTTCATGTGATTGTAGGTAATAAGTGGGCCATCAAGTACTCAATTTTGTCTGAGCTAAATAGTGGGAAAGAATGTGGTACACTGCTACAGCTGCACTGCCTAAAGAGACCTTGATAAAAGAACCCTTTGCTACTTCTACAGCCAGTGCTGCTCCCCACAGCGCAACCCTACTTTCATTGTGATATCAGGTCCAGGTCCCATACAGAAACTCCCACCCTGAGGCTTCAAATGCTGCCAGGATTACAGTGGTCTCCAGTTCCAGCTCCTTGAAGCCCAGGCATGATTGCACCTTTAGTGGAGTCCTTGGAGGGACAAATTGCTCCTTGCACTCTCTCCCCCCATCAGTTCACTTGCACTGGAGCAACCATCATTGGCCCAAAGACTCTGCTGTTCAAAGCTTTATGCACTGTGCTAGAATTCAGCATATACTGTCTCTAGGGGTATGTCTACACTACCCTCCTAGTTCGAACTAGGAGGGTAATGTAGGCACACCGCACTTGCAAATGAAGCCCAGGATTTGAATTTCCCAGGCTTCATTTGCATAAGCGGGGAGCCGCCATTTTTAAAACCCCGCTGGTTTGAACCCCGTGCAGCGCGGTTACACGGGGCTCGAACTAGGTAGTTCGGACTAGGATTCCTATTCCGAACTACCTAGTTCGAGCCCCGTGTAGCCGCCCTGCACGGGGTTCGAACCAGCGGGGTTTTAAAAATGGCGGCTCCCCGCTTATGCAAATGAAGCCTGGGAAATTCAAATCCCGGGCTTCATTTGCAAGTGCGGTGTGCCTACATTACCCCGCTAGTTCGAACTAGCGGGGTAGTGTAGACATACCCTAGGTGATTCATTATTTAAGACACATCTTCAGCACAATGGATTCAGCACCTATGTGCACATTAATGGTAAAAGCAGGCTGGAGGTACTGGGGACAGAAAAGACTTGGTAGAAGCAGCTGAGTGTCTTCTTACAGTAGTGAAAGTGCTTGCTACTTCAAAGGCTGAAGTGCAAGGTATAGCACTGTACAATGTCTAATTGGGTATTCTGTGATTGCTAAAGAAGGTATTAGAGAGACAAGGTGGGTGAGGTAATATCTTTTATTGAACTCACCTCTGTTTGTAAAACAAAAAAAGGTTACCTTACGTAAGTTGCCTAATATTCTGGAAAAAGCACAGCTGCCACTACACTGCTTATTAAGAAGGTACTGTAAACCACACCTGTTCAGTATGGTGCTCTTTCTCCTTTTGCCTATGACAGGCTGATATAGACCTGGTCTATTCTAAAAATGCATAGCTGGATTGGGCTTACTTTAAGATGAGCCACCACAGTGTCCACACTGTGGGAGGCTGATGAGAGCATACACATCCCCCAGCTTCCCTTATTCCTTGCAGAATGAGGAGTACCGGATGCCAGCAGGGCCTGCCCTTAGCATTCAACTTATGTGTCTACATTAGGCCCACTAAATCGAATGCTAGAAGATTAACCTTCAGAAGGTCAATCTTTTCTGTAGTGAAGATATGCCCATTGAGTGGTTGATGTTGCTGCTACAACCTTGGTTAATAGACCTGGTTTTGTCGACAAAACTATACCTGTGTCTACACTACTGCTGAGTTCTGTTGACATAACGTCGACAGAACTCAGCAGTTTTGTCAACGCCGGTAAACCTCATTTTACGAGGCATAATGCCTTCTGTCGACAGAGTTCTGTCGACAGAAGGTGTTATTGCATGTAGGGTTGTGTCTAGACTACAGGGTTTTGTCGACAAAGCAGCTTGCTTTGTCGACAGAACTGAATGTAGTCTAGACGCTCTTTGTCAACAGAAGCTTTGTCGACAGTATCTGTTGACAAAACTTCTGTCGACAAAACCCTGTAGTCTAGACGTACCCTAGGAGACTATGGGGCTGTCTCCCAGAGCTTCTTGGAGTTTAGAATCCTGTTCCAGTATAGGCTGTAGTTTATTGATAATGTGTTGGACAGGTTTAAGTTGGGGGTTGTAGGTGATGACAAGTGGTGTTCTATTGTTGGTTTTCTTGGGTCTGTCTTGTAATAGATGGTTCTAGGTTAAACTAACTGGTCTGTAGTTTTCTGGGTTGTTTTTGTTTCCCTTTTTATAGATGGGCACTATATTTGCCCTTTTCCAGTCTTCTGGAATCTCTCCTGTCTTTCCAAACATGATAGCTAGAGGATCAGATATCTCCTCTATCAGCTCCTTGAGTATTCTAGGATGCATTTCATCAGTCCCTGGTGACTTGCAGGCATCTAACTTTTCTAGGTGATTTTTAACTTGTTCTTTTTTTATTTGATCTTCTAAACCTACCCCCTTCCCACTAACATACACTATGGTAGGCATTCCTTCAGACTTCTCGGTGAAGACTGAAACAAAGAAGTCATTAAGCATCTCTGCCATTTCCAAGTTTCCTGTTACTGTTTCACCCTCCTCGCTGAGCAGTGGGCCTACGCTGTCCTTGGTCTTCCTCTTGCTTCTAATGTATTTATAAAAAGTCTTCTTGTTTCCCTTTATTCCCGTAGCTAGTTTTGTGCCTTTGCCTTTCTAATCTTGCTCTTGCATTCCTGTGTTGTTTGCCTATATTCATCCTTTGTAATTTGTCCTAGTTCCCATTTTTTATATGACTCCTTTTTTATTTTTAGATCATGCAAGATCTCGTGGTTAAGCCAAGGTGGAATTTTGCCATATTTTCTATCTTTCCTTCACAGCGGAATAGCTTGCTTTTGAGCTCTTAATAATGTCCCTTTGAAAAACTGCCAATTCTCCTCAGTTGTTTTCCCCCTCAGTCTTGATTCCCAGGGGACCTTACCTATCGACTCTCTGAGCTTACCAAAATCCGCCTTCCTGAAATCCATTGTCTCTATTTTGCTGGTCTCCCTTCTACCCTTCCTTAGAATTGTGACTCTGTGATTTCATGATCACCATGTGATTTCACCCAAGCTGCCTTCCACTTTCAAATTCTCACCAGTTTCTCCCTATTTGTTAAAATCATATCTAGAACAGCTTCCCCTTTGGTAGCTTTTTCAACCTTCTGAAATAAAAAGTTGTCTCCAATGCAGTCCAAGAACATATTGGATAGTCTGTGCCCTGCTGTGTTATTTTCCCAGCATATATCTGGACAGTTGAAATGATTAGCAGGCACACATTACAAAGTCAGTAGCAAACTTTATGGGTTAATAGAACTCTCAGTTCAGCTGGTATTCAGCTAATAGTGAAGCCAGTGTCATTTAAGTATATATATTACCCCAACAAAAATATATCTGTCTAAGTGTTTTATAATTAACTTTTTCCTGAGAGAGATTTCCTATTCACAGGTGTTTATAAAGTTGTCTCAGATGAATCACTGAAGCAGAAGCTCTGGTCATGCATCAGTTAAAATAGGAAATGTAGCCATACAAGGTTAATTGGAATTCTACTAGGCATGCTCACTTCTCATAATTGTTGAAAATATTTGAGATAGCAGTCACACTGGAACTCTTATTAATATATAGGCAGGCTGATATCTTTTGATGAGAAATAGGAATTAAAGGGTTTTTCAAGAAATGATCATGTAAGATAGAAAATAAAAAATTATGATTATTTCAAATGTTTCAGTTGGATTCAATGTGGTTTTCTTTAGACACAGACTTGTATTTTACATCTGTCATGGTTCCCTGGATGAAACCCAGACTAGTGAGGAGTTGTGTCACAACTTACCCTGCAACCTTGGGGTTCCTTACAATGCTTTGATGCTGTAGCTCCCAGCCTGGGCTGCTCACAGCCAATCTATAAATATGCAAGTCACACTCTCAGGGGCTGCATACTAGATACAACAGGTTCAGCAGCTTTGACCCACTGTCCCATTCTGGCTTCCATTAGCCTTGATTTCAACCATCAAGGTGACCCCAACACACTCTCAGCCTTGAATTTTTCCAGAGCCATGTTCTCTGAACTGTCTAGTCCTCTCCTGGACAACTCAAAGAAATAATATCTGTTGCTCCTTTGATGAAACAAAAGCACATTACAGCTTAACCACTTATTAACTGGAGTAAATTCTCCTCCCTTCAAACACAGCACTGAGCTGGTTTATAGTAAAAAATAAAATGAATTATTAACAATAAGACAGATTGAGAGATGTCAAGTAAAAGGATTAAAGTTAGAAAGGGGTACAATCAATTTAAAGTGAAGACATTTATCTAAAAGTCTAAAATTTAATCTAGCAAAGTACAGGCTTTATTCAAGATGATTCTTCTCACCAGTCTTCCATCTTCCCATCCATGACTGACTTTCTCCCCAGGACCTCCACAGAAGCACAAAGTGCTGGCTTCCCTTGTCTTCCTAAGTGAAAGATCTTTGCCTAACAAGGTTCCTCATCTATATTCAGTTCCCAGAGTCTTCAACTCCTCTTCCCCCTTGGTTGAAGGAACTATTTTTCTCAGTTTGCAAGAGTTATGTTCCCTTGTGTATTTCTAGTGAAGGATGCCAAAGATTTCTTCTCTCTTTGCTCTAAGTGACGTTGTTTCAAGAGGTAGGATGACCTCATACTATTTTTCCCTTCCCATGGGCTTCCAATATCCCTGTGTGTAAGCAGGGCTTCCTTTGTTTTGATTCCATCATGTTTAATTTCTAGGAGACAGATAAATAGCTGGGAGAGACCTATTGTCTGGGAGAGGCCTATTTCTCCCTTTGTCTGGGAGAGACCTATTTCTCTCTTTGTTTGGATCCAAACCGTAAAGACTAATATCAGTAAGCATCTGTCATTCCTTAAATATTGTTAATACACTGGTGAGTAATATTGTAAAACAGAGGTTCCCAAACTTTTTGACACGGGGACCAGTAAATCCATTCACAAGCTTTTGGAGGACCGGTAACATTCATTTGCATATTTGCATATTAATTAAGAATATTCAGATAAGTTGTTTCTGGTCCTCCCAAAGCCCCCAGTGCTAGTGTTAGCAAAGCTATTGATACAGTCACCCACAATATTCTTGCCAGCAAGTTAAGGGAATATGGATTGGATAAATGGACTGTAAGATGGATAGAAAGCTGGCTAGATAAGGGTTTCCCAAACTTTTTTATTTTAGCTGGAACCCGTTTTTTTCAGTACTGTTTTTTGCAGCCCAAAAATATAAATGCATATAAAAAAGAATGAAAAATGAATAAATTTTCAGTGTTTCACCTGGCTGCATCCTCCGCCCAGCCTGGGCCAGGGCTTGGGGAACCTGGCACCGCATGGGCACTCCAGGAGGTGGGAGCAGGAGCAGACTGGGGGTAGGATATGCAGGTAGGAGGGAGGGTGCAAGGAAGGGTAGGTTTCCCAGGTATCCGGTTATTTACCGGACAGTCCGATATTTCAGGTTTTTGGCCGGGAAACAAATTGAGAAATTACCAGACACATAAAATATCTGGTATTTTCTAATTAAGTAAGTTTTATTATAATTAGGTGTATCAGTACTGGCTGGGAACTGCCTGGCTGGTAGATATGCTCACGCTGCCTGAGTGTGTCTACCTGCCAGGCAGTTCGCAACTACTCCAAGGAGGGAATGTGGGGGGCAGGTGGGGGGAATGGAATCCTTGGCTGGATTCACTCATTTGCCAGGGTCTGCAGGTGCCCAGGTCAGTCCCGCTCCCCCCCTCTTCTCCTCCCGATCTCCCCAGTCCAGCCCCGCTGCCCCATCCAGGCCTGCTTCCGGCAGCCTGTTCCTCCCCACCGCCCACCAATCTCCCCAGATCAGCTCCACTCCCCCGTCAACCCGCCCGACCAGCCCCGCTGCCCCCATCCAGCCCTGCTTCCAGCAACTGGTTCTCACGTCCTCCTCCTCCTGATCTCCCCCAGCCAGCCTCCCCGCCCCCTGGCCAGCCCTGGTTCCGCCGCCTGCCCTCCCCGATCTCCCCCAGACAGCCCTGCTGTCCCCAACCCTGCTTCCACCGCCCGCCCGGATCTCTGCTGGACAGCCCGACTGCTCCCAACCCTGCTTCCGCCGCCCGCCCAGATCTCTGCGGGACAGCCCCGTTGCCTCCAATCCTGCTTCTGCCGGCCGCCCACCCCTCTCATCTCCATGGGACAGCCCCGCTGCCCCCAAACCTGCTTGCACCGCCTGCCCGGATTTCCTCGGACAGCCCAGCTACCTCTAACCCTGCTTCCGCCGGCCACCCGCCCAGATCTTCGCGGGACAGTCCCGCTACCCCAACCCTGTTTCCGCAGGCCTCCCGCCTCCCCCCATCTCTGCGGGACAGCCCTGCTGCCCCCAACCCTGCTTCCCAGTGGCCATTTCCCCTCCCCCCACACACACACCTCCTCCCAGCCCTCCACACTCTGATCCCCTCCTGGCAGCCACGCTGAGGCCCGGTATTTTTTTCCCGCGGCCTGGTACTGGGCCACGGCCCATAGTTTGGGAAACGCTGTTGTAAAATGTATGTCACAGGAGTTCATAAAACACCTCACTTGATAAATGTTTATAATACATTAATACTTTATATAATTAGCTGTTTCTATTGTTTATCACTTGAGATTCAGACTGCTATCTTTATAGCCCTTACAATTTCTCTTCCTGGCTTGAAGTTGTCTCCTCTCCCACTTAATAAATTGATAACTTTGTTTACATAATATGTAAATGGATTTTCATTGTCTCTGCCTGAAAACTGTGCTGGTCAGAGAAGCAAATACACATTCATTTGTCTAGGCCAAGGGTCAGCAACCTTTTCAAACCAAAGAGGCAAACTATATCAAAATTCAGAACAAGTGGTCAACAAAGAGCCATATATGAATGCCCATTTGCATGACTGAAAATATGCAACTTAATATTATTAATAATTGACATATTAATTTATTAATAATAACATAAATGAAACATTGTGCTCACAGACTATTTAATGGGACTTGTGAAAAAAGCTGCAGAAGCAGATTTCTTTGAAGTTTACATCATAACTGGTCAAATCCAGCTTCATGCACGTATTCAGGTTGCCTTCTGTCAATCTTATGGCAGGGGACTGGTAATGTGGGGGTGCAGGAGTCTGGCTTGGAGTGTATGAGGGGCTCCAGGCAGTGAATTTGGGTGTATGATGGACTCAGGGCACAAGGGTGGGGTGGGTGGGGTGCAGCAGTGTTATGCAATGGGACTGGGACTGTGGGGATGCATGAAGCTGGGCATGTGGGGGTATAATGGGCTCAGCGTTGGTTTGTAGGGGTGGGTGCAGGAGTGTTATGATGCTGTGACCAGATGGCGGCTTGCTGGCCAGGCTTCATTTTAAAATAAAGTAAAATATTATGTCCAAGACAAAAGGTTTCAACATTGTCTTTAGTTATGGCAGGCGTGGGGGGACCCTTTTTGGGTCAGGGGCCACTGACCCACAGAAAAATCAGAAGTTGGGGACCATACAAATGAGAAGCAAAAAACCAACAACAACAACAACAACAAAACCCTCCAAAACCCCCAACCCTTACTGATGAGGCCCCCAACTGAAACACCTCCCTCCCCTGGTGCTCCAGCCCCATGGTGGGGGAAGGGATAGGGAGGACTAAGGTTCAAGGCCTCAGCCCAGGATTAGTAGATTTTGTGGCCTCTTGACGCTCTGGGGTGGGGTCAACAATGAGGGGTTAAGTGTGCGGGACAGGGCTGTCAATGAATGGGATAGGGATAGGGACAGGATCTGGGTGGGAGATGGAGTGTACGAGGGGGTGAGGGTGCAAAATCTGGGTGCAGGAGCAGGCTGGGGGTAGGGTGTCTGCCTAGGTGGGAGGGGACAGAAGCAAGGGAAGGGGCAGGAGTGGGCTGGGGCAGGCTGTCTGACCAGGGGGCAAGGTGTCTGGCAAGGGGGCAGGAGCAGGCTGGGGGCATGCTGTCTGGCCAGTGGAGTGGGAGCAAGAGCAGGCTGGGGGCAGGTTGTCTGTCCATGGGGTAAGAGTGGGACTTGGGGGTCTCGGTATGAGAGGTTGAGAGAGGCTCTTACTTGTTTCCATGCCACATTGCAGGCACTATGTAACACAGCCTCCTGCTGCTCTTATTCGCTGGAAGGAAGCCTCCAGGAAGGATTCGCAGGGGAAGCCTCCAGGAAGTGTGTCCCGGGAGAAGTAAAACAGTATTGTGCACAGAGCCATTTTTGGTTCTGATTGCTCCCCACATGCCAGGGGAAGAAAAAGGGCAGTATATAGAACTATTTTTTGCCCCACTTGTTCCCTGCATACCAAATACAGCGGGGAGGCTCCGGGCATTCTCCCCTCAGACCACCCTTCCCCCCACAGGAAGTCAGCACTGGCGCTCCAATGTTGCAGGGAGCTGTAAGGCCATAGTGCCAGTGCTGGCTCCCTGCTGCAGAGGAAGTAATGGGAGGCCAAGTTGGGGCTCCAGAAGAGCCATATCTGGCTCCCTACTGAGCCAGGTTTGGCTCACAAACCATAGGTTACCAAAGCATAGGTCCCTTCTGACCTTAAAGTCTATAAGTCTATGAACCTCTGGTCTAGGCTCATCTATTTACCAACTCCCCATGACATGCTGGTTTAAACACATTTCAGTCACCATTCTAGCATATATCTATAACTCTGAATACAAACTGCACACACACATCACACAAGAATATTAATGATTAGCGAGTTAATGAGTTTTCCAATGACATAATACATGGCACTTTTTAGATACAGATTATATCCACAGTGAGTTGGAGTACACCGAATTAGTCAGGCCAGCCAAAACTTGTTACCAGTAAGACCCTTGTTCTGTAGCATTGGGATCTCTTAGGGTCACACCTCCTCTCTAAAAGCTGCACCCACTGGCTAACCTTGAGCCTTCTTTCTGGACAAAGCATCTGCCTCTGTATTCTTCCCCCCTTTAGATAGAGGAAACCTGTTTTGTCACTTTTGTCTGTTCAATTTCCACAACTAAGTATCAGAGGGTATCAATAATTGTATCTACAGAGTTGCTATAAAAATTCACAGTGATGTTAATGATTGTTTTGTTTTTACATCTCAAACAATATATTACATGTCATCTTGCAAATAAATATAATTACACCAATCTGTGAGCAATCTGCAGTGAGAAAGTCAGGTCAGGCAAAATGCTGTCACACAGACTCATGAACCACCAATGAGCCTCTGTGCCATACCATCATCTGCAGAACAAAGCTGCACATTAAACAGACTTTACACACACACACACACACACACACACACACACACACACACGCACGCTCATGGAGGAGAACTGAGTATGTCTAAATTCTGCTTTCCATTATATCATTGTAAATCCAGAGTAACTCCACCAAAGTCGAGACATCTGCTATATAAAGTCTTCTTAAACAAAGATTTAGATAATATGCCATAAAAAGCTATAAAAGAGTAGTTCAGAGGATTTTAGCAAATATGTATTTTTCCACATCATTAGTGAATGCAGAAAATCAATACCATCTAAAAAGAGTGCTGAAGTAGCCCACCACACCAGACATCACAATGCTAATTGAAAAAATAATTGGAAAACATTACCAGAACCTAAGCAGCTGAATATAAAATTTTTCACATCTTGAGTATATACTGCATTAACTGTTTTTCTCTGGTGAAAAACATCTGATAATTCTGTTTCCATGATTCATAAAGAATTCTGAATCACAGCTTTGCTCCAGCACACATATCTGTTCACCTTTCCTCCTATTCCCAAGTTCTTGCATTCCTTTCAAGTCCACTTCTGGGAAATCTTATTTTTATCCTCCAGCTCTTAGTTTCATGCCATCTTCCATGCTATTCCTCATGCCTGGAATTCTGTCTCCTCTTAAGTGTCAATCATTAGCTCTCTTCTCAGTCATCAATGTCTCCACAAAACTTCTTCCACGAGGTCTGACCATTAATGCATCAAACTATCCAAATTGTATGTGCATCCCCCCTGCCCAAAACATCATATTGTCTAGGTTCGATTTAAATGTTAGCTCTTTGTTGATAGTCTCTGGTTAAGATTAAAAGGGTAATGTCATGGTAGAGGTCTATTACTGACCACCTAACCAGGAAGAAGAAGTGGATGAGGCTTTTTTTAAACAACTGACAAAATCATCCAAAGCACAGAACGTGGTGGCGATGGGGGTCTTCAACTACCTGGACATCTGTTGGATGTAACAGAGTAGGAAACAAATTATTCAACAAGTTCTTGGAATGTATTGGAGACAATATTTTATTTCGGAAGGTGGAGAAAACTACTCGGGAATGGCTGTTCTAGATTTGATTTTAACGAATAGGGAAGAACTGGTTGAGACTTTGAAAGTGGAAGGCAGCTTGGGTGAAAGTGATCATGAAGCGATAGAGTTCATAATTCTAAGGAAAAACAATTGAAGACAGTTGGCAGTTTTCCAAAGGGACATTATTAAGGGAGCAAGAGAACACTACTCTATTGCATAGAAAATATAGGAAGTATGTTTAAACTAGGAGATCTTGAATGACCTAAAAATCAAAGAGAATTCCTACAAAAATGGAAACTAGCTAAAAGTACAAAGGATGATGTAAGCCAACTGGCTCAGTCCTGGGGATCAGGCCTATGCTTGGGCCGGCACCCACCCCATTCCCAGTCTATATAAGCCCAGTCCCTGGGGCTGGACCAGGCAAATAAACAATCACCCCATGGTCCCCTTTAAGCCCAGGCCCTTAGTACAGGGTGGGGCAGGCAAACAAACTCAGTCCAAGCACTAGGCCCAAGCCCTGGGGCAGGGCTGGGCCAACACAGAAATGCAGGTGATAGCAGTTTAAGCTCTGGTCCTAGCACAGGGTGGGGCAGACAAATAAAGGCAGTTCTAGGTAAGCCCAAGGCCTAGCAGAGGGTGAGGCATATAGTCTGGAATCTCTTGGTGAGCCCAGGCCCTAGTGCAGGACAGGGCAGACAAGGGGGTAACTGCTGCAGGGATTGCGGTGGAGGGAGGGGAAAATGCAGGTCCTCCCTACTCCACTGCATCCTAGCCCAAGGCCCTGGCAGGGCTGGCTACCACTAAGGTCAGTAGGGATTTGGCCCACAACACATCGATTCACTACAGAACAATTATCTCAGCCTGACTCTTGTTGGCTGTCCCAGGTCACTTCCAGACCCCCATTTGGAGTGTATTTGGCTCCACAGCAGATCAACTAGGTCACCAAGGTCTGAACTCTCAGGTAAGGTCAGGAGGTCTTCCTCGTTGGTTTGGGGGCTCAGCAGTCTGGGCTAGTCCTTAGCATCTACCAGGTCTTCAGCGGCCTCCCAGCTGGGGAATACGGTTGCCAGGTGTCCAGTATTCACCCGGACAGTCTGGTATTTTCACTTCCTGGCCGGTAAAAAAAATTCAGAGAATACTGGACACCTGAGATGTCCGGTATTTTCTGAAATTTTCCCCGGCCAAGAGGTGAAAATGCAGGGCACCTGGCAACCCTATAAGCACTCAGTGCCCGGCTTCCCCCCAACCCCCAACACCCCCAGCCCCCATGCTTACCTGGTTCCACAAGGCTGCCAGCACAAAATGGCTGCTGACCAAAAGACCTTAAGGAAGCAATGCTTCCCCTGGGTCTTAGTGCTCAACCGCTCCCCTGTTCCTATCCCTGCACTCACTCTTAAAGGAGACATGCTGTTTTATTTTAAGGGTTTTTTTGGCTCAATAAGTCCTTCTAGTCCTTTTTCCCTCCCCCCCTTTTTTTCCCTTCAACAAAGATTTTTCCCAGTTTAGTGGGGTGTTCGGTATTTTTGTTTCAACCATCTGGCAATCCTACTGGGGAATGTAGGGCAGGCCTCTGCCTTTTCCAGCGACTGGAAAAGGGGGAAGAGGCAGGGCTTAGCTAAAAGGTGTTATAAGGAGGAGGGAGAAAAACTGTTCTCCTTGGCCTCTGAAAATATGACAAGAAGCAATGGGCATAAATTGCAGGATAGGAAGTTTAGATTGGACATTAGGAAAAGCATCCTTGTCTGTCATGGTGGATAAGCGCTGGAATAAATTGCCTAGGGAGGGTGTGGAATCTCCATCAATGAAGATATTTAAGAGCACATTAGAAATATATCTGTCAGGTATGGTCTTGGGTCCTGCTGTGAGGGCTGGGGACTGGACTTGATGACCTCTAGAGGTCTCTTCCAATTCTAGTATTCCATGATCCTATGATTCCTTGGAGAAGGGTCTCTGGTTTGCTCTGGTTCAGCTCGGTTGTAGCACAGAGCACAGGCCTGGCATTTGATAAATAACTAGAAATGAATAAATCCTTAAATAATACCACTATCAGTTTTACCCAAAGCACTGGGACTATCTGCCAATTACTAGTTCAATTTATGAGAACAAGTTACTTGTCAATTAAAAAATAAAATTGTAAATTTAGACTGTATATATTGTTGGCTGAGTTATATTAAAATGATATACAGCATCCCAGATGTATGATATGTATTATAGCTCTTGAAGCAGGAGCTGTTATGGCAAACATAGCAACTACTAAACTAAACAGTTGTACAAAACTTTTATGGATGTGGCCAGAGTGAATAGCAGATCAGTCACTATGTAGCTTACATTTATTGTGTACAAAAGCCTAGTAAAAATGTCTAATACTTGCATAGTTTGCACTTTAAAATAGATCCTAATATTCCTAACACACTAACTTTTTATCTTGCTTATGTCATAAGACATGAGGAGGAGTTAATCATCTGTGTTTGTCAGGGAAGGATTTTAATGAGTTATAAATGTTTTTGGTAAAACCACTCTTTGCATCATAGATCAGCAAATGGTACTGCATGAAAATCAATGCAGGTTTGTTGGGAAAACACTTGTATCTAAAAACAGAGAGATGGATGGACCCTAAAATTCTTTCTTAGTATTATTCTGTCTTCAATTCAGGAAAATACCCATTAACTTCAACATATCAATATGAACAAGCAAGTGATGACTAAAAACAGATTAAGAACCTGAGAATTTGGTTCAGGAATAATTGGGATTGAGAAAAAAATTACTCTGAGGAATAATATATCACATTTTTAATATTTAAATGGCCTCTTTCAGTTCTTTCATGGATGAAAATTCAAGTTCTGTGATCAATTCCCTGCAAGTCTCCCTGTTTTAATCAAAGCAGTTGTGAAAAGCATGAGAAGGATTTAAAATAAAACAACTATGCCTTAGGCATAGTAGTTTGTAAAGATTATTAATAGGTATAAACTATGTGCATAGTGAGATAGGAGAAAATGTATTTAATTGTATACTAGGGTTCTCTTTCTCAAAAGAGAGGAAAATAAGGGCTTGATCCACGGCCCATTACATTCAATGGAGGATGTTCCATTAACTTTAGTGGCCTTTGTATCAGGCCCTAAAAATAAACTCTCTCAGTAGTGCTAAATTTATTGCACTTCTTTATTTTCTTAAAGCATAGCAGCAGCCATTCATCACACTGGAGTAACAAAGCTGTAACCTGATATATGACAAATATTACAAGCTTAATGGCTGATGTCCATTATTGATGGGACCTGCTTGCTATTTAGAAAAGATTGGCATTGAAGGATTACTGAACAAACACAGCACCTGAAAAAACTTGCAAGCAGGAGTCTGTCATCAGGTGTGTGATCGAGGGCATTACCTGAGAACGCTGGCTCTTATCTTAAGTTGGAAACTTCTGCAATTGCCAACAATTCTCAACAAAGAGCTTCTGTCATGGAAGGTTGATACACCGAGTCAGTCTGATGGTGGTTTACCTTCCCAAAGCTTCATTCCTCTTTATGGATCACCTGAGACCAAGCAGCACACCAATCTTAAATAGCTTCAATAGCAGGACAACCTAACAAAATGATGGCAATCAAGAGAAAACTGATCTCATGAGGTAGAAAGCTAAAATAGCAAACATTCTCTTATGATAAGTATGAAAGATCTACCACTGAAATGGCATTTTCCCCAATCATTTAACATCCTATTGATGATAAATCTTCTAACATACCACAACTTGGAATTTCACAAAAGGTGTTGCATTCTGCCAATATTAAAATGCTTTAGTTTTCCATGAAGAGGTTTTGAGCTCTTCTTACTTAGAATTAAGTTTCATCATTATCTGTCATGAAAAGTAAGTCACCTTTACCATAAATTCCCTAATGCAACACTAAAAAACCCCCTAATAATTTCTGTGGTATTTCTGAGGAAACCAGAGAAACATGGCATTTTTATAAATATGTACTGGTATTTTTACTGCCCCCTTATGCAGCAGCATATAAAATTATTATTACAGCTATAAAATAACATTTTATTGTTTATAGTTTATTAACCTATGTTGTGAGCAGAGTTGGTGGAGAAAAATTTTTTGTTTCTGTGAAAATATTTCACAATAAGGCAAATTTTACATATCCTGCAATGTTTTTCTTTGAACACTTGTTAATATTACAATTTTTTTAGTTTATGAGTTTTCAGGGTTAGTTTTTGTTTTTATGAAAACCCCCAAAATTTGGATGAACATTTACTTTTTGGCTAAATACATCTATTTAATCAAAAGGCCATCTTTTGTTGAAAAAGTTCTGATGAATTTTATTTTAAACCAGCTTTAGCTGTGAGTCAATAAATGTACAAATATGAGTGAGTAATGCATGCTTTAAAACTTTTAGATATAGATATAATGTAGAACTCTTCTAGAAAGGAAAATCCCTACTCACTGGTCTATACCTTTATCTATAATCTTGGTTCATCATTTTAAATTAAATGCTACCAGGTTGAGAGAGCTGATCAAATTTTCTTCAAACATTTTTTTCTTATTGTTGTTAGAAATATTTTTATGAAAAACTGTTGACATTATAAAATGTTTTTCACAAAAAAATTTTTGAATTGATATTTTTATGGAACACATCATCAAAATTTATTGTCCATGAAAAGCCTAGATTTTGATTAATGAAAAAATTTAGTTTATTGAAAAATGGCTTTTGGAAAATGAAAATGTTAGACGATCATTTTAATGCCTTTTTATAATGTTTTTTATTAAAATTAATACTATTGAGAGGTTTTTTACACTTGAAAATAGAGCAACGTCAATATCTTTTTCTGAAGCATTTCTTGTCCAGCTATATTACTTTCTGACTAGTTCCCTCATCTATTCGCAGGATCAGGCCCTATGAATGGATCAAGAGGCATCAGGAATATACAGGTATTTCTCTGTGTCACAGCGCGTTAATACTGGAAAGTCGTATTAAGTATTTTTATTTTGACTACCAAATTCCTACTATGCAGAAGAAGCTGGTTATTACTCAAAAGTCCATTTATCATACAAAATATTCTTAACAAAAAATAGCACACTGCACTGCACATCCAACAGCACATCAGTCAGCAATACATAGGCAAGTTCAGGCAAAAACAAAGTATGCAAACATGAATAAGGTAGAAGACAGACATTAAAGAACACCCCTTTTTGCCCATATGGGAACAGATCTCATGTGCGTAGCCAGAGTCTGAGATTGTCTGTAACAGTTTCTGCCTCGCATGATACATAAGAACTTTAAAAAGTGATATGGAAATACAGTATGTCCTGACTTTTAGTGAAAGAGAATTTTCAAAAAAAAGATTAGTGACAGAAGTAGTACTTGTGAGAAGATGCAGTGAGTTTCACGTAAACTATGTTTCAGAAAATATTATAATATAAATAATAATAATAACAAAAAGAAAAAGAAACCGCTTCAGAAGAACAGAATTATATAAAAACAGCAAAATGGAGGCTGATTAATAATATTTCTAATAATAATTTGAATGTTAATGTATTTCAGTTATTTCAAATAGGCTTATTTTTCACAATTTGACTCTAATTATTTTTAGAATGCATAATCCCCATGTGCTGTGGAGAATGAGTTAATTGTACAGGGAAGAGAAGTGTTTCTATAAATAGCAAAACAAAAACAAAAACAAAAACAAAAAGTCTGCATGAAATGTGAACTCACCATTTTATGCCTTTTTGTTTAGAGTAAATTCAATTGAAAACCTATGTGATTGTCATGGATTTATTACTAATTGGACCCACATTGTCTTCTGATTTAGATTAATAGTACTACTGCAGTCGTGAAGTATGGATTTTTTTGAGCGTCTAGTTCACTAAGATTTTTACAGCACCTGAGTGCTGAGATATAAAAAGTCTTCAAATGCTGCCCACTTTGTTTAAAGAAAATTACAAACAGAATAGCATTTTGGTAATCCGGTCAAGGATGAAATATTAGCACACTTTTAATACTCATTGCTAAAGTGACTGCTCTACCTCTCAAAGGAAAATATCTAACTGGCAATAATTCTTTCCTTTCAAACATTTTTTAAACTTTTTTTAATATATAGATTAATCTCTAAACTTGAATACAACAACCAGCCCATGTATTAGAACAAAGCAATATAATACATATATTTTCATTGTATAATCCATTCATTTGCATAATCCGAAGGCAACAGTTCATTCATAAAGATATTTTCCTCCTTCTGAAAAACTGAAAAATGAAGCATTCCAAGAATGTGTATTGATAGATGCTAGTCTAAATTTCAGTATTCTTAAATTCTTTACTTCAGAGAGGGAGGGTTTTTTAATAAAATGTAAACCTCAAGAACATCTGTAATGTGAAATGTCATAAATAAATACAATACTATGTTTTGTATAGGATCACTCATATAAATTTCATCCCAAAATGCATCACAAAGTTAGATAAACAATAACTATAGAGAATTAAAGGTTTGTTTTCAGATAAGTTACCAAAGAAACTGAGATTTGATGAGGTAGAGACACAGAGACTGATTAGAGGGAGTTGTAATCAATTTGTTACAAATAAATACAGGCAGTCCCCGGGTTACGTACAAGATAGGGACTGTAGGTTTGTTCTTAAGTTGAATCTGTATGTAAGTCGGAACTGGAGTCCAGATTCAGACACTGCTGAAACTGACCGCCAGTTCTGACTTACATACAGAATCAACTTAAGAACCCCAGGCATCCCCAAGTCAGCTGCTGCTGAAACTGATCAGCAGCTGATTCCAGGAAGCCCGGGGCAGAGCAACTCTGCCTGGGGCTTCCTTTAGTCAGCGCTGGTCAGATTCAGCAGAAGCTGACTTGGGGACGCCTGGGGCAGAGCAGCTGGGGTGCTGCTGGGTTGCTCCAGTAGCGCCGCTCCTCAGCGCTACTGGAGCAACCCAGCAGCACCCCATCTGCTCTGCCCCAGGTGTCCTGATTCAGCCGCTGCTGAAACTGACCAGCAGCGGCTGAATCAGGACCTGGGGCAGAGCAGCTGGGGTGCTGCCGGGTTGGTCCAGTAGTGCCCAGAGCGGGCGCTGCAGGACCAATCAGCAGCGCCCCAGATGCTCTGCCCCAGAGTCCAAAACAAAAGCCTGGTCTGCTTGGGGGGGGGGGGGGGGAGCACACTAGCTGCGCTCACCCCCCCCCCCAGCAGACCAGGGACACGGGGAGCAGAGCCGCAGCGGCAGCGGTGTGCCGCGCCTCTGAGGCTTTGCTCTGGCAAAGCCTCAGAGGCGAGGGACCCCGCCGCGGCTGCGGCTTCAGTCCGGGAGCCTGTGGTCTGCTGGGGACCGTCCCCAGCAGACCACAGGCTCCCGGACTGAAGCCGCAGCCGCGAGGGGGTCCCGCGCCTCTGAGGCTTTGCTCTGGCAAAGCCTCAGAGGCGAGGGACCCCGCCGCGGCTGCGGCTTCAGTCCGGGAGCCTGTGGTCTGCTGGGGACCGTCCCCAGCAGACCACAGGCTCCCGGACTGAAGCCGCAGCCGCGAGGGGGTCCCGCGCCTCTGAGGCTTTGCCAGAGCAAAGCCTCAGAGGCGCGGGGAACCGCCGCTGCTGCGGCTTCAGTCCGGGAGCCTGTGGTCTGCTGGGGACGGTCCCCAGCAGACCACAGGCACCCAGATTGAAGCGGCAGCAGCGGCGGTTCCCCGCGCCTCTGAGTCTTTGCTCTGGCAAAGCCTCAGAAGCGCGGGAACCCGCCCGGTGCCCCTGGTCTGCTGGAGACGGTCTCCAGCAGACCAGGGGCACCGGAGCAGCTTACGAACGGGGCTTTCTCGCCCCGACTTCCGGGGTGAGAGAGCCCCGTTCGTAAGTGCGGATCCGACATAAGTCGGATCCGCGTATGTCGGGGACTGCCTGTATGCTTCAAGTCTAAAAATGAAAGGAACATGTTCAAAATATATCTTCTGATCAATTTGATCAGAATATATATAAAAAAATTGATCAGCAAGTAATTTCCTCCAAAAAAAGGTTGGTACTCAGCATCCTTTTACAAAAACATATATTCAGTTTTATTTGAATATCACAAAACATTGCCAAACATTCCTATGAAAGTTAAGAGAAAGCCTCTTCACCTAAAAGCAATGATTATTGCTCATCGTTACTTATATATTTCCTGTAAGCTAAATAAAAGTGCTTTACTTTGTGTTCAAAGTACATTCTATACTGTCTGCCAGGTATTTCCTGTGTACATCCCACCTAAATTCTCCTGGCCCTAGTAACCTATGTCTGTGAAGAAAATTCTGGCATAATTATAGTTCTAAGCTTCACAAGCTGCTATTTTAAACAGAAAATTGGCTTAGTTGTGTTGACAATCACATTTAAACTGATTCTTTCCAGATGAAAAGATACTTTTCTGAACAATGTAATAAAAATGCAAAGTCAGCTGTTTTAAAAGACATAAAAGCGATTTAGAATACATGTTCTGTGAGTACTGATTCCCCCTCCCCCCTCCACCCCGACATAATGGAAGATGTCTTTTAAAGGAAACTCTAATTATTAAGAGCTACCAAAATCTCCAATTACAGAGGAATATATAGCATTGCTTTAAAAAAAACCATAACACACTTGGAAACAAATATTGCTTTTCATTTATGTATTCCTATTTCAATTGTGTTTGGAAAATAGTAAGCATTAAGTTCTAATTTTACACTGGTGTAATTACATTGAGATAATTAAGAATATGGACAATAGCAACATCATTAGGTTTCAGAATTGCCATCCCAGTAAAAGGAAAGGGGACCCAGTTTTCAGAACTATTGTTTCAGCAGTCTGCAGACTACTTGTTCTTATTGGTTCAAATAACAGCAGTTATTTCGAATTAACTTTAATAGCATCTACACAGGTAAACCGCTATTTTGAAATAAATTCGAAACAGTGGAGCCCTTATTTCAAATTTGGTAAACCTCATTCTACGAGGAGTAACACCAAATTCGAAATAGCTATTTCGAATTAATTGCTGTGTAGACATTTAATTCAAAATAGGGGGCCTCCAGCTCTTCCCAGGGAGCTCTGGTGGCTACTCGGGGCACAACCAGGAAAACTTACTCTCCTCTCTCCCAGTCCCGGAGACATTAAAGGGGTAGACTCTGGCTACAGTGCCTGTGCCTGTGCCAGCGCCAAGCCTGGCAGCCCAGAGCCAGCAGTGGCCACAGGGGCCCCTGACCCAGTTGCCCCAAAACATGAACCAGCAAGCCACTGGCAGCCAGCCCTCCACCACTCCCCAGGAGCAGTCTGCCAGCTCACAGGAGCCTGACAGGGGACAGAGAAGGCGGGTGCCTTCCTGGTCCAGGGTGGAGATCATGGACCTTATTCAGGTATGGCGGGGATGCCCCCAACTTCCATGATCTCAGCCCTAGACGGAGGAACGCAGCCGTCTATGGTAGGATAGCTGCCAGCTGTGACACCAAAGGCCACATGCGAACCCAGGAGCAGATCTGCATGAAAGTCAGGTTGGTCCAGTGAGACTCCCAACCCTGAGCATCTCCTCCCCCTTCTTCCCCTTGCTTCCCCCTTCCAGCTTCCTCCTCCCAGGTTTCTCCCTCCCCTCTCCCACCTCCTTTCCCCAGTCTCCCCAGAGGGTCATCCCCCCCCCCCCAGTTTTGTTCAATAAACCCAGTTTCTATTTTTGAACATACGTGTTTTTATTTGACATCATGAAGGGGGGCTAGGGACGGGTAAGTGGAAGGATGTGAGGGAAGAATGTGGCACGAGCCCCCGGTGGCGAGGACTGGGGAGGCTCCTCAGGCTCCTCGGGGTGAATGCTCTCCCTCAGGGCCTCCTGGATCCTGACAGCCCCCCGATGGACCCCCAGATGGCAGGCTGCAGCAAGTGCAGCCGGTCTGATGGCAATGACCCCATGAGATGCACCGGCGTGCCCAGGGGCAGCTCTGGCTCCATGTGGCCGAGTGCTGTGGTGTCCCGAGTGTGGGCACTCAGGGCACTCCAAGATAGGACTGCTTTGCTATCCCTCATTGAGGTAGACAAGCAAGCGGGGAACCCTGAAAACTGTCTGTCTGGGGTGGGGGTAGGGTCCCTTTAAGCACGGAGCTCAGTTAGCCTCAGGCAGCTGCCCCACACACTAAGTCCTAAACTGATGCCCTACCGGCACTGGTTCTGGCCAGCCTTAACTTTAGTGCAGGGTCTACTCAGTGTGGACGCGCTATTTCGAAATAGCAAAATGCTATTTCGAATTAGACTTGGTGTCTATATGCGTAATTTCGAATTAGCTTAATTCGAATTAACTAATTCAAAATAAGTTAATTCGAAATAGTGCTGTAGTGTAGACATACCCTTAGAGACTAACAAAACACATCAATGGTATCATGAGCTTTCGTGAGCACAACCCACTTCTGGGGAGTTTAGGATTGACAGATGTGCCCTTGTTCTGAGGAGAGCCTCTGTACAGGTGTATAAAGGTTCACAAATCAGCAGACTCAGTCAAGCCTTAGGGACTGGCTTCAGTTTCATGCCACAGAGTCAATAAATTCATGCTCATTGAAAATACAGAAACACTTGTCTAATCCTGCACTACTTCATTAACAGGTGTGCTGTGAGCAAGGCACAAGAAGTCATTCTTCCGCTCTACTCTGCACTGATTAGGTCTCAGTTGGAGTATTGTGTCCAGTTCTGGGTACCACATTTCAAGAAAAATGTGGAGAAACTGGAGAAAGTCAAGGGAAGAGCAACAAGAATGATTAAAGGTCTAGAGAATATGACCTATGCAGGAAGACTGAAAGAATTGGGCTTGTTTAGTTTGGAAAAGAGAAGATTGAGGGGGGACATGATAGAGGTTTTCAAGTATCTAAAAGGGTGTCACAAAGAGGAGGGAGAAAATTTGTTCTTCCTGGCCTCTGAGGCTAGAACAAGAAGCAATGGGCTTAAACTGCAGCAAGGGAGGTTTAGGTTGGACATTAGAAAAAAGTTCCTAACTGTCAGGGTGGTTAAACACCAGAATATATTGCCTAGGGAGGTTGTAGAATCTCCATCTCTGGAGATATTTAAGAATAGGTTAGATAAATGTCTGTCGGGGCTGGTCTAGACAGTACTGGCTCCTGCCATGAGGGCAGGGGACTGGACTCAATGACCTCTCGAGATCCCTTCCAGTCTTTAAAAAACGGCGAGGAGTCCTGTGGCATCTTATAGACTAACCGAAGTGTTGGAACATAAGCTTTCGTGGGCAAATCTGATGAAGTGGATCTTTGCCCACGATAGCTTATGCTCCAACACTTCGGTTAGTCTATAAGGTGCCACAGGACTCTTCGCCACTTTTGCAGATTCAGACTAACATGGCTACCCCTCTGATACTTCCAGTCCTAGTATTCTATGATTATATGATTCTTTAAAAACATGCACAAAGTTTTGAAAGTTTAGCCCTAGGAGTTAAAGTTAAATTCACAGAAGCACAGGGTTCATAGCAAAAGCTGACATGGAAACCTTTACACTTCCTGTTATATTTACTTACCTTACAGAAGTGTTACAAGGTTTAATTAGCTGTTTGCAAAGCACCAGGAGATTTTCAGGTGATAATATTTTACACATGAATATAGTTGCTATATTTCCAATATGTCAGATCGCACACTTTTCAATTAAGTTTGTGATTTCTGCAGTAGACACAACTGAGTAGCAGAAGGATACATGTGCAGGCTGCACAGTGGGCAACTTAAGCACAAGAAGGTTAACCAATATGCCAGGGAAAAGGTAAGGGAAAATTAGCCATTTGGAGAGGATACAATGAGTTTGGGTGGATGAGGAGCCCAGAAAAATTATTCCTATGCCTCCTCAGCACCATACCACCCAGTTCTGGGTCTGTCCCTCTCCCACCAGCTGGGGATAAATTACTAGCCCAAGTGGCAAGGTGTGAAGTGTGCCAGCAGGAGGTTGGGAAGGATGGATCTCAGTTTGGTCTCTGGATTTCAGGTTTTGATCTCTTCTGCTCCCATTCAGTGGAAGTGAACCCTCACTTTGCAACAGCCACTGAGGGAAGGCAATTTTGAGGCATGGTTTTGTCATGTCCTCCTGCTTGGCAGCTCCATTTAGGACTTCATGCAGCACACGGCAGCCAAGTGTCATGCATCTGGTGTGATATTCATTTGGCAGCTGGGTCTTGCATTCCCACAATCCATCTGAGATGTCACACATCCAGCTGGGCTGCAGGAATGGGCAGTAATTACTGCTGCAGCCGCTAGCCGACTGGCAATCACTCTGTCTTTCCCCTCTCTCTCCTCTCTTACTGGAGTACAATGAGGAAGAAGATGAGAGAAACAGTCACAGCCAGTGGGGAGAGCCACACATTCAACCCCTATAACCACCTACCTTCCAGACCCACAAGCTCAGTTTACTCCACACCAGTCCTTAGTTTAAACCCAAACCCCCAAGACAACCCTGACCTTCATTTTAAACCCACACTTATCTTACCTCAATGACAGCCCTCCCAACTTCCACCTGACCAGTTCCCACTCACAGCATCCTGTTTCCCCTTACAGAGACACACCCAACTTACCATCCAGCTACCCCAACACCTCACATGCATCTAACCCAATAGTGCAGATAATCTCCAGCAGTTCCAGCTATCCTCCAACACCCACCAATCTACTCAGAAGCCCACTCTACCTCAGCCACAGCTGCCAAGATTTGTGCACAATGTGTGGTCCTGTGGCATATTACAAACTCTCTAAAATGCCACAGGATTACTTGTTTTTAAGGTTACAGACTAACTTAAAGGATACCCCTCTAAGATTTGTGCACTTCTATGATCTACCTCTGCCACTGCTTGAGTCAGTTTATGGTCATATGCAAACTGCCATGAAGAGCAGTCTGGTTTGATGGAGTAAAGAACAAGGCAGAAGTTGTTCTAAGGATACCAAATTCTGCAGACATGAAGGCAAGTCTCATCAGAATAGGCTTGAATATCTTCTGAGCCATATACCTGTTGTTTACTAAAACTGTTAGCACTGTGCAGACCCAAAATATTGTAAGTAGCTCTTCAAGATGAAGCTGGATTGTTTTCTGCCTAAGGGTATCATAAAAATAATTGAGATATAAATTCTGGCTCCAGAGTCTTTATTGCTTTACTGATGTCCAAAGAGCATATATAACACAGAAAATACACACTTCAATTTTCAGATAAACAGACTTGGCACACTCACCAAGTGACAAAAAAAAAGAGTTGGAAGGGACTTTTTTTGTCTTGCAGACTATGAAAATTTGGTCTGAAAGTCTTGCTACTAAATAAATATATAATTCTAAAATGTCCTAGTTTTTTAACATCACTTTAATTTTTGGCTTAACTTAAAAATAATGTAAAGATTTTAGCATCTAACTTCAGCATCCAAAACAAGGAAAAGTAATACTCATGTCTTCATTTTTTATGGTAGTGCATTGTTTTAAATAATTTTCTTTATTGAGATCTCAATGGAAGTCTATAGGAAACCATAAGACAAAATGACATTTCCACTGAGATCCAAGTATAGTACAGTGCAATAAAACATTATGAAAAAACAGTTGTTGCTAAAGCTCAGTAGTTTTAAAAGGTATTTAATTTAAAATGTTTAGATTGTTTATTTTAACCTCTTACAATATAGGGAAATTATCAGGGTTATACAAGAGGAATGCAATGCTATCATTAAGGACAATTATAGTGAGTCAGCATAATTCATCTCCATTGTAGTGCTCAATCTTGTAATTTTTTCTCCTTGAAGTTGCTAGTCCTGGAAACAAAATCAGAACTATGTTCCCAGGTCTAAACTAGGAGCCCTTTGCCAATACAGATGCATTAGTATACTAAACTGGAAAAGTACTCCTACTGCAGCTAATACCAACCAATATAATTGTCAGTACACCTATAGCAGTCATCTTTTCACAACCATGACTAATTATGCCAGCAAAAGTTTGTCATGTATACACGTCCATCTGTGTATAATGTAAGCAAAATTTATCTCATTTAACACACTACATATAAATATACTTCTAAAATGTACTACCAAATACACAAACATGTAATGTCAACTTTGCAAGAAGCATCTTTTACAAGAGTAACACAACTGAAGTTATTCATTGGTTTTTGTAAAAAGGCAAACAACTGAACCCTATGCAAACTTTATTTCTATTCACTCTCAAAGCCAATTAAAAAAAAGGCTAAACTTAGCTCTATTGCAATTCTATTGAAGTCAGCGGAGCGGGACCAGCAACAATCTGGCTTAAAGACTAATGGAACTAAAAACAGATTCAGAAAGTGTTCCTTAACCAAATAGATTCAACATTTAATGTATCCACTAGGTAATAGAGTCTTAAATAGACTAGGAGAAACAATTTTATTTTGTACTCTCCAAAGATGATCCAGATTCAAGAAAGACTAATTGCATGTAGAATATTAATTTTTTACATTCAACTTTTTACTAAATTAGGAATCAATAAAATTCTACTTTGCACTCTTCAGACAAATCAAGTAAACACAGTAACAGACTCCTTAGTTGAGAGCCTTCCAGTCCAGAATAATATTCACTAATAAAAGTCACAAGCCCATGAAAATCTAAGTTTATTAAAATGTGGCTCACAGACCTTAAAAAATAGCATCTATCACTTACAAAATAGTATAATTTCCAATTTTTAATATAATCCCATGTGTATTTAAAATAAACATAACATATATATTCTAATAGACTGTTGGTTTATTCTTACATTTCATATTTAAACCTAAGTCCCTCAGTAGCATAGATGAATGTATACATACGGAGTTTTTGAGGATGACAGTGACAAAAAAAATCATATAATTTGATCTAACCTTCTATCTTGAGTCTGACATGGAGGAAATTTTTTCTCTGCTCAGTAGTTTCAGTTAATCCTCTGTCCGAACATTTGCCCCAATAAACATCAGATTATTTTTATGTTGGCTATAAACCTGTCAGTCCTCAATAAACAGATATACTCATGGTCGTTTTACTTCTGCTGTCAAAGAACTGTCAATATACAAACCAACTCTGAAACTAACCCAAACTGAGAAATGCAAATGTAAAACTATTAATTAGAGTAAACAGAAAGTTGTTCACTGCAGGATTGGATTCAAGAAGTTGTGGTCCCCTGTGCAACAGGCAGTGATTGGAAGATTCCAACAGAAGTTAGCAAAAGCCCTGAAGTTAATACTCTAACTTCTCTTTAATAGAAAGCTATGTGACCTTTAATGCTCTGTCAGACGGAGCCTTACTTTAGTAAATCTCAATTAAATTTTATGTTTTGTGGCTCCCATTTTCTTGTAAGACAAGAAAAAAAGTTCAAGGGATGGATCCTACTTTGAAGATTTTAATTCCCTGTGGTGACAATTTATTTCCTCCTACAGGGCCTTTCAAAGATTTTTTTTCCCGCTTCTGCCGTTGTCAGACTATTTTGTGTTTGAAAAGATCCTCAAAAGTCTTTGAAAATGACAATATTCAGCAAATGACTAAATTCAAAATGCTTTTTCTGCTGTTCTGACCTCTTCTTTCTATTTGTGAAGAAAAGCGGAAGGATGAAAAGTGAATGGTTAGAGAGACCATAGAGAATGTTTTTGATGAGGCCATGTTCTGTGCAAATATGACATTTCAATTTGTTACTACAGCAGCATAGAGGAGTAACTTTTCATTAAACTGGCCTTGCAGTAGTTAAAGATGTAGATATACAAGTAAATATTCACAATGTTGAACATCATTTTAGGAGACTGATCCTGAAAACACAAACTGTTGCAAAGGGTAGATCACATAGCCTTTGAATCTGTCCTGAGTGGGGGATGGTGTACAGCTGCATACTGCCTCAGGAGTAGATCACGCAGTTACTCCTGTTCCAAGCCAATGGGGAAGGAAGGAAGTTATTTTATCCCTTTTTCATGGCACAGCTTATTTTGCCCCTCTGGGCACTGTCCAGAAAGTGGTGATTGGTGGAGTTAGGGATGAGGGGAGTGTTGGGTGAGTAGCCCCTGCTCTCCTTACCATTCCCAGTGTCACAATCTGAGCACAGCCAAGTGAGGAGGGCAATACAAGGAGCTTGCTCTCTCAATCCTCTGCAAAGGCAAGTAACAGCTGTGCCACGTTAGCTCACGGTGATAATTACAGTGTGCCATTCCACGGGTTTAAATGAGTACTGACGATAGCAAGCATTGTGGCCAGAAGTAAGCATTTGTAGAGGCAGATCATTAGTAACAGCCTTTATTTTACTCTGTTATTCCCTGCTCCACATTTGGTTTATCCACTATACCTACCTTACATGTAGTTATATTGTCAAAATGTATTGGAATGAAGCGCCTTCCCAAATACAAGCAAAACTGAACAGCAGCAATTGGTGGTGCAAGTAGATTTTAATTCTTACAAGTAGTACAGTATTGCAACCCCAAACTAGCCCTCCCTCACAAAAAATATTCTGAGACCAGAGCCTGGTGACCAGATCGCAAGTAGGGTTGCCAGATGGTTTAACCAAAAATACCGAACACTCCCCCCCTCCCCCCCCCAAAAAAAAACCACCAGGGAAAAAATTCTGTTGAGAAAAAAAAGGAGGGAGACTAAAGTTATTGAGAAAAAAAAGACCCCGAGAGTTATTAAGCAAAAAAAATTTTTTTAAACCAGCATGGTCCCTTTAAGAACAGGCTGGGCTCTGCCTCTCCTAACAGGCTGCCAGTGGCCATCTTGTCTTCCTGCTCCAGGCCAGACAGCTCCCCTGCAGAACCAGGTAAGCGGGGGGAGGGTGTTTCCTGGTTGCTGAGTGTGTGTAGGGTTTCCAGGTCTCTGCTATTGACCCAGGCAGTCCAGTATTTTTGCCTCCTGGCCAGGAAAAAAAATTCAGAAAATATTGGACATTGCAGGTGTCTGGTATTTTCTGAATTTTTTTACCGGACAGGACACGAAAATACCGGACCGTCCGGGTCAATACCAGACACCTGGCAACTCTAATTGCAAGTGTAAAATATTGGGATACATGTGGGAAGAGGGTCAGAGGGACAACCACAGATTCACAGCTCCTATCAAAGCCAGGGCTGGATTAAGATCTTTGCAGGCCCTACGCACTCTCATAATTGTAGGCCTTTAAATTAGATTATATATAAATATATAAGGGTATGTCTACACTAGCCCCCTAGTTTGAACTAGGGAGGCTAATGAGGGCGACCAAAATTGCTAATGAAGCACGGGATTTAAATATCCCGAGCTTGATTAGCATTTTCCCGGCCGGTCGCCATTTTGGAAACTGACTAGCCCGAAGTAACTGCCCGCATCTACACGCAGCAGAGAAGAACGATTCCGAGATAAACCCTTTAGTTCGAATTAACAGTTCCATGAGGTTTTACTGTTAATTTGAACTAAGGGGTTTATCTCGGAATCGCGCTTCTCTGCCGCATGTAGACGCAGGTGTTACTTCGGGCTAGTCAGTTTCCAAAATGGTGACTGGCTGGGAATATGCTAATCAAGCGCAGAATATTTAAATCCCGCGCTTCTTTAGTAATTTCGGTCGTCCTCATTAGTCTCCCTAGTTCGAACTAGGGGGCTAATGTAGACATACCCTAAGAGAGAAATGCCCTATTGCCTATACACCTAATATCAACTACTTTAATTTTCATTCTTGAAAGTGATGCACCATGTGAACAATTCATGGTATTTCATTCTAAAATAACACCCATTTTGATATATACTACAATTATAGTTAGGATGCACCTGACTGTTAATTGGCAGATAAGGGGAAGTAAGTGGGTGTTGCCACTACGACTAACATTTGATTTAGCAGTTTTCTTTACTTATTTTTGAGTTCATTGTGACTTTTTTAGGCCCTAAACTCTTTGTAGGCTCTGTGCCTATTGTCCCCCTGACTGAAGCCATGGGGAAGGATACACAGTGCTATGAAGCTGCAAGGAAAATGCATTGCTCCAGCTCCAGTGCAAGTCATGGTGGGGGATGCATGGCCCTGGTTCTGGCTGCTGCTACAGACCCTCTGAAAGGTGTAGGTTGGAGAACCTGGCCGGAATTCCAGTGTGGACTGCAAATGGAGGAGGGGGGGCTCTAGGCTGGGGCAAGACTTTAAGGTGTGGGAAGGAGATGCAGCCTCTGGACAGTGCTTACCTCAGGCAGCTTTTCAGAAGCAGCACCATCTCCCTCTGGGTCAGGCAGAGGTGCACCCAGGCAGATGGCTTCGCACACTGCTGCTGCTTCCACCACAGTGTCACCCCTGGCCAATGGGAACTGCAGAGCCAGCAGTCATGGTGGGGGACAGAACCTAGAGCCGTCCCCCCCGCCTAGCATAGGATCCTAAGGGAGATGTTCTGGGAGCGGCAGCCCAACATCGTCCTCCTTTCCTGCTGCTGCTGTTCCCAGGAGAACCTTGTGGTTCTGAAAATGAGTCTTTTGGGTACAGCATGCCAGAAATTAATGTCTTACCGTACAGCATACCTGACCATACTAGTTTACTTGCACCACTGATAGTAGTAAGCAGTGACAAGGACAGTAGTTGGAGTACAGACAACGAAAAGATTTGGGTAGAGTGACTCTCAGGTTTTGTCTTTCACATTTGCCTTTTAAAAAGTCATTGAGTTTGGTAAAAGGTGTGCAGGATGAGCAGTTGAAGAAACTGCACCCAAAAATTGAAAGGTCAGATCAGTACTAGATGCAATAAATACAATGAAAAGAACTGACTAGCCAAGATATGGGATTTTTGAATGGGTAGCTCGTATTGCGTAAATTGAGCTAATACCTTGCACTGTTTGAAGTCCCAATTAATTCTTATTTCAGGAAAAATATCTCATGTATCTTAATTACAAAACTTTGGACTTTATACATTTTAGAAGACTATAAAAAATGTAGTACATGCCTTTAAAGGTCAGCCAGTTACAAACATTCATTTGCATGAGTTTTTAATTATTTATTGGTTAATAGAAGTAAAAACATTGCCTAATTTAAAAAATATGGCAGTATTTATTATTATTTTGGAAACAAAAAGTAATGTAATTTAGTATATGAAACAATTAAAATGACATTTAAACAAAATAAAACCAGACAACAAAATACTTTTAAAACTTTATGGTATTTTAATTATTTAGACTTACAGAGAAATGTGCAATGAGCTAAGAAATCTCACATAGACCCCAAAACACTAGTTTGGGGGGGGCTTTCTGCATTTAAAAAAATATTTTTTCAGGCCCAAATTCTCAGTTGAATAGCCCCAATTTACACAAGCAGAGAATTCTAGCCCTCTATTTGCTGTTTGATCCTACCAACCCACAAAACAAATCTGTACTGAAACCAAAAAACCCTTAAAGAGTGTGCAAACTAGTAATTTATATTTTATTTATGTACACAGCTTCTTTTTTACGAGATGGGCCAGATGGAGAATACTGTCAACATGGTATTTATTAGCCAGGGGAGAAAAAAAATCAGCTGCATGTTACTGGCATCTGGTCAAGATTTTGTGACCACGTATTTTAACATATATTTCAATTATATATGGCAGGGTACCATTTTCTCTAAAATCTCAGCTCAATGTGCAATAGCCAGTGTAGAGAAGTTCTTTTGAATATTCAGTCTGTTTGAAAATCTCCAGAATAGCCATATATGGCAAGACTATAAGGCCAGGAGATCACATGGTCTAAAGATTAGAACAAAAAAACTGGGAAGTTCAGATCAGGGTAGCTAAACCTGGGTGAAATTTGCTCCCATGCAAAGGGCCAGCATAAGCACCATGCACCTTATAAGTCCCACTTAAATCTTCAGAATAGGTTCTATATGGGATTTAAGCAGTGCATTAGCTTTTTGTTGGCCTACTTCACAGAAGTTAATTTCACCCTGGACGAACTCAAATATTTTACTCTGGAATGAATCATTCTCTGTCTCCTCTTGATTTCTGTCCCTCATGCTGAGCAAGCACTCTCATAATTTCTCTTTGGGCAGTTGCCTCCAGACTTGGTACTGACACAATGGCTCCTATTTCATAGATTTTTCTGGCTTATTTGATTATATCTCTTTATTTTAAGCCACATTTGTTGACTCTGTCTATCAAACTGTCTTTTTACACCTTCTTCTCTCACTCTTTTCCCTCTGTAAGGTGGTGCTTATGGATAGATCTCTGTCACAATGTGTCCTTTTCTTGCCTCCCTCCATGCCACTGGAATAACAGATGCTATGTCTAGACTGCTGAGAACAGTTGGAAAAAGATACACAAATTGTGAACCTCAAGTTGCGTATCTTTTTCTGCTTTTTTTCTGAAAGAGGCTTTTCCAAAATTTGGCCCTGTCTACACGGGGCCAAATTTCAGAAAAAAAGTCCTCTTTTGGAACATCCCATCGAAACTGTTCCAAAAAAGCAGATATTTCTTGGACACGGCATAGCTTTTCTGGGATACCTCCAGAAAAATTCTCCAGTCCAGATATAGCCTGAGTAATTACTTTACAGGCATTTCATTAGTCTAAGAAGTCTGTCAACCAGCAGTACATTTATTTTGTTCATGCTGCTGCTTCAGTTACTATTTTGTACTTTATAATTAATTTGCTCCCTCTGTATCCTCTTTCATACATCAGTGTCATAGAATAGCTGATAGTATTCATTACCATCCTTCACAAATAACTTCTTTTCTGGGCACTTAAATCATCATTCTTATAATCTGCCAACATTAGAGAGTTTTGCACTTATGTAGACCAATGTGGCATAGTGTAGGTTTAGGTCACTGTGTAGTATTCACTGTGCAAATACCTGATTTTTTTGTGATTTGTTGGCAACCTACCAATTACTGTACTACCCTTCCCTCTGCCCTCTCTCTCTCTCTCTCTCTCTCTCTCTCTCTCTCTCTCTCTCTCTCTCTCTCTCTCTCTCTCACACACACACACACACACACACACACACACACACACCCAAAAATCATTTTGGTTTGACTCAACAGGAAAACATTTCAACATTTACAACAAATCAAAATGACAAGAACATTTTTGTTTCAGATCAAATGAAATGTTTTGTTTGATCTTTTGAGTGTGAGTTTTAACTTAAAAACCCCTGACAGAAATTAAGAAACAAAAAATTATCATTGCTTTGATTTTTTTTATAATCTTATTTTACCATTTAAAATGTTTTTAACTGAAGCAATTCAGTTAAATCAACATGAATTCATGAAATCTTTCAGTCAACCTAGGTCTGATTTTTTCACCAAAAAAAGTTTCATCTGAACAATTTCACTCTGTTCTGACAGGATAAAATCCTGACTTCACTGAAGTCAGCGGTAAAATCCCCTGTTTTTCCAATCATGTACAATGTACTGAGGAGCAGGCTTTAAGTTTTTGTGTCTTCACTGCCAATTTAAGGGCCTGTTTACATCAGAGACATTTGTACTTGAGCTACAGTGATGCAAGAAAATGCTTAGTAGCCAAAGGCAATAGTAACAGAATTAGGGATGGAAGTCTTGTGATAAGTTATCTGTAATGTTGGAGAAAGACTAAAGCCAGATTCATTTAGAAGGTTATTGTTCTTTTATTTCATATGAAGAATTAGAGATTTTGTAAAGTTTTTTTTTAAGGAAAACTGCATCACAGGTAGGGCTCGTCTACATTGGCCTCTTTTCCGGAAGGGGCATGCTAATTTTTCAGATCGTAATAGGGAAATCCGCGGGGGATTTAAATATCCCCCGCGGCATTTAAATAAAAATGTCCGCCGCTTTTTTCCGGCTTTTAGAAAAGCTGGAAAAGAGCGTCTACACTGGCCCCGATCCGGCCCGATCCTCCGGAAAAAAGCCCTTTTCCGGAGGATCTCTTATTCCTACTTTGAAGTAGGAATAAGAGATCCTTCAAAGTAGGAATAAGAGATCCTCCGGAAAAGGGCTTTTTTCCGGAGGATCGGGCCGGATCGGGGCCAGTGTAGATGCTCTTTTCCGGCTTTTCTAAAAGCCGGAAAAAAGCGGCGGACATTTTTATTTAAATGCCGCGGGGGATATTTAAATCCCCCGCGGATTTCCCTATTACGATCTGAAAAATTAGCATGCCCCTTCCGGAAAAGGGGCCAATGTAGACGAGCCCGTATAGTATATAATCTGACTAAGGTAATTTACCACACATTTTGTTGCAAGTGACAACAATAGCAACGTTAACTAAGTCATATTAATGGGATAAGTAGTTTATTTCTTTGAGAAATAATTAAAAAGTACAATATTTATGTGATAAATCTTCTCCGACAACAAATATGTCTGAGGCCTGCTGTTGAACAGAAACTCTACAAAGATATAGATAAAAAATAAACTAATTCTAAAGAATTATAAATCTGAGGAAGAAAGTCTACCTTTATATGTAACTTAATTGAAATGCTTATTATTTGTTCCCTTTCCTAATAAGGATAGAACAGGACAAAGGGTTTTTATCCTCCAAGAGTATATTCAAGTTCATGTTGTCTTTTACTTTAATATATGGAGAGATACCTATCTCATAGAACTGGAAGGGACCTTGAAAGGCCATTGAGTCCAATTCCCTGCCTTCACAAGAGGACCAAGAACCATCCCTGACATATTTATCACAGATCCCTAACTAGCCCCCTCAAGGATTGAACTCATAATCCTGGGTTTAGCAGGCTAATGTGAGCATTTTGCTATCCCTCCCCCCTTAATACCATTGAGCCAGAGAAAATTACTCAGTTTTTAAATAGGCCCTAAAATTGGCTAAATAGGAAATATTCTATTCACTTAGGGCAGTGGTCCCCAATGCAGTGCCCGCGGGCGCCATGGCGCCTGCCGGGGCATTTGTGTGCGCCCGCCGACAACCTGGGCCGGCCCTGCCCCCGGTGCGCAGCGCACTGGAGGCACCGGCCCCGGGGCACATGCGGGCGCGCGGCGCCGGTGCCGGCCCCAGACACGCGGCTCGAGCAGCCCCGGCCCCGGCCCTGGGGCACATGCCGGCGCCGGGTGCAAGGGCATCCCCGCCCCTGGCGTGCCCCAGGACGTGCGGCCCCGCCTCCGGGCGCCCGGTGCATGAGTGGCCCCATCCCTCGGGCGCCCGGCGCGTGAGTGGCCCCGCCCCCGGGCACCCGGCACGTGAGAGGCCTCGCCCCCGGGCGCCCGGGAGCCTCTAAAGGTTGGGGACCACTGACTTAGGGTTAATCTAAACTGTACTCTTATCTCGGAATAAACTACACAATTTGCACTATGCAAATTGTGTAGCTTATTTTGAATGTGTTTCAAAATAGCTTATTTTGTATTTTGGCACTGTCTACACAATGCCAAATTTGAAAATAACACACTATTTCAAGACATCACTTAACCCTAGTGGAACAAGAGTTACAGGGATGCCTAATTAGAGTGCCTGTTATTTCGAAAAAATGGGCGCGTTTAAAAGATGCAGGAGGTTTCCCGAACTAGCCCACTGTCTAGACCCTTTGTCCTTCAGCCTACAGAGACTCAAACACATGCTTAATTTCATACTGAATTGTCCCACTCCAGTCAAGAAAGACTTTTATTGACTTCAGTAGTCTTTGGATCAGACCCAAAAGACATCAAGCCTCCAGTCCTGCATTCACATCACACCCAAATGCCCACTGAATTCAAAATGCTGAATTACTGGGGATTTATACCAGATTCATACTTTTAAAAAACAACTAGATAAAGGGATTATACATTATTAGATTTCCTTTTAGAAGAGATAAAGAACAAACACCCACACATATTAGCACTGGGGTGGGACTGGGGATGAAGGGTTCAGTATGCAGGCTTCTCTGGGGAGACAAGACTATCCCAGACCTCTGTAACCATAGCAGCCTGGGTCCAGGGGAGAAAGCACCTTTCCATGGCTGCTGCAGTTCTAACGGGCACAGGTGGGGGAGGGGCACATGTCTCCTGGCTGGGGCAGTTCCAGGTTCATCTGCTCCATGTGCTCCCCAGACAGAGTGAGGAATGCAGCAAATTGTGCATTTTCCCCTCATTCCCTAATGAAGGGGGTACAGCTAGCAATGTTCCTGTATGAATCGGGAAGGATTGGGGGAAAGCTTCAGCCTCTCCATTTCCTTCCTAAAGAGTGCCTGAGGGGTGGGAGGATCAGGACTGGGGCAGTCCCGGAGATCAGGGGGAGGGGGAGAAGGGATGCCCCCAGCCTGCCCCTATCACCTGTCTGGTGATTCTCTCTCATGTGTATGTTTTTATGAGAAGCAATCCCATTCTGGGCACATCCCATTTTCCTAGCACACCCAAACCTGACCTTGCTTTAAGTTATGATAACAGGAAGCTATACACCAAATTAGGTGATTCTAGCTCTTGCCATTTATGGGGGAGTTCTTGAACAGATAGACAGACAAACTCTCACAGTAGTTAGATAGCCGTGGTGCACAGATAGCCATGATGCAAAGTAGTTCTTCACCGGGAATCAAAAGGTAACTGAAAGCAGCATAGTCACTGCTGTGGGATTTGTAGTCTTCCATCTCATAAGCTTAATGAAAATGTTTGTAAAGATTTCTCAGTAACTGAAAATGATTAGCTCTGCCACTCTATATTTACATAAAAGCACAATTTCATTTAAATCATGATAAAGTCAATGCATGCACTGTAAAATCATGTTTCGACTGCATTTTTAAATTTCTTGAAGTAAGCCTGCAAGCTGTATACAACTGAGGTTTGGCTAATTTGAGTCCACTCTATTATAAGCAAACATCAATCATGCAACAGTCCTGTGGCTAATGTGCTTAACTTTAAATTTAGGCATAATCCCACTGAACTCACTAGCATCATGAGACTGCTCATGTATTTAAAGTTAAGCACAAGCTTAAGTGATCTGTTGGAACGTGGGATAGAACCCCTAGAGACAATCTTAGATATCCCACAGAACTGAAAAGCTGCTCCGGTGGAGCATTAGGGCAACTGCTGGGAACCTAATCCACCCTGGTGAAGTTGGAATGCCAGTTATAGTTTAGAAACAGAGTGGATTTTAATGGCATACAAGATTCTGGGCCCAATCTGTCACACCTCTATTACACTACTGAATTCAACGAATACATACACACTGGTGTAGCAAAGAGCATACTTAATCATCCTGCAACTACATGATGTGTAACAGATTTCAGATTGTGTTTATTATGTCAAATAAAATGTTTGCCAAATTCTGACCACAGGAGAAAGGGTTAATTTAAAAGCAGTGTTCCAATGTCTGGAAAGCTGAGTGATTAGAAACAGTCACATAAAATTGACAAATATAACATATGTATTCTTACCCTTCGGTCCGGAAAATAGTCCTAAAACTGTCCCCCAAGCTCTTGTAACTCGTTGGATCAGTTTTCCCTCTTTGAATTTGGAACCTAAAACATACAATTTATAACAGCATGAGAAGTTAAAGATTTTAAAAGCCACTTTCAGCTTTCCAATTTCTATATAAAAAGGGATTTTAAGGTTTATTGATATATCTTATTCATTATTATAGACTGCCCCTCATATTTATTCTTATTAACACTACTTTCATAGGAGTTATTAAACAAAAGAGAAATACAGCTTGAAAAGTAACTTTCTTGTAGTTCATAGTACTCACACTTTTTTGTAGTTCATAATACTCACATATAGTGCACTCTTTTACAATTTTCTTGTTGTGTAAAAAAATAAACTGCTAATTATGGGCTTGATCCAAAGTCCATGGAAGTTCATAGGAGTCTTTCAATGGCCTTTGAACCAGACCCTGTTTTCAGAAATCTGAATTAGAATTTTGTAACACATTCCACCACTGTGAAATAAAGCTACCATACAATTTATTTTTAGAGTCTGATACAGTTAAAATAATCATGAGGCTCTACTGGAAGTTAGATCGGGCTCTTGATAGTCACTTTTGAACATTTAACACAAGAGACAAACATAAAATGCAGCTATCAATGTTTTAATGAAGTCACCTTTCCTCTGCTCATATTTTGACACACAATGAAGAGCTTTCAGCAGCCAGCTGACAATGCTTGTAGCACATAAGCCTTAAGAAGAATAACAAGATTATGATTTATGACTGCAAACATTCCAGTTTTTAAAAGCTCTGGATAAAGGTGGTGAGCATAACTCACAGTGTTAATCTATTGAGTGCTTTAAATGGGTTTACGCACACTTCTCAATGCTGCCAGTACAGAAAAGGTGATGGAGCATACATTCCGCTCCCTCACCCCAGCCGAAACACCTCCCCCCCTTTTTTAAAGTGTGTATGAAGGATGGGGGAGATCATAAATGATGCCTTTTTCCAGTGGGAGCATTGGATACACTGTGCTTTTATTCACAGTTTGATTATACTTAGAAGTCTTTGGCTACATCCTACACAGTAAAGGATGTTTGTAGAGAAAGTTCTCAAAGCACCATGTGCAATCTTTCATATCTCATTTTTAAAACTGTAGAGCTGCAAAGATGGCCACCTGAGTGACTTGTCGCCTAGACAAGTTCCACATCAAGGACATTTCAAAAAGAGTTGGGAAGAATATAATTTCTTGTTTGATTTTTTAATTACTATCCAACATCCAAAACAACACAAATGTTAATACTTTCAGTTCAGAATAGCATTTTGTGAGGCAGTCTGCAGACTGCCATTGTAACTCATATAACATCAGCCCTGTGCATTAAACAACACCTGCTATGAGGAATCATCCAATTATTATAATCAAATACTGTGGGCAACCCAAAACAAACATTTTTACCTTTTCATTTATGTTCTTCACACATCATATACATTAGTGCTTTAGATGAGTACCAAAACTGCAGAGCTACTTCAACATAAAAATACAGCTTCTTATTCTGATTAGATGCAATCAGATTAAAATAATGTAACAAACTAGTACAGTTTTAGTTAAATGATATTAAAGAGAAATTTTCTCTTCCATTTCAATTGGTTTCAGCAGGATCCAAAAAAGTTTTCATATTTTAGCGAAACATTTTGCTTCTCGACGTTTCCTAAATGCTTTAACAAATCTTAGCATTTTTCTTCACTCTTGGAAACCAATTTCCAGTGATGTAATATCATTCTTTGGGCAATTATGAGGGCAAACCCACACCTCTTCTGAATGCATTTAGAAGGAAACGCAGGATCACTCCAAACTCCTACGAAAAGCAGCTCAGGCACATGTGGGATCTCCATCTGAAGTAACCTCTTTTATTAGTGAGAAAACTTGCTGCCAAGTTGGCAACGTAGACACTGCTGTTCTAGAGGTTTATGCTCATATGAGACCCAATGCATAACATTTTGTCTGAAAAGAGCCCCAGGGAAGGTTAATAGCTGAAAAAGCCTCAATGGCATTGCACGAAGTCCAACAGTAATAACAGCAAAGGAATGTTGTAAGTTGTTACATTACACTAGCTAAGAAATCAAGACAGAAAATAAAATCTTAGCACACACAAATGTGCAGGATTTATACTAATATTAGTATCATTTGCCTTGGTCATTTATAACTCAAAATTTAAATTTAAAAGTGATAGATTCCAGTTGTTTTAAAAAGAAATCTTTTAAAAATTCACTAGTAATTGAAATAAATTGTAGACTGGTATTTACATAGAAAAACTGTCCTAAGCCACGAAAGTTTTCCCTAAAGTTTTAAAATTTTCATCCTAACCACAAATCTATCTATATATTTTAGAAATGTGTGGGTGTCAGTCTGTCTGTCCATGAGACTGTTTGTTTAAAAAAAATCCTCCTAAACAGTAAGAGCTAGGACTACCAAATTTGGTACGCAGCTTCCTCTTATTCTAACTTAAAGAAAGGTCAGGGTTTAGTTGTGCCAGGAAAATGGGAAGTGCCGGGGTGGGACTGTTTTCCATAACAAGGAAAGGGATGGAGCTGATTGGAGGACAGCTATACTGCTGAGTGACCACTGCGGGCAGCTGCACCAGTAAGACAGTGGCCAGTTGGGGCCAGGGCTCATCACCTTACCAGCCATAGAAACAGGTAAGTGGCCCTTTGCCCCTAACTCCTCCCCCAGCCCTCAGCCACAGTGCCGCATTGTGGGCAGTTCCGCTGGCAACCAGTCCTGCTGCATAAAAATCCTCCGCCTGAGCTATTACTTGATTTTACACATGCATTTTCTGGAAATACACTAAACTGTAAGGGCCTGACAACACGTGACTTAGAAACTGACAAAAACCTCCTGCTGATTGCATTGTGAGGTGCGGGGGGAACAACTGTCTTCTAAGTCACTTCATTACTGTTGATTTGTAAACGATTCTCTGAAGCTTTGTAACTGCATTAATTTTTAAACTCTGCAACTCATTGTAATCTTTGTAAAACCTTGCAACGTTGTAACTGTCAGCAACATTGCTTTATAAGTTCAGAAACTTACTGAGTGTAAGCTGCAACTTTGTAATCTTTGTAACTCTCAGCCCCTTTGCTTGTAACTTGCTCTAAACTGCATTCTTCCCAGAGGGTATGTCTACACTACAGCGCTAATTCGAACTAAGCTAATTCGAACTAGCGCATTTAGAACTAAAAACTAGTTCGAATTAGCATTTTCCTAATTCGAACTAGCACGTCCACACTGATTGGACGCAGGGGCGCATTTAAGGGCAGCTGAAACCGGTTCCGGCAGGGCATCAGGTCAGTAGTTGCTTTGTGTGGCTGCTGTCTGAGGCTATCTGAGGCTCGTGCTTAAAGGGATCCCTCTGGACAGCCGGTTCTCAGTTTTTCCGCTTGCTTGCCTACCTCGCCGAGGGACAGCAAAGCGTTTTTCTCTGCGCCCATCTGTGTCGGTGCTTCCCTTTGGGGATGCCGCCGCAGGTGGCAACATGGAGCCAGAGCTCGCCCTGCACTTTCTGGTGCAGTTTATGGACTTGCTGCTGCAAGCCTGCCAGCAATGGCTGGAGGCTGCCTTGTTCCACCTGGTGCACGTCAGCCCCCTGCCTCTCCACCTGGCCACCCTGGGGCTCATGGAGCAGCTGCAGTGGCGCCCGGGTGCCTGCGTGCCCCGCCGCATCTGGCGTCTGGACACCAGCAGCGACTGGTGGGACCGCATCGTCCTGGAGCGCTGGGAAGACCAACAGTGGACCCAGAACTTCAGGATGAAGAGGGACACCTTCCTGTAGCTCTGCGAGTGGCTCGCCCCTGCTCTGCGCAGAAGGGACACTCGCATGAGGCTCGCCATCCCCCTCCAGAAGCGAGTGGCCATCACCCTCTGGAAGCTCTCGACGCTGGACAGCTACCGATCCATCGGGAACCAGTTCGGCGTGGGAAGATCCACCGTCGGAGCGGTGCTCATGCAGGTACGGCACTCGCCGGCCACTGGGCCGGGGACGAGGGGGGCTGCAAGGAGGGGATGGGCCGCCCCAGGGAAAATGGGGGGTCGGTGAGGGTGAGGAGGCAAAAGTGCCCCACACCGGAGGGGCCGGTCTCTCCTGGCAGTACTACACGCTGCCCGGGGGGTTTGCTCCTGGGAGTGGGGTGTGGGGCACTGCCAGGACACGAGCACTCCCAGCCACCCGGGCTCCCCACTGATTCGCGGTTTGCTGTGTCTCTCCACAGGTGGTCAAGGCTATCAACCGGGTGCTGCTCCACAGGGTGGCCCGCCTCGCCGACCCGGACGCCGTCATCCGGGGATTCGGCACCCTCGGCTTCCTCAACTGCGGGGGGGCCATTGACGGGATGCACATCCCCTTCCGTGCCCCCGAACACCAGGCCTCCCAATATGTGAACCACAAGGGGTACTTCTCCATCCTCCTGCAGGCTGTGTGTGACCACCAGGGACAGTTCACGGACATTGATGTGGGCTGGTCCGGCAAGGCACAAGACACTAGGGGTATGTCTACACTACCCTCCTAGTTCGAACTAGGAGGGTAATGTATGCATACCGCACTTGCTAATGAAGCCCGGGATTTGAATTTCCCGGGCTTCATTAGCATAAGCGGGGAGCCGCCATTTTAAAATCCCCGCTGCTTTGAACCCCGTGCAGCGCGGCTACCCGGGGCTTGAACTAGGTAGTTCGGACTAGGGTGCCTATTCCGAACTACCGGTACACCTCGTTTCACGAGGAGTAACGGTAGTTCGGAATAGGAACCTAGTCCGAACTACCTAGTTCGAGCCCCGTGTAGCCGCGCTGCACGGGGTTCGAACCAGCGGGGATTTAAAAATGGCGGCTCCCCGCTTATGCTAATGAAGCCCGGGAAATTCAAATCCCGGGCTTCATTAGCAAGTGCGGTATGCATACATTACCCCGCTAGTTCGAACTAGCGGGGTAGTGTAGACATACCCTAGGGTGTACCGGAACTCCTCCGTGTGCCAGAGACTGCACACCGGGACCTTCTTCCCCGACCGCCACATCAGGGTCGGGGACGTGGACATGCCCGTCTGCCTGGTGGGGGATGCGGCCTACCCCCTACAGCCCTGGCTCATGAAGCCCTACACGGGGCATGGAGGCCTTCTGCCAGGCCTTCAATGCGAGGCTGACCAGGGCCTGCATCATCATTGAGGGGGCCTTCAGGCGACTGAAAGCCCAATTTAGGTGCCTCCTAACCCGCCTCGACTTCGCCGAGCACAACATCCCTCCCATGGTGGTAGCATGTTCTGTGCTGCACAATTTGTGCGAGAGGTAGGGGGAGGCTTTCCTGCCAGCCTAGATGGCTGAGGCTGACCGCATGGCTGGCCAGTACGCTCAGCCCCACACCGCCGCCATCCGGGAAGCCCAGCGGGGGGCCGTCCGGATCCGGGAAGCCCTGCGGGAGAGCTTCCAGGTGGAGGAGGAGGACTGAACTCTCCCTGCATGCCCCACTGGGGCCTTCTTCCACCCTCCCCGCTTCCCCTTTCCCCTCCCTAACCTCCCTTCCTAATGTCAAATAAAGACACCTGTTTTGGCAAAAAAACCTCTCTTTATTTTACATAACTGGGGTGGGGGAGGGAGGAGTGAGGGTGGGAGAGGGGAGGGGGAAACCTGGGAGGAGGGAGCTGGAAGGGGGTGGAAGGGGAGGAAGGGAAGGGAAAGCTCAGGCTTGGGGGTCCGGCTGGCTCTCCCGTCTCGCAACACAGCAGGTGCGGGGACCTCGGAGGGGAGCGGGTGTGGAGAGTGGGGCAGGAAGGACGGGGGGTGCGGAGGAAGCCGGAGAGGGAGCTGGGGCAGCAGAGGGAGCAGGGGCAGCAAGGGTGGGAGGAGGAGCGAGAGCTGCGGCAGCCGCAGGAGCTGGAGCAGGAGGAGGCAGGAACCGGTCCACCAGGGTCTGGAGGTGGCCTCTGAGGCCACGGCCCTGCTCCTCCAGTGCATCCACACTCCGCTGGTGCAGCCGAAGGTCCTCCCGGACCCAGTGCTCCTGGTTGCGGAGCAGCTGCTCCATGAACCGGAGGTGCCGCCGCTGGTAGTCCTCCTGGTTTCTGGCACGACGGCTGGCCCGGGCGCGGGTGGCTGTTGCAGGCGGGGTGGTGTGCCCTGCAGTCCCAGGTGCTGCGGCTGTGGTGAAACAAGAGCAGCGGTCAGTTCTCCCTGGGGACAAGGTGGGTGAAACCCAGCCCCCCTCTGCAAGGCCAAGGCCCCTGCATGACACCCAGCTGCTGCTCCATGGTGGGCAAGGCCCAGGCGCACGGTCCCTGGGCTCCCTTTCCCCCCCACCCCCTCGTACATATAAGGGGAGCATGATGGTACTCACAGGTGGAGGCCTCCCCGGCCTCGGACGACACAGGAGATGTTGTCTGTGGGGTTCCTCAGGGGTCCTGGGTCCTGGGCAGGCTCCTGGCAGGCTCCTGGCTCGCGGCATCTTCCGGCTCCTCCTCCTCGGTGTCCAGGACCGGTCCCTCTGCCCCGGGGTCGATGACCACCCGGGGGGCATGGACGGCGTGAGCCCCCAGGATGCGGTCCAGGGCCTGAAAGTGGGGGCAGGCCTCTGGGTTGGCCCCTGGCAGGCAGGCCCGGGAGTAGGACTGCCGCAGGTCCTTTATTTTGCAGCAGACCTGCTCCCGGGTCCGCTGGTGGCCTCTGGCGGCCAGGCTGTCAGCCATGCGGCCGTAGACAGCCGCGTTCCTGTGGCTAGTGCGGAGATCGTGGACATTGGAGGCTTCCCCCCAAACCTCGATGAGGTCCACGATCTCCGCACTAGACCAAGCGGGCACCCGCCTCTTGCAGCCCCGGGCAGGCTCCTGGGAGCCGCCAGGCTCATCCCGGGAAGAGAGGGAGGGCTGGGTGGCATCGGGTGGCTGGCTCATGGCGTGGCAGGTGCAGGGTCTGCTGGCTGGGTGCTGGCAGCCTTGCAACTGGCACAAACTGTTTAGCCAGCCCGTGGCCCTTTAAGGGTTCCGGGGCCGGGAGCGGGGCAGACAAGTTTCCCTGGTGTTGGCCAGAGTGGCCACCAGGGCAAGCTGGGAAGGGTTAACCTCCCACTAGTTCGAATTAAGTGGCTACACAGCCCTTAATTCGAACTAGATAATTCGAACTAGGCGTTAGTCCTCATAGAATGAGGTTTACCTAGTTCGAATTAAGCGCTCCGCTAGTTTGAATTAAGTTCGAACTAACGGAGCGCTAGTGTAGCGCCTATCAAAGTTCATTCGAACTAACGTCTGTTAGTTCGAATTAACTTTGTAGTGTAGACATACCCTGAGGGTATGTCTACACTACCCCGCTAGTTCGAACTAGCGGCGTAATGTAGGCATGCCGCACTTGCAAATGAAGCCTGGGATTTGAATTTCCCAGGCTTCATTTGCATAAACTGGGCGCCGCCATTTTTAAATCCCTGCTCGTTCGAACTCCGTGCCGCGCGGCTATACGCGGCACGAACTAGGTAGTTCGGACTAGGCTTCCTAGTCCGAACTACCGTTACTCCTCATTCCACGAGGAGTGGTTTTTGCCCTTAAAGGGCTAGTGTGGGCACGTACCCTGTCACACCCACCCTCATGAGTAGAGGCCAGGAGGGATCTGGGAACCTTCTACAAGTACAGTCCAAGGGACTGGAAACTGCAGACCATTCGTGGCCCTTGCCTCTCTGTGAATACAAACTGGTGGTGCTGGGAAATGCGGCCCTGTTCCTACCCCCGTGAATACAGGATGGGGGAGGGAGGTAGAAACTGCAGCTCAGCCCCAACTGCTGCTCCCCCACCCTACTTCCTGTGCACACCTCTGCCTTGAACCCCCCCCACCTTCCACCCCCTGCCCTGCCCCCCCCCCCCCCCGCACCCTGAGTCCCATGTCCTGAGTCCCACACTCCCTGTCCTGAGTTCTGAATCTCCTTAGGCCCGGCCTTAGGGCAAGGCAAAGTAGTTGCTTTCCGTTCCACGCCTTCAGGGTCTTGTGCTGCCCAACAACCACTGGCCAGCTATTTATTATGGGCTGGCCTTACCATGAGGCGAACTGAGGTGGCCGCCTCAGGTGCCAGACTGTGTGTGTGTGTGGGGGGGGGGGGGGGGGAAGGGCACCACTAGGACCCAGAGTGGAGAAAACTGTGTCTGCTGCTGGTGCATATGTATTCTCTCTGCTCTAGTTGCACTAAGATGGTGGAGTGCTGTGCTGGAGGAAGGGGGGCACAAGAGACTTAACAGGCAGGCAGGAGAAAAGGTGGCATGGGGGCGTCATTTGAGCTCTCCGCCTCAGGTGACAAAATGTTGTGGGCCACCCCTGCACTTGTTGCCATGGCTGCGAGCCACCTGGCTCCATGGAGCAGCCAACCACAGTGTGCTGCCTTGGGCCCCGCAAACTCTTTGACTGAGTCTGTACCTTCTAGCTCCCTGCCCTGACTACTGTACCTCCTGTCCCCTACTCTGAGCCCCTCAAGGGCCTGGGAAAGGCTGGGTAAATCCTCTAATTTAGAATAAAGGCAATTGCTGCTAAAATACTCTTGGAAAAACTTAGGCCCCTCTCCTTCAAAACAGTGATTCTCAAACTTTTTGGCCCATGGCTCACCTGGCTCAATGCAAACCTTTCCATGGACCACCAGTTGCTAATGGAAACTTGCCATTAATTACATAATTATGCAGGGAGTGGCAGGGAGCTCCTTGGGAATGAGGCCATAGCACACTGGCTGCTGGCCCCACCCCTGGGGACTAGAGAATAGTTGAGTAATTGATAAGAATTCACGATGTTAATCGACTACTCAATCAACCAATATTTAACATCCATAATCCCATAGTTCTTAATACTTAATATTTCTGCTCATAAAAATAGACAGAATAAGCGCTTTAATAAAATAATTGTTAATCAATTTGTATCAGTTAATGGGGTAAAAGGATAAAGTCTTACAAAAATGGCAAATAATATTTATTAAATGTATTTCAATTTATTTTTTAAAGGGAGATAAAATCTTAATATTAAGAGAGTCCATTTGTAACACTGACACAAATGACATATTCCTTCCTTTAGGGTTTTTGGATCCATTCCTTCCCTAGTAAATCTTTTTAAGAGCTTTAACAGCAATCTTAAAATACATGCCAATTATGTACTCTAATCTACATCTCTGAACTGTGTTCTTTGATTTGGAATTGCTTGCCTCAATAAAATAAGGTGTAATTTTTAATGTACTAGCTAACCCATCACCAGTACTTGTTATAAGAAGCTAGAGGAAGAGCTGACAGGATGTTTATTTGTTTTTCTGGGGCGGAGGGGGAAGAGAGGCAGCCACAGCAGCACCCTGAAGTAGCACTAATAATAATAAAGAAGGCTGAAAGCATTCACTTCAAAAACAGCCTGGCCTGGTTGAAATTACTGCCTAGAGGATTGAGCACAACCTGGAGACACACAATGATTTTTTTTCCTGCTACAAATTTAGTCCTCTCTGAAAATGGTACTAACCAAATGCTCACATTCTAATGAATTTCTTGCATTTTTTTAAAGCCGGATGATTCTGCCTTATACATTGTTGGTCCTGTTAGAGTTACCAAAGCTAACCCCCTGGACTAAGTAAAAAGGAGCACACATTTCTGGTCTGGTTAAGATTCTGATGTCTAAAAAGCAAAATCTTCAACTAAATGTTTTTCAGAGATAGAACAAAACAAGGCTAACAAGATAAGGCCACTGTCCTCTTCAAGGTCTCCATATGGGAACCTGATTCTGCCCACGCAGAGCCCTCTAAAGCACCAGTGCATTAACAAAATTGCCACACAACAAAAATCAATAGACCATGGGTACTGCAACAAGCTGCAAGTTTATAGAACATATCACTAGAAAAAGATTCAAACATCTGATCTTTTTTCTTAGCTGTAACCTCTTCTCTGGCTTTATTGATTCTACAGTCTCTTCAAAATGCTGCAGCAGCAATATTACTTAAAATCTCCTCTCCCCTTGCAATTTCCACTAAAGTTTCCTGATGTTTTAAGAGAAAACAGGAGCCACTGTTCTCAATTCACCCCAGATTATATAAACAGAGGGATTCCTAAATTAGTGGAGGACAAGAGCCTGAAAAGGGAGAGGAAAGGATGGGGACAGGAAGGGTTGTGGCCTCAGGTGGAAACCATGTAAAAATGGCTATTTTAAATATATATATATATATATATTTAGATTTTTGCTGTTTATTCAAAACCTAAACTCACAGGCTACGTCTACATTGTGCAAAACCTTTCCACCTGTCTACACTGGCCACGATTACTTGCGCAAGAACACTGATATTCTAATTTATAAAATCAGTGCTTCTTGCACAAATACTCTGACGCTCCCACTCAGGGATAAGCCCTCTTGCGCAACTGTTCTTGCGCAAGAGACCAGTGTAGACAGGCAACATCAATTTCTTGCGCAAGAAAGCCTGATGTTTAAAATGGCCATCGGAGCTTTCTTGCGCAAGTAATCGTGGCCAGTGTAGACAGGTGGAAAGGTTTTGCACAATGTAGACGTAGCCTGTGAGTTTAGGTTTTGAATAAACAGCAAAAATCTAAATATATATATATATAAAAAGCACATCTTTTGCGCAAAGGCACATGCCAGTATAGACGCTCTCTTACTCAAATACTCTAACACAAAAACTCTTGCGGTGGTTAAATTCAAATCCCGGGCTTCATTTGCAACTCCAGTTGCGTACATTAACCACCCTAGTTCGAACTAGGGTGGTAGTGTAGACATACCCCCTGATACTTCCCAGTGACCCCAGGACTGTAAAAGTCCTTCAGACAGTCTTATCCTGCATACAGTAGAATCCGTAAGATGCTGGGAAAAAGAGAGGCTGAGATGTTACTTGACTGAGAAAAAGAGCTACTTCTTATTCTCTCCCTCCCATAGCTGTCAATACAACTAACTCCCACCAAGATAATCTTCTGGATTCCTGACACCACAGGTGTCTGAGGTATTTTTGCTTTTAAAGTCTGTTCACCCAGCCCTTACCAACTCTCCTTCATCTGATGCTACATTTTATGTAAGGCTTTCTCATAGGTTCATGGACTTTAAATCAAGAAAGGACCATCATGATCATCTAGTCTGACCTTCTTGCACATTTCAGGCCACAGAAACTCACCCACCTCCTCCTGTAATAGATTATAACCTCAGACTTTGTTACTGAAGTCCTCAAATTGTGATGTAAAGACTTCAAGTTGTAGAGAAGACATTATGTACACCAGTTGAAACTTGCAAGTGTCCCAGGCCATGCCCTGTGCTGCAAAGGAAGGCAACCCTTCCCACCACACCTCTCTGTCAATTTGCTCCTGGAGAAAATTCCTTCCTGAGCATGTAGGCAAGACCTACCAGACAGACCTGGAAAAAGAATTATTTGTAGAAACTCACCCCCATTCCATCTAGTGTCCAATGTTCCCCCTAATCTTTGTGTGTGGAGTAATATGGTATGTGGACCAATGCATGTGCAAATGTGCCCACCTGTGGAAACATAAAGCCTAGCGGGGGCCCTCAGCTAATCAACTGGGCAGCACTTGAATCTCTCCTGAGCTGCACAAGTACACAACTCACAGGGAACATTGCTTGTGTCCCATCTCTGTCTGTTGCAGATATTTGCCACAAGCTTTTCAACTCATCTTAAAATTACTACAATTTCCTTATAGTCAAAAGAAGTAAATCAGTATTTGATATCTGCAGTGAAATATACTGTCAGCAACCAAACCTCATCCGCATAGCACAGACTCATGGGGTGAATCCTGGCTCCATTAAACTCAATAGAAGTTTTGCCCATTGTTTTCAATGGGGCCAGGATTTCACCCATGAATTCCTGAGATTCTTGATGCTCAATACTCAGTTGACAAGACATCAGTTGTCTTGTTGATGGGATCATATATGCTCTCTGTCTCTCAAAAAAAATCTGCATTTGGACCATATTCATGATCTTTATAAATAAGTGAAAAACTTCTGTCTCTTCTTTGACTTTTTTACCCTTGTTACGTCTAGCTGAGATGACAGCTGCATAGTGCAGTTTTAAGATGTGAATCAAATCCTTGATATTTCTGTCCATGACTGCAAAGTATGAAGTAGTGAAAGCATTTATATGCATAATGTAAATATATAACTTTGGGTACTCACTCAATTTATATGATATTACTGATAGTTGAAAAATTGTTTGGCAGAGTAACAAAAGCAAATTAAATCTTCTGTGCAATGTCAACTCTAAAAAAGCTATTTAACATTTATAGCTTTCTGAACTGCAAAGTCAACAACTAAAGCTTATGCTTTAATTAATTTCCTGTGATTCCAGACATACCTAATTGCAGTTGCTCCTATAAGCATAACTAGATTTGAAAATTGATAGTGTAAAGCTACATTTTTAGCAGTTTAGATGCTTTTATTAAAATATAACTGGATCACAATTTAAACAGCTATCAAATTTAACTTAAACATTTACCCTGGTGTAATTTGTTAGTGCTGTATATGGATTCAGACAAGCCCACCGACAGGAGGAGAGGGGACAAAGGGGCAACTGCCCTGGGACATAGTGATTCAAAGGAGCTTGGGGCTCTGGTTGCCACTACTGATGCTGTGGCAGCAGCAGCGCCCAGAGCACTGAGCCTTTTAAATTGCCACCAGAGCACCACATAGTGCTCTCTGGGCAGCTGTTAGGGTTGTCTAGGAACAAGAAGAAATGGTTTCAAGTTGCAGTGGGGGAGGTCTAGTTTGGTTATTAGGAAAAATGATTTCACCAAGGCTATGTCTTCACTGTGGAGCTATTTTGGGATACCAAAAGTATGCAAATAGCTATTCCTTGTCTTTTGAGTAAGCCTGTTATTTTGAAATATAATAAACATGCTATTCTGACTTCCCTGTAAACCTTGTTCCACAAGGATTAAGGGATGTTTTGTAATAGCACTCTATTTCAAAAGTCGGTGCTGTGTAGACAGCATCAAATTTTAAAATAAGCCATTTCAAAATTAACTTGAAATACGCTACTCAATTTGCGTAGCTCAAATTGCGTAGCTTATTTTGAGATAAGGGTGCAGTGTAGATACACCCTAAGAGGGTGGAGAAACACTGGAATGGTTGTCTAGAGAGGTAGTAGAATCTACATCCTTAGAGGTTTTTAAGATTCAGCTTGACAAAGCTCTGGCTAGGATGATTTAGTTGGGGTTGGTTCTGCTTCAAGAAATGTGTTGGAGTAAATGACTCCTTGTGACGTAGTGGGGGTACCTGGCTGGTTTCTATGCTGCTGGCTCTGGGGTAACCCCCACTGGCTGCCGTGGGTACCACGACCCAGCAAAACAGGATGAGTCACTATGCAAACCAGTATGGCCAGACACCCCCCATGGAGAGGAACAAAGGAAGGTGCAATGCTGCCCTGGCTGGGGGGCAGGGCTGGAAGAGAGTGAGTTTAGTTGCTGGCTGGAAGCATGGAGGAGACAGCCTAGGGAAAGGGGCTGGAGTTTAGGGGCCCAGTCTCTCCCATCTCAAGGGGGCCTGAGGCAGCCTAGCCCAGCTCTGTGACCAGACTACATCTGTGCTGTGCTGTAACCTGGAGAGGCAATAAACTTCCTCTATTCCACCGGCTGGTGCAGTCTGTTTGTGCCATTTCGGGGTGCAGGAGACGGAGGACCCCCAACGCGCCGTCACACTCCTGAAGTCTCTTCCAACACTAACTTTCTATGATTCTATGCTGTATACAGCATTACTGAGTGCCTAAATTTCATGTGAAATGCAATCTTATAAAATAGACCATGATAAGGTGATTTATTCAACTATTTGGCACAAGTTCTTCAGGTTGTTTATACTGCTTATGGGATAATAACTAAATTGGGAGTATAATTCTTCAGTTTATTTTAACAGTAAATCCTTCAATTCACACAAGCTGTTGAACAAATGAACATTACATTTCAGAACAAAACCCTAATTATTTTAAGCTATAGATATAAATTACAGAAATATATGGGGTTATATTTTAAGTATTATAGTACGGCAATGATGATATTTTAAGTATAAGGCAATAAAGAAACCTAGCAGAAAGTAACTTTATAGAAACAGGCAAGGGGCAGAATTTTGTATTGAATCATATTGCATATTAGATCTAGGTTTATTTTTGACTCTCTACAGAGCTGTTATTTAAAGTTTTCTCTACTGTAAATTACTTGCTTTACAAATGATAAATCATAAGTACAAATAGATAAATACTGCAAAAAAGTGTATTTCAACATTTATTTGAATAAAAATTACATTCACTGTGATGGGATTCATTATTCCTCTTATTTACTTTGTGACATTTGGAGGAGTAAATATTTGTGGAAAGGCAAAATTGTTCAGTTACGTATATAAATATGTAACTGTACAAGTATTCACAATAGACATACTTGTATAAATGTCTTGAAATTATCTACTTTGAAAGATGAATGCTATGCAAATTATGTGACCAATCACAGAGCATGAATAATTCACCCAGTTCCAGTCATGAAAATGAGTTTATATGTAATTTTTTATGTTAAACAGGTTGATCCCTTTTCATTGTGACCTTTTTGCACTATTGTATTTCTTGGAGCTCTTGTCACACATCAATTGCTCAGTAGCTTGAGTAGTATTGCATGGTGGCTATCACCAATTGATGTGCATTTTTGTTTGTTTTTCTGGGTAGGGAGGAGGACTGGCTGTGAAGATATGGGACCAATGGGATGAAGGAAGAGGAACAGTCATATTCCTGGGTAATGGGCATTGTAAAGGTAAGGAGAATTACAAATAGCTTAAAAGGGAGGCCTGCCCCATATGGTGTTGGGGGTTGAGGGGAGGATAGAAGAGTTTAGGCTGAAGATGCTTTGGGGCTTGTTTCCCTTTGCTTTTAACAGACAGCTAAGATTGGTAGCAACTGTATTACATGACAAAAAATGTAAGTCACAATCCCCAAGCCTCAGTTCAGTTCTTCTCATATTCAATAAAAAGTGGACAGTGATAGGTGGCATAAATCTGACAAAATTTTAGATGGTAAAAATGGAGGCAGGGAAAGGAAGATTGCCTCAGACCCAGCAGGAGTAGAAGAATTCTTCCTGGAAAACAGAAAGGAGGATCTAATTAAAGCCCAGGACTAGGACTCAAGAGGTTCTATTCCTGACTCCGCCATGGACTTCCTGTGTAGCCTTAGGCAAGCCAATCAATGTGTCTTGATTTCCCTATTCGCAAAGCACACAGAAAGCTTACTTTCCACACAGGAGAGTGCTATGGCCTGATAAGTACTCAGAGACCCATATGGAAGGTATTAGAGACATGTAAAGTATAAATGCAAGCAATACAAGAAAGCATTTGTCATTATTATAGTCTGTTGTTGGGACGTGAGTAAAATGCACAGTGGTCAGTCCCAACACAGGAAACAAGTCAAGAGGCCAAGGAAGGATGTTGCAGAAGAACTTTAGTAAGGTGTTTGATATGATCTCGCATGATATTCTTATCAATAAACTAGGGAAATACAATTTAGATGGGGCTACTATAAGGTGGGTGCATAACTGTCTGGATAACCATTCTCAGAGAGTAGTTATTAATGGTTCACAATCCTGCTGGAAAGGCATAACAAGTGGGGTTCCGCAGGTGTCTGTTTTGGGACCGTCTCTGTTCAATATCTTCATCAACGATTAGATATTGGTATAGAAAGTATGCTTATTAACTTTGCAGATTATACCAAGCTGGGAGGGATTGCGACTAATCTGGAGGACAGGGTCATAATTCAAAATGACCTGGACAAATTGGAGAAACAGTCTAAGTTAAATAGGATGAAGTTTAATAAAGACAAATGCAAAGTGCTCCACGTAGGAAGGAACAATTAGTTTCACACATACAGAATGGGAAGTGACGGTCTGGGAAGGAGTACGGCAGAAAGGGATCTAGGGGTTATAGTGGACCACAAGTTAAATATGAGTCAGCAGTGTGATGCTGTTGCAAAGAAAGCAAACATGATTTTGGGATGTATTAACAGATGTATTGTGAGCAAGACACGAGAAGTCATTCTTCCGCTCTACTCTGCACTGGTTAGGCCTCAATTGGAGTATTCTGTTCAGTTCTGGGCACTGCATTTCAAGAAAGATGTGGAAAAATTGGAGAGGGTCCAGAGAAGAGCAACAAGAATGATTAAAGGACTAGAGAACATGACCTATGAGGGAAGACTGAAGGAATTGGGTTTGTTTAGTTTAAAAAAAGAGAAGATTGAGGGGGAACATGATAGCAGTTTTCAGATATCTAAAAGGGTGTCATAAGGAGGAGGGAGAAAACTTGTTCATCTTGGCCTCTGAGGATAGAACAAGAAGCAATGGGCTTAAACTGCAGCAAGGGAGGTTTAGGTTGGACATTAGGAAAAAGTTCCTAACTGTCACGGTGGTCAAACACTGGAATAAATTGCCCAGGGAGGTTGTGGAATCCCCATCTCTGGAGATATTTAAGAGTAGGTTAGATAAATGTTTATCAGGGATGGTCTAGACAGTATTTGGTCCTGCCATGAGGGCAGGGGACTGGATTCGATGACCTCTGAAGGTCCCTTCCAGTCCTAGTATTCTATGATTCTATGATAAGAAGAAGACCCAGATCCTGTAAAGTAGCACAAATTTAACAATATCTCAGGATAAAACCAAGCACAATTAGGTCTCCTCCAAAGTCATAAAATAAGGTTTAGAACTTGTATTCTATTTCTAGAGCAGGCTGTACCAACCTCTTTTACTTTTAAATTATAGGAGAACTGTGAAATCAATGCCCAACAGTCATTTGGCATTGTGTTCATCAATTAAGGAGGCAGTTTACTGTGTGGTTGTATACTGCATAGGAATTTTTAGCTTTCTGACTTAATGGGAGTGCTCTATCAGTAAACTACTCACGAGGCGGACAGGTGAACTAATTCAAAGGCAACAGGAGAACAAGGCCAAACATTTCCCTGTCCTACATCTACATTTCATGGTTATGCAGATCACCTCCAACCCATAATTCAGTTATCCCCCAAAACCCATGTCTCATTCCAGTCCCAATCCATTGCTGTTCTTTCTCCACACATTTATGTGATAGCCTCACTGGTCGGACTGCACTGAATTTAGTGCTCTCCAGCTGTTTGCACCTTACCTCTGATAGAAAGTCTCATAAGTTGTTAGGGTAGACTAGGAGTAAGGCAGGGAGAGAAACAGATCACCCAATGAATGAGAAAACAAGAGGGGGAGACATTTCTACAACTGAATGAACAACTTTTTTAAAACACAAACTACTAGCCCTCCAAACTTTTTGTAATTTGCCCTTTACTAGTGAGGAATACAAAGCAAATAAAACAAATAGTGATTTTTCTTTGCATTGTCTGAAATATGTCAATGCAAGAAAAAAATGCAGGTGACACCAGACAAACTCATACCTGACATGGGAGAAAAATGCACGTGTGCTTAACACCCTGAAAGAAATATTCAAGGACACCTTATTGATTGGTAAAGACTATTACAAAGATTGAGTACAGCTTAAGTTATTAGAGCGTCTGGTGTCTGGCTCTAACTTGTGCATACAATTTAAAAAATATATTTTGTCTAGGAGAAATTCATCCTTTTGCAGAGAAGCAGAAAGGCCTTTATAACACCAAACCCCTCTCATGAAGTTTTAAGTCGTTTAGTGGTACTTTGAGCTGGCTCTCTGCATAGGGGTTAATTTTACCCTTTGTAATTAGTTACAGTAATCTTATTCAGGATGGTTTCTCATCCTTTTCATGATACTCATTCCTTTACAAAATTATCTTTATTCTTTATGTCCCAGCTGAGAAGTCTACCTATCAGTTAAAAAAATCCACATGGAAGAAAGAAACCACCACTAACATTTCTTGTCCAAATTATGATAAATCAGATTAATTACTCTTACTTTGCTTTTTTCCCTTCCCAATTGAAGGGTCTTGAGGAAACACCTGTTACAAACACATCTTCTAACAACCTGAGATAGCTGAAGAGCAGAATCCATTATGAAGTTTTCTTGGCAAACATCATGGGAAATTAATTTTCTGTATTTAGGGCTCCAGTAACACATGGTTATCGGCACTAAAAATACCTCAGATACAGAGACAAATTTACAAATACAAACCTTCTCCTAGATGTAACCTTCTCATAACCCTGATTCATTAAACACAAAACAGCACCAATAAGAGATCACCAAGAGCCAAAAAAGTGCAGCGATCTATTGTTAGGAGTAAAGCTCTGAGGAATCAGTAATTTTTTTTCTATATACACTATTGTGGCTTCTTTATGTTACACAATCCAAAACAAAACATACAGCAGATAAAAAGGTAAAACTTGCTGTTTTACAAGCACATTTTTAATTTTGAGCCATAAAATGAGAACATTGCTCAGTACTTAGCGTTGGTTATACAGCAAAAAAGTTACCATACTACAGTTCTGAACTTGCATGCATTTAAGTCGAAGCAAATGAACCTACTGACTTTGATGAAGAACAGAACTACTGCTCTTTTCTAAGTTTAATATTACACACAAACAAAAGCCAACCTCTTCTGTTAATTTCCTTCTTTGCAAAGACAAACATTTAAAGTAATGAACAGAGCTGGTGTCAGCACTATGAAAATGAAGGGTAGAGATCGAGCATTTGATAAATTAATTTGCAGTCTTGGGGTCCTCTTTGGCCTTTTGTTGCTCCTGGTTTCCCTGATATCAGCAAGGGCTTCTGCAGCCAAATCTGTCTAAGAAACATCAGCCATTACTTTCATGTATAAACTTGAAAACTAGCCACAACTTGATTACTCTTTATAAACTATTATAATGTTCTTACTTGTGGCTACTCCTACAGCGCGCTCAGATGCTCTAGCCAATGGAGACAGGGTTGGATTTAGGGTCAGACAGCCCAGGTGACTGTCCGGGGTGCTGGGCTTGGAGGGTGCTGAACTCACAGATTTACAGGTCCCACCATGCATGGTCACAAAATCTGTCTGGAATTCTATACTGGCGTCCAGTATGCTTCAGGATGCAATTTAAGATGCTGGGGATGATCTTTAATGTCTTGAATGATCTGAGACATGGCTACTTCAGACACTGCAGGCAGAGGTTTGGGTTCTAGTTCACAAATGGGTGAAGCTCTGTGTCCTGCAGCGTTCAGGAGGTCAGACTAGATGATCAGGATGGTTCCTTCAAGCCTTAAAGTTTCTGCATCAATGAATCATGGCAGGTAAGATAATTTGGGAAGGACCTGTTGTAAGACCATATTGGTTGTGGGATATGAGAGAAACAAGGTGACTAACATAATTTCATTGGACCAACTTCTGTTGGCCAAAGACAAACTTTCAAGTGCCACAGTGTTTAGGTCTATTATTAACCTAAAGATCATGTTGAGAATTTTGGTTGCCTTGTGAAACAAGCAATCAAGCAACAAACAAACAAATATCAAAGCTATTGTCAATTATTTTGAAAAGCCTGCTGCCAACAAAGGCTGGGCTACTTTTAGCTATCTAAAATAAAACATGCATTTGATGAAGCACTTGAATACTGAGAAGTTATTCTAGAATTCATACTATTAATTATTTGTTAGTACGCTGAAGCCAAAGATTCACTATGAAATTATCTATAATATTAGATCGTTCAAAATATTAATATAAATTATCTATCTCTAGTAAATCTTAATTAAGTGTTATACCCAACAAAGAAACGTTTCAGGATTTTTTTAATGCTAGTAAAAGGGATCATGTATTTTTGAATCTTTTTCTTCATGAGGTTTCGATTTCCCTTCTGGTAATGACATAGCACCTTTCCATCTGACCCGGAGGACACGGAAATGGCTGCTACTCTATGGTTTTCTGGCAAGAGATTTTTTAAACTGCTGTTGAATGAGAAATTAAGATCCCCTTTTCAGTTTTCATTAGCATTCTGAGTTCTTTTGTGAGTTCAACCCCACTCCCCCTGGTGCATTATTATATTTTTTCATATTGTAATAAATTGGCAAAGAAAAAGTTGCACACCACAACAAAGCACACATTAAATTCACTCCCTACTGCCAATGTGGTTTAGTCACCTGAAGATTTTATTTTGCCTGCAAGAGAAGGGAAATAAATCAAGACATTTTAAAATATGAAGACCCCAATGCATTTTAAGTGGAAAATTGCCAATAGCAAGCTGTAGTAAGGAAGGGACTGTAAATAATGGTAGTTTGAGTATTCATCCCACTTTCAACAGCTGTACTGAAAAACGTATTTCAAAAGAGGGGGCAGCTACATTAAAGTGCTGAGGTGGAGATTTTCAAAGTAGCAGAGGGGATTTAGCCACACATTGAAATGTGTAGCTAAATCCCAAGCACAGCTTTGCAAATCTTAACCTGTGTGTCTATTGTTAGCAAGAGACAAACCATTTTAAGTGATACAATATTTTACATAGCTCGTTTGCTACCTAAAGTAATCATTTTTATATGATGCTATTCGCTCACTCCATAGAAAATTACCTGTTTTTCATTATTAGCTGTAGATAATTGAACACCGAAAGCACAAAATAACATTACAACTCAAATGAATCCCTGGAAATACACCATTAAAGCCTGAAACTCTATTCTTATCCACTCGGCTGTGCCCCAATATTACAGTTTATATGGTATTCATTATCAGTTTGTGCTCTTACAATTTGTACTATATAGTAAGGCATAACAAGACAAGTTAAGGGCGAAGTTTCAGGTGAAAATCTATTACTTTCTTTACTTTGATGAATATAAGACAAATGACTAACAATGTCCAAGGAGTTTTAATGGTTCTCTTTTATATAATTCTACTCCATCTTAAAAAAACTCTAAAGGAATTTTACTAGAGCTGAAATAATAGATCGTCTGCCCCGTTTAGAATAAATATATGTGTAACCACATTTTATGCGAATTTTTGATGCAACAGATTCCATTTTCTCCTACAACATTATTAAACAAACCTCAGATATCATACCTAGAAATCTTACATTAACCCACGGCATGAAGGCATTACAATGCTAACCTAGATGTATACTAATAAATACAAATGGGAAGAGATACTGTGCAAGAGCAGTGGTCAGCTACTTTTAGACTTCAGTAGCTCTGTTTGTACTGAGCTTCTTCAAACTCCCCCTTCTCTGTCCTCCCCTACTCCCCAAAATGCTCAAGATAATCCAGTCCAGGTTGCACACTAATGGCCAGAAAATTTCAGTTTTAGTACCAAAACCTGTTTGAGTCATAGTTGCTAAAAAGGTGTCAGGATATTATTTTTTACACACACGGAACTTAAAAAAATCTCACTTAAATGGAATTTTTTGTTATTTGTAAATACATTTTGAAAACTACCGAAGTTCAGCCTTAACTGTTTTTTATGGCCAAGTTATAAACTCCTGAAAACAGGTCTTAGTACCATAATGGAAACATTAATAGACCCCTGACAACAGCAGTGCTAGCCTGCACCTCTAAACCAACACTTTCCCAGCTGAACAAACTAGTCAGTTACGCAGGACAGTGTTGAAAAAGGAGCCCTGTTATTTCAGGAGAGACAGTTACTTGAGAATTGGCACAAAATGGTGAAAATTAAAAAGGAAGGGTTTTTTTTTAAGTCAACCTAACTACTCTATAAAGTAATGCACAAATCATTCATTATAATGAGTCATAACAATGATTTGTGATCTTCCAAGTTTTCATTTTATGCCCCTCTGTTTTTCCTTAAAGACAGGAGGAAAGACAAAGACTGGAAAGTTTGGGTCATATGGATCACGGCACCACTGCTATGTCTGGAATTTTCTTATAAATATCCTATTGCTCTGAGGTTCATAGGCCTGACTGAAACAGCAGGGACAATCTCATTTGTACTTTTATAGTTGTAGAGGGATTTGCAAGAGTTAACGCAATTTTCCATAATATTTCTTACTGACTTCAGAAATAAAAGGAGAGTTCCCTTTGTAATCAGTATCTGAAACACTGTTAAACCTGAAAGAAAAAAAAAGGACTTCTTTTAGGTTTAACAAGATTTTTCAAAGTGCTGATAATTTTAAAGGTACAAAGCAAGATAATTTTTGAAAAAGGGAAAGGATTATAACCAAATGTTTTTGGGAAGCAGCTACTGCAGTTTTCTGAGGGGCATACTTTGCAACAGGTTTTACTGCCTCTTTGCAACTTTATGTCTTTTTAAGATTTTTTTTTAAACACTGTTAAGTGACTGTTTCTAACCTAATGAAAATCTTCACATCAAAGCTACATCTTAAGTCTCCATTCACAATGGTTTTATACCCCTTTCACCCTCCGAAAAGAAAATGTGTTACTTTAGCTATCAGCTGGATAGCTAAAGTAACAATCTCCCTCTTTTTCAGATTCACAGAAGTATTTTAAAACCACTTTGTTCATATTCTTCTTCAGTCCTCTTTCAGTGGGTAGCTCACACACAAGTATGATTCACTCTTGTCAATTGTTTAGTCCCATCCGTGAACTCTATATATACACAGAGCTCACTGAGATGCTGTCATGCAATACAGGCAGTCCCCGGGTTACGTACAAGATAGGGACTGTAGGTTTGTTCTTAAGTTGAATCTGTATGTAAGTCGGAACTGACATCCAGATTCAGCCGCTGCTGAAACTGATCAGTTTCAACAGCGGCTGAATCTGGACACCAGTTCCCACTTACATACAGATTCAACTTAAGAACCCCAGGCGTCCCCAAGTCAGCTGCTGCTGAAACTGATCAGCAGCTGATTCCAGGAAGCCCGGGGCAGAGCAACTCTGCCTGGGGCTTCCTGTAGTCAGCCGCTGGTCAGTTTCAGCAGCGGCTGACTTGGGGACGCCTGGGGCAGAGCAGCTCGGGTGCTGCTGGGTTGGTCCAGTAGCGCGGCCGCTCCTCGGCGCTACTGGACCAACCCAGCAGCACCCCAGCTGCTCTGCCCCAGGCGTCCTGATTCAGCCGCTGCTAAAACTGATCAGCAGCGGCTGAATCAGGACTCCTGGGGCAGAGCAGCTGGGGTGCTGCCGGGTTGGTCCAGTAGCGCCAAGGAGCGGTGCTGCAGGACCAACTGGCTGCGCCCCCCCCCCCCCACCCGCTCTACCACAGATCAGCTTCCAGATCAGCGCCGTGGGTCCGGCCCGGGTCCTCCGCCGCTTTGCTCCCCGTCTCCCTGGTCTGCTGGCTCCCCCAGCAGACCAGGGAGACGGGGAGCAGCTTTTCTCGCCCCGGAGGAGGCGGGCGGCGGGACCAGGCGTCCCGCCGCTCCAGTCCTCTGGGGCGAGAAAATCCCCGTTCGTAACTGCGGATCCGACATAAGTCGGATCCGCGTAACTCGGGGACTGCCTGTATATGTGATGGACCAATGCTTTATCCCTGTGTTGGTTCCACATCAGAATCAATACTTGTACCATCAGTCCAGTGGACTATACCCTGTGGGTCAAGAGGAACAAACTATTGAAAACAGAAAATCCACAAATAAAGCTGTGGTGATAGTAACTGCTTATATTTAAAAGATACATAAAAGATACATACTTATTTTAAAAGAGAGATTTGAAAACTAAATATTTCTTCTTGTTCATACACGATTAATAGGTATTGCTCCTATAGGAAGCTTGATTTTGCCTTCCACTTGTTCATTACCATCCTGTGTTGCATAATACTGAAGGGAGCAAGTGGTGACAAAATATGGTTGAGGAGTGTACAAGTAGGAGTTTTTTGTCACATTACTCCGTGTTCCTATACTCACACCCATACCCTTGTGATAGAAGTGACTGCAGTCAGAAACTGGGAAGTGTTCTTAATCCCATACAAGGGGCCTTGTAACCTATGTGAACAATTGCTCTTTGAAATAATGCCTCTTACTTCCTCTCTGTGGCTCTTCATTTTTTGCTGAGAGAGAGGCAGTATGCAGCCATGGTGGGAATCCAGTGGAACCACATCTTCAAATTCACTCTGCTTCCCCAATGAATGGTGGTAAGAACTAGGTATGGCAGGGACTGATGCTACAGATAAATGTTGCAAAGAATATTGGGCAAAGGAAAAATCAGTTGAGCTCCATTTCTGCAGCTGTGAAATCCAAAGATCCCCTGCCAAATGCCACCCTTTGGAAATGAATCAGTTAATTTTGCAGTGTATTACAAAGAACAGTTGCTCTAACCTTTCCCCCACATCTTCAGGCTGGCCCTGTTTATAGTGGGATGATAACCATGGACAGGAATTGAGAGAGCCAAACCATCATCACCTTTTTTTTTAAAGGCCTGCACAAAAATGTTCTGCTTCTTTAAACTTTTTGGACTTTTCTGGTGCTAGGACTGAATTGGCTGCTGTTCACTTGAGGCTGGACTGGTCTCTAAGCAAGTTGACAAGGGCATGGGAATGCAAGGAGTCTGTTTCCCTTGCGTGTCCACACAAAAAACAAATGAGAAGATAGGGGAGGCTACACCCTACTTCCCCCTGCTCCTTTTATTATGTCTATTCCTAGGAGAGATACCTACCATTGCTGCAGCAGCTCCTTTAAGAACAAATTTCTCCCCTGCATCCTTCATACCCACAGGGAATGCACCATGCAGAATCTCTCTTCCCCCAACACACTCCAAAAGTGGCTGCAGCTGTACTGATCTGCAGTTCAGCAGTAGCTGCCATTGCCATTATCTCTCTCTTTGCCTGCTCAGCTCCACTCAGAAGTTTGAAGAGCTAGTCCCAGGGAGGAGCCTGGAACACTATTACTCTCACTCTATGCCATCAACCAGGGGAAATTAGCTATTTCTCTTACCTCCCCACTGGGGATTCCATGCCACCCTGAGGAGATTCTTCTAAGTCCTCATCAATTGGGTTACCAGGTGGCTTCAAAAAAAAATACCGGACACACCTGATCTCAGATGGGGGTGGGGGACACTGGCCAGAAGGGGAGCAAGGCTGGCTGGGAGGATGTGTGTGTGCGTGCGGGGGGGAACCAGCTGACAGGAAGCAGGGCTGGCTTTGAAGAGGTCGGGGGAGCAGAGCTGGCTGGGGGAGATTGGAGAGGAGCAGGGCTGGTTGGGAGATAGTCAGGGGGAGCAGGGCTGGCCAGGGAGGAAGCGGGGGGAGAGAATCGGCCTGCGGGGAGTGGGACTGACCCAGGCGCACGCAGATCCCAGGACGCTGCCTGTCCTGTGCATGGTCCCGGCGAAGCATAAGCAAGTCCGGCCTCGGGGATTCCCTTCCGCCCCGACCCCACCCACCCCACGTAGTTGCGTATTGCCTGGCTGATAGACACACTCATGCAGCTAGGTACTGATACTCCTAATAATAAAACTCACCTAATTAGAAAATACCGGTCATTTTTATATGTCTGGTATTTTCTTAATTTTTTTCCCAGACAGAACCCTCAAATACCCGACTGTCCAGTTCAAAACCGGACACCTGGCAATCCTACAACACACCATACTCCAGTTATGGGTGACTGTCAATCATCAACCCCACGAACTTAAATGATCTCTCAGCCTCACTAACAAAGAGGATCCCCTCCCCATTTGACCAACCACCTGAATCCCCTCCCCATTTGACCAACCATGAACTTGGTGGACTGAAGGGGGGGAGAGGAAGAGTATTTTTGAAGTTGGAGGGAAAAGAGCAGTTTCCCCATGAACCCTGCTATGTGTTGCTATGAAGCAAAACTTTGTAGGAGGCACTTTTCAAAATGTAAGCACCATGTCACTGCCTCTGCTCCCATGCCATCACTAATCACTAACGCATAAGGAAGAAAAATGTTCTACTGTAATTTTGAAAGTAAATTTTCCTCTGTACCACACTGTTGCCTGAAGGGGATGATATGGCCCTATATGACATCTGGATTAATATACTTTTTATTGGTGTATTATATTGCATCCAACATAGTCATAGACCTTCTATGTCATTACTGCCTATACAGGCAGTCCCCGAGTTACGCGGATCCGACTTACGTCGGATCTGCAGTTACGAACGGGGCACTTCCTCTCCCTGGTCTCGAGCAGACCAGGGAGAGGAAGCAAAGCGGCGGCGGAACGCGCGGCCAGCTGACAGCCCAGACGCGTCTGGGCTGTCAGCTGGCCGCGCGTTCCGCCGCTCTGCTCTACTCTGCTCCCCCTCCCCCTGGTCTGCAGACCTGGGGGACGGGGAGCAGAGCAGAGCAAAGCCACGGAGCCCGAGGGCAGCAGGATAGCCACGGCGCGTCTGGGCTGTCCCGCTGCCCCCGTGCTCCGCGGCTTTGCACCGGACGCCTGTGGTACAGCAGCTGGGGCGCTGCCGGTTGGTCCCGTAGCGCCGCTCTGGGTGCCACTGGACCAACCCAGCAGCACCCCAGCTGCTCTGCCCCAGGTGTCCCCTAGTCAGCAGCTGCTGAAAATAACCAGTGGCTGACTACAGGAAGCCCCTGCCCCGGGCTTCCTGGAATCAGCCGCTGATCAGTTTCAGCAGCAGCTGACTTGGGGATGCCTGGGGTTCTTAAGTTGAATCTGTATGTAAGTCAGAACTGGCGTCCAGATTCAGCCACTGTTGAAACTGATCCGTTTCAGCAGCGGCTGAATCTGGACGCCAGTTCCGACTTACATACAGATTCAACTTAAGAACAAACCTACAGTCCCTATCTTGTACGTAACCCGGGGACTGCCTGTATTACAATGCTCAAAGCCATCAGTTCCCAGCAGGTAAACTCTATTATACATGTATATTCTAATTTCATATGCATTATTTTAGTGTGATTCCTTATACTGAACAATAAAGAATAAATTAAAGCATACAACTGTAGTTTCACAAGCTGTCTAGATCTACTGTACATCTCTGAACTTTACACAACAACAAACATTAAACATTTAAACATTAAGCAGAAGCTTTAGTATATCTTAAATTATTCTTTGGGGTCAAAATCACATCTTTTTCTTATCAGCCTCTTTAACATTCTCCCCATCCCACTTTTCCCTTCCTACTACTCTGACACAAAAGGTCTTTTTAACGGTTCTAACTTAGTCTTTTTTTAAAGACGAATGTCAAATGAGGATGTTTACTATGAATTCTTTGCAGGATTTGCAATTGGCCTACATGGCACTTTCACACAAGGAGGAAAACCTCCAAGTTCCTGATGCATTTTCTTTGCACTCTCTTTTTGGGTGACAGAGGTTAGAGAGTCTGCAGATCTAGAAGGCCACACCCTCTCTCAAATTACAGATCTCTGAGTTCAGGGTTAGGAACCCTCCTCTAGGTGGGGACAGCCAGTAGGGTTTGCTCCTGCTGCTTCACTGGTCCCCAGTCAGCATAGCTCCTGCAGAATATGCATCCCAGTCTTGTCCAGTAGTAACACATGCAGAAGGCTGTAACATTGAAATTGTATTGTAAAGCAGAAGATGCTGTCTTCTAGAGCAGCACCTTTGCGGTTCCATCTATCCTCACTTTGCTCCCCACCCCTTAAAGAGGTATTTCTGTGTGGAGTTTCAGTGGAAGGTGTTTCTGCAGGAGAGAGGGATGTTGTAGCAGAGGCAGGCCTTACTCTCTTTCAAATGGATAGGTCTTCATTATGAGCTTTCTGGCCATGTACAAGGGCCAACCAAATCTGGCATCCTGCTTCTGTGGACAATTTCCTTAGAGGGTGGGAAAAAACCCATAGTGCCTCTAGCCAATTGAACAACACTGGGTATAGGAGAAAAATCCTAAACTTCTACCCTATGGTTAGTTTCCTGACCACACTAGCATGCTTGTTTTAGCATGATAGCAATGATATACATCTTGTTAATCTTACAATTATTCGTCCCTATAAAAAACATCAGCTACAATATTACTTTCAATAGTCTGTAGCAGCACTTAACTGCACGAATGCTGTAGGTTTTGCTATGAGTGAAGAAGTATACCCTGAAAACTGCATAGAATGGGCAGAACCTTCAAGCCATTAATATCGTCAGCTCCCCACATTCACATCTCACCATTTCAAAACTTTTTCATGCTAGATATCAGAAAGTAGTGCAAAATACAGTATAATCTATAGACCACTAATTGTGTCAAAAATAAAGGCAGGGAACCCCAACAGGTTCAAAGATGCTGATTGTCTTAGTACATTTTACTTTCCTTCCTCCCTAAATCACAATAAGCTCAGTGCTAAGATGTACCGGAAAATAAGTGCTTTTTAGGTGTTTTAGGGATTTGGATGAGGAAAGGATGGTGGCTTGGTGAACATGCTACCATGTTAATAGGACTATTCAAATCTCCAGCCTCTTTGTTCTGGTCACTATTCTCTTACTTATTAATGTTACTCAACATGGAATAAATCAATAGATTGACATGTGCCACAGAACTTAGATACCAATGTAACACCTCTGCATACATTTAAAGAGGAAAATAATAAAATCAGTTAGAATGTATTATTTCTAGAATGAGCAGACACAAGTCTTTGAGGATTAATTTCATGCTGTGGGTTAAATTTCACTCTCACGATAGGCCAACTGTTGCCTGGGGCTCTACAGATAATGAACCTGCCAAGGGATTAGCAAGGAAACACTTGTGTTATTATAAAGCACATACACTTCCCTTTCTAACCAAGTTCATCCTACATAGCATTAACAAATTACTCTTTCTGTGTCCACGTTTCAGTATAATGTGAGCCTGTGAATGACCCTGAACCAATAGGACATCAGATAAGATCTTCTCAATGCATAAATAGCTATTAAATTTGTCTGAAAGCCCAAGACCTCCTGTAGTGAAAACATGAGACATTTTATCTTTTCGGAACTCTCTAAGAGCCACAGAACTATTTTACATATAGACATATGTCTACAGTTTGTTAGCTGGCACAATCTAAAATGCATTAAAAATAAATGTATGCAAACGAATTAGCTGTAACATTGAAACAGTAGAAATTTTTTGGAAGAATTAACCTACCCTAAACAGTCTAAAAGTTAATCTAACCAAGGAAGTTAAGGACTTGGCATAATATATATATAATTCTTAACTTCTTCCATATACATGCATACATTAGTGAGCAGTTCTTGCTAGCTGGGGGCACACACACAGCTACTCTTGGGAACATGGAATATGTTGCCCACTTTCAGCCATGCGGAGTAATCTGGCTCTGTGCCAGATTACTCAGCCTCACCATATTGCTGGTATCCTCCATTCTGATTTTCAGAGGTGGGTGTTGAACAGTTTCTGAAAATCAGGCAAGCCCTTCAAGTTGGTTATCCCAGAGCTGCAATGTCTCTAGCCACTTTTGAAAATTTTGACCAGAATTTGGCCCTAAATGCGGCTAGAAGGCAATATATATTAGTGGTTAACAAAAGCATAGTTAAGAGTTACTTCAAGCAAAATGCATTATTTCCCTGTTAGCATTATTACATATTATTAATTAATTAATGAGCAATTGAATATTGTGTCCAGTTCTGGGCACCACATTTCAAGAAAGATGGGGAGAAATTGGAGAAGGTCCAGAGAAGAGCAACAAGAATGTTTAAAGATCTAGAAAACATGACCTATGAAAGAAGATTGAAAGAACTGGGCTTGTTTAGTTTGGAAAGGAGAAGACTGAGAGGGGACATGATAGAGGTTTTCAAGTATCTAAAAGGGTGTCAGAAGGAGGAGGGAGAAAAATTGTTCTCCTTGGCCTCTGAGGATAGAACAAGAAGCAATGGGCTTAAACTGCAGCAAGCGAGGTTTAGGTTGGACATTAGGAAAAACTTCCTAACTGTCAGGGTAGTTAAACACTGGAATAAATTGCCTAGGGAGGTTGTGGAATCTCCATCTCTGGAGATATTTAAGAGCAGGTCAGATAGGCATGAAACAGGGATGGTTTAGACAGTATCTGGTCCTGCCATGAGGGCAGGGGACTGGACTCCATGACCTCTTGAGGTCCGTTCCTTTTCTAGTGTTATATGATTCTATGATTGATATGAAAAAGCATTTTACTTTTCACAGCTTTAAAGTAATTAAACATGCAACCCTCTTAATTCTAATATTAATCTTTCAGATCAAATTAATTTTACCATGTCCAGAAGCAATTATATTTCACTGAAGCCAAAGTGATTGTTTCGTACATAGCTTAAATATAACATCTGTCCTCCACTGCACTTGTCTGCCCCACCCCAGTCCTGTCAATATGACATCTTTGCATTTTAAAGCACTGTATTTTCTAGAGTAGATTCATAGGAAAATGCTACTTTTCAAGGATCTATCTATTTAATATTGTAAGACTGCATAATTATCACACACACTAATGCAAAACAGCTCTAATTCTTTCTGTTTAGTATTTTAATGCAATACAAGATACTGACGAACCACAAATGAATATGGAATCAGTTGACATGACCCCTGAAGAGGAAAAGAATGTAAAAACCACTAAAAAGACACATGGTCTCCAGCAGGCTGGAACAAATAAGATTTCCTTTTTTTCCTTTCACAGAACTAACATGGTTGGAATTAATTTTTCCCAAAGTCTAACCAAAGTATCATCATCATCTCTATCTTCATTTCTTCATATATTGATTAAAGACTAGAGATTACAAACAAGCAGTTTTCTTCTGGTTTTGATGCGGGGAATTCACTTTTCTGGAAAGAGATGATACAATGTTGTATGCACCATCTAACCTCTGAGTTACACTAACCTCTGTATTTCATAGGGGCTGCGTCTAGACTGGCAAGTTTTTCCGCAAAAGCAGCTGCTTTTGTGGAAAACTTGCCAGCTGTCTATACTGGCCACTTGAATTTCCGCAAGAACACTGACGATCTCATGTAAGATTGTCAGTGTTCTTGCGGAAATACTATGCTGCTCCCGTTCGGGCAAAAGCCCTCTTGCGCAAATACTTTTGCGCAAGAGGGCCAGTGTAGACAAGGTGATATTGTTTTGCGCAAAAAAGCCCCAATCATGAAAATGGCGATCGGGGCTTTCTTGCGCAAAACCGCGTCTAGATTGGCACAGACACTTTTCCGTGAAATGTGCTTTTGCGGAAAAGCGTCCGTACCAATCTAGACGCTCTTTTCCGCAAATGCTTTTAACGGAAAAACTTTTCCGTTAAAAGCATTTGCGGAAAATCATGCCAGTCTAGACGTAGGTAGGGTGTCATGCAGGCCCTGTGCACTATGATATCTTCATGCTAATGAGTTAGGAAATGTACACTTCCGGCCTGCCCTCCCCAAATAAATTTATTCTTCAAATTTACTTTTTGGAGCAACATCTTTTTCAGGTTACTAAAAATGTATATTACAATCAAAACTCTACCTCCACTCACTTGTGGTGCCATTCACATGGAACTAATTCCTTAGGTAGGGACTCTCTTTTTGTTCTGTGTTTGTACAATACATAGCACAATGCAGTCCTGGTGCATGTATGGAAATCCTAGGTGTTACGATAATATATGCTTATGGACATATACACTTATAAAAATCTCTATGGCCTGTTCTCTTGAGCTCATCTTTCTCCACAACCCTGTCTTCCGTATCAACCTCTGACTGAATGGATATTAGCTTATTATGCATGGATACTATTTTTGTTAATGTATCTGCATTGCTAATGAAAACCTTAACAAGAACTTAATATTGAAACAGATACAAATAACATTGTACTGATGAAAATGTTTATTTCAGTGATCTATTAAGCTACATTTATATCACCTGCGGATCAATTTCATGACAAAGCTTAATCAAACATAGGCCAATTGTAGTTCTATTTACTTAGAGGCAGAGCTGATACTGCTGCCTAATTAAGGTTGTCTAGTACTTTCTATTATAAGACACTGTTTTCAGTTTCAGAGAGAGAAAGAGCGAGAAGAAAGAGAGAGATTCAGCTAGGACAGTTCAGCCATTTCTGTGAATGAGATTAAGGAAAAATACACTCTTCTTCCCACATTAAAAATATTCTTATAACTGTTTGATAAGAAGCTACAGTGTCTCTAGGCTCTGGAGCAGAGACTTAAAAATTGGCAGGAGAGAGGCTTTTGTGTAATTTACGTACCTTTTGCTGTTCCCTTGAAAATGTGTTCAAATTTGGCCAAGTTTTAAGTCTCTGAAAAATCTCAGTTTGCACATGCTCAGTGGAGACTTCTTTGGCAGCTAACATTTCCAAAGATTCCATCTGGGCAGGCTCCAGGCCAAGGCTGCAGTGGCCAAGCAGGACTCTCCCTCTAATTGCTCCTCCCTATAGCCAGGGTCATGGGAACTGGGACTGTCCCTCCTGTGCTCTCAGTGCTCCTCCTACTTGCACATAGACAGACAGTCATAAAAGTGGGGAGCAACCTGAAATGAAGAGGGGTGATAGAAGAGAGGATTGTAAGAACCAGAGAGTGGGGAAAGCATGAGGGTGGGGGCAGGGTTGCCAGACAGTTGAAACAAAAATACCGAACACTCCCCCCACCCAAAAAAAAAAAAACACCGGGAAAAAATTCTGTTGAAGGGAAAAAAACAGGGGGAGACCAAAGTTGTTGAGGGAAAAAAAAGGACTCCAAGGACTTATTAAGCCAAAAATAAAATAAAATAAAACAGCTTTAAAACAGGATGTCTCCTTTAAGAGTGAGTGCAGGGATAGGAGTGCAGGGGAGAAGATGAGCACTAAGACCCAGGGGAAGCATTGCTTCCCCTAGGTCTTTTGGCCAGCAGCCATTTTGTGCCGGCAGCCCTGGGGAACCAGGAAAGCATGGGGGCTGGGGTTGGGGGGCTGGGGTGTTGGAGGCCATGGGAGGCTCGGGGGTGGGGGAGGCCAGGTGCTGAGTGTTTGTAGGTTTGCCGGGGAAAAACTCAGAAAATACCAGACCTCTCAGGTGTCTAGTAGTCTCTGAATTTTTTACCGGACAGGAGGTGAAAATACTAGACTGTCCGGGTGAATACCAGACACCTGGCAACCCTAGGTGGGGACAGGGTGGATTGGAGCAGAGGGAAAGGGAGGTGGGAGGTATATTGGTGCAAAAGTAAAGGGGCCAGAATCCAGGCAGAGGTTGGCAGGAGTTGGGGAGGGGGGGGGGGTGGATAGGAACAGAGAAGGAAGCAGGCAGGAACTGGGAGTGCATTGGAGAAGACTGCATGGGAAGCAGGAACTGGGATGAGAAGAGGATACTGAGGCCAGGGGAGACAGAAACAAGATGTGGGGTTAGGTAGAGAGAGTTAGGCTGGGAACACAAGGGTATATAACCACTATGCAACCATAACTCACGTCTTTGTATGTACTGCATCTGTCACAATACAGACTTTAATTATATGACCATACACTATTAGAGCTGGCTGAGAATGCCTGCATTTTGTGACACCTTGTAAGGTTTCAAAATTTGTTTTGATTTAGAATTGAGACAACCTTTTTCAAATTGTTCAAGAAATTGAATTATGTCCATAAGGTCGGTTTTTCAATCTTTCTTGCTAGTGCTCTCATTCTGGTTGCAATCAGTGAGTCCATACTGGACTTTAGTAACCTTCCCATAAGAAAAAATTGTCAGAATTGATACATATTTGTGAAATGTTTTGGTTTTGATAATGCAGCATTTTTGGATGAAAAAAGTTGAAAATATTTTACCAGTTGTAAATCCAATTTTAATAATACAATCCCTGCCTCATTCTGTGCACAGGGTGAAGAGTGCTTGGTAAATGAATCTGGGCTGTCTCATGAACAAGATTATACAAGGCCCACATAAAGACCAGAAGACAGGTTTCATGTGCTCACAAGAGCCTAAGTTGTTGTGACTCAGTGTTGAATTTTGTTCTAGTTGACATCTCCTGAGGGATGATGGCTTTGTATTTAGGTATACTGTACTGCTGTAATTCAGCTAGGAGGTGACAACTGTGTGTACTGTTGAGTCCAGGTCATTATTAGGATATCAAATTCTACTCCAGTATCAAAAGAATAAACATGTATTTCATATTGAACCATTACTTCTTCAGCCCTCATTAGAAGCGTTGTTGCCCTTAGCTCAGACAGTTGTAGATTGAAAAAAAAGTCAAATTAATGCTTTTTCCTACCAGGAAATAGAATAAGGGAATCAGGAGAAATAGCCACTTGCTAACCATCGCTCAATAACACTGACTTTTTTTTGTCGAAAGGAAAGCCATACTCAGGTGAGCTGTGAGATAAAAGAATGGCATTTCTAGGAAGAAATCTCTGATGGGTTGTGCCAGTTGATTGCCATCTGACCAATTTGAAAAACCACTTTTGATATTTATAGACCATGAACTTTGTATCAGGGTAGCCATGTACAGAAAATGTTTTGCAACGGACAAGAAAGTGACTAAGAATCTTATTAGGAGGATTTTTTAGCGGGTTTTATGTCCCTCTGGGGTCTCATATTTTAAATTTGTATTTATATTTGTATTGTGTTTAAACATTTTTTTGTAAGCCGCCTCAAATATTTTAAATAGAAAGGCGGGGTAAAAATATTTAAATAAATTAAATAAATAAGAGTCTGATCTCCAGGTTAATGGCCACTATAGCCCTTCAATACATTACATTTAAAACAATATTTACAGTGCCACATAAACACTGGAAACAGTAACTGAACAGAAGCAAAATAGACTCAATTAAAAGTTATCAACATAAATTACTTAATTAACTGTGTCAAGTACAAATAACTTCTCCAGCAACCTGTTTTTTTGTGTCAGATGTTTTCAACAGTATAGCCATCCTAAACTTAGAAAGTAAAGAGCTAAGCATTACTTGACAAGCTGAATTAATGCCTCTTTGAGCATTAAGCCCATGTGGCATAGTGACATCTCTCCAGTAGGTAAACTGCCTCTGAGACTAATGTGTCTTCACTTATTACTTTACTCCTCCTTGCCTAAGCTCTGACATGTCAAAGGGATATAAATGATCTTGTCTTCAAAATAATTTAAAGCTTGCTTCAGTGTAAAATAGAAAACAGAGTGTGCAAGGTCTTGTCAAAATGCAAAATCAACAGCATGTACCAGGAGGCAGAGCTAGCTCTCTGTAATCTGATCCTTCCACACACCATAATCTCCATTTTATTTTGCCTAATGAGGCAGGAGTTGAAACAGTTGTCTTGATCAAATTCAGATGGCAGCCCTAGAGGAGTGAGCCCCCTGCTATATTCTTGTCCCGACACCCTTTGTTACCTCCAAGTGAGCTGAGACCAGGCTGTGAACCATGTAAATAGGAGGTTTCCAGGTTAATGAAAAGCTGCAACACCATTTAAAAACCTGGACGGAAGGTTATTCCTTCCTAATCCAAAGAAACTTTCATGCACCTCAGTAATAAAGTTTAATGAATGCTGGTCATTTTGAATCCTGGAACTAGAGGCTGACCAAAGGCTAATAGTTTCCTTATAAAATCTCTTTATCTTGTAAGCAGTGCTCAGCATTACATTAAAAAGTATTAATTCATTATCTGATACCAAAATCAAATATATTAGTTAAAAAGTAAGTCTTTGAAAAGGATAGTTAATGTTTCTTATGAACTGATGTTTTTATTAGGTGATGGCATGTTTTGTGTTTCATTTCATTAGTTATCTCCTACGGACCTGCTTTCAACAGCAAATCAGAACCTACATGGTACAATCATGTAACATAGCCAAGGTAGTTCTACTTGTAGCTTTCAGGCACTACAAGTGCTCAGAAATATGAATGCAACTAACTTATTTTCAGCTATAGAAGAACAAAAAGCATTAATTGTTAGCAAAACAAATTTGGGAACAGATTCTCAGTTACTGTAAACTGTCACAGCTGCACTGAAGTCCAGTGGAGGATCTGCTCCTTGATTTGTAATGAAATAATAACAGTTAATATGAAATTATCTATGCTTTTGACACTAATATTTAATCATGAGAAGAATATAAACACTGTATAGATCATCTTCCAGTGTGCTTTACAAATTAAGAGACTTTTGCACAAATGACACAGAAATTGAATTCATCGGTTTTCATCCTGACAGTATAAGACAGGATCCCACAGGATGGTTGGAACCTTCAACTCAGTTCCTCATCTTCGTCAACTCCAAAGTGAGTAGAAAATGCATGACAATATCACAAAGTTTCTGTGAGGATTAATGAATATATGAAAAGCACTCTGTGTGACTCTATGGATGTTTATACCATGCTTCAAACATATAAAGAACTAAGTGCCATGAACATTATCCTGTATAAAACATAAAACCATATAGTAATGTTCTCGTGCCTATGTTCCAGGAAAATTTTTCAAGGTTTACCCTGGATTCGTGCGTGTATCAAATTATTTTCTACATTGGAAATATATTAATTTGATTAACTTAAGGAAAAGTGGTGCAGGCTTGTGTAGTCTCAACATTTCCCTTTTTGGTGGTTAAATGTTAATGCTTTGGGGGTTCCCATTTCAATGGGCTATATTTGAAAAAAAAAAACCCACCTCTCTAGTCTTTTCTCCAAAAAAACACTAATGATACTACTTCCCATAAATTCAAACGATCAATTCTGAAATCATTCATCAGGATTTTAGAAGCCAGTCTTGAAAAATGAGATACATGTGTTCAATGTAAATGAAAATTTTGTGATTTATGATGTAGGTCATTCTGAAAGCCCATGAGCTCTTCTCCAGTGACTTGCCAGAAATCATAACTCTTACTACAGGGCCATGATCTGTTTATTATACAGTTTATGGGTGGTGTGCAATGTCTAATTCATTTTTAATGTGTTACATTTTTTCTGGTCTAATATTGGGAAAAAAAGATTTATAACTCTTCAGAGCTTGACAAGAATAGTAGATTAATCGTTACACTAACATATTTCTAAATCAGTTGACTAACTATCAGCCTGCTTGCATTCAACATTCCAACTGGGAGGGCGGTATTGTTTTATTTGTAACCACAGCATTCAGTATTTCTATAAATCATGCGTTCCCAATGCCACCCCTTTCATCCTGGAACATGGGAGAAGACTTTCAGGGAGGAAGGCACTTCCAGGAGTCCTGGTCAGTCTGCAGAGGGAAAGGGGTGCCTGTCCCTCAGGTTGGCACAGATAAGCAGATGGGATGGAACTGAGGCAGAGTGGCGCGCTTTCCCCATCCCCCTTAGTCAGATCCTGGGGTAAGCCTGAGCATAGGACCTAAGAGGCATCTCACAAGGTTGATATTCACAGAGTAGAAGGGAAGTCTTCTAGGTCTAGAATAGACTTAGGCACCCCTCCTCTCTACCCTCATCCCCAGACCATTCTTTTTCCTGTATGAGTCTGCAGAACCATTCATCCTGGTATTAATTCAATTTAATAAAAGGTGCAGTGTGCTACTTCGATCACATTCTCCATGTGAGATGTCTTCGTTTATGTGTGTATCTGGCTCTTATTTTTTTCATCACAATTTGCATGTACAGTAACTCCTGAGAAAGTAATTCCCCAAACTGTAATTATACCTATTGCACAGAGACATAAACTATGTAAGTGGCATTCGTACTAAAGCGAATATCTTCATCCTTCATAGAAATGGGCTAGAGAGCAGACACTAAACAAACAAATGTGAAGTGCTATTGGAGCAACCTAGGACAATAAGTTTTAACTTATTCTGTGATGATCACTTTTGTATATGAGCACCTTGTAACTCCCCTCTCCCATGTCCATGGATCCATCTTACTTCCCCCTCTTCTAAGAGTCATTCAAAACAAAGTTTAAAAGGATGACAGGATACATAATAAAATGAAAGATCCAAATAATTCCTCAGCCACCACAGCACCTTGCTATGACTTATGTATGCAAATGATTTTAGCATCTTAGGCAAAGAGAAATTGTGCTGTGAAGAGACTGCATGTGAAGAGAACCCCACTGCCTGACCCTGGAGATGGCTCAAGGCCACTCAGCACCCTGCCTTGCTTTGAGGAGGAACCAAGGGGACCAGAGCCCAAACCATGCCCTGGAGCCTGGCCTGCATCGCCAGGACCAGGGAGAGACCCCGACCCCGAGCCCATGGACACCCTGCCAGCACCAGCGCTTCTGGAGAACCCCCAAAAACAGCAGTCACGTCTGGTAGGCCCACAGGGGGAATTAGGAAACAGCCCAGGGAAAGCCGACCCTATGCCGGCCAATGAGATGGAGGTCGGGTGGGCAGTGCGTTGCGGCCTGGCACCCCCCTGACCCACAGACCCAGTCAGTGCATTGCAGCCTGGATCCCCGGCCGACCGAGTGGCCACCAGTGCTGCCACTGCTAGGGCCCTGGGCTGAGACGCATTGGAGTGGGCAGGCCTGCGTCCCCCTCTGCTGCTTCTTTACTTGGGGGTGGCAGATTCCCCCTGTAAGGGAAACCCCCCTGTGCTTGTTGGCTCTCCGTCAAAGCTAGGAGAGCTGACCCTCAATTCAGCCTGCAGACAGGCCTGAGCCTCAAACTGTGATAGACTGCTTTGTTCGTTTGTTGCCCTGCCCTGAATCAAGGCTATGGCAAGTGAACTGCTATAGACTGATTTGTCTACTTGCTGCCCCACCCTGACCCAGGGCCGTGGCATTGACACTCTGTAACCGCCTGTTTGTCACTCATCCTAACCCACGGGAGAGTCCTAGTATACCTAGCCGTGTAGTGAGTCAGGAGGGATGCCCGCTGACCCGGACTGGTATACGGCCGTTATTCTGAAATAACTTTGCTGTGTAGACACACCCTAAGAGTCCTCCAGCCACTGTCCCACAATGGCTCTGTCTCTGCTATATTGACTACTCTGCTCACAATTTTAAAATCCTCTGCTCAGGAATCTCAGACACCAGAAGCTGGGTCCTCCTTTAAAAACTGGACATATTTTTTAAATGCCTTTTTACCTGGTTGCCCACCTTCATGAACATGCCTACCTTCTCCCTTTAATTTGTGGCCGGGTGACCTTGCTGGCCACACAGATACTACATGTATTTCTGCTTGGAGCAGGCAAGAAGTTGCATCTCTTTCTTGGGCCTGCAGGCAGAAGAGGCTATGCAAGCACAGCTATGGAGACATAGACATCTAAGGGCAGAGTGCACAGGGGCTGCTGGCAAAGGCAACTATCAGGGAATAGGAGCAGTGTCAAGAGAAAGTGAAGGAACTTCACCAGGAATACCATCAGGCAAGGGATGGCAATAAGAAAACTGGTGCTACCCCACAGACCTGCCCCTTTTACAAACTGCACGCCATAGTCAGTGGTGACTGCACCAGAACTCTGCAGACCATTGTGGATACCTTGGAGGGTCCCAGACAAAGACCTTTGCCTTGAATAGTGAAACATAGGATGTAGGAGACACTGGGAAGGACTCCAACCGTGCAGTGAACTAAGACTTCTTTGAAAGCCAGCAGAAGGCTAGTCAGTTCCACTATTTGAACCTGGTGATCAGCTGATGAAGGGAAAGGGGCTTGGGTAAGTGTTAGAGTGCATTTCTCCTTACAATGTTTTATTTGCTTTTATTTTAGTATGATTCTGGGGTGCATTAACGGGAGTGTTTTATGCAAGACACGAGAAGTCATTCTTCCGCTCTACCCTGATTAGGCCTCAGCCGGAGTATTGTGTCCAGTTCTGGGCACCACATTTCAAGAAGGATGTGGAGAAACTGGAGGAGGTCCAGAGAAGAGCAACAAGAATGATTAACACTCTAGAGAACATGAGCTATGAAGAAAGACTGAAAGAATTGGGCTTGTTTAGTTTAGAAAGAAGAGTGAGGGGGGACATAATAGCGGTTTTCAGGTATCAAAAAGGGTATCAGAAGGGTTTTCAGGTATCAAAAAGGGTATCAGAAGGAGGGAGAAAAATTGTTCTCCTGGGCCTTTGAAGATAAGACAAGAAGCAATGGACTTACACTGCAGAAAAGGAGGTTTAGGTTGGACATTAGGAAAAACTTCCTAACTGTCAGGCTGGTTAAACACTGGAATAAATTGCTTAGGGAGGTTGTGGAATCTCCATCTCTGGAGATATTTAAGAGCAGGTTATACAGTCATATATCAGGGCTGGTCTAGACAGTATTTGGTCCTGCCATGAGGGCAGGGGACTGGTCTCCATGACCTCTTGATGTCCCTTCTAGTTCTAGTGTTCTATGATTCTATGATTTTCTTTCTTTGCCCTTGCCACAACCATATAAAGATGGTGCGTGTCCTGTCCCCCAAAACAAAGGTATTGACTTTTCATTGATATTAGGAGAAAACAAAAACTTAGGAAGTAAATTCAAAATAAATTCTATAGCATTGTTATGACAGTCTGATTACATGATTCATATTGATTCTGTGTACTGTGCTCAGGTAAAAACGCAACAAACAGAGGTAGAATTTGCATCTGATTTTCATACCTTTGTGTCTCTTTTTATCAACAGCCTTTGGGATGGCAGCCTTGAGGAATGCCCTCTCTACCCTCACAGAACATCCAGCTCTGATAAGGGGGCAAAGAAAGGACATATCCTGTGAGATCCTACAAGCCAGTGCTCCATTGCATTGTGAACAAAGATCCTGAAGAGCCAATATGATCAAGAGCATGGAGGAAATCAGGAATGAAAGACAGAAGACCTGAGAGTCCCAGCAGGCCAAGGAATGGGAAATGTCTACACTGCATTGTAAATGAGGGGTCACACTTACGTATGAGCTAAACCCTCCTTCTGTCCGCACACAAATCTATCTGACTTGGATCAGCAGCACTCAGGACCTAAGTCCTAAGAGCCACTTTGGGGGAGTCCCCCTGAGACTCGGATTCAAGCTCTGTCATTTTGCAGTGTGGACACAGCTCAACCTGAAGACCTGAGTCAGAAGGTCTGCGTAGTGCAGTGTGCACATGTTGACATCATTGTGACACCCAGGTCCAGCAACTGTAAAGTCAGATTTACAAAGGAGTAGACACTCACGTGCAGACTTGGAAACACAGAGTACACACGTACAGGTCCCACAAAGCAGTGTAGACATACCTAGTGGGTAATTCAGAAAGTGAATTCAAATGCCGAAGACCCGGCGTGACTTATAGATTCCAAGATCCCAGATGCAGCTCTTGCATTTACTGTAGATCTCCATGGTCACTGCTCCTTACCTTTGCTTCCCACAAATACTGCTTCATGCTGGGAGAAAGCCAAGAAAAAACACAGCTTTCCATATGCTGGCCTATGAAAACCACAAACTAGTGTATGCATAGCCACAACAAATGACAGAAAACTACCTTTTTGTTTACACAAGTTGACATAATATTGTTTCCTTTTCAATGGGAATTTTAAAAGCGTCACCCTGTTAAGTTATGGTAGATGTTTTTTACATGTTTGTTGGCATTTCGATTTTGTGCACTGAATTTTTGTACTCAATGAAGTTCTATTTTTGGAGAATCAAAGTGTCTTGCTTAGCTCACAATAAATGGTACAGAATGCACAGGAAATCAAATCATATTTATAAAAGCACACCCAGAATGCCGGTCCTCAGAAAAACAGCCAGCCTTGTTTATAAATGTAAAGCAAGCACCACCCTGTTCATAGGAGCAGGCAACATCCCAGACCAAGCAGTATTTATAATTTACAGTTGGTACAACAGAAGAGATACCAGCAGCAAAACTAAAATATACATAAACTACACAAGACAGCCATTATCTCAAGACAGAACACTACTGCACACTGTTGAAAATCACAGTCCTGTGTAGCAAGAGATGATGAGCAGCCCTACATATTCGCATAATTGCAGCCTCCACTGGAATCCCAAAATGATTTCCAAGTGACAGGTAGCAATCCACCATAACAAGCTTCCAAAGCAGGATCACCACTTGCTTTTCTCAGCTGTCAATGAAGCTTTTGCTTTGGTGTCCCTGTGCAGGAGGACAGGGTCAAGCTTGGCACGTAGATCCAATAATGTGGGCAGTCAACATTTCTGTAGCCACTGCTCATTGGCCACACCTGCAGTAAGTTGCGATCTGGCCAGTCCATGTTCATTTTTCAAGTGGTGCTCCACTGTCTGAACCTACTCCGTGAATGTCCCCAGTACAGTAATTTTCCCCTCATATGTCCATCAACAAACTCTCCTGCTGGATATCTTCAGTTTCCTTGCTGTCATCGTAGCTGTTGTGGAACTTCCTGAAGATCTGCAAGTGTAGGAGAATCATGTGTTGTGTATTTGCAGCCTTCCTGGGATAGTGCTGAGCTCTGTGGACTCCATGCTTTTTGATAGAGATGTCAGAGACTGAAAAGCGTCTTGTGGGATTGTGAGATTTTCTAAATTGGTGTAAAAATTACATGATATGGACTGTACAATGGGGTGCCTATAGGAAAATTGACCCCTAACTCCCAGAAATCCCTACACAAATCATTATGATCCCACAAAACACTGTGGGTATGTCTACACTACCCCGCTAGTTCGAACTAGCGGGGTAATGTATGCATACCAAACTTGCTAATGAAGCCCAGGATTTGAATTTCCCGAACTTCATTAGCATAAAGCCGGCACCGCCATTTTTAAAAGCCGGCTAGTGCGAACCCCGTGCCGCGCGGCTACACGCGGCACGGACTAGATAGTTCGGATTAGGCTTCCTAATCCGAACTATCTGTACACCTCGTATCTGTACACCACGAGGTGGAACGAGGTGTACAGATAGTTCGGATTAGGAAGCCTAATCCGAACTATCTAGTCCGTGCCGCGTGTAGCCGCGCGGCACGGGGTTCGCACTAGCCGGCTTTTAAAAATGGCGGCGCCGGCTTTATGCTAATGAAGTCCGGGAAATTCAAATCCCGGGCTTCATTAGCAAGTTCGGTATGCATACATTACCCCCCTAGTTTGAACTAGGGGGGTAGTGTAGACATACCCTGTGAAAGTGTCCCAGAAGGCATTGCTCTGGACAGTAGTGCATGGCACAGTGGACTACTGATTCATGGCGCAATGCACTCTACATTGACGTAAGCACTTCTTGTGAATACACGAAGCACTAATATGCTCAGACACATATGCCTGAGCAACATGTAAACTTTGATGTCTGTAAGACCACATGACACATATTGACTGCAGTTTGGCACGTAGATATGGCCTTAGCTTTATCTCTGGAGGTCCCTTGTTTAATTCTGGTGAAGCCAAAATAGCTCCTATGACAGATATTGCAATTGCATGCAGTCTCTTTGGGGGCCATTGTATCACATTTATGAATGATTTATTTTTGTTGTGTTCTACTATCCAGAGGACGTGTGATGGATCGGGCTGGGTCTGGGCACTGCTGAGGGCATCAGCTCAGGGTGAACTGCTCAAAACCAGGACTACTTACAGCCCTCAACTGGAGACCTTTCCCAAATAGGCCACAAACCAGTCACACCGAGCGCTTCAGCTGCCAACCTGGCCAGCAGCAAGCCTCACAAGCAAAACCTCTCAGACACTCCAGCTCTCCCTGTGCCACAATCAATCCCGGGCCTTACACACAGGCCTTACACACAGGGTTATAAAACCCAATCCCACCAACTCTGAACAGATCCTCCCAGTCCCAAAGAACCAGCCACACTCCCAGGCCAATTTACACTTTAGATCTTACCCACAAGAGCACACTGGGCAAATCCTTTAGAATCTAAAATAAAAGGTTTTATTAATAAAAGAAAGAAAAAGCTGAGAGTAAGCTTGTTAAGGAGACTACATCACATACATCAATTACCAAGTTCTTGATGCAGACTCTTAGCAGAGATGTTACAAACTACTAGATTAAAAGTCTCTGCTGTACATTCTGTATTAGGATGGGTCAGCAATCCTTCCCAGCTCTCTGTCCTTAGCAAGGATGCATCTGGAATCAGTAGCAAGATTGAAGACAAGTTGGAGATGTCCCCATGGGATTTTTATATTCCTGGTATGTCTACACTACAGAGCTAATTCGAACTAACTTAGTTCGAATTAGTTAATTCAGACTAAAAAACTAGTTCGAATTAGCATTTTGCTAATTTGAACTAGCATGTCTACACAGAGTGGACCCTGAACCGGGGTTAAGGATGGCCGGAAGCAGTGCCGGCAGGGCATCAGATGAGGACTTAGAGTGTGGAGCTGCTGTCTCAGGCTAGCCGAGGGCTGTGCTTAAAGGGATCTGACCCCCACCCCGGACAGACAGTTCTCAGGGGTGCCCCGCTTGCAAAGCAGTCCTAGCTTGGATTGCCCGGAGTACCCACACTGGGCACATCACAGCACTCGGCCATCAGACCGGCTGCACTTGCCGCAGGCTGCCATCTGGGGAGAGGGGGCAATTGGGAGACTGCAGGAGAGCTTCCACCCCCAGAAGCCCGCAGAGCCAGCCCAGTCCTCTCCATCGGGGGCTCGTACCCCATTCCTCCCTCACCTCCTTCCACTTACCCCTCCCTACCCTTCCTTCCTGATGTACAAAATAAAGGACAATTGCGTTCAAAAATAGAATCTCTCTTTATTGAACAAAACTGGGGGAGACTGGAAAAAGGAGGTGGGAGAGGGGAAGAGAGAGGCTGGGAGAGGAGAGGGCAACTACAATGATGAGGGGTTTGGAACAGGTCCCATATGAAGAGAGGCTAAAGAGACTGGGACTTTTCAGCTTAGAAAAGAGGAGATGGAGGGGGGATATGATAGAAGTCTATAAAAACATGAATGGGGTGGAGAGGGTGCATAAAGAAAAGTTCTTCATTAGTTCCCATAATAGAAGGACTAGAGGACACCAAAGGAAAGGAATGGGTAGCAGGCTTCAAACTAATAACGGAAAGTTCTTCTTCACAAAGCAAATAGTCAACCTGTGGAACTCCTTGCTGCAGGAGGCTGTGAAGGCTAGAACTAGAACAGAGTTTAAAGAGAAGTGAGATCAAGTCATGGAGGTTGGGTCCATGGAGTGGTATTAGCCAGGGGGTAGGAATGGTGTCCCTGCCCAAAGTTTGTGGAAGGCTGGAGAGGGATGGCACGAGACAAATGGCTTGGTCATTGTCTTCGGTCCATCCCCTCCAGGGTACCTAGTGTTGTCCACTGTCGGCAGATAGGCTACTGGGCTAGATGGACCTTTGATCTGACCCAGTACAGCCATTCTAAGCTCAGGGCTCAGGGTCGGGGGTCTCAGTGGACCACCTTGATTTTCATGCAAACCTGCTCCTGGGTGGCCAGGCTGGCAGCTCTCCTGCCCTAGACGGCCGCTTTCTTGTGCCTAGTGCGGAGGTTGTGGACGAGATCCACGATGTCTGCACTGGACCAGGCGGGTGCCCGCCTCTTGCGGTCCTGGGCAAGCTCCCGGGAGCCGCCAGCCTGGTCCCGGGAAGAGGGGGAGGGCTGGGGGGCATCAGGTGGCTGGCTCAAGCCATGCCAGGTGCAGGGTCTGCTGGCTGGGTGCTGGCAGGTTTGCACCTGGCATGGGCACCGTAGCCAGCCTGTGCCCCTTTAAGGGGTCCGGGGCCAGGAAGGGGGCAATAGAGTTTCCCTGGTGTTGGCCAGAGTGGCCACCAGGGAAACCTGGGGAGGGCTAGCCTCCCACTAGTTCGAATAAAGGGGCTACACAGCCCTTAATTCGAACTAGTAAGTTTGAACTAGGCTTAGTCCTTGTAAAATGAGGTTTACCTAGTTAGAACTAAGCGCTCCGCTAGTTCGAATTAAGTTCGAACTAGCAGAGCACTAGTGTAGCGCCTATCAAAGTTTATTCGAACTAACGTCTGTTAGTTCGAATTAACTTTGTAGTGTAGACATATCCTGTGTGTTCCCAGGCCAGTGGCCATGCGGCACTGGCTGGTCTGCAGGCTTCCAGATGCATTCCTCGGGTGGTATCGGCCACTCCGAGAGCCTTTGTCCACGGAGCAGTGCTAGTTAGCACAGCTATTCACCGAACAATCCTTCCTCACTGTCAGGAGGCGCTCCTCTGACTGCCTCCCCCCCACCGTGCCTCAGTGCCCCTAATCGACTGTCTCCACTCGGTCAAATGCTGTAAGCGTACAGTCTATCTCGGGTGCTCATCACCGGCATTACCATTACTCTTCCCTGCTTCGGCCTTGCCCTTCTGGTCCCCGCTTATGGCTCTGCCACGGCGCCCGCAATATGGTGACAAGGGGTGCCACGAAAGGGAGAAGGGGGGGCCTGGACCCGCCCTCGCTCATGGGCCCCAGCCCAGGGCCCTAAGGACCCAGATCCGAGAAAGATCCGGTCCGGTCAGTGGGGCGAGCCGCCTAAACGCACTGACCCGCCAACCACACCGGGTCCCACCCTGGGCCACTTCCCTTCCCCCGAAAAGCCCCTCCGCCGCAGCGCCCACCTTCTGCTTTGTGGACAGCATTGCTGGTGGAAGCGCAACGGTTCCTGGCGATGAAGGGCTGTTTGCTCTCTGTTTTGGGGCTTCCGCTCCAGCTCGGGCTTTCTTCCCAGGCTCGGTCCTTCTCTGGTCTGGGCCGGTGTGCCTTTTTAAATGGCCGCCACCGCCCGGATCATCCTATCACGGGCGGAGGCGGGATCGACGGCTTGCCCCAGCCCCGCCGAACGCCAGCCCCGCGTCCCATCCTGGGACGGGGAGCACCCCGCCTCCTTCCTCGGGGGCGGGGCCATTACTCGCTCCCTCCACTCGCTCCGGTGTTCCCTGATGTCGCCCCTCCTGACATCACCCGGAGCAACAGCTGAGCGGCGTGGGAGCAGGCGACGCACGGGCGAGCCTCCCCGCCGCAGCGGCTGCCCAGTGCTTCCCCCGCCGCGGAAAAGGGACGGGGTGATGACGCCCCGTCACACTCACAATAGGCAGTCCTGGCCCATTGCTCCCTCCCAGACATAGAATATTTTCAGTACAAGTACAGAGCCTATATTCATAACTTCACATACAAGAATCATACAAATACATATCATACATAGAATCAGCAGAGCATAAGCTTCCATTTGACACCTCACTTTGTACAGAATTTGGGGAAAATGCCACCAGTGGGTGGCAGATAGTGATCTGTCTGCTCACTTTAAAATACAACAACATGACAGGAGGGTTACCGCAACTCCTCCAGGAACCAAAAATATATGTGTGTGTGTGCATGCGTGCGTGTTTGTGCGTGCACGGAGGGGGTGATTAAAGTGAATCACAAGATGGTTTGCAAATACTTTTTCGAGCTGGGCTTCCCAGGAACTAGGAAACAATGGAAGTGCTTTTGGTATAGAAGGATGAATTTGCACTGACTTGTGCCTTCATTTTGATCAATTAATGTATGACTCTCTCCAATGGGAGGCCCTAGCCTTTGCTGAAAGGTTGGAAGGGATACTGGCCTGTCTGACTTTCCATATGGAAAACTGGTGATTTCTGGCATGTTTAGTATAGAGTTTAAAATCTATTTTTAAAATATGCTGTCTCCATAATGCTTTTGCCTTATAAAAATGTGCTTGCCAGGAAGATCTGGGTGATCACTGTCTTCTGAAAGAAAGAGGCTGCCTTGTAGCCATGTTAGTCTGTATCTGCAAAAATAATGAGGAGAGTCCTGTGGCATCTTAGGGTACGTCTACACAGTGTGTTATTTCAGAATAACTGACATTATTCTGAAATAACATAGTGCATGTCTACACTATCAGCCTTTATTTTGAAATATTGTTGAGTTGGAGAACTTACTTTGACTCCTGAAACCCTCATTTCACAAGGAGTAAGGCAAGTTGAAAGACGAGTGTTCTTCCTTCCACTTCTGGCAGTGTAAACTGTGCCAAAAAACGAGTTAAGCTATTTTGCTTTAAGCTATGCAATTGATGTAGTTGACGTTACATAGCTTAATTTGACTTTAGCCAGGCTATATAGATGTACCATTACAGAATAACACATTTATTAGGGCATTAGTTTCATGGGTAAAACCTATATCATCAGATGAATTGGACTGGAAGTTATAAAAGCAGAGGGGAGGTAACTCCAACTCTCCCCGCAAGCCACCAGGGAGTAGGGTTACCAGATGATTTCAAAAAAATACTGGACACGCTTGACCTCAGATGGGGAGAAGGCTGGCCGGGAGGGGAATGAGTCTGGGCGGGAGGAGTCAGAGGGAGCAGGGCTGGCCAGGAGAAATTGGAGGAATGGCTGGTGGGAAGGGAATTGTGGGGGAGTGGGGCTGGCCAGGGGAGAACCGGCTGGCGGGGAATAGGGATGGCCAGGAAGGAATCGGGGGGAACGGGCATGGCTGGCAGAGATTGGGGGAAGGAACCGGCCGGCAGGAAGCAGGGCTGGCTGGGAGGAGGTTGGGGGGAGCGGGGCTGGTCGGAGGAGATCGGGGGTGGGGGGAACCAGCTGGTGGGAAGCAGGGCTGGCCAGGAGGGTGTTGGGAGGAGCGGGGCTGGCTGGGGGGGAACCAGCCGGCAAGAAGCAGGTCTGGCCAGGAGGGGAGTGGGGGGACGAGAGAGGGGCGAAGAACCAGCTGGTGGGGAGCGGGGCTGGCCAGGAGGAGGTTGGAGACCCCGGGGTGCTGCCCGTCCTGAGCACGGTCCTGGCAGGGCGCACGGGCAAGTCCGGTCCTGGGGATTCCATTCCATCCCGCCCCAACTCTGCCTCCACCCCCTCTTCTCTACTGTGTAGTTGCATACTGCCTAGCTGGTAGACATGCTCACGCAGTGTGAGCGTGTCTACCAGCCAGGCAGTACGCAACTATGTTCTGATACTCATGATAATAATAAAACTTACTTAATTGGAAAATTCCAGGCATTTATGTGTCCAGTATTTTCTCAATTTGTTTCCTGGACAGAAAGCTCAAATACTGGACTGTCCAGTTCAAAACTGGACACCTGGCAACCCTACCAGGGAGGGTCAGTTTGCAGCTGTGGCAGCCTGGGCAGCTTCTCCTCTCCCACCCCCACTAGCCCAGGCCCTTTCTTTCCCTCTGATCTACCCCTCCCACTGTCTCAGCCTAACCCTAGCCCCCCCCCCCCTCTGCTGGATGAGGACATGGTAGTCCTGTCCCTCCTCCCCCGCCAGTCACCATGGGGGTTGGGCTGGGTCAAAACCATGGCATGGCCAGGCCCTCTCCCTGCTGGTGACCCAGGTCAAAACTGTGTCATGGCCAGGCATGGCCCTCTCCACTCCAGCTGTCAGAGAGGAGGGCTGTTGTGAGGCCTTGCCAGGACCCACACTACACTACTGGCCAGAGCAGCTTCTGCTCCCTCAAGCACAGGGGAGAAGGGAGGGGAGGGGCCGTGTGGCTCGTGGCTTCTACCACTCTGAGCACCGGGGAGGGGAAGGACTTCACGGTTCCTGGCACTGCGCAGCTTCCATCCCGCCACCGAAGCACCAGGACGTTGATGGGCTGCATGGCTCATGACTTCTGACACCCCCCCGGGGCACTGAGGAGGAGGAAGGGGAGGTACCGTGCAGCTCGTGGCTCCCGGTGCCACGTGGCTTCCACCTCCCCCAGTAACAGGGAGGGGAGGTGCCATGCAGCTTCTGCCCCTGAGTACCGGTGAGGGGAGTGACTGTGCAGATTTCACCCACTCCTCCTAGCACCTTCCCAGACCCTGTGCTCTGCTACAGGCACCGGGGAAGGGGGAGAAGGGAGGCGCAGCCAAGGACTGGGAAAAGGGAGGGAAAGGAAGGAGTCAGGCAGAATGCAGAGTGACATGATGATGTCACTCTATCATCCCGGAGGAAAAAATTTTATATCTATTGTCATGGAGTGAGGGGGAGTCACCGTGCCCTGCACCCCCATCCACAGCCAGACGTGACTCTTGGTTTATTCACTGACAGGGACACAGCGTAGCACAGACTAGTTAACACAGGAACCAGGAGCAGCCAGTACAATACAACTTGGGGAGAAGAGGCCCAGAGCCAGCATCCTGGGCCCCCTCCCAGTATGCTCTGCCAGCAGAGAGAGCTCACACACCCAGCAACTGGGCCCAGCCCTGCAGGTAGCCCTACTCCCTCCTTTGTTCAGATTCCTGTGCAAGGTGTCACCTGGTTGCTCCCCCCCAGCTAGGCTCACATTACAGGACAGCCTGAGCTATTGTTGTGTATGTGCAGCAGCCTGGGGCATCTTTCCCTCAGTGAAAGCCACACCCAACGTTCTCATCCCCAGCTGGGCACCAGTGCAGTGCCCAGGGAAACTGAAGCACACACACAGGGTTACAACAGACCAGTACAGGACTGTAGGAATTACATGCAGCATAACAAAGCAAACAGAGTAAACACAATCCCCACTACATATAGATATAAATGACATAACCCTAGTCACAAGGAAAGAGGATGTGGGTCTCTGCCCAAGAGACGTGAAAATTAGAAGTTTGAAACCTAGAGTTAGTGCCCTTAAGGGATTCCCTGGAGGGGGGATACAGGTGAGATTACACTGAAATTGTGACATCTACCACAGGCCATAAGGATGAGGACCAGGCCAAAGGAGCAAAAGCAAACATGCTGCTACCTTTTGCATGAGGTGAAAGTCTTGGTTTCCTGACCGTCCAGAGCAGAGGGTTTTAAAATAGAAAAGCAGTGAAATAACTATCAGTATTTAGATTGTTATCCAAAAGGTCTTTAATAACAATGTTAATTACTTGGATTTAAGAAAGCCAGGAGAATTAAAAGGAGTCAAACGGATGCTATTGGACAAACATTTATGATGGGGCATTAGCTCTCACATACATTGAGTTCCATTCCAGTTCTTTTTCTGAGTAAAATAGCAGCCCCACATTTACACAGCACCTGTAATGTGTGCATGGATTGGGGGGGGGGGGGGGGAGGAGAGAAACTCTGAGCAACAGGAGGATGCCAGAATCGTCTTATCCAAATTTCTTCTTTATGAGAACACCAGTCAGCTATGCAAATGCAAGGAAACATTATCCAGCTTATGTAGGAGCCTTTCCTATGACTTGGTTGGTTGCTGTTTAAGCTACTTATTCCTTTGGCTTGAGTTAAATTTTTTTGGCTGTACAAGGAAGAATGACTCAAAACTTTGATATCTGAGTCACTAGCAGCACAGTACATGGAAACCCCAGGAAAGGACATTTACCAAAATCTCTTGTGAGCCACGTCTATTCTGCATTGCTGATCTTGGGCCTTCTACAGTATCTTTTACCCCCAAAGATTCTAAAAATGCTTTGCAAAATAGTTGTTTAAAAATGCACAACAACATTAATTAAAGGGTTTAGAACAGGAAGAGAAGATAAATGACTTGGACAGGCTTTATATTATGGTTACATTTACTAATAATTTATAAATAGTTAACAAATGATTAACAGTTATAACCATATTACAGACCAGAGTAGTATGAGTTACAAAGGGTTATAGACACGTCTCTCAAAGGCAGTATGACTGATAATAAGCCATTATTATAGCTGATTATAAACTATAATTCAAATCTTATTGACTTTTTGGATTCTATAACAACTTAACCTTAATTCAAAGTGTGACCAATAGCTTATACTGCTGAAATTTCAGGGGGGAATATGAGAACACAGAATAGAATTAGCTACCCAAATTAAAAATGTGACCGGAGCAATGAGTAAAACACTCCTATTTTTGTGAAAAGTACCATGGGATCTTAATGACCACATGGAGCCACGTGGGTTTTTATGTCTCAACTGAAAGATGTTGCAGTACTGCCATCAATACAACATTTGTCTTCATTCCTTCCTGACAGCATCATGTTAGGCATTGACAAACATGACTGAAAGCCTTCAGTGACTGAACCAATACCCTAGCATAGTTCTGAAGGATTTGGAGAGCACTTTTCACAAGTATAGAGGTATGCTACTAACCACAGGATTCTGTTATATTTTCTAGATCAGTGTACTAAAGCGTGAACACCAGCTCTTTTGATACCTAGGACCCACCACAAAACACCCATCACTGGTTCATGTAATGGCATCAGGGAAATCTTCCTCTGTCTATTTTGGGAGAAGTTTCCTTTGTAATTCCTTTGTAGTAAGGAAATGTAAGTAAATATTTTCCATGTCAGAAATGACATTTCAAAGGAAGGCTCAAAGTAGACAAAAGCCAGGAGAAAGGAAGCAATATTATCCCTGTTTTATAGATGGGAAACTGAAAGGGTAAGTTATTTGTCCAAGGCTACCTAGCAAATCTGTAGAAGAGGTAGAAAGTGAATCTAGATCTATTCAGTCCCATACCAGTACCTTAACTATGAAACCATCTATATTTCCTTAATTTTTACTAGCTATCAAATAGCAAACATTGGATTGGTAGACAAGCAGCACATGACTGCTTGTGGGCTAATCATGCTTTACTTGAGTGACCATTGGGAAGAAGGACAAATAGGGCAAACCATGGTTAGCTTTTGTTTGACGAAAGGCTGGAAACCGACACAATAGATCTGTAGCAATAGATCAGTATTCCTTTACCTTAGCGACAGCTTAATTAATAAATTGACTTTCATAATTTTCTGCAGTCAGCCTAAATGTATTTGAGAAAGTAGTGAAACATTTAATCTGGAAGTGTTAACTAAATCTTGAGCATATAACCCTGAATGATATGTTACTTATTTTTCCCCCATTTGGCACAGAGACAAACTAAGGGTATGTCTACACTACCACCCTAGTTCGAACTAGGGTGGTAATGTAGTCAACCGGAGTTGCAAATGAAGCCCAGGATTTGAATTTCCCGGGCTTCATTTGCATGTTGCCGGGCGCCGCCATTTTTAAAAGTCCGCTAGTTCGGACTCCGTGCCCCGCGGCTACACGCGGCATGAACTAAGTAGTTCGGACTAGTTCGTTCCACGAGGAGTAACGGTAGTTCGGAATAGGAAGCCTAGTCCGAACTACCTAGTTCGTGCTGCGTGTAGCCGCGGGGCACGGAGTCCGAACTAGCAGACATTTAAAAATGGCAGCGCCCGGCAACATGCAAATGAAGCCCAGGAAATTCAAATCCCGGGCTTCATTTGCAACTCCGGTTGACTACATTACCACCCTAGTTCGAACTAGGGTGGTAGTGTAGACATACCCTAAGTGTTTTATAATCAAACCTTACTAACTGAACTCACTTAATAACAGGTAAAACACATTCATTATTTATTTCTATGCAATAGGGTTAAAGTTTTATAATTTTCATTACACACTTTTCATAATGCTTTTTCATTTTAAAGTATATGATGTAAAAGCTTTTTTTAGATATCAGAAATAAATTCACTATGCATTTGAAAGAACTCTATGTATTTTGAAGCTTGTTTTCTTGTCTAGGTTTTCTTTATAAATACTGCTTATACAACAATTGGCCTCCCCCCACCCTTGATGAATCTATTTCTTTTAAGAGGCTTTTTCAAATGCCATGCAAACAAGACATTCTGGAACCTTCCCAAACACATTAAATATTTGGAAGATTTAATGAAAACTGTTATAACACATTTTTAATGAAGCTGATGTGCCTTTCTTTCACCCTTTACCCGATTATTTTTGCAGTAATAGACTGTCAAAATCTGAAAGTAATAGAAACATGGTATTCACTACATAAATGAATATACTAAATTCTTTTTTCTAGAAGCCCATGGTGCAAATCCTCCTAAGGGACAAAATATAACAAGAAAAAGATGGAGTCTGAATTCAAAGCAAACATAAAAGCCTTACTTACAAAAAATTCAATTACACAGCCCAATTTGTTTTTACCAGCAGGCAAAGGAAAACCTGGTTAGCATGTTGTGGTATCCAAACACCTTCCCTGGATCTACATGTTTCATCAAACATTACATGATGGCTGTTCTAAAGAAACAAACTAACAATTAGATACACCTGTTTGAAGTGCCTGTGCTCTGTTCACACTTCATGTGGTATCTTAAAGTGACAGCATATTAAAATGTCAATGCAATTCTTTTGCATTACTTTATTATTTTTAACAGAAAGTGCAATTAAATTCACCGCTACTAAATACCTCTACTCAACTCATTCAGCATGCAAGTGTTATAAGTGTCGACATGAAATAAATATATTGAAAATAAATATACACAAAATCAAACACACTATAAATTAATATTTTAAATTTAGCATGTGTATAATTCAGTGTCTAAATTTAAAAATACATAATCTTTTATCCCATTAATTAGAATTTTATCTGTCAAGATACTAACAATTATAATGCAATGACTGCCCATACATCTATAATATTTCCAATGAAATGAAATATAATTACAGTGAAATATGTATTCTAAATTAGACCTCTAAGGATCCACCTACATAGAAAAGAAACACATGCAGCACAAGTCTCAAACCCCCCTGTCAACTGACTCAGACTGGAGGTATGGGGCTACACATAGCAGTGGGCACATTTCCACTCCAGCTGATGACCTAATTCTGAGACCCTCTAACCTCAAAAGTTTCAGAGCCAGGGGTTCCAGTCTCAGCCCAAATACCTGCATTAAAAATATAATAAGACCCATAGCCCAAGCTCCATGAGCCTGAGTCAAAGGCAGACCAGATGGCTGTGGGGTCCGGGACCAACGGGGGGCATCCCATCCCTTTTGCTGGCAGTCCCTCCTGGCCCCTCCCAGTGCTCTTGCTAGGGAGTGAGATTGGGGTAGGCCCTTGCCCCACTCTCCAGCAATAGTGCCAGCTGCCAGACAGGTAGAGTAGGCCAAGCCACCGCACCTGACCCTGGTCCCTGGCAGGAGTGCCAGGTGAGTGGGTGGAATGGGGCAAGACACTGTGCCCTGACCCTGTTCTCTTGCAGGAGCACCAAGCAGTTGGAGTGGAGCTGGGCATGCCCATTTTTTTGGGGGGGGGGCCCTCAGGTAGATGCTCTGTTGACCCAGTGGGGGGAGGGATAGCTCAGTGGCTTGAGCATTGGTCTTCTAAACCCAGGGGTGTGAGTTTAATCCTTGAGGGGACTATTTAGGGATCTGGGGCAAATCTGTCAGGGATGGTACATGGTCCTGCCACAAGGGCAGGGAACTGGACTAGATGACCTTTCAAGGTCCCTTCCAGTTCTATGAGATAGGTATATCTCCATATATTATTATTATCTATGCTGGGTGCCCAGTGGCTAATCTGTTGGCCCAGTGGCTAATCTTTGCCATGTATATGTATCCTAAACAGACCACAGGACATTAGCTATACAATTTGTATGTGTTTGAATTGTACCTTGATACCCACTACCAAACTGGGAGCCCAGGGTTTTGTGTGTGGAAGGTGGCTATGTTTGGGGCAACATCCAGATAGAAGCCCACATTAACTCAGCAGGAAAGGCATACTCACAAGCATTATTAGTGGAACAGTCTCAATGAGACAGTGAAACTTTGTTTGTAACAAAGCAAAATGAAAGCTCTAGATTGCAAACTTCTGTCTGAAGTTTTTCTAACAAAACAACAGCTCCATTATAAAAGGAAGGTTGCACTGAATATAAACAGCTGCATTTATTAAAAAATAAATTTCTCAGGAAATCTGGCTTAAAAATCACATGCAATGATATTTACCTGTGTGTAGAGGGTTAGCATAAGACCGATGATATATTAAAATCCCACTTAATCCCATTTAGAATGGAAATTAAGGGAGATTTAAGTGTTGCTGCATAGTATTTTGCTAGTTCTCTGAACAAGGGTGAATTTAGCCCAAAGTCTTTCAAAAAGGTTATCTATTTCAAACTATTGTCCAATATATATGTCTATATGTCCAATATGGTTTTTAAGATGATCCATCTATTAAAGTTGATCTCTCAGTACTGCAAGGGAGGCTATCTGGTCTGCAAGACCAGCCATCAGTATATTGTGGCTCATGGTGGAAAAATACATCAAGCTGTATCCTGTGCAGCCAAGAATATTGATCTGGACATATGAGCTCAAGATTAAAACAACTCCATTCCTGGCTCTGCCACTGCCAAGCTGTGGGCAAACAACATTGTCATATTGCATCATTTTTCCCATTTGTTAATGGGGGATAACAACATTTACTGCTTTTGTGTGAGTGTTCCCAAGATTGTTTGTGCAGCCCCCTGAATATCTAAAGTACTAAATAAATGTTACGTATCATTCTTTCCTCTTGTTGGCAGTGCCAGTGGAGCTGTGTGAGTTCTGAGATGTGAAGTAATATCTTTATTGGATCCAATGAGGTTGATGAAAGAGACAAGTTTTCAAGCTCCACAAAGCTTTCTCTCACCAACAGAAGTGGATCCATTAAAAGATATGATCTCACCCATTTGTCTCTTCCATTATTACCATAATTTTATGTACACTTCCCAAATAGTAGTGTTATTGTTTTTAAACCCATGAACATTATTATGGAAGTTTCAGTAGCTGGTGTCCAAATAAATAAATTAATAAACGTTTCACTGTAGTAGACTACTGTCCCTGTTTACTTCAAGTCTGGGTCATCAAAATGCTTGTTAATCAAAACCCATTTAAATCCCTCTGGTTTGTATTGTACCCTGGATAAGAACACTAGTCTATTTTTCAGATAAGGCAGCTTTCAAGAGGCACCAAGAAATGCTTGACTGAAGGCATCTGACCTCTACTGGGATCATTGCATAAATGTGACTGCACTTGATGATTCTGCATGTAGCCAGGCCATAGTTAGTGTGGGTATGACAGATGCAGGAAAAGGTACTTTTAAGTTACTATGGGAATTCGGCATTCTTGGGCTGGCCAGAAGTCTTGCTTGAAGCCAAGCAAAAGTTAATTGACCCTGAGCCTGCTCTAATTTACACTGACTTGCCTAATGGGAAGAGCCCCATGGTCTGGGGGTAGGGTAGCCCTGCCCCTTCCTGTTTAGGCCCCACTCCTTCCCGTTTAGGTCCCACTGCTTCCTGTGTGGCCCAGGGCTACTTCAAAAATTATTGCCCGCCTCTCCTCTAGACACTGCATGCCCCTTGCAGGGCAGAAGGAGACTTTGTGTGCTCCCTCCACCGCCAGGCCAATCAGTACCTGCAGGCGTGGGAGCATGTGAAGTCTCTCACCCCCTGGACCCACCCTGCAAAAGGCATGCAGCACCTAGAGCAGCATTTCTTAAAGTGTGTTCTGTGACACATCGGTGTGCCGCGAGGCAGTTGGAGGTGTGCTGCGGAGAGACCAGAATTCAAAATGGCCACCCTTAAAGGGGCAAGAATCCTTTTTTTTTTTTTTTTTTTTTGCTCAACAGCTTTTCCCTGGGGGCTTTTTGTTCCTCGATAAAAAAATGCCTGGTGTTCCCCATAAAAAAATTGTTTGGTGTTCCTCGGTCTTACAAAGTTTAAGAAACATTGATCTAGAATGTGGCCTACTGGCGGAAGGAGACTTCGCATGCTCCCCCATCCCCTGGTCTCAACTGGCCTGGGAACAGGAGAGTATCAGGGTGGCCACTGGCCAGATCAACCCACTCGGCTGGCTGTATCCATCCCATAGAGGCTCTCTTGCCCACCCCTGCTCTAAACAAAGGTGAATGTCTCAACAAAACCCTGTCTAGTCTTTCACTAATGGTTACTAGTATCTTCCAATAGTATCTGATCATTCAACAAATGACTTAGAGCTCTTGCAAAATATTTTTTTTTTTTGAGCCATGCTTTTGCTCTGCCAGGCTAGGTGAACTTACTCCGTTTACCACACTGCACTCTAACAACGGTTTGCACCTGTATACAGCTTTTACTTCTGTGTTCCTTTCCCTGTGCACGCTGTCATTATATTTCTAAGGTTATCCACATTGCAACACTGCCTTTTGCATCATCATTCTTACTACAATCACTTTCATGAAGATTTTTCACCTATATTTTCCCCTTCTTACTACTAGGAACTTGTTTTTTATATTTAGGCCCATACTTCTCTGTGTCCATTTGTACTTTCTGGGCATTACTGGCAGATTGCCTGGATATTGTTTATTTTTCTGATAAGCGGCTATATGTTTCACAGCTAAATCAATGGACCCTTGCAGCATGTGATAATTTCACATGATACGATCAAGAAGCATTTACTCTAACATGGTGCAATTCTGTTTATTTTCTTGGCAAGTAACTCAAGAGAGTGGTTTTGTCTTTCATGTTCCTGTTCAGGAAAGTTTTTAAGCATATGCGTTAAAGTTTACATGTAATTTAAGCAAGTGCTCAAGTTCCTTGTTGAATAGGGTGTATTTACTCTGTAGTTTACATGCTTCTCTAAATCAGGGTCTGTATCTAGCTACATTACAATACTGTAATATACCTAGAACCCATGAGATACATGCCACATATGGTCCTCTACATTACAGGCTGCCATTATGAGTAGAACTAAGACACTGTAAGCTGCTCTAGGTTTTAGATGTGATGGCAAACAGTTTAGACACTAAAACAGTGTGGAATGAGGGAGGGGGGAGGGAGAAAATACACTATGCCATTTTGGTACTCCTTTAGGAGACATTGCACCTTCCCATGACTGAGCTAAGAAAGCAACCCAGCACAACTGATATTCTGGAATTATTTGTTACTCATCTTTAAGGAATGGGGGAGGAACTCAAACTATGTCCTTAGGAAAGAACACTTTTGTCCAAGTGAATAACTTCTATGTTTTCAAGATGTGATTTAATCACAGCAGGTGTAATGTTGTGAAATACTGGTAATCAGGCAGGATACAGAAATTGGTGTCTATGTAAACTAGAGTCCTTGTTTAATCAACTCAGAGGTGGAGTGAGGTATGTGCAAAACAAGAATTTTCGGGCATTGTGTTGTGTGCTATGGACCTACAAAGGGAAAAGAAAAATATATTTTGCACTTTTTGGCTTATGATGTATATGAAAGAATTTAAAAGTGCATTTTCAACATTTTTTCCCTCCATACTAGTTTTTTCTTTTTAATTTAGTAATCTCAGGAATGTCTAGTCTGGTCTTTCTTGCTTCAGCTAGCAGGTTCACTGAGCTTCTCAGAGATATAACTTGCCATCTTTTTCAGTTGCTGACTAAAGGAAGGGAACTGTTGAATCTTCAATATAGTGATCTTTTCTCCCCAAGTGTTCCTCGGGATTTTTTATCAATGCCAATGTAACGTAAACCAATCAAAAGGGGAAAGTTTTAAACAGCCTGGATATAATTTAATTTCTAACTCAGTTAATCAGTTTTCACTTCCTGAATAGCTGAGATGACAATCTTGCCACTTCTCTACAGGTCCATATTGCTTTCAATGCTGAAAAGACCAACACTGCTAATGGAAGAAACACTGAAAATATAAAATTTCATTTTTCAGAGAAATAATTTCTACTGTCTACATTCAATATAGATAAGTAAAGAAGAGGTACAATCCCCTTTTGTCCTTTGCAGATTAGGTCCAAATAGATAATTGGTCAAATTGCCAGTGTCAAAGGATGGTTTCTTGAGTATATACATTTCTTTAAGAATGCTTGACACTCTGCCCACCAAGGTAAAATAAAATAAGAAATGTTTTACACAGGAAGCCCTTGAATCTCCTGAGAGAAAGCATCTTGGATTAAGCCACTACATGGAATAAGATTTGTGTAGATGCCAGATGGTTATTACAAGTGGTAACAATGTAAAAGGATTCTCACCCTTCTCTGACACAAATATTGGGTCAGATTGTGACCCAGCATATGTGGCTGAGCAAGGGCCTAGTGTGGAGTAAGACACCTCGCACCGTCTGCATCACTTCCACTGCAGGGTACAGCAGAAAGTCTGCAGAGGATATTCATCTATTATTTCTCCCCTAGCCCATATGTACAAGTAATAGGCTAATAAGGGTGAAGAATAACTGGGCCTGCACTACTGCAAGTAATTTGATTCAGATATGGACCAGCTGTTCATTATCAAAGGAAGAATTGTACCACAGAGAGGCATAATTCCCTGAACAGAATGCTCTTGGGGTAGAACAGTTACCGTATATTCCGGCGTACAAGACGACCTCTGATGTTAAAAAACATCCCCCCAAAATCGGGGGTCGTCTTGTACGCCGGATGCACCGCCGCCGGAGCCCCTCCGCGGCTTTGAAAGCCTCGGGGGAAGCCGGCGGGGGGGCATCCCAGGCGCGCATGGGCTGCCCCCCCGCCGGAGCCCCTCCGCGGCTTTGAAAGCCTCGGGGGAAGCCGGCGGCGGGGCATCCCAGGCGCGCATGGGCTGCCCCCCCGCCGGAGCCCCTCCGCGGCTTTGAAAGCCTCGGGGGAAGCCGGCGGGGGGGCATCCCAGGCGCGCATGGGCTGCCCCCCCGCCGGAGCCCCTCCGCGCCGCCGCGGAGGGGCTCCGGCGGGGGGGCAGCCCATGCGCGCCTGGGATGCCCCGCCGCCGGCTTCCCCCGAGGCTTTCAAAGCCTCGGAGGGGCTCCGGCGGGGGGGGGGGGGGGGGGAGCCCAGGCGCTCCTGGCGGCTTTGCTCCCGGTGCCTCTGGTCTGCTGGGGACCATCTCCAGCAGACCAGGGACACCGGGAGCAAAGGAGGCGGAGGGGCGCTGGGGTATAAGATGAAACCCTATCTTTTAATTAAAAAGATAGGGGGTCGTCTTATACACCCAGTCGCCCTATACGCCGGAAAATACGGTATGTATTGCCCTTTGGTCAGCATAGGGTGTTATAAGTATAATTTAGTCTATTGTGCTTTTAGCCAGGGAGACATCAGCTTACTACTACATATTACAGAGGTTAAAAGCTTGCAGATATTTCTTTAGACATTTTTTGCAACCTCTTGAGAAATAAATAAAAAACAGAACTCTATCTTGCCAAGATTATTTTGGATATGGTATTTTTATTTCCACAAAGACTCTTGTTTCTCAAAAACCCCTCTAGACCTAGAATATACACTGATACATCTGCTAGTAAAACATATAAAGCATAGTTCCTCAAGAAAGATATTATCTCTATTTATTTATAGATTTATTTGGCACCCATTGGCCAAATGTAGTTATTTTTAGGGACATGCAGTATTTAAACACAATATTAATAGCCAACTACTTGGAAAGAACTATTGGCCTCACTCTGGCTATATTGTGCTTCCACCACCTTATTCTTTTGGATCAGTAGCTTTTAAGAGCCAGTTAACTAATAAGTTAAAAGCAATACTTGCCCTTCTGTTTATTGTGCATGAAATTGTTAGGAAGTAGTATTCTATCCTTAAATTATATCAGTAGTATTGCCATGTGACCAAGCAACAATAAAGTGGTTTTTGTTATTTTTTAAAAATAGAGTGGTTCCTTGCTTGCTTTATTTCAGGCATGACAGTGGTCTGACCCTCATTTTTTGTCCCTGAGTTAGAAATCAGGCATGACCATGGTCTACCCAACATGATCTTAATTTTTTATACCACTGCCAAATCATTAACATCTGTTAATATCGAACCAAACTGCACTGTTAAGATGTTTTTTAAAATCATATGTACAGCTTAGCTGTCTCTAAGCCATGGCCCATATAACCTTTCCCAGCTGCTAAATCCTCATTTTAAGTATTCGTCTAAAAAAGATACATTTTAAAAAATATTCCCTGTTCCTTTGCCTCCAGCCCACTGTTCTGTCTTCATAAACATCTTCTCACTTCCACACCCAAGCTCCCATTTTAAATGCTTATTTTAAACTTATATTTTCTAGTTAATATAAGCCCACTTCCTTAGCTTCCTGCCTTCCTTTCATTCCCCTGTGGTTTCCTTTTAAATACTTACATTTTAAATAAAAGATTTAAATGCAGAGAGGATTTTTTAGATTGCCTGTCTGATCAGCTCACCTTCACATGGACTTGGGTGAAAGAAAATGATTCATGTGAATAGTCTACAAATATCTGGAGGATGTCAACACAAAGTGGGGAAGAGAATGATGTAGCATAGTAAAAAAGGAATAACTGGCAGTAATGAGATGAAATTATGTTGTGGAAAGTTCAGGCCAAATATTAGGCAAAGCTTTCTGGCAGGAATGTATCAGACTGTATAATAGCCTCCTGATGGACGTGATGGAAGATCTGTCACTTGGCACATTTAAAACTAGGCTGGACAAAACACTAGTAGTTATACAACTGAAAACAACCAGCCAGGTGGATGGATATGACAATCTAATAGACATCTCCCAATTCTAGAATCTATGGGTCCAATTCAGAAACGATATGCAAGATGGTCTACATTGTACTCCATTACATTCAGGCTCCCTCAGACCAAATAACACCCACTCTGCCATGGTAAACGGGGGCCTAACTAGATGTAATTTATACAACAAGGACTTGACGATGGTATGAATTAAATAAATTGACACTACTTCTACCTACACCTTCTTCCAGTTCCTCGGTGTGTACGTTACAGTAGTTTGGACCCCGTTATACAATGGTAGAGTGGATGTCATTAGATCTGAAGGTGTCTAAATGAGTCAAATGAGACATAATTTATACAATATCACTTTCGAATTTGAGCCTGTGATTTGATCCAGATGTTCAATCTTATTCTCTCTGACCGGACTCCCATTCCTCTCTTTTTCTCTAGGATCACATTTTCTATCATAGGACAAAATCTTGTATCTTCCTTGGCAGCATCACTCCCAGATCATCTCTGCTTGCAGCTGAACTGAAACCTGCTTCAGAGATTCAACTGCATGTTACTCTTGTAACTTGTGGGCAGATTTCTAACTGGAAATGCCATTTTCCAGAAAAGCGTGTTTTGGAGAACATCTACTTTGGCTCCTTCCCTTTTCTGCAGCTGCCCTCTCAGAGCCGCCTACCATATGAAGGGATTTTGTCATGTCTGGCCTCTCCCCTACCACCACAATGTTGGGCCATTTTTATCACAGTCTTACATGTTGGAGGATACTGTGTAGCCCTATGTTATGAAAGGGAATATTTTCATGAAATTAAATTACAAAAAGAAAAGAAGTTTTTGGATGTGTACCAGGAGTACACAATGTGCAGCTCATGGAATCATAAAATGCAATCCATGGGCCGCCCTCTCTTTGTAACTGCAAGGACAGAGCTAATCAACTGCAGGTTTTTTTGCCATGAGTGAACTCAATCATCAAGCAATTTCCCCTTCTGAATTAAGATAGATACTCACCAGCACAAGCAAACATGC